>NC_080423.1:64773542-65463621 GCF_029873635.1 Malania oleifera
TTAGGACCACGTGGTGGTACCCGATCATCCATTTAACTGCATATTAACAGCGAAATTGAGAAAATAGGAAAAAATTACCTTTCTCCAGGAGCAGTACCTCAGTCGTTCCCATGAAAAATCTACTCTACTAAAAATATCGGCAGCAGAACCAGGAATTCAATGGCACCTTCCATTTCCCGATCTGCCGCAAACTCGTTGAGAAATTGAGAGAAGGGAGAGAGACGGAGATGGAGGTGGGTGCACAGCAAAGAAATATGCACGGAGGGGGGGGGGCGTGCTCTGTACTTCTTCTTCTTCTTCTTCTTTTTCCTTCTTTTACTTTATATATGTATATATAACTTTAACTTATACTTATTATATATGTATATATATATATATATATATATATATTTCTCTTATTTCAATTAGTTTTTTTTAAAATCCAATGTAAAAATGTTTAATTTAATAACTAATTATTTAATTATTTAATTTATCTTAATTTAATTTAATTTCTTTAATTTTAATTTTTTTTCTTTTTCCCACGCCATTTCTTTTATTTATTTATCTGTTATTTTATTTATTATTATTTGTTTTTCCAAATTATTTTAATCTTTTTAAATTTTCGGGTCTTTACAATATATATATATATATATATGTATGTAAGTTTATGATATTATAGATATAGGCTAAAGTAGATATAATATTATTATAGTGGTTAGTGGTTAATATCACCATTGCATGCAGTCTTCAATTTCAAAATTGAATCTTAACTCTTGCTAGAAGCCTCACGCCCTCTCTCTCTCCAACTCTCCTCCACAACCACCTCTCTCTGCCTCTCTAAAACTTTTCGACGAATATTCTGCTAATCGAAAAATGGAAGGTACTGTTGGATTCCTATCTTCGTCACTAACATTTCTATGTGGTGGATTTGTTATGGGAGCAACGTAGGCACCACTCCTGGGGTAAGGAAAATCCTCACTTTTTTTACTCAAATTCTCCTTAGATCTTCAGCTAAATCAACGATCAGGCACCACCACGAGATCCTAGTCTCGATCGTCGTCATTTTTGTTGGAGTAAATTTTCAATTTAGGATTCCTAGGAACCACTCCAAAGAGATAGTGGGATTTAGGGAATTAAGTAAATTGGTTATATTTGAGAGTTTGACTATTTATTTGGAATTTAAGGGTCTAGGAAATGTTAAAATAGTATTTTATTTAGGGTTGATTTAATGGAACTAGGATTTTTGATTCAGGGTTCGCGTAAGTGCCGCAGGTATTTTTCGGGGTCCCTATTGGTGTAGTTCAAGAACACAGATAAGGGGGAATATATATTAAACCAAAGTTTATGAATTGAACGGATAAATGGATTATGTTACGTATATATGTATATGTTTTTGTATGAGTTTAAAATGCAAAGCGTTTAAATTATAATTTCTAAGCCTAGGGCTGTTTTATTAGATATGTATATGTGAAAATGGACTCATGAAAGTGAAAGATTTTTCAGGATAATTGTGTAGAAAATTAAAGGTATACTTTTAGAATATGAATAGTAAATGAAGATTGGTTTATTTTACAGGAAATGTTTGAAATATATTTCTAAATTGTGTGGCATGAGTAAGATGGAAATTCTGTGTTGAATTATGTTATATATATGAGATACAAGTTATACAAGGAGTGCAATGAGAATGAAAATGTTATATGAACTATGTTGCATGTGATTGTAAATGATGAATAGCTGAAAGAAGTTGTAGACTAACTGATGAACAACTAAAAGGATCTATAGTAGCAGATTTAACGCATATCTATGTGGACTAACTGATTTACAACTAAAAGGAGCTATAGTATGAATGCATGAAATGAAATGAAAGGATGAAAGGAAAGGGAAATGAAATGGAAATGAAATGTGAAATGTGAACAATGTAAAATGGGAAAGAGTCACATAAAGTGAAATGCTACGAAATGTCAAAGATAAGAACAGGAACAAATGAGAAATGCAGGATAAATGACAGACAGAGTAATGTATTATTATAGTATCAGTATTCATGCTAGTATGATATGTATTTATATGGGTGGGGCAAAACTCTTCGCCTGAGGGCTTGCTGAGAAAAGCGAGTGCCATAGTAGGTATAAGATGTAGCGGTAGATTATGTTTGTGGAGATATGTATATATATATGAATACAAGTGGATGAATGATTATGTTTTTAAGATGTAAATAGATGTAGAAACTCTGGTACTATATTGTTGGAGGATTATATTTATGTTTTTCGTTGCATAATTGATAATAGAATGTCAAGCATCAGGTACTGGAAAATGGATTACGTGGCACCCGGGTCCCACCGAGCGGGTTCGAGGCACCACGAAGCACGATTTATTCAGGTATAATGCATTGGACCATTTTTGAGTTTGGGGTGCTACAATTTGGTATTTGAGCAATAGGTTTTGGGTTGTGCAAACTTAGGGATGATTTATACCAGAGTATAAGAATTAGTTTGGATGAGGATACTAGATGGATAGGTTAGGTGTTGAGAAGTATAGGATTTTGTTTTGTAGTTTAGAGGCAAAAATACGTCGACGATTTCCTGTGATTTTTCTAAAGCAGTCGACGACCTCAGAAAAGCCACGGTAAATCTTAGATGATTTTGTTTCTGAACTGTGAGACTGGTCCTTATATGGAGAACTTGGATGTATTATATATTTAAGTTAATGATGATTTAATTTAATTAGGGATGATTGAGCAGCTTATATGATGATCTTAATGTTTATGATGATATTATTTAATTATAGAAAATGTAGGAAATTATTTGATAGATATTAGGATATGTGAGATGTATTGAATTATGAATTCCTAAAATAAGGAAATGAATGGTTAATAAAAATTTTGAGGACGAAATTTTCCAAAGGAGGGGAGAATGTAAAAATCCAAAAATAAATATAATAATATTATTAACTAATTGGTTATTACTATTAAATTGAATTAATGAAATAAATAATAGGATGAACATATAAGTATACACACACACACATATACATATATATATATATATATATATATATAAAATATTAATATAATGTTATAATGGTTAAAGTAAGATAATAAAGTAATAATATAATATAATTAAATATAAGTGGAATGCATTAAATGCATTCCAAAACATTTGAAATTAAGGTTATTATAATATATATATATGTGTGTGTGTTTGTGTGTGTAATTTTATGATATTATATATATAGGTTAAAGTAGATATAATATTATTATAATGGTTAGTGGTTAGTATTACTATTGCATGTAATCTTCAATTTCAAAATTGAATCTTCACTTTTGCCGGAGGCCTCATGCCCTCTCTCTCTCCAACTCTCCTCCAAGGCCACCTCTCTCTCTCTCTCTCTCTCTCTCTCTATAAAATTTCTTGGTGAATTTTTGGCTGATCGGGAAACGGAAGGTACCATTGGATTCCTATCTTCATTATTGACATTTCTACTGGAGTGGATTTGTCATAGGAGCAACGTAGGCACCACTTCTGGGGTAAGGTAAACCCTCACTTTTTTTTACTCAATTTCTTCTTAGATCTTCAGATAAATCGATGATCGGGTCCATCACAGGGTCCTAGTATCGATCGTCATCATTTTGGTCGGAGTAAATTTTCAATTTGGGTTTCCTAGGCACCGCTCCAAAATGAAAGTGGGATTTAGGGAATTAAGTAAATTGGTTATATTTGAGAGTTTAATCTTTATTTGGAATTTATAGGCCTAGAAAATGTTAAAACAGTATTTTATTTAGGGTTAATTTAATGGAACTATGATTTTTGATTCAAAATTCGGGTGAATGTTGCAAGTATCTTTTCGGGGTCCTTATTGGCGTAGTTTAAGAACACGGGTAAGGGGGAATATATATTAAACCAGATTTTATGAATTAAAAGGATAAATGGATTATGTTACATATATATGTATATGTTTTTGTATGAGTTTAAAATGCCAGCCGTTTAAATTATAATTTCTGAGCCTAGGACTATTTTATTAGATATGTATATGTGAAAATAGACTTATGAAATTGAAAGATTTTTCAGGATAATTGTGTAGGAAATTAAAGGTATACTTTTAGAATATGAATAATAAATGAGGGTTGGCTTATTTTACAGGAAATGTTTGAAATATTTTGCTAAATTGTGTGGCAAGAGTAAAATGGAAAATTTTGTGTTGAATTATGTTATATGTATGAGACATAGGTTGTACAAGTAATGCAATGAGAATGAAAATGTTATATGAACTATGTTGCATGTGATTGTAAATGATGAACGGCTAAAAGGAGCTATAGACTAATTGATGAACAGCTAAAAGGAGCTATAGTAGCAGATTTAGCACATATCAATATGGACTAATTGATGTACAGCTAAAAGGAGTTGTAGTACGAATGCATGAAATGAAATGAAAAGAATGAAATGAAAGGGAAATGAAATGTGAAATGTGAACAATGTAAAATGGGAAAAAGTCACGTAAAGTGAAATGCTACGAAATGTCAAAGATGAGAACATGAACAAATAAGAAATGCAGGACAAATGACAGACAGAGTAATGTATTATTGTAGTATTCAGTATTCACGCTAGTATGATATGTATTTATATGGGCGAGGTAAAACTTTTTGCCTGAGGGCTTACTGAGAAAGGCAAATGCCCTAGTAGGTATCTGTTGACCTTATAGGTCACGTCTGGTTTTGATAATGAAAAATACTCCTGCATTTAATAAATATCTAGTTCATGTGCAGGTCTATATTAGCAGATACATTGATGGCACGTGAAAGTTTAAAGCTTGAAGACACATTTATGTTCTCAATTGTAATATTCAGTAGTGAAATTTTTCTGTAATAGTAATTAAGATATTTGGTTTGTAATAAGCACACACAACACTTGCATGGTTTATTATGTAAACTCAAACCAAATACGAACTAAAGGTGACCGTAGAAAAAGACCTTAGGATTTACCCTTTGGTGGACCGACACCGGACTTTTTCGGTGTCTTCATTATTGGACATAAATGACCCTATGATACACACATTTGCACCTATGTTTGATAGGCACTAGATTAGGGTTTGTGCGATGCATAACAGGACCAAAATGCACATATTGTGCACTTTTGGTCGATCGGCCAAGGTAGTTCATTTTGCCCTAGTTGACCAAAAAAGGCCTGGGTCAACTGTTGACCAAGGCCTTGGTCAACCGAACCAATGCAGTTCAAAACCCCCTAATCGACAATTTGACCATCTAGTTAACTGAGCCAATTTTGTACTCCAACAACTTGGTCGACCGAGGGTCCTCGGGAAAATTCCCAGTGATCTGGTTGACCGAACCAGCCAGCTCAAAATGGCCTAGTTGACTGAACCTCAGAGAAATGGGAAATCACCCACTTTCGGTCGACCGAGCCCTTAGTTCAAAATCCTCCTAGTCGACCGAAACCCTTAGTTCAAAATCCTCCTAGTCGACCAAACCATATGAGATCTGGTCAACTGAAACTATTCTGGTCGACCGAATCTCTCGGGTTGCCCTGATTTTTACCGCGGTTAAATATTTTTTAAACAGGGTTAAAATGTTTAAAATATCATTAAACTTTTCTAATAATTCCTGATAGGTCCCCAATGGTCAAAAATCATAGGATATCTATATATACCCTTTCATTTGGAAAAATTATGCAGTTGATTAAGAAAAGAAATTCAAAGTTTTCTCTCAAACAAAATACCCTCTACTGCTCATACTCTTTCTCCAAACACTCTAGCTTACATTCAAAAGTTATTAAATCATCTGTAAGTGTTCTTGAGTGTTTAGATAGGAAGGTTTGCACTCTCATTGTTGTGAGACTGATTCATTTTTTATTGAGAGCCAAACTAAGAGGATTCTTAGGGGACTTTGCTAATAAGTTCATCCTAAGAAGACTTTATTAGATCTTCTGAGATTGCATATTCGTTGCAACATCTTGAGAAGCTCGTATTTGCTTTTGGTTGCAAAATATTTTCAAAATCATTTACAAATATCTATTGTTCTTTATCTTGAAAACCATTTGAGGAGATATTTGTTTTTGAGGAGAAACATCGTTGTTGCAATATTTATTCACTCACATATTATTTGCTGAAAACAAAGATTATATATATTTTGCAGTCCAAGCATATACATATTTATGTGATTGAGATATTCTGTTGATTGATACTTTTGAAGCTTGCTTGATATTCTGTGTGAGCATGTTTGATTGAATATTTTGAAATACACAGATTGTTGTTGACACTCTCGCGTACGTATTACACTAATAGAAAGTATATTTGAGAATTGAGCTATTTAGACCACATTGAGCTTACATTTTAAATCATCTGTGGTGTTTGTGATTGTGCGCATTTGGGGTACAAATATGTTTTACATGAAAGCATCCTTATATTGTTCCTTTTGATTGTATATCTGAGAGATTCCAGGCGCGGTCTGAGGGGGCGGTAATCCAGCCTGGTAAGGATTGGTGTAAAGGTTGAGGTCAGCCCTGTGCTAATTGACTTGGTTTGTAGAGGTGCCGCTCCACCCGTTTAAGTGAGCAAGTTATTGTGATAATCCTTGTGCTAGTTAGCCAAGGTGGGGACGTAGGCAGTTGGCTGAACCTCGATAACATATCTGCGTGTCATCCTCTCTTTACTGCTTTCTGGTGCTTGTATGATCGATTAAACTGCTTTACTTAATTTCTGTTATATCTATATTACTTGCACTAGATTGACCATAGGATTGTGAACATACTGTTATTAAGAGGAATACCAAGGGGATAAGTTTTAAAAGTACCAATTCACCCTCTCTCTTGGGATCATGGTAAAGCTAACAATTAGTATTAGAGCCACGTAGCATAGACTAGATGTTATTTTGCAAAACTATCACATATGGCTCATAGCTCCGTGACCCCTTTCCCTGAGGGACCATATTCCACATGACCTCCTGTTTTGAGTGGTGTTAATTACACCTTCTGGAAATAGAGGATGCACATTTAGCTTTAGAATACTGATTGGAAGGTGTGGAGGATTGTTTCTAAGGGAAACAATGTCCCTATGAAAACTGTGGGTGCAGCTTGGGTTCCTAAGACTGAGGATGAATATGATGATGATGATATGAAAGCTGTTAGTATTAATGCCACTACCATGAATATTTTATACTGTACTTTTGATGTAAATGAATTTAACAGGATTATGGCAAGTTCTACTGCAAAGGAAACATGGGATAAGTTAGAGGTCACATATGAGGGTACTAGAGATGTGAAAGACCGTAGGATAGATATGTTGACCAGTGAGTATGAGACCTTTAGGATGAATGTAGGTGAGTCCATTCAAAGCATGTATACTAGATTCACACACATTATAAACTCACTGCATGCATTAGGAAAAACCTATCCTATATATGAGATGATCAGGAAGATCCTTAGAGGCTTACCTCATGTTTGGGAAGCCAAGGCTATGGCCATTGCTGAGGGTAGAGACCTTAAGGCCATGAGCTTAGATAAGCTGATGGGCTCCTTGGTCACTTATGAATTGTCCATTAATGAAAGACTTAATGAGTATAACAGTGCTAAGAAAGTGACTGCACTAAAAGCATCAAATAACACATCTAGTGAGTATAGTGAGTTTGACACTGATGATGAAATGGCCATGCTAACCAAAAGGTTTAGCAGATTTTTCAGGAAGAACAGGAAGCCATTTAAAAAATATAGCGACTCCACTAATGAGAAGGGAGAGTCCAGCAAAAGAAAGGAAAAATCAAATGCTCCTACATGCTACAACTGCGACAAGGTGGGGCACATCAAACCTGATTGCCCACTTCTGAAAAATAAGGCTAAGAAAAAGAAGAAAGCCATGAAGGCTGGGACTTCATGAGACCAATTCAGTAGCAATGACTCAGATTCAGATCATAGTGACACGGAGGTCACTAATCTGTTCTTGATGGCTGATTACGCGTCAAAACTGCGTAATTGGGCATCTTAACCCGGGCTTTATGGTTTATATTTTAATTAAATGTATAAAATTATCAAATATTTTAATAAAGTGCCAAAATCATCATTCTTGAACTTTATTGCATTATTTATGAAGTTTTGATAATTTTTTGTTGCAGGAAAAATCTCAGAAACCAAAATCGAGACCTGTTCGTATTTCATGTATAACTTTTCCATCCAAGCTCCGATCGAGACGATTCAAATTTCTAAAGAAAGAAGAAAGGATCCTCTACAACTTTTGTGTTTTGCGTTTTGTGAGATACTGGCTCCATAAGAGTAAGATTTGTGATGAACAGAGAATGAAAAAAATGAAAAAAAAAATATAACAATACGGGTCAACCCTTTCCAAACGAGTCGGGTCGTGGCTTCACGGATCCTAGGGCAGCGCATCCCCCTTCCCTATATATTTTTCAATTATTCTTCTTTCTAGCAAGCAACCCCATGAGGGCTGTCCTCTTCTCCTTCTTCTTCTTCTTCTTCATCTTTCTTTTCTTTAGCCTTTCTATTCCCTTTCTCCGGTTATTTTTTTTCTTCTCTGCTCTGTTCTCTAGTCTCTTTATCTTAGCTTTCTTCTCCTCCTCCTTGCTCTCTTCCCTCAACTCTCTTTGTCTTCCCCTGTTTTTCCCTTCTTCTCCTGCCCTTCTGCCCTCTCTACTTCATTTTCTTATTCTCACTCTCTCCCTCTCGGTTAATCTCCTTTCTGCAGTCACCGCGAGCCACCATACCAGCAGCCCTCTGCACAGCACTAGCTATAGACTCTCCTGCAGCAGCTGTGGAACTCCTCTGTTCCAATTGCAACACATCAGCCCTTCCTCTGCTGCAACCCCCTCAACCTTCAGCAACAACTACCACCCGCAGACTATCTCAGCAGACACAACAGCAGCCTCCAGCACAGCACGGTCAGCCTCCTCCACCATCTGCAGCAGGCTATCTCACGGCCAAGACTCCACCCGAAGCTCCCTCCAACCTTCTTTCTCTTTTTTTTTTCTTTTAATTTCTCTGCTTTATTACAGCTAGTTAATGTTTTTTATTTTAGATTATTTCTTCATTAAAGTTGTTAACACACTTTTGTATTGGATCCTTGTTTAAGAAATTTTATTGAGGGTTAATTTTTTTTTTTTTTATTTATCTTGCTCTGAAGCAAAGGATTTAAATTCTTTGTCTTTTATTTATTTGTCTTTTAGTTTAAATTCTGTTTTAATTTTTTGCAAAAAAAAAAAAAAAAAGTTTTTATTAAACTAGTTGTCTTCTTTTCTTAAAAATTTAGTTTTTAATTGCGGTTGGATTTAGTTTAGGTTCTTTCATGTTAAAGTTCGTGTTTTTATAACGTTTGGATATTGTTGAAGTGTTTAAAGTACTAAGTTTTGGTTTGAATTCTTGAATTGTGTTAAAGTTATGGTTTTTAGTGCATGTTTGTGTCTGATTAAGTTTCCATTCCTACGTGTTTTAATTTCGTGTCCAAAGTTACCATCTTTAATTAGTGCATATTCCAGTATTTCCTTAAGTTGGCTAGGGTTTCCATTTTTGCTTTTTAATGTAATGAATGCTAGTTTTTAGGGTTTAATGTGCATGTTATTTAATATGTTAAGAATGAAATCAAACAATCTTGAAATCCTGAATCTGAATCAAGTTTAGTGCAATTTAATTTTGATTGGAAGAACGTGAAATTGAAATTAAACGCATTCCCTGGGACTTCATGAGACCAATTCAGTAGCAATGACTCAGATTCAGATCATAGTGACATGGAGGTCACTAATCTGTTCTTGATGGCACACAAGGATGAGGTATTGTCTTCTTGTTCATCATCTTTTTATTATTCATCTGATGATTGTGATCTGATAGCATGCCTACATTTAGAGAATTACAATTTGAATATATTCGTGTTTCAAAATTTCTAGGCAAAATGACCAAAGAGAATAATGATTTGAAAAAGAAATGTGAAAATTGGTCCAAATTATTTAATATGGCAAAAACCTCTCATGCTTCTATTTTAAAAGAAAAGGATACTACTATTGTTGAGCTTGAGAGGAAATTGGAGGATAGTTGCAAAATTATTTTTAAATTCACCAAGGGCAAAGAAAATTTTGAAAAATTACTTGGTGCCCAAAGAAACTCTTTAAATAAAGAGGGTCTTGGTTTTAATGGTATTGAAAATATTAGACGACCTAATCTTTACCTTGGACATTTTACACGTGAGTCAAAATCTCATATTCCTCCTAAAGAACCTAAGTGTAGATTGAAATGTTTTAAATGTAAAAAGATTGGTTACATTCAATTTGATTGCCCACTTATCAATAAGCATGCTAGAATTAGGAAGGTATGGGTAGTTAAGGGAGATCCTGCTACTAACCCTCGTGGACCCAACAAAATTTGGGGACCAGCATAAGTCATTTAGCTTATTTCGTAGGTATGCCTAAGATCGTCCTCCTCCAAGGACAGATGGTACTTGGATAGTGGGTGCTCACGGCACATGACCGATGACAAGGGAAAATTCACATCAATTGTTCCCAAGGATGGAGGCTATGTGACATTTGGCGACAATGCCAAAGGACGCATCATCAGAGTAGGTAAGGTTGGTAAGGATTCCTCTCCTACTATTGATAATGTTTTGTTGGTTGATGGACTGAAACATAATTTACTTAGCATAAGTCAATTGTCTGACATAGGATATAAAGTATCGTTTGAAAATGACAAATGCATAATAGAAAATAAAACAGGCCACAAAGTGCTTTTTACTGTTGATAGACATGAAAATGTCTATGCTACCTCACTCGATAACCTAGCTTCACAACAAGTAACATGTTTTTATGCTATAAATGAAGCTAGTTGGTTATGACATAGGCGTTTAGGACATGCTATCATGGATTTATTGTCTAAACTTGTTAGAAAAGAATTGGTTAAATATTTGCCTAAAATGTCTTTTGTAAAGGATAAAATCTGTGATGCATATCAAATGGGTAAGCAAACAAAATTTAGTTTTAAGAAAAGAAATTCATATCCACTACTAGACCTTTGGAGATGCTTCACCTAGATCTATTTGGACCTAATTCTGTGCAAAGTCTTGGTGGTAAATCTTATGCTTTTGTAATTGTAGATGACTTTTCTAGATTCACATGGGTGTTGTTTCTTGCACATAAAAATGAATCATGTGAACAATTCAATAAATTTTGTAGGAGAATTCAGAATGAAAAAGGATATAAAATCACTCACATAAGAAGTGATAGAGGCACGGAATTCAAAAATGAAAGCTTAGAAAAATATTGTGACTTAGAGGGCGTATCACATAACTTCTTTGCACCTAGGACACCTCAACAAAATGGTGTAGTAGAAAGAAAGAATAGCTCACTGCAAGAAATGGGTAGAACTATGTTGAATGAGCATAACTTACCTAAATACTTTTGGACTGAGGCCATTAATACTGCATGTTATGTTATGAATAGGGTGTTAATTAGACCTTCAATTAATAAAACCCCTTATGAATTGCGGAACAACCATAGGCCTAATATTTCCTATTTTCATGTGTTTGGTTGTAAATGCTTTGTGCTTAGAGATAATGAACATCTAGGTAAGTTTGACTCAAAATATGATGAAGGTATTTTCCTAGGTTATGCATTAAATAGCAAAACATATAGGGTTTTCAATAAAAGAACTTTAACTGTCATTGAATCTATTCATGTTGTGTTTGATGAGTCTAATCCATTTTCTCATAAAGATGATGAAGATGATATAGATATTAGAAAATGCTTAGAGAAAATGTCTATTGAAAAAATGCAAGTGAAAATCAAGAAGCAAATGAAAAATCACTTGAAGAAAATGAAAATGGAAATCAGGAGTTGCCTAGAGATTGGAAATATATAAAAGACATTGTATAGATCAAATCATAGGTGAACCATCCCGTGGAGTACCCACAAGATCCTCCTTGAGAAATATAGTAAATCATTCTGCCTTCTTATCCCAAGAAAAACCTAAAAATATTAAAGAAGCCATAGAAGATGAGTCTTGGGTGATGTCCATGCAAGAAGAACTTAACCAATTTGAAAGAAGCAGAGTGTGGACCTTAGTTCCTAGGCCTAATGAGCATACCATAATTGGAACTAAATGGTATACAGAAATAAGAAAGATGAGAATGGGGTAGTAACTAGGAACAAAGTTAGACTAGTTGCCCAAGGGTATAACCAACAGGTAGGGATTGACTTTGATGAAACGTATGCTCTTGTTGCTAGATTAGAAGTCATTCGTATGCTACTTGCCTTTTCCGCTTTTAAAAATTTTAAATTATTTCAAATGGATGTTAAAAGCGCTTTTCTAAATGGCTACACTAATGAAGAAGTATATGTAGAACAACTACCCGGTTTTGAGAATCATAAATATCCCGATCATGTTTACCGATTGTCTAAAGCCTTACATGTATTGAAACAAGCTCCTAGAGCTTGGTATGAGAGGCTTAGTGGTTTTCTACTAGAAAATGGGTTTACCCATGAAAAGATCGACACTACACTTTTCATCAAGTCCAAAAATGATGATATGCTCCTTGTTCAAATTTATGTGGACGATATCGTTTTTGGAGCAACTAATGATGAGTTGTGTAATGAGTTTTCCAAATGCATGCAAAGTGAATTTGAAATGAGCATGATGGGTGAACTTAGTTTCTTCTTAAGGCTACAAATTAAGCAAGCTAATCATGGAACTTTCATATGCCAATCTAAATACATTAGGGACTTGCTAAAGAAATTTAATATGGAAGATTGTAAAATCCTTGGTACACCTATGAACTCTTCCATTAAACTTGATAAATATGAGCAAGGAATCCCTGTTGACGTAAAATTATATCATGGCATGATTGGGAGTCTCGTATATCTCACTGCTAGTAGGCCTGATATTATGTTTAGTGTTTGTATGTGTGCTAGGTTTTAGGCTGCTCCTAAAGAATCTCATCTAAAAGCTGTTAAACGAATCCTTAGGTATCTAGTTGGGACTATTGAATTAGGATTGTGGTACCCTAAGCATACTACATTTGAGATTGTTAGTTACACTGATGCTAAATTTGCCGGTAGTAAGGTTGATAGAAAAAGCACTAGCGGTACTTGTCATTACTTAGGACAATCTCTTGTCTCTTGGTTCTCCAAGAAAAAAAACCCAGTTGCCTTATCCACAGCCGAAATTGAATACATTGCGGCTGGAAGTTGTTGTATCCAAACTCTTTATATGAAACAAAAACTTGTGGATTTTGGATTGCACTATGAAACAATACCGAATAAATGTGACAATACTAGTGCAATCAACATCTCTAAAAATCCTATCTCACATTCACGAACTAAACATATTGAAATTAGACATCATTTTATTCATGATCATGTGCAAAAAAGAAGATGCGGCTCTTGAGTTTGTATGCACTAATTAACAGTGGGCCGACATATTCACTAAACCACTACCTGAGGATAGGTTCGTACAAATTAGATGTGAGTTAGGCTTAATGCATAGTAGAGAAGCTTCCTAAACTTAAATGTTTCATAACTTACACAAATTTAGGGGGAGCTCTCTTATGGGAACTTTCCAAGTCTTAGCAACTGATACTATTGATTTACTATTCCTCTTGCTTTAGACTTTGTGAAAGTTGATTATTAATTGTATGCATACTTTGTACTCCTATTGCATGATTATATTGATTATCATCTAAGATGCACAAATTGTCATTAAATGATCATCTTGAACATATATACTTGAGCATTGGACCATACTAAACTGTTTGAGTAGTTGTGGATAAATTCTTAGGAAATTTAAACAAAAACAGGTTACGATTATACAGGATGTCTTTTGGAAAGTCTGATTTACAAACGGCACTCTGCCGAAATTTTTCTAAATCTTTCCAAAATTCTTCTTGTATAACTGTAATATTTACCCATTGCCCAAGATTTTAACTCAAAATGACCCTTTTTGTTGTTACCAAAAGGGGGAGATGGAAAGAGGGCAAAAATAATGGGTAAAAAGCTTATGTTTTAAAAATAATTTGGATGCATATTGTGAGGGAGAGCCTTCTTAGGCTTAACCCTATATTTTTGCTGGTCATATTTGTCATCATAAAAAATGGAGAGAATGTTGACCTTATAGGTCACGCACGGTTTTGATAATGACAAATACTCCTGTATTTAATAAATATCTAGTTCATGTGCAAGTCTATATTAGTAGATACATTGATGGCACGTGAAAGCTTAAAATTTGAAGACAAATTTATGTTCTCAATTGTAATATTTAGTAGTGAAATTTGTCTGTAATAGTAATTAGGATATTTGGTTTGTAATAAGCACACACAGCACTTGCATGGTTTATTATGTAAGCTCAAACCAAATATGAACTAAAGGTGACTAAAAAAAGACCTTAGGATTTACTTTTCGGTCGACCGATACTGGACTTTTTTGGTGTCTTCATTATTGGACATAAATGACCCTAGGAAACACACATTTGCACCTATGTTTGATAGGCACTTGATTAAGGTTTGTGTGATGCATAATAGGACCGAAATGCACACATTGTGCACTTTCGGTCGACTGGCCAAGGTAGTTCATTTTGCCTTGGTCGACCGAAACAGGTCTAGGTCAACAGTTAACCAAGGCCCTGGTCGACCGAACCAATGTAGTTCAAAACCCCTTGGTCGACCGAAACCCTCTCTAGTCAACAATTTGACCATCTGGTCGACCAAGAAAATTTTGTACTCCAACTACCTAGTCGACCGAGGGTCCTCGGGAAAATTCCTAGTGGTCTAGTCGACTAAACCAGCCAGTTCAAAACAGCCTGGTCGACCAAACCTTAGAAAATGGGAAAACGCCCACTTTCGGTCGACCGAGCCCTTAGTTCAAAATCCTCCTGGTCGACCGAACCATATGAGATTTGGTTGACCGAAACTGTTCTAGTCGACCGGACCTCTCAGGTTGCCCTGATTTTTATCGCAGTTAAATATTTTTTAAACAAGGTTAAAATGTTTAAAATGTCATTAAACTTTTCTAACAATTCGTAATAGGTCCCAACGGTAAAAAATCATGGGATATCTATATATACCCTTTCATATGGGAAAATTATGCAGTTGATTAAGAAAAGAAATTCAAAGTTTTCTCTAAAAAAAAAATACCCTGTACTGCTCATACTCTTTCTCCTAACACTCTAACTTACATTCAAAAGTTATTAAATCATATGTAAGTGTTCTTGAGTGTTTAGATAGGAAGGTTTTCTCTCTCATTGTTGTGAGATTGATTCATTTTTTATTGAGAGCCAAACTAAGAGGATTCTTAGGGGACTTTGCTAATAAGTTCATCCTAAAAAGACTTTATTAGATCTTCAGAGATTGCATATTCGTTGCAACATCTTGAGAAGCTCGTATTTGCTTTTGGTTGCAAAATATTTTCAAAGTCATTTACAAATATCCATTGTTCTTTATCTTGAAAAGCATTTGAGGAGATATTTGTTTTTGAGGAGAAACATCTTTGTTGCAATATTTATTCACTCACATATTATTTGCTGAAAACAAAGATTATATATATTTTGCAGTCCAAGCATGTACATATTTATGTGATTGAGATATTCTGCTGATTGATACTCTTGAGGCTTGCTTGACATTCTGAGTGAACATGTTTTATTTAATATTTTGAAATACATAGATTGTCGTTGACACTCTCACGTATGTATTACATTGATGGAAAATATATTTGAGAGTTGAACTATTTAGACCACATTGAGCTTACATTTTAAATCATCTGTGGTGTTTTTGATTGTGCGCATTTGGGGTACAAATATGTTTTACGTGAAAGCGCCCTTATATTGTACCTTTTGATTGTATATCTGAGAGATTCTAGGCATGGCTTGAGCGAGCGGTAATCCAGTCCGGTAAGGATTGGTGTAAAGGTTGAGGTCAGCCCTGTGCTAATTGACCTGTTTTGTATAGGTGCCGCTCCACCCGTTTAATTGAGCAAGTTATTGTGATAATCCTTGTGCTAGTTAGCCAAGGCGGGGATGTAGGCAATTGGCCAAACCTCGATAACATATCTGCGTGTCACCCTCTCTTTACTACTTTCTGGTGCTTGTATGATTGATTAAACTGCTTTACTTAATTTCTGTTATATCTATATTACTTGCACTAGATTGACCATAGGATTGTGAACATACTGCTGTTAGGGGGAATACCTAGGGGATAAGTTTTAAAAATACCAATTCACCCCCCCTCTTGGGATCATTATAAAGCTAATAGTATCAGATGTAGCGGTAGAATATGTTTGTGGTGATATGCATATATGTGGATTCAAGTGGATGGATGGTTATGTTTTTTTGAAGTAAATAGATGTAGAAACTCTGGTATTATATTGTTGGGTGATTATATTTATGTTTTTTGCTGCGTAAATGATAATAGAATGTCAGGCATCAGGTATAAAAAAATGGATTACGTGGCACCTAGGTCCCACCAAGTGGGTTCAGGGCACTACAAGGCACGATTTATTTAGGTATAACGCAGTAGACTGGGTTTTTAGGTTCGGGGTGTTACAGACCCTAGGTTGTGGTATACTGCTGTTGGACTAGTTACACCTAGGAGGACATTTTTTAATACCCAATTCACCCCCCCTCTTGTGAATACACCAATCCCAACAGATAACCTTTAGAAGAATAAGCTACCTCAATGCCAAGGAAGTATGTTAGGGGTCCTAAATCTTTCATTTCAAAGTGGTGGTGCAACTTTGATTTCAATTTTGCAATCCCATCTGTATCATCCCTAGTTAAAATCATATCATCTACTCAAAGAAGAAGAATAATATGCCCAGTAGATGTATAACGAGTAAACAAGGCAGAATCATGATTGTTGACTTTACGAGTCCAATCTTGTTTTGATAATGACAAATTACTTGGTATTTAATCTGTGCATTGAGAATGTGAGAAGGATCATTACTTAGCATGCACGAAAGGTGATGAATTCATGGAAGCCACGAGGATTAAAGCAAATATAACTTGGCATAATCCATGGAACAAAAAGAGTAAAAGAATGAAGATGCAAACGTCAAGTTCAAGATCATCATGGGAATGGGTATTTAGAATTGATTGTATTAGCATATTTTATATGATATAGTTAGAAGCTCAAAATTTGCCCTACACATGCATCTCATAAAAATATTTTAGGGTTAAACATGGACTTAGAGACATTATTTTGAACCCCAAAAAATGCTTTATTGATCAAAGCAAGAGAGCAGAATTTTTTTTGAAACTGAAAATAAAAATTTTGAAGTTGGTTTGCCTAGACGACTGAGGTGTACCCTCAGAAGTCTGACGATACAACCTCAAACGACTGAAGTTTTACCTTAGACATCGGAAGAATTTCGTCAGAAGACTAAAAAATTAGTTCAGTCATATGAAGATTTAATTATTGAAACACAGAATAGGTAGAATATCTTTAGAGGTATGAACTTTCAGTTAAGTCGTCAGAGTTGGGACTTCAAAAGACTGAACCCACAGTTCAGTCGTCTAACCCAGTGTCCAAACTGTAATTTTTAGTGCTTTAAGGAACATCAGACGTCTGAACCCAAACGTTCAGTCATCTGAACCCGTAGAAACTTTAGAAATCTAAACTTTAGCAAGAAAACACGTGGGTTGTTTACTTAATCAAATTGATCCAACGGTCAAGACTTAACCTAAGGATGAGATTACTTATAAAAACAATCTCTAAACCCTAGTACCTCACTTTTGGCATATTGGGAGCCTTGAACCTATACACAACTATGGAAAGCATTGAACATATTGCTAAGCTTTTGCCTACGATTTCAAAGCATTTACATCATATCTAAGCTTGGGCTACATTGATTTTCAAAAGAAGTTCCAGCGAATATTATGCAAACAACATGGGTATTGATGTTTGGCAATTAAACTAATTGTTTGCTTATTCTCAAAGACTTTTTTTCTCACAAACTTATTCTTGAATATTCATTTTGAGAGATTGATCTTGAGTTATTAATTATATATACATTTTGTGAAAGATCACTACATGAGAAAAGTTTTTGTTTAAAACTAAAATCTTGAAGAAAGTTTTAAATATATCTTCATTCAAAGATTTGCTATTTGATTCGTTTAAGAATTATTTGATTGCAAATACTAAGAGCTTCTAAATACATATTCTTGAGGAATATTATTTTTGAAACATAGTGTTTAAATCTTTGCAATATTCAAAGTCGTATATTTATTCAAAGATTCAACTTTACAAATTATTGATAGCAAGAACATAGATCAGTGCATTATTCAAGATTATTTTTAAAAGGGTCTTATTTTCTATTCTTGCATAAAGTATTCTGAAATCGAACCATACGTTTTCTCCAAAGCATTTATTTATAAAATCATTTTTTGGAGATATTAATTTAAAGGGTAGATTTGTGAAGCATATTATTCATATAACGATTACATCGTTACATACATACTGAACTTCAAGTTTTATCATATGGATATGTGTTAGGATTTTCTATTGTACTCCCTAGCTTTGTGTAGAAGCATTTGAGTGTATTTGTAGGAATTGTAACTCTATATTATAATCACGGTTTAGGTTGTGAACCGGGTTTGATGAGAAAGTTGTATCTCTTTTAAGCAGCAGAGTAAGAGAAAGTTGTGCCTCTTGTAAGGAGCGGATTGTAAGGGAAGCTCCATCCCAATTAAAGGAGCAAGGATTTAGTGGAATCCATAAGTGGGTTGCTCAAGGCGAGGACGTAGGCCAGGTTGGCTGAACCTTGTAAAATTGTGTTTATCTTCTCTTTTTCCTTAACTTTTTAATTTCCGCTTGCATTTCATTTTCAGTTTTTGTATGTTGATTAATATTACATGCACTTGATAATTAATTGGATATAATTGAATTTATTGAGATAATAATTTGAATTAATTTCAAGCCCCTACGATTATTTTATTAAATATTGAAATAGGGATTAAGTGGTAAAATAAACTTAAATAATTTTGAAATACCTAATTCACCCCCCTTCGTGGGATAACATCGTAATTCACATTTGGTATCAGAGCGGGTTTACATAGACTTAACCGTTATTGTTGTAAAAAGATCACATGGCACACATCGATGTAACCCCATTCGGTGAGGGACACTCGTCCACTAGACCACCAATTTTCTGCGGTGTAAATTACACCTACTAGAAATGAAGGATCAATATATATCTTTAACATGTAGATTGAAAAGTATGGAAAATAGTTTCTAAGGGAAACCATGTTCCCATGAAAGTAGTTGATAAAGTAAACGAACCTAAGACTAAAACCTAAGACTAAAGATGAATATACTGAAGATGTTTGGAAATCTATTCAAATAAATGCCACTGCAATGAACCTTCTATTCTGTGCACTAGATGTAAATGAGTTTAATAGGGTGATGACCTATAACTCTGCTAAAAATATTTGAGAAAAATTATAAGTTTCATATGAAGGTACTAAGGAAGTAAAAGATAATCGGATAGACATGCTTACTAGTGAATATGAGGCATTTAAAATTCCTGCTGTTGAATCTATTCAATCCATGAACACTAGATTCACACACATCACAAATTCTTTAAATGCTCTTGGTAAATCTTACCCTACTTATGAGTTGATTAGGAAAATACTTAGGGGACTACCGCTAATTTGGGAAGCTAAGGCTACTGCAATAGCTGAAGGAAGGAATCTAAAAGAGATGCTAGTTGATGAACTGATCAGATCGCTCATCACTTATGAGCTAGCGATAAATGAGAGGAAGAATGAGCAAAATAAAGCAAAGAAAGTTACAACACTTAAGGCATCATCTAACGGCTCTAGTGAAGGAAGTGATTCATAATCAGATGATAACATGGCTCTTCTCATAAAGAAATTTGGAAAGTTCATGAGAAATAGTAAGAAATACACTAGAAAATTCAAGGACTCAAAAAAAGAAAAGGGAGAGACAAGCATAAAGAAGCAGAAGGAGGATCTTCCTATGTGCTATAACTGCAGAGAAGTTGGGCATATCAAGCCAGACTGCCCCTAGCTGAAGAAAGCGTCTAAGAAGAAGAACAAGGCACTAAAGGTTGGCTGGGATACTCACAGTACCAGTTGTTTAGAATCTAAATCCAGTGATGATGAGATTGCAAATCTGTGTCTGATGGCTCACGAAGACCATGAGGTACAATCATTTTGTTCTATTTCATCTTATTATTCCAATGATTCAAAAAATGAAAATAGCATGCTCTCTTATGATGAACTGCAAAATGAACATTTCTTTACACTTAAAATATTTGAGAAACTGAATAAGAAAAATTCTATTTTGAAGTTAAACTTGAAGGAACTTTCAAAGTCAGTAGAAAGTCAAAATGAATCTCATGCATCCTTAATGAGAGATAAGGATTTGAAAATTAGGGAGTTAGAAAAGAATTTGAAAGATAAATCTAAGATTATTTGTAAATTTACAGAAGGTCAAACTAATTTTGAAAAGCTCCGTAGAGCTCAAAGAAATTCCTTAGATAAAGAAGGATTTGGTTTTAATGGAAAAGAAAATTTGAAACAAAAACATCTTTACATGAGTTATTTTGCAAAACAATCAAAGACTTATGTTCCATCAAAAGATTCTTATAAATATACAACATGCTTTAAATGTAAAAGATGGGTCATAAAAAATTTGATTGTCCTTTTAAGAATAGAGATGTTAAGATGAAAAAGGTATGGAGAGTTAAAGGAGAGTCAAGCACTAACCCTCGTGGACCCAAGAAAATCTGGGTACCAAAAGTAGTTATCTGATTATGTCTTGCAGATGTGCTTGAGATTGTCCACTTTGAAAGATAGATGGTATATGGATAGCGGATGTTCACGTAATATGACTGGGGATAAAGCTAAATTCGCATCCATCACACCAAAGGATGAAGGATTTGTAACTTTTGGGGACAATACAAAAGGAAGGATCACGGGTGTAGGTAAAGTTGGTAACGATTCATCACTTATTATAGATGATGTTTCACTAGTTCATGGTTTAAAACATAACTTATTAAGTATAAACTAACTATGCGATAAAGGTTATAAAGTATCTTTTGAACATGACAAGTGCATTGTTGAACATAAAACTGATAACAAAATTCTATTCACTGCTGAGTGTCATGAAAATGTATATACCACTAGCTTTGATAACTTAACTTCTCAACACGTAACTTTTTTTTCTACTATGAATGAGATTAGTTGGATTTGGCATAGGAGACTAGGACATGCTAACATGGACTTAATATCTAAATTAGTTAAGGGAGACTTAGTTAAGGGACTACCTAAGGCAAAATTCGTGAAAGATAAAATTTGTGATGTATGTCAATTAGGAAAACAAACAAGATCTAGTTTTAAGAAGAAGAAAGTCATCACTACTACTAGGCCACTTCAAATGTTACATTTAGATTTATTTGGTCCAAACCCAATTTAGAGTTTTAGTAGGAAAATCATATGCATTCGTTATAGTTGATGATTAATCTAGATATACATGGGTGCTATTTTTAAGTCACAAAGATGAAGCGTGTGAACAATTCATTAAACTATGCAAGAAAATTCAAAATGTAAAAGAATATATAATCAAATATATCTGGAGTGATAGGGGTAGAGAATTTAAAAATCAAGATATGGAAGAATATTGTGATTCATTAGAAATATCTTATAACTTTTCAGCTTCTAGAACACCTCAATAGAACGGTGTATTTGAAAGAAAGAATAGGTCTATGCAAGAAATGGCCAAAACTATTTTTAATGAACATAAGTTACCTAAGTACTTCTAGGCTGAGGTAGTGAATACCGCCTGCTATGTTCTAAATAGAGTTTTGATTAGACAGTCTCTAAAAAGGACCCCTTATGAATTGTGGAATGGCCATGGATCAAACATCTCATATTTTCATGTCTTTGGTTGTAAATGCTTTGTGCTTAGAGACAATGAACACCTAGGAAAGTTTGATGTGAAATCAGATGAAGGTATTTTTCTAGAATATGCCTTAGATAGTAAATCCTAGAGGGTATATAATAAACGATCATTAACCGTTGTAGAATCCATTCACATAGTATTTGATGAATCCAATCCATTTACTTAAAAGACGGATGAAGATGAAATTAAGATAAATAAAGATATTGAAAAATTGTCTACTAAAAATGATTCAGATAAAAGAAATGAAATTAAGGGACCATCTGCTGAAAGCAATCAATTTGAAAATGAAGTTAATGAACTACCTAAAGAATGGAAGTACATAAAGAATCATCCCATTGATCAAATAATAGGTGAACCATCCCGTGGAGTAGCCACACGATCCTCACTTAAAAATATGATTAGTCATTGTGCATTTCTATCTTAAGAAGAACCTAAGAATGTGAGTGAAGCAATTCAGGAGGAATCTTGGGTGATGTCCACGCAAGAAGAGTTAAACCAGTTTGAGAGAAATAAAGTATGGACATTAGTTCCTAGACCTGATGATAAGACAGTTATTGGAACAAAATGGACATATAAGAACAAGAAAGATGAATATGGGCTAGTTGTTAGAAATAAGGTAAGACTAGTAGCTCAGGGATATATCCAAGAAGAAGGAATAGACTTTGAGGAAACCTTTGCATGTGTAGTTAGAATGGAAGCCATTTATATGTTGTTGGCTTATGCTACTTTTAAGGATTTCAAACTATATCAAATGGGTGTCAAAGGTGCATTTTTAAATGGCTACATAAGTGAAGAGGTATATGTAGAACAACTCCCAGATTTTGAAAATCATAAGTATCCAAAACATGTTTATAAACTAACTAAAGCCTTGTATGGTTTAAAGCAAGCTCCTAGAGCTTGGTATAAAAGGCTAAGAGGTTTTCTACTGGATAATGGATTTGTTAGAGGAAAGATAGACACAACACTACTCATAAAATCGAAGAATGAAAACATGCTCCTAGTTCAAGTATACATAGATGATATCATTTTTGGAGCAACAAATGAAGAACTATGCAATGAGTTTGCAAGTACTATGCAAAATAAATTTGAGATGAGCACGATGGGTGAACTCAATTTCTTCTTAGGACTTCAAATCAAACAAGAAAAATATGAAATTTTTATAAATCAATCTAACTAAATTAGAGACTTACTTGAAAGGTTTAATATGGAAGATGGAAAAATACTAGAGACACCTATGAGCTCTTCTTTGAAATTAGACAAAGACAAACAAGGTATATCAATAGATATCAAGCTCTATCATGGGATGATTGGTAGTTTACTATATTTGACTACCAGCAGGCTTGACATAATGTTTAGCGTATGTTTATGAGCAAGATTTCAGGTTGCACCTAAAGAGTCACATTTATTAGCTGTCAAATGAATACTTAGATACCTGATAGGAACCGTGGAACCTGGATTATGGTATCTTAAGTATACATCTTTTGAGATTGTTAGCTATTCCGATGCTGATTTTACCGGAAGTAAAGTAGATTGAAAAAGTACTAGCGGAACATGTCATTTCCTAAGACATTTGTTAGTATCTTAGTTTTCAAAGAAGCAAAATTTAGTTGCTCTATCCACAGCTGAGGATGAATATGTAGCTGCTAGAAGTTGTTGTGCTCAAATGCTATACATGAAGCAACAACTTATGGATTTGGGATTAAGCTATGATACAATTCCTATAAGGTGCGACAATACTAGTGCAATAAATATCTTAAAGAACCCTATATCACATTCACGAACTAAACAAATGGAAATTAGACATCATTTTCTTTGTGACCATGTACAAAAAGGAAATGTGACACTTGAGTTTGTATGCACAGATGAACAATGGGCAGATATATTCACGAAACCACTTGCGGAGGATAGGTTTATCCAAATTAAATGTGAATTAGGCCTGATGCATAGTCAAGAAGTTGCCTAAAATTATATTAGATTACATAACTCAGGAGGAGCAACATCAATTAACATTCACATTTGGTTATAAATATCAAATTTGGCTCATTTGTTCATATTTGGTATTAACCTCATAGAATGATGATTGCATATTAAATGACACATGTTGATCCGCACATAAACCGTTGAACTTTAATGACTGTTTTTCTTATCAATGTCTATGTAAATTGACACAAGCATGTTCACATTGAAATTTGATTCAACAACACAGTTTTGCATTAGCGAAAAGGGGAAGTAAATTGAATAACACAGGGAGACATATTTCATAGTACGATTTTGAAATATAAAGGTTGCATATTTTTTAAAGATGAGATATAATTATGTCAGAACATTTTTGACATATACCTTTTTGTTGATGTCAAAAAGGGGAGAATAATATAAGGTTATATTAAAAATAGTTAGCCAAAATAGTTTGCAAAAGTTTTTTGAATGCAAGGGAGAAAAGTACATAAGTACATGAGTTATACGTGCAAAACTATTGCCTATTTTACATTGTGCTGAAGTTTATATTGTGCATTATTTGAGGGGAAGCCTTGTTAGGCGTAACCCATTTTCTATTTTTGTTCGTATATTTTTCATCATAAAAAACGGGGAGATTATTGACTCTATGAGTCCAATCTTATTTTGATAATTACAATCACTTGGTATTTTATCTGTGCTTTGAGAATGTGAGCAGGAACATTACTTAACATGCGTGGAACGTGATGAAGTCATGGAAGCCATGAGGATTAAAGCATATATAATCTGGCACAATCCATGGAACTAAAAGAGTAGAAGAATGAAGATGGAAGCGTCAAGTTCAAGATCGTCATAGGAATAGGTATTTAGAATTGATTGTATTTGTATATTTTATATGATATAGCTAGAAGCTCAAAATATGCCCTACACATGCATCTCATGAAAGTACTCTAGGGTTAAACATGAACTTAGAGACATTATTTTGAACCCTGAAAAATGTTTTATAAGAGATCAAAGCAAGAGAGCAAAATTGTTTTTGAAGCTGAAAATAAAAATTTTGAAGTTGATTTGCCTAGACGACTGAGGTATACCCTCAGAAGTCTGAAGATACAACCTTAGACGACTGAAATTTTATTTCAAATGTTTGAAGAATTTCATCAAAAGACTAAACCCACAGTTTAGTCATCTGACCCTGTGTCCAGACTATAATTTTTAGTGCTTTAAGGAACATCAGATGTCTAAACCCGAACGCTTAGTCGTCTAAACTTGTAGAAACATTAAAAATTTTAATTTTAGTGAGAAAACACGCGAGTTATTTACTTAATCCAAATAATCTAACGATCAAGACTTAACCTAAGGCCGAGATTACTTACAAAAAAAAACTATAAACCCTAGTGCCTCACTTTTGGCATATAATTGGGAGCCTTGAATGTATGCTAAACTCTGGAAAGCATTGAACATGTTGCTAAACTCTTGCTTGCGAGTTCAAAGCATTTACATCATATCTAAGCTTGGGCTACGTTGATTTTCAAAAGGAGTTCCAGCGAATATTGTGCAAACAACTTGGGTATTGACGTTTAGCAATCAAACTAATTTTTTGCTTATTCTCAAAGACTTTTTCGTCTCACAAACTTATTCTTGAATATTCATTTTGAGAGATTGATCTTGAGTTATTAATTATATATACATTTTGTGAAAGATCACTACTTGAGAAAAGTTTTTGTTTAAAACTAAAATCTTGAAGAAAGTTTTAAATAGATTCATTCAAAGATTTGCTATTTGATTAGTGTAAGAATTATTTGATTGCAAATACTAAAAGCTTCTAAATACATATTCTTGGGGAATATTATTTTTGAGACATAGTGTTTAAATCTTTGCAATATTCAAAATCGTATAATTATTTAAAGATTCAACTTAACAAATTATTGATAGCAAGAACAAAGATCTGCGCATTATTCAAGATTATTTTTGAAAGGATCTTATTTTCTAATCTTGCATAAAGTATTCTGAAATCAAACCATATGTTTCTCCAAAGAATTTATTTATAAAATCATTTTAGGGAGATATTGATTTAAATGGTACATTTGTGAAGCATATCATTCATATGACGATCAAATCGTTACATACATACTGAGTTTCAAGTTTTATCATATGGATATGTGTTAGGATTTTATATTGTACTCACAAGCTTTGTGTAGAAGCATTTGAGTATATTTGCAGAAATTAAAACTCTATATTGTAATCATGGTTCGGGCTATGAACTGGGTTTGGGGAGAAAGTTATATCTCTTTTAAGCAGTAGAGTAGGAGGAAGTTGTGCCTCTTGTAAGGAGGGGATTGTAAGGGAAGTGTAAGTTTTGGTGTATTCCCAAGGGGGGGGGGGGGTGAATTGGAATTTAAAAATTTATCGCCTAGGTTAAACTAATCTAGCAGTAGTACATTCACAACCTAGGGCCTGTCTATGTAGTTTCAAACGCGCAGATAGATACAACGTGCGAAAATTAAAATCATGCGCAACATTCACCAATTATAACATACATGTGCTGTAAATATAAAGAGCAGAAATATAAACAAGGCACATGATATGTTATCAGGGTTTAGCCAACTGTGCCTATGTCTTCGCCTCTAACTTGCAAGCCCAAGAATTCCACTAATGCTCACTTTAAGGGTGGAGCGGCACCGATTACAACCAGGTCAATTAGCACAAGGCTGACCTCAACCTTTACAAACTCTCCTTGCGGGGCAAGAAAGGCCCTAGGTCAAATTCACAAGGCTGACCCTAACCTGATCCTTCTGAGCTAGATCAAACCCCCTCTGGCCACGCCTGGAAATACAATAGTATTTTTACAATCAAATTGCTACAGTGACTATACTTTCATGTAAAGCAGATATGTACCCAAATACGCACAATATAACTAATCAAGCACACATCAACATTGTAGGAAATGTAAGCTCAGTGATGTATATTTTTATGCAAGTCGCACTCAACAAGATATGATCGCTAATATGCTCAAGAGTGTTCTAAACAAGTTGTATCTTTGAAACAAGCTAAGTGAAATCTCAATAGCAAATCAACGTTTCAAAGATGTTAATCAAGTATTCAAACTAGCTTAAAAGATTTTAGCTTGTAGAAAAATATTTTTCAATACAAAATCAAAGCTATGGGACACTTGCAATAACAATGCAAATATCCTAAGCTCACTTAGTTTATCCCAGCACAAGATTTATAATATCAAAATCTGTGGGATAAACTTAACTAAAATTCCAAAAAATAATATCAGACTCAATCAATCAAATGGGAATATTAACACTATCTAATGAACACAAGGACAATCAGTATACTCTCACACTATCAAGATGTATCAAAGGAGTGAATATTTGAGAGTATTTGGGCAAGAATAGGATTTTGAAGAAGAGAGGATTTTTTTAATGATTTTATGCTAATCTCTTCCTAATCCTCACAAATGAACCTATATTTATAGATAAGGTTAAAAATATAATCGTTTGGGACCTATTGGGTATTCTTAGAAAAGTTTCAAATAGCTTAAACACATTTAACCCAACTTAACCCAAATTTACCACGGTTAAAATATTTTTAACTCGCCGAGGTTCGGGTGGCTAAACCTTGGTTCGGTCACCTGAACAAACTCAGTCAGAATAGCCACCCTTGAAGGTTCGAGTGCCCAAGTCTAGGCTTGGTTGGCTGAACCAAACATAGAAACTCTTTGTCCGCAGTTCAGGTGCCCAAAGCTGAGTTCGGTTAACCGAACTAGCAAGTTCAGTCGCCTGAGCCTCTTTTTGAATGTAAACTATCGATCGCCCAAGTAGTTGAAAAGTGCCTTGACAGACATTCGGGTGCCCGAGGAAGGTACGTTCAAAAAAGGTTCAGGTGCCCGAAGACCAAGTCAACATGTTGATTGGTTCGGTCACCCAAGCCACTTTATACAGCATAGTTTCAGTCACACGAAAACAGATCAAACTGTCGACTTCTCAACAGTTAGGGCGCCCGAGGTGATTTGTTCACTTGGGGTTCGGTCGCATGACCTCACACATTTTATGCTTATAAAGTTCATTTTCACTTTGATTAATTCCCCTAATATGTTAAATGATATGGGGACTATTTTGTGCATTTTGTGTTGGGACCTAGGGTCTTTTCAAGTACGCCAAAAAACCTAGTGTCAGTCGACCGTGCCCTAAGGTCATTTGATCTCTATGGTTAGTCTATGGCATTTTTTAGCTTGCACACCTACATGGATGACATGCAGAGATTATTACAGACCGATATACCTAGTTACTATTAGAAACCTAGTGAAATGAAATATGGATTACAACAATTAAAGAAGTCTTCAGGGTCTTTAGACTTTGAGTCTTCATGTTCCATTAGTTGATCTGCTAATTATATACCTACACACAAACTCGAAAGTCATCAAATACCAAGAGTATTTGTCATTATCAAAACTGGGTGTGACTTATAAGGTCAACAGGAAGCTCTATCCTGGTTAAAGGAGCAAGGATTTAGTGGAATCCTTGAGTGGGTTGCTCAAGGAGAGAACGTAGGCCAAGTTGGTTGAACCTCATAAAATCGTGTTTGCCTTCTCTCTTCCCTTAACTTTTTAATTTCTTCTTGCATTTCATTATCAACTTTTGTATGTTTGTATATTGATTAATATTACATGCATTTGATAATTAATTAAGTATAATTAAGTTTATTGAGATTATAATTTGAATTAATTTCAAGCCCCTACAATTATTTTATTAAATATTGAAATAGGGATTAAGTGGTAAAATAAACTTAAATAATTTTGAAACACCCAATTCACCCCCCTCTTGGGATAACACCGTAATTCATAACGATCACTTGAGCAGAAGTCAAAAAAACAAAGTACTTCAGAGAAATTTTCAAACCAAGTCTTGAGAGCTTGTTTAAGACCATACAAAGCTTTTCTTAATCTACAGACCTCCCCTAGATAATGAGAACACCAGGGGGTGGAGACATATAAACTTATTCTTTGAGATCCTCATTTAGGAAGACATTCTTTATATCTAACCGTGAGAGGTTCCACTAAGTAATAGAAGCTACTGCAATCAAACTACGTACAAATGTCATATTAGCAACTAGTGCAAATGTCTTCTCATAATCAAAACCAACTTTTTGAGTAAGCCCTTTTTCAAGCAAATAAGCCTTATATCTTTCAACAAAACCATTAGGCTTAGTTTTTATCTTGTAGGCCTAGCGACATCTCACTGCCGTTTTATCAGGAGGAAAAGGTACCAACTCCCACATGTTGGTCTTATACAAAGTAGCAAGTTCTTCATTCATAGCCTATTGCTAAAACGGGTCAAGAGCTGCCTCCTTCTAGGAAGCAGGCTCACAATGGCAATGAAGAGAAACTAAAAAAGAAGAAAAACTAGAAGAATAACAAGAATTAGATGCAAGAACATATGAATCAAGATGAGAAGGGGGCTTACGCTGTCGCATTGGATAACGAGAAGATGCAAGTTCCACATGATCGAAAGATGAAGAGGAGTTAACCAAGGAGGATGGGGGATTTATACTTGCAGAAGAAAGTGAAGAACAAAGAGAAGAAATAGGAGCAACTGGGGAAGACTCTAAATCAATATCACAAGTTAATGGATCAATTTTAAAAAGTTCAGACTCATCTAAAATGCTAGAGCTTGTTGGAATAGAGAAGAAAGGAATGTGTTCAAGAAAGATGACATGATGAGAAACATAAATTTTTTGTGCTACCAGATCATAACAATGACATGCTTTTTGTCCATCACCATAACCAAGAAACACACACATAGAAGATCGTGCAGACAACTTAGGGCGCTCAGTATGAGGACGAATGACAAAGCATGTGTGTAGAGACTCGAAAAATGATAAATATTAAAATAATTAGGAAAGATAATAAATAGAATAGATAATTAAATAATAAGGGAAAAGGGAATATTTAAAATAAAAATACTGCAGACCTCATCGAAGAATCTTCTGCCTTCGTCGACAAGTGTCCTTCTAGAGATCGTCGATGAATTTCAGTCCCTTGTCGACGAAAATATCTCAAGATAGTGAATTTTAGATTTTAGGTTTTGTTGATGAATGCATCCTCTTTTCGACGAATTCTCTTCTGTGGTTCGTCAACAAACCCTGTCTTCTCATTGATGAAGCCACATGGAAACATCATGTATAAATTGATTTAAGGTTGCTTCTCCACGAAGAAATTTTTTCTTCATTTTTCTCTCTCTAAAATGGTTTTCTCTGCCTTCTTACTAAGATTTCGGCCCGAATTCAGCCTGAATCAACAAATGGGAACCACTACAGTGTTCTAGGGGAGATTCTTGACACATCTAGTAGAACAAATTTCTAAACTGGGCTTTTCAGACATCGCTCCAATGTTGAGGTAAGGGTTAGGATTCCTAATTTTTGGGGTTTAAAATGTTTTTTCGAGGTTTATAGGTTGAGAAAATGTTGAAATAGTAGGTTATTTGGGGTTTCTTTGGTTAAACTCGGTTTTTTGATCCAGGGTTCGGGTGAGCACCGCATGCATCATTTTTGGGTCCGTGCTGGCGTAGTTTAGGAAATCAGGTAAGAGGAATATATTAAATCAGGATTTTTAAGGAATTAACTTGTGAAAAATAGAAAATTTATGTATATATGTATATAATTTTCACGTGGGTTCTGAAAATCCGACCGTTTGAATTCTAAATTTCTGAGCCTATGGTTGTGCTACTAGACATTATTTGCAAAAATGGAAAGTTAAAACGACAAATTTTTTTGGATAATTGTGTAAGAATGTAAATGTATATTTTTAGTATATGAATGATGAATGTGGGTTGACTTATTTTACTATAAACGTATGAAATATGTTGTGAATTTGTGTGGCATGAGTAAAATTAAGTTTCTGTGTTTAAACTATGATATATGTATGAGATGTAGGAAATACTGGAAATGTATTGAAAATTAAAATGTGATACGATTTATTTTGCATGTGTTTGGTAATGTTAGATTGTAATGTATGGTTTGAGAACTCTGGTGGACTAGAAAAGGGCACAGTATTGTTGTGAATATATATGGTAGCACTAGTACACCCACACATCTTAGAGAGAGTGTGGAGATGATATGAACGATTGTGTTGGGAAAGGTAGAGTCCCCCTAGAGTCTAGACCAGTATGGGAATAGCAAATCGGATCTACATATTGTAGAATATGGTTGATTTAACTCTGGAGGGCCAACCAGGGTTAAGTCGAGCCTTCGGACCGCACAACCCATCATGGGGCGGAAGCATGACTATGAGTTTTCACCGGTATAGAGAGTTCTAAATGCATAATTGTTAATTTAACCATTAATAATATGAGAACACCAGCTATGGAAATAGTATATATGAGAACAACAGATATAAGAACAGCAGATGAAAATGATATGAAAACAAAATATAAGAAAGCAGGCATGAATACATAAATGAGAAATGTAGAATATGAATATGAATGTAATAAATGACATAGAGATAACAACATAAAGAGTAATGTAGTAGAGTATTATCAGTATTAAGTATAGTAGTATTATATGTATTTGGGGCGAGGTATACTCTTCACTCGAGGGCTTGCTGAGAAAGGCGAGTGCCCTGATAGGTATCAGATGTAACTGTGGTCTTCATAACATATTAGGGTAGTGGGTAGCTACTTGTATGGGCGGATAATCTTCCCTATTCTCAGGAACTTCTGCTAGTAAACCTTTGTGTGAATGTGGGAGTACGAGATAAACTAACCACCTGAGGGCTTAATGAGTAAGGTAAGTGCCCTAATATGCTTAAGCTGTGACCGTAGGTTGTGTTGACCTAGTTGGTCATATTTCATTTTGATAATGAAAAATACACTTAGTACTGGTGTTTGCACTAAGGTTTGCATGCAGGTTCACTCTACGCATGGATTTGAAAAGAATGCTATATCATGATGGCATATGGTGATATTACAGAAGACTAAACAATATTGTACCTTATTGATAATTATGCTTTTATATTCTTCATCATGGGTTGTAATTAATTATGAACTGTAACACTATATGGCCTGTAATAATCTACATCATGCATGGTAGGACAATATGCTCATAATGGCCTTAGATAGACCTTAGGTTCCCACACTTAGTGCACAAAGCGCCCTAATATAGTTCTCATATTATCAGGGGTATTTTTAAATCAAATAATGGACCTTATGATAAATTCATAACAACTTCGGGTGACCGAACGTGGCAAGTCAAATTGTCTCGGTCGACCGAACCGTGGACTGGTCAAAAAGTTGACCTGGACTCGAGCAACCAAACCTAAATGGCTTAAGTGTCCATGGTCGACCGAACTTGTACCTTATACTTTTCCATCGTCCTCGGGCGCCCGAACTTACATTTCATTTTACCTTCGGGCGACCGAACTTGGCCGTTCGGTAAGCTGAACTTTGGTTCAGATGACCAAACCTCGAACATAATTGAAATCGCTTTGGTCAGCAAACTGAACCTAAATTCAGGCACCCGAACTTCAAAACTCACTTTTTCTGTTGTGTTTGTTCGGGCGATCGAATCATGGGTCAAGCACCCAAAACTCTTGGGTTGGCTATTTCTTTTACCGCGATTAAGAGGGGTTAACCAGGGTTAATGTTTCTAATTAGTTTTTTAAAAAATTTAATAATACCCTATGTATCCCCAACGGTCATAATTTTCACCCTCTCTTTATATATGGGTTCATTTGCAAAAATAAAGGGTGATTAGCATACTTGATTAGCCAAAAAATCCTTTATTTTTCAAAGATCATGTCTTTCACATACTAGGCCCATACACTTACTCTTTGCCATTCCTTTGACAAATCCATCTTCTTAAGAGTATTATTCAGTGATTCAAAGTGCTTAATGTAACGACCCAAAAATCTATACCATTTTTTTTTCATTTAATTAAAATTACTCTATTACCCCTGAATTATCTGCTATAACCTCCCAGACCCCAAGTGAGCACTAAGGAAACCTTGCTCATATTACATACCTAAGCAGTGGAAAACATTAAAAAAAAAAAAAAAAAAACATACATCCATATTTACAATACCAGAATCTAGTTTTTTTCCCAAAACATAATTACTTAATTACACATCGTCCCAGTATCATATACCCAAAACTCTTGGTTACTACTCAAAAATACAATCTCCTATTAAAACTTACCCTACAGATAGGGTAGTGTACTCACTCTCTCTATCCACGAGCCTGATCCGCTTGCCTAACTGGATCACCTGAAAAATATTAAATCATTGGAATGAGACAACGCTTCATAAGAGGAAATATGATATTATTAGTGTGTGGCAACTGAGCTTACAAACATATTATACTAACAAATTACTGAAACTAAATTATATTGGTAAAACATCTCATAGTACATCATACACTCATATAGTTTAAAATACAACTGACATCTCTGAGTACTATTTATTCATAATTCTAGTACTACAGAATATCTGCTGTTGTTTTGTAAATCTATATACATAAAAAAATAACTATGATAATACCCTGAAAAATCGTACATCATGATTTAACCCCTCATGACAAGATTGTGCGGCCTGTAAGTAGGACTTAATACAGGTTAGCCTACTAGGATAAGTTAAACTACACTCCACCAATCCTCAGCCCGAGCCTGACACAAACTTTGTGGCATGGTTGCTGGTAAACTACACTCCACCAATCCTCAGCCCGGCCTTGACACAAATTCTGTGGCACGGTAGCCGGTAAACTGATCTTAAATAGCAATGGTACCGTGCTTTGATGATAACTGATCTAATTCATCAGGGTCTAATACTACATATATATATATATATATATATTATCTTACTATTTCATCATGATTTCAAAATAACCATAACACCGTAAAATGATATGAAAATACTGTAATAACTGAACTGAAGTATTTATAATAATTGGCCTGTTATCTGAACTGTATAAATTGTAATATCATAGTGTTATGACTTTAAAGTTATGAAAATCATGGTAATCTATGAATACTTTAAATCATGATAGTTTGAAAACTATATAATGATATTTTTCTGGTAATATACTGTAAAATATGATATTTGAAAGCTATATAAATTATGTACTAATCTATTAAGAGCTCATGCCACACAACTAATTAAATAAATTCCCATATAAAATCTATATTTTCTAATATACTAATAATTTATGTATTGAATAATAATCTGTTAAAACATATAATTTACTAACAACCATACTAAAATTCCTAGCATAGCATATTTCCCTTACCTAACAGACTGGGAGTGTAGTGACCCGAAGAATTATGGTATTTAAATAATGGAAGAAGGAGAGAAGGAAATTGTGTTTTAAAGTTGAAACAGGGCCTCGCCGATGAATATAGGGAGTTCGTTGACGAGAACACAGGAGGGACTCGTTGACGGAGACGTGTCTCGTTGACGAGAAGATACCGATAGGGGTTTTGGGTGATTCTGAATTTCATCGACGAGGGGTGAGAGTTCGTCGATGAATTACCTTCTTGACCTTGTCGATGAAATGATGTGGCTCATCGATGAAGGTGAGTGTATAAATAGCCCAAATATCATTTTTTGGATGAATTTCGACGCACCTACCCTTCTCTCTCTCTCCTCTTCGGTTCCTTACCCTTCTCTCTTAATTTCTGGGTCCGTTCTTCGCCGAATTGATGATCTGAAGCCACCATGACACTCCTAGCGAAGTTATCTACAAATCTGCTAAAGTGGATCGTTGGTGGGGCTAGTTTAGATTTCATCCCAAATTCAAGGTAAGGTTTTTTTTTTTTCCATTATTTGGTCTTCCCTACAATTATAGAAAATGTAGTACGCATAGAAATACTTAATTTCTATTCTGGGAAATATTGTTTTTAGGGTGTCGAATAGGAACCCAGTGGGTGCAAGACTGATTATTGTAAGGGCTTTTCAAGAATCAGGTAAGGGGATAAACTAAACTAGTTATTTTATGAAAATATATGTATAATCTTATAGCATTTTATTTCTTGAATATATATATATGGATTATGTTGGGAAATACTGCTGCAAATGACGATATGTTCTGAATATACATAATACCCATTTTATATGGCATGGGTAGAATTTATTATGAATTAATGTTTCTAGGAAAATTCTAAATGATACAAACTTTTATATGATAAACCTGTGTAAGGGCCAAGAGTTTTTATATGATATACCGGCATACGGGTCGAGAATTTTAATATGATATACCGGCGTACGGGTCGAGAGTTTTATATGATATACCGGCGTATGGGCCAAAGATGTTCTCACATGATATGTCGGCGTACAGGCCAAGCTTGTTACATGTTAAGCCGGCGTACGGGCTAAGCCATTTATATGATATGTTGGCATACGGACCAAGCCTCTTATTAATATGTGATATGGCGTACGGGCCGTGATTGATAAAATATGAAATGTCAGCGTACGGGCCGATGATTTTCACGTTATATAAGAAATGTGATATGATGATATTGAATTGACAATTATTATTATGGAATAGAAATGTATCACAATTTGAAATATGTTATATGTTATCAGGACCTAGTTGGCTTGATTTAGGCTTGCACTTGCACGGTACCGTAGCTATGTGTTTATGATCATTATGATATTGTGTTATCGTTGTCATACGGGATAGCGTGAGGATGGATAGTCGATGTGGTTTATTGAAGTGTTGGCGCCCCTGGTGTAAGGACAAGGTCTGGCAGACTCATCGTGCTTATAGATATTTACATTGACTTGGTAGTAGTCGGTCAGCCATTGTCAGGTCCCGCCTTCGGGCCACACAACCCAATCATATGGGGGTAAGACATGACACCAGCCAGCTAACATTCCAGGGTTGTTTTTGTATTATTATTGTATGAGATAAATTATGCTTATGGAAATCCAGTATGTTTTGTCATGCTATGATTATACATGTTTTTCCCAGAAATGATATAGACAGTTTTACTAAATATGCTTATGTATGCTTTCATGTATAACACGTAAATACTCATGTTGTCACACACTGATATTAGTTTATTTCCCTTACTGAAAGGTGTCTCATCCCAAATTATATGAACATTTTCGGAGCCTCGGATAGGAAAGCGGATAAAGCTTCACAGAGACAGTTATAGCTGGTCTACCCTTTTGAAGGGTAAGTTTTTTCTAGGGTCAGACAGATTTCTGGGTGGAGACCCTAGGGCTATTTTAGATACATTTGTGATGTGTGTATCTATATGATATGTTGGCTTTACAAGGCTTAAAATCTTATTATCTTGTTTTGATGCTAACAAACAAGTGAAATTTAATGTATTTGTGTGAGCAATGGTATTTAAGGGCTCATATATGAGAAAGTAAGGTCAAAGTACTCACAAGGATCAAATGAAGCTTAAAAGAGTCAAAGCATGTATTTAAAGATTATATATGAAACCTTGAAGAATATGAGGACATGAATGAGTTGTTGAAAGCCAAGGAATATTAAAGTCCAAAGAGCTAAAGAAAAGCAAAGTAAGGAAGCTCAAAGAATATGAAAGCTTGAAGAAAAGATAGACTCAATCCAAGGACAAAACATGAAGACTCAAGAATCTAAAATGTTAAAGTCTTAGAAGTTTTCATGTAAGTACTTTAATATTTAATATATCGTTTGAAATATTTTGAAGCTCATAGGTTAACTTCTTAGACCTAGATACCTTTTAAAATACTTGGAAATTTTTTTTATTAAGGTCAAAAATTATTTTAAAAGGGTTAGAATCATTTTTGGAATGAAAAGCACAAAAAAAGAGTTCTTCCAAATGCTGTCAGTTTTTATACAACCGCATTGAGGTGAGTTTTTATACACTAAAGCGGGGTCACTGTTGTCAGACATCTGAACACTATTCACAAGAGGGACTTCAGATGACTGAACAAACGACCTCAGATGTCTGAAGATTAAGTTCAGACGTCTAAAGATTTTCTGGACGAAATATATAGAAGGCAGTAGCAGTTCATACGTCTGAACACTATTCAACGGCAAATTTTTTAAATTCTAATATTTTAAAATATAGCCATTTGAGCTCTAAACTTTCTAAAATTTTGGGAAACATAGGATTCATACATTTCATGTACATCATTAGAGTACTTACATGGGCTTAGAAATGTGTTTAAAATCATGGAAAATTTGTTTTATAAAAGACTCAAGCAAAGAATCAAAGTATAATTTTAAACTAGAAATGAATATGTGTGAAAAAGGGGACTTTGGTAGCCTGAAGTTAACCTTAGGTGCCTGAAGAATTTCTTCGATAGCCTGAAGATTAAGTTCGGTAGCCTAAAGAATTAAACGAGGAAGATAGAATCTGGTAGAGGTACCTCGGTCGCCTGACCGTGGAACCTCAGGTGCCTGAAGTCAAGTTCGATTGCCTGAACTTGCGGGAAAGCCTAAAAATCAGTTCTTTATTAAAAAGACACGCGAGGTATCTTATTGATCCAACGGTTGAGATCAATCCTAAGGGTAATATACTATATATTATGAATAACTAAACCCTAGAATAAGAGAGTTAGACAAACAAGAAAGAGAAGAACACACCATGTTGCAAGATTGTTGATTATCTACTCTTAGTGCTATTCGTTTGCCTATACATTAATCTCACATCTTCAAGCTTGGGAAAATCAATTCAGATTTCCAAAGGAAACTTGTTTGCTCTACTGTACTTCAATCTAATATTGAGGTTTGATCTTTCAAGTTATTTGTCTTGTGATTTTTACATCTCATCTCATCGTTCGTTCTTGACTAGTATTGAAAAGTATTGATCTTGAGTGTGCCTTTCTTACAAAAATTATTTTTTTAAGAGATCATTACTTGAGAAAGTTTATCTAACTTGGTAGATTAAATTTTGGTTCAAGAGCATATAAATATACATATATTTTCTAAAAAAGCTTCTTATTGAAAAACCTAGTTTTGAGTAAAAGGGTGATCTTGAAAGTACCTTTATATATACAAAACTATTTTAAACAAGATCATTGTTTGTTTTATGGTGTGTGACTGATTGAAAGGTTTGATTCAAATGTGTGGTTTCTAAAAGGATCTATCTTTAGATACATTAGAACTTGATTTAATATCCTTGATACTTATAACTATAATTTTAATTGAGGGATATTTTTTCTACAAATTAATATACTCAGTTTTGTGGTTGAGTACTTGAAATAAAACTTTGTGATTTTGATTGAGTGTATATTCAAGACAAAGTTTTTGCTAACTAGTCAACTTCAATTATATAAGTGTGCATCTTTGCAAAGTGAACCAAGATCCCTAGTTTATTCCAAATCGTTTTGAATTTATCTTTACTTGAAAGTTTTGGTTAAAAAGGGATTTGTGTGTCAAGGCATCTCCTACATAAAATGATTTTATCGTTTTCATTCATTCACGAGCTTCAAGTTATATCATATGTCAATGCTTTAGGAATTTGAATTGTACTCACCAGCTTTTGTTACAAGCATTGTTTTTGAGTGAATTTTCTAGATTCTATTGTATACACGGTTCGGTGTGTGAACCGGTGTGAGAGGAGAGAGTTGTATCTCTTGTAAGCAGCGGAGTAGGAGGAAGACGTGCCTCTTGTAAGCAGAGGATTGTAAGGGAAGCTCCGTCCCACTTTATGGAGCAGGGTTAGTGAATCCTTGAGTGGTTGTTTAAGGCGAGGACGTAGGGCAAGTAGGCTAAACCTCGTAAAATTGTGTTTGCCTTCTCTCTTCCCTTCACTATTTATTTTCAGTATTGCATTTAATTTCCTGCTTGCTTGTGTATGTTGAATAACTATATACGCACTTAATTGAATAAAAAGGAAGTCATTGATAAAATAATTTTAATTCAGAAATAAGTTTCTATCAATGATTAGTTAACCTTAGAAATAGGGATTGATTGGTAAATAGGTTTCAAAGAATTTTTTAAAATACCCATTTCACCCCCGTCTTGGGATTACACCTTAATCAACAGAAACTTTTGCAACATGGAAACAAGTTTGAAAGCCTATAAAGATATGGTTTTTCAAATCAAAATACATCCAAGAATTGAAAAATCTATTTTGAGAAGCTGAAAGTACTTTTGTTCTTCTTAAGTTCTCTTGGTCACTCATTGAAAAATTCGTTTGCTGAGAATTCTAAAGTGCTAATCCTTCTTTCTCTGAGTTCCTACTGCTAATCCTCTTCTAAGAAGGATGTTGGTGAATTCTACACTTGAGCTTCATTGTATTTCATATTGATATTTTACATTCAAAGTATATAGTGTTGAAATTGTACTAACTTGCTCTTTGAGAGAGTATGCAAACCTTATCTTGTGTGTCTTATAGTTCTGTAACGTTCCAAGGGTTGTTTGGATCGTTGGCTAAGTAAGGGAACATTGCTTAGAGAGGCGGGCCCTAGCCTATGTAAGGATTGACCGAACGAGGGAATATCGTTTGGAGAAGACGGGCTCTAGCCTTAACCAAGGAGTGTTGTAATCGGTATTGTTCCACCCGTCAACGGAACTGAACTAGTGAATCCTTTGGTGGTTTTCCAAAGGCGAGAACGTAGGTTGGGTATAAGCCGAACCTCGTAAAAATCTCTGTCTCATTCTCTCTTTCCCTTACTCTTTATTTTCAGTGCATATTTAAATTGCGTGGATGGTTTAAATTTGAAAATCATATAAACTATATATATTTGGAAATCAAACAAACCTAAGGTTTAATTTTGATTTGGGTTGCGAAAACCGAAAGGGAGTACGTTGGTTACACCATATCTTGCGGAAACCATACGGGAGTACGTTACTTGGTTAACATCCCAAAGATAAATTTACCAAGAGTTTAGTTGACTTCTAAATATTGAGAAGAGTGTAGATATTGTGTTGATTGAATGTTATATTGCACATCATATTGAAGAAGTAAAACCATATATACATGGCTTACAATTTCATATCCAGGGCTGACAACAAAAGGTATATTGTGATTGAATGGTATAAAAGCTTGAGATTGATTGGATAGTGTTTGTATTCCAAGAGTGCTAAATCTTGAATGATTTCATCAATTTAATAATGCTGCAGTGAACTTATATTTGATAAATAAAGTGTGGTTGTGTTGGTGTGGAGATTGTGATTAATTGTTTGAATGTTTTATTAGCTGTGTGGTTGATTAAAGAGATTAAATTGTTGTGTGATTGGTGAAATTAAACAAACAAGTTAAAGAATTGGTTAAAATAAATAAAGAAGTTAAGGATTCTTAAAATAAGTTAAAAGAAAGTTTTAAAAGCCAATTCACCCCCCTCTTGGGAAGCTATTCCTAATTTCACGATAATTGTATTAAACTCTAGTATTGTGTTAAAAAGTACGTTGGGATGTGTATGATTTTATGTTTCCTGCTGTTTAGGCTTCCGTGTTGTGTTTCTAATGTATCCCTGGTACCCACGAGTTCAGGTTGATTATGATCTATTAGGTTTATTATATCAATTTTTATTATTAAGAGAAAAAAAAAGTGGTAAATTAAGTAGGTTGTTACAATTTGGTATCAGAGCCTAAGTTGCTAGGTTATGTAGACTTTAGAATGCAGCGAAAATAATACCAGAGTATAGGAAAAAGATTTGAGAATTTGTTCAACAGTCTAGAGGTAGAACTTCCATGGTGGTTTTTGTGTTTTTCCTGGGGTGACGATTTCAGGAAAACCATAGTAAACTATTGTTGGGCTGTGTTCATAGAATGTAGGACTGGAGTCAGTAATGAGTTGAGGAAGTTAAGATGAAGAACCATGTTAGGTGTGTAATGATAAGTATAGGGTTCCTAAGTTATGTTTATTGTTTTTCAAGATGGATCTAGGAGGAGGTAGTGCCCATGTGAGCGGTGGTGATGGAGCAAGACCCTTGAGTGCAGGTGAGACTGATTCTGATGCAGTACTACACAGCATGGCTCAGCAGGTTATGGCTGAGATCGCTAGGAGTTCCAAGGAGTAGGGAGGTTCATTTGTAGGCCATGGGTGCACCATAAAGAAGTTTACTAAGATGAATCCTCCAACGTTTTCATGGGGAGTAAATCCTATAGCCGCTAAGAATTGGATGCAGGTGATCGAAAAAGTCTTGGTCGTGTTGCAGTGTACGTAAGAACAGAGGGTCCTCTTTGGCACCTATAAACTAACAGGGGAGGCTGAGAGGTGGTGGACTACTTCGAGACTTATGAAGTAGCAAAGGACGACGCCAATAGTCATGACGTGGGAGCGATTTAGAGAGCTGTTCTTTGACAAGTATTTCCCAGCCACTATCAGGGAGGCTAAATTGGAAGAGTTCCTAAGTTTGAAGCAGGGATAGTTATCGGTCCAACAGTATACGGCACAGTTTATAGAACTCTCTCGCTTCATTCCGTATATTGTTCCTGATGAGGTGAAGAAGGCAAAACATTTTGAAAGAGGTTTGAAGTGAAGCATATTCAAGCAAGTGGTAGTGCTAAAGATTCAGGATTTTGCTGAGTTAGTCATCAGAGCAACCTTGGCAGAGGTTTGTGAGCATATGAATGTAGAGGATTAAGTACAAAAGAAGAGATCTGCATCTTCTGGCTACTAGCAAGGTCTTAGACAGGGTCAGTGGAGGAGAGGAAATTATAGTACAGGACGGAGGTAGGAGACTAGGGATCGTGAGGTTCAGACAGTGCATAGTCCTCTTGTATGTCAAACTTATGGGAGGAGACACTAGGAAGAGTGTTGAGTTGGGAGAGCTGTCTACTATCACTATGATAGACAGGGACATTTGATGTGTGATTGCCCTACACCACCAAATGTTGCTCCTGCTCTTGGACCATACTGGGGAGGCTATCAGGCGCCACGTGGGGGCTAGTAGAGGAATATGGCTTCAGCTTGACACCGAGTGATGCTGAGACAACTGGCGACGTGGTGACCGATATGGTTAGCATGCTTTCCTTTAAAGTTATTGCATTATTTGATTCACGTGTCACACACTCGTTCGTGTCTTCGGGGTGTGTTAAATTATGTGGGGCAGACACTTAATCATTAGACGTTGAACTGTTGGTGACTACACCGACTGGGTCAGCAGTAAGGTGTAGTAGGGTACTCCGTGGCTGTCCAGTTGATGTTTAGGGGATGATTCTATTTACTGATTTAATAGTGCTAGACATGCATGGGTTTGATGTCATATTCGACATGGATTGGCTAGCAGCTAATTTTTCTAGCATAGATTGCTGTTTGAGAGAAGTGATATTTAGACCTCTAGGAAGACCAGAATTTAGATTTATAGGGTCACAAGTGCAATCTCTACCTCAGATGGTTTTAACTATTAAAGCAAAAATATTGTTGTAGTGTGGTTGTCAAGGATTCGTGGCCTTTGTGAAGGAAATGTCAGGGAATGAATTAAAGCCTACTAGTACGCTAGTAGTGAATGAATTTACAGATGTGTTTCCTAATGAGTTACCTAACTTGCCACCTGATCGTGAGGTAGATTTTCCTATTGATCTGCTTCCTGGTACAGTGGTGATCTCTAAAGCACCATACCGAATGGTGCCAATAGAGTTGCCAGAATTAAAAGATCAATTGCAGGATTTACTTGATAAGGGTTTCATATGACAGTGTATCTCCATGGGGAGCTTTAGTACTATTTTTGAAGAAGAATGACGGTCTATGAGGATGTGCATAGATTACAGGGAGATTAATAAAGTTACCATCAAGAACAAGTATCCTCTATCCTATATAGATGATTGTTTGACCAGCTCTAGGGTACACGAGTATATTCTAAGATTGACCTCAGATCAGGCTATCATCGGGTGAAAGTGAAAGCAGAAGATGTATTGAAGATGACCTTCAGGACCAGTTATGGGCATTACGAGTTTCTTGTTATGCCGTTTGGTTTGACGAATGCTCTTGTGGTATTTATGGACTTGACGAACAGAGTCTTCCACCAATACTTAGACCAGTTCATTGTTATTTTTATTGATGATATACTGATCTATTCGAGGAGTTATGAGGAGCATAAGACACACTTAAGGTAGGTTCTACAAATACTTAGGGAAAACAAGTTGTATGCTAAGTTGAGTAAATGTGAATTTTGACTTGAGAAGGTTGTGTTTCTGGGGCATGTTATTTCAGGAGATGGTATTTATGTGGATCCTAGTAAAATCGAGGCAGTAGTGAATTGGACTAAACCAAGAAACGTCTAGAAGATTAAGAGTTTCATGGGGCTAGCTGGGCATTACCGTCGTTTTGTTGAGGGATTCTCAGAATCATCAGGTCCTCTAACACGACTAATTAGGAAGATTGTTAAGTTTGAGTGGGATGACAGCTGTGAGTAGAGTCTTTAGGAATTAAAGTAGAGACTTGTCACGACATTGGTATTGATCATCCCGTTAGGGGGTGAGGGTTATGTTATTTATAGTGACGTGTCCTTGAAGGGAGTTGAATGTGTACTAATCCAGCAGGGCAGGGTGGTAGCATATGCTTCTAGGCAATTGAAAGCGTACGAAAACAACTACCTGACCCATGATCTTGAATTTGCTACAGTGGTACACGCATTGAAAATTTCGAGACATTACTTATATGGCGAGCGGTGTGAAATTTTCTCCGACCACAAGTGTTTAAAGTACTTCTTCACTCAAAAGGAACTGAATATAAGGCATAGAAGGTGGTTGGATCTTATTAAAGATTTTGATTGCAATATCCGTTTCCACCCTGGGAAGGTGAACGTGGTGGCTGATGCTTTGAGCAGGAAATCTGTGGGACCAGCGTTGGCAGCTATGGAGATCCAATATCCGATCATGATGGATCTGGAGAGACTTGGTATAGAGTTGGTTGAGGGTGTTCCTTAAGTATGTATTTCTAGTATCGTGGTGCAGCCTACTTTGCAGGAAAGGATTAATACTGCTCAAGAAAGACAATCCAAATTTAGCCAAAGTATTGGTCAGAGTGCAGAATGGTCAAGGGGAGGAATTCTGTTTGTCAGATGATAGAGCTTTGCTGTTTCGTTCCAGGTTATGTGTTCCTACTGATGCGGACATTAGGAAGACTTTCTTAGAGGAGGCTCACAGATCTTTGTACATAGTTCATCTCGACAGCACAAAGATGTATAGGGATCTGCGGGAGTCGTACTGGTGGAGTGGTATGAAGAAGGAGATCGTCGAGTATGTAACGCAGTGTCTAATGTACCAATAGATAAAAGATGAGCACTAGAGGTCGGAAGGTCAGTTGCAGCCACTATTTATCCCAGAGTGGAAGTGGGATCATATATCTATGGTTTTTATTTCAGGGCTGCCATCAGCTTGCATGGTCAGAATGCGATTTGGATGATTGTAGATCGGTTGACTAAGACCGCCCACTTTCTACCTATAAAGATTAACAATTTAGCGAAGATTTATATTCAGGAGATAGTCCGTTCTCATGGAGTGCCAGTATCTATTGTAACAGATCGAGACTTGCGTTTCACGTCACGTTTTTAGAGGAGCTTGTAGGAGGCTTTAGGGTCTCAATTGTATTTTAGCACAACATTCCATCCTCAATTAGACGGGTAGACTGAGAGGACGATTCAAATATTAGAAGATATGATTCGAGCATGCATGCTAAATTTTGGGGGCAGTTGGACTCAATTTATGACGCTGGTAGAATTTGCGTATAATAACAGTTATCAGATCAACATTGACATGGCACCATTTGAAAGCACTGTATGATAGGAGATTTTGTTTTCCTTTATGTTGGGATGAGATAGGTGAGCGGCGAGTTGTGAGGCCAGAGCTGGTACAGCAAGCATGTGATAAGGTTTGGCTTATTAGAGATAGAATTAGTGCAGCTCAGAGCCGACAGAAGAGTTACACTAATAACCGCCACATGAAGTTAGAGTTTGATATTGACGACCTTGTGTTTCTAAGAATAGCTTTGTTAAAAGGGATTATTCGATTTGGGAAGACGGGTAAACTCAGCCCTAGGTTCATCGGTCCATTTGAGATTCTAAAGAAAGTGGGGCCGGTTGCCTACAAGCTAGCTTTGCCACCTGTGTTGTCCAGGATCCACGACGTATTCCACATTTCAATGTTGAGGAAATACATCTTAGACTATTCTCATGTGATCGGTTATGGTGAATTAGAGCTCAGTGTTTCACTAGTTTATGAGGAGGTGCCAGTACAGATTCTGGATAGGAAGGAACAAGAATTGCGTAATAAGAAGATCCCTTTGGTGAAAGTTTTGTGGAGAAATCATGCAATAGACGAAGCTTCTTGGGAACTAGAGAAATAGATAAGGTAGAGATATCCACAATTATTCAAGAAAGTGTAATAGTAGGTAATGTTTCTTTTGCAAGTATATGTAATGGTTTAGTTAGTGAGTAGTATTTTAGTTTTGGGAGAATTTTATTTTGTATATGTAATCCCCCAGGACTTGCAATGTAACCACAGTATTCCTCCACCATAAGTGAGGGTAAGTAATAAAATAAGTAGACCATTTTGCCCTTAAGGGATGATGAATTACACGAATAGTAAATTTCAAGGATGAAATTTTTATAAGTAGGGGAGAACGTAGTGACCCAAAGTATTATGGTATTTAAATAATAGAAGAAGGAGAGAAGGAAATTGTGTCTCAATGTTGAAATAGGACCTCATTGAAGAATACAAGGAGTTCGTCGATGAGAACACAATAAGGGCTCATCGACAGGGACATGTCTCATCGATGAGAAGATACTGAGAGGGTTTTTGGGCGATTCTGAATTTTGTCGTTGAGGGTTGAGAGTTCATCAATGAATTACCTTCTTGACCTCATCGATGAAGTGACATGGCTTGTTGATGAAGGTCAGTGTATAAATAGCCCAAACTTCATTTTGTGGCTAAATTTCGATGCACCTACCCTTTAATCTCTCTCCTCTTTGGTTCCCTACCCTTCTCTCTAAATTTCTGGGTCTGTTCTTTGCTAGATCGATGATATGAAGCCACCACAACACTCTTGGCGAAGTTCTCTACAAATCTTTTGGAGTGGATCGTCGGTGGGGCAAGTTTAGATTTCATCCCAAATTCAAGGTGAAGTTTTTTTTTTTTTTTTTTAAATATTTTGCCTTCCCTACAATTGTAGAAAACATAGTATGCATAGAAATACTAAATTTTTGTTCTGTGAAGTGTTGTTTTCAGGGTGTCGAAAGGGGAACCCTGTAGGTGCAGGACTGATTATTTTATGGGCTTTTTAGGAATCAAGTAAGGGGATAAACTAAACAAGTTGTTTTATGAAAATATATGTACAATATTATAGAATTTGATTTCAGAAATATACATATACATATATATATATGCATTATGTAGGGAAATACTGATGTAAATGACAATATATTATGAATATACATAATACCCATTCTGTGTGGTTTGGGTAGAATTTATTATGAATTACCGTTTTCTAGGAAAATGCTAAATGATACAGAGTTTTATATGATAAACCAGCGTACAGGCCGAGAGTTTTTATATGATGTACCGGCATACGGGCCGAGATTTTTAATATGATATACCGGCGTACGGGCCGAGAGTTTTATATGATATACTGATGTATGGGCCGAGGATGTTCTCACATGATATGCCGACATACGGGTCGAGCCTCTTATTGATATATGATACGGCGTATGGGTCGTGATTGATAAAATATGAAATGTCGGCGTACGGGCCGATGATTTTCACGTTATATATGAAATGTGATATGATGATGTTGAATTGACAATTATTATTATGGAATAGCAATGTATCATAATTTGAAATATGCTATATGTTATTAGAACCTGGTTGGCTTGGTTTAGGCTTGCACTTGCATGGTACTGTAGCTATGTGTTTATGATCATCATGATATTGTGTTATCGCTATCGTACGAGGCAGCGTGAGGATGGATAGTCGATGTGGTTTATTGAAGTATTGGCACCCCTAATGTATGAACCAGGTCTGGCAGACCCATCGTACTTACAAACATTCACTTTGACTTGGCAATGGTCGGCCAACCATTGTTAGGTCCCACCTTCGGGCCACACAACTCAGTCATGTGGGGGTAAGACATGACACCAGCTAGCTAACCTTCTAGGGTTGTTTTTGTATTATTATTATATGAGATGAATTATTCTTAAGGAAGTCCATTATGTTCTACCATGCTATGATTGTACATATTTTTCCCAGAAATGATATAGATAGTTTTACTAAATATCCTTATGTATGCTTTTATGTATAACACGGAAATACTCATGTTATCACATACTGGTATTAGTTTATTTCCCTTACTAAGAGGTGTCTCGCCCCAAATTATATAAACATTTCAGGAGCACCAGATAAGAGAGCGGATAAAGCTCCACAAAGATAGTTATAGTTGGTCTACCCTTTCTGAAGGGTAAGTTTTTGCTACGGTTAAACAGATTTCTGGGTGGAGACCCTAGGGCTATTTTAGATACTTTTGAGATGTGTGTATCTATATGATGGTTGTATTAAACAATGGTATTGTGTTAAAAGGTACATTGGGATATGTATGATTTTAAGTTTCCTACTACTGCTTAGGCTTTCGTATTGTGTTTCTGATGTATTCCTAGTACCCACGGGTTTAGGTTGATTATGATTAGCTAGGTTTATTATATCGATTTTTATTTTTAAGAGAAAAAAGAAAGTGGCAAATTAAGCAGGTCGTTATAGGGAGGCTCGCCTCCAACTCTATTTTCACGCTCACAGCGCACTATCCTCAAAAACCTGAAATAATACATTTATACAAATTTATCAGTAAATCACTGAATTCCCCCAGAAGATCATCTCACGCATATTTCCTGACCTACCCGTCCATAATTTCTTAAACTTTAATATACCTGACTCCTGGAAAAATATCTGCTGAGGTCCTCAACCCATGCTTACAGGGTCCCAAAAACACCTTAACCTTGAAAATATAACACCCTAATTTTATTCCAAAAAATACCAGTATATACCCTTACAACACAAAATCTAAGTTCAGATAAAACTGACAATACTGGAAATACCTAAAAAATCCACTTACCCTGATTTTGGGATGGTTCCCAAACTTCTCAAATCGAATTTCTACTCTGGGTAGGTTGTAGAGAATCTCCCTAGGATCACCGTGGTAGCTTTTGATCATCGAACCCGAGAGAGACGAAGCATAATTTGTAGAGAGAGTGAGAGAAATCGAGTTAGAGAGAGAAAGAAGAATGATAAAATGAATTTCTCACTAAAAATCGGTTTTGGGGCTATATATGGAGTGTTGTCCACGTGGCCTCGTCGACAAGCCATGTCACCTCATCCAAGAGTCAAAGAAGGGAGTTTGTCGATGAACACTTATCCCTCGTCGATGAATTTCAGGCCATGGAAACACCCCTCTTTGTATCTCTTCGTCGACGAGACACAAGTCCCCGTCGACGTTACCAAGAAGCCACTCGTCAACGAGCTCTCTACATTCGTCATTGAGACCCTGTTGAACCCCCTTGAAAATTTTCTCTTCTCTCTCTATTCGTAATTATTTAATTCCTATAATTATCTGGGTTACTACACTTAAACTCTACTTGTTGTTGATTGCTTTATTATTTTTCATAGAGAGTTTTTGCTAGGATTTTTTCCCCAATTTAATCATAGATCTTTGTGTGGGAAAATCCTTGTAGCTAGTGAGTCTTTGCATCTTGGTTGCAAGACTCATCAAGCTTGTGTGTTTTTGACTTGAAAAAATATTTTTCACAAGCTTACATTTTTCAAATATCTCTTGAGCTATTATTTTGAGAAAAATCTTGTTTAAGATATTTTGAATATTCTTATTAAAACACTTTGAAACTTGTGGTGATTTTACTTTGATTATTTGTTTCAAAATTTTCTTAGAAATCCACTCTAGATCTTGACAGTATATTTACATTAGATTGAGTATTTAGCACACATTATTAAGCACTGAGCATATTTACTATCATCTGTACTTACATTATTATCAAGACTGTATTGTGGTACATATCTACTTGTTAAGAAGCATATTTCCTTGTACTCAAAATTTATATTTAATATTTGTTGTATACTAGCCATGGGCTTGAAGAGGGAAACTTGCCTTGTTGAATAGTCCCGGATTGGCTTAGACCTGGTTAGGAAAGTTAGGTGCACCATCCCGGTAAGTGTAGTTATAGGTTGAGGTTAGCCTCGTTAATTGACTTGGTTGTATTAGATGCTGCTCCACCCGTGAAGTGAGCTTATAGTGAAATCCTTGTACTGGTGAGCCAAGGCAGGGACGTAGGCACTTTGGTTGAACCTCGATAACATATTGTGTTAGCTATGGTGTATACCCAAGGGGGGGGGGGTGAAGTGGAAATTTAAAACTTATTCCTAAGTTAAACCAGATATTAGTAGTATTTCACAACCTAGGGTCTTTCTAGGCAATCCCAAATACACGGATAAATATGATATGTGGAAATGTAAATCATGTGCATCATTCACACTATAACATACACGTACACGAATATAAATTATGGAAATATAAATAGATTCACCATATGTTATCGGGATTTGACCAACTGTGCCTACGTCCCCACCTCTAGCTCGTAAGCCTGAGGATTTCACTAATGCTCACTTAATGGGCGGAGCAGCACGGGTTACAACGAGGTCAATTAACGGAGCTGACCTCAACCTACACCTTACCAAGATGGTGCATTTAGCTTTCCTAACCGGGTCTAAGTCAATCTAGGACTGTTCAATAGGGCTAGTCTACCTCTTCAGGGCCATGCCTGGAATTGAACAGATATAATTTTTGCGTACAAATAAATGCTTCTTAACTAAGTAGACATGTACCACTAACAATCAATCAATGCACATCAATAATATAGGAAATTGTAAGCTCAGTGATGTGATTTTGTGCAAGTAACACTTAACAAGGTATTATCACTAATATGCTCAAGAGTGTTCTAATTAAGCTATTTCATTAAAATAGTATATATCAAATATCAATAATAAATCAGAGTTTCAAAGATGCTGAAAATATTCAAATCAACTCAAAATATTTTCTTCAAGGAAATAGGCTCAAGAGTTGTTTGGAAAAATAACAACTTGTTAAAAATATTTGCACAAAAAAATATAGCTATTGAAATCTTGCAATGACTATGCAAGAATCCTCAAGCTTCTAAGTTTATCCCAACACAAGATTTATTATATTCAAATCTATGGGATAAACATTGTTAAACTCCCTTAAATCAATATCAAATAATCAATCAAGCAAATGGGAGTATGAGCAATCTCTAATAATCAATAACACAATAGAACACACTCACAATACTAAAATGTATCAAGGGAATGAAGAAGTGAGAGTATTTAGGCAAAATAGGATTTTGAGTTTGAGAGGATTACTTGCTAATGATTTTTGCTAATCTGATACTAATCCTCACAAATGAACCCATATTTATAGACAAAGGCCAAAATATAGTCGTTTAGGACATGTAGGATATTATTAGCATTGTTTTAAAACACATTAGAAAAATTAACCATGTTTAAAACATTTTAACCTTGGTAAGTATTTTGCAACTCGAGAAGTTTTGGGTGGCTGAACTTTAGTTCGGTTGCCCGAATAGACTCAGCTCAAAAAGGCATTTTAAAAGGTTCGATAGCCTCAGTCTAGGTTCGGTTGGCTGAACAAAAGTTAGAAACATTATGTCCGTGGTTTGGGTGCCTGAAGCTAAGTTTGGTTAACCGATTTGACACGTTTGGTCACCCAGGGCCTATTTGGAACTAAAATATTCTGTGGCCCGAGTTGGTAAAAAGTTCCCTTTTAAGGGTTTGGTCGCTCATGAACGGTAGGTTCACTTCTGGTTTAGTTGCCCGAAACCAGGTCAACTCGCTGACTTCCCAACAGTTTGGGCGCCCGAGGTGTTTTGAACACCAAGGGTTCAGTCGCCTAAATCCTCATGACTTTAATCCTTTAAGCCCAATTTTAAACCAATTGATTCCCCTGATTATGTAAGTGATATGGGGACTGACTGTGCATTTGTTTACGGACCTAAGGTCTTTCTAAGGCCAAGGCTATTTTAATTTAGCCTAAAAAACCTAGCGTCGGTTGACCGAAGGGTGCTTTAATGACATTCAGTTCCCTTTGGTAATGTCGAGCTTACAATTACCTCCATGCATGACATGTAAAGATTATTACAGACTGATATAAATTATTACAGACCCAAATATAATAAATGCATTTACAAATGCAGCATAAGCAGATCTTCTTCTTTTTCCCTTCATTTTCTCATTTAATATGCCAGGAGTATGATATTTAAGACTTTCATGTTTTCATCAATCCTTTCTCATGTGTGTGCACTGAATTAATGACCCGTTCAAGTACTAGACACACACACACTAGTAATATGCAGTTTGTCATAATCAAAACCAGAGATCATACTCAAAAAGTCAACATATCGTGTGTTCAATTTACATTTCCACATTTTACTTATGGCACGTGTATGTTTTATTTTGAATGATTGGATTTATGATTGCATAGATCGACCCTAGTTTGCGTAATACTGTTGTAAGACTGGTTAACCTAGGAAAGAATTTTTAAATATCCAATTCACCCCCCCCCCTCTTGGGATTGCACTAAAGCTAACAGGTTGCTTAAGGTATCAGAGCAGAGGTGGTCTACTTGTATAGGCAGGTGATCACTCCTATCCTTGGGAATTCTTGTTAGTAAAATATCTTGCATGTGTTTGAGTAGGAACATAAAATGATTTCATAATTTTGATCTTATTTGAAAAGGATAATTATATATGTTGTACAAAAACCTCATGTTAGTCACACATTGATTTAATATATTCTATCCTTACTGAGATGTGTCTCACCTGATATAAATTCTATCTTTTTAGGACCTTCGCGTGATTGAGCTTAGTGAGCTCGAGGTTGGTATAACATTCTATTAGAGAGAAAGGGTATAAACTTTGGATATATCATTTTGGGGTTGTAATATATTTATGTTTTTAGAGTTGTAAATGTTGTGAATACTGGATGTTGGTTTGTACTTTTGAGATTATATAGATATAGAAGCTCTGGTATACTATTGAATAGTTGTAATTATTTTCGGTGCGTTAACTAATATAGAGCCAAGTATAGGTAATAGAACATGTGGCACCCAGGCCCCACTTGGCGGGTTCGGGGCATCACAAGATGGTATCAGCGATATATCTCAAATAACACTCTAAACCCTAGTTTTAGGTTCGAGGCGATACATTTTGGTATCAGAGCATTAGGTTTTGGCATTTTGCAGACTTAAGGAATGATTAATACCAGAGTATAGGAATGTGTGATAATAAGGATAGGAGATGGGTAGACTAGGGATTGAGAAGTATAGGATTTTGTCTTGTAGCCTAGAGGTGAAAATACATCGACGATTTCCTATGATTTTTCTGAAGTAGTCGACGACTTTAGAATAGCCACGATAAACTTTAGATGATTTTTTTGTTGAGTTGTGAGACTGGTCCTAAATTGAAAAGTTGGGAATATATTAAAATTTAGATTAATGATTGTGTTAATAGGGTTATGATAATGGAATTCTTATCCCTTTTCTATTATATTTTCAGAATGGATCCTAGGGATGAGGATGTAGAGGGTTAAGGAAGGGATGATTCAGAGACTTCTAGTGAAGAGGAAATTGATACCTCCATGATGCTGCGGGGTATACCCTGATAGGTTGGGGTAGAAATGAGGAAAGATCCTAGATGGCAGAATTGTCTAGTGGTAGATCAGGGTTGTAGCATCAAGGAGTTTATGAGATTGAACCCTCCTACTTTTAAGGGAGGATCTGATCTAGTGATTGTAGAAAACTAGGTTTAGCAAATAGAGGAGATGCTGGAAGTACTTGGCTGCATGGATGAGCAGAAGGTCCACTATGTCGTATTTAAGATGACAGGGGATGCAAAATGCTGGTGGCTTTCTGTGAAGTTGTTAGAGGAATAGAGGTTAGTAAAGATAGCTCTGACATGGGATCGATTCAATGAGCCATTCTTCGATAGGTATTTTCCTTTATTTATCAGAGAGGAAAAGATTGAATAACTTACTAATCCAACATAGGGAAATATGACTGTGGGGGGAATATGAGGCTAAGTTTGTTGAACTGTCGCGTTTTGCTCCGTTCCTGATCCCGAACGAGACGAGGAAGGCCAAGAAGTTTGAAAAATGCCTGAGACGAAGGGTTTATAAGCTTATAGTAGGGATCCAGGTCCAGAATTTCTTTGACTTAGTGGATAAGACTTCGGTGCTAGGGAAGAGCATTCAAGGTAGTACAGAACTGACAAAGCAGAAGAAGAGGTCTGCACCTTCCAGATTTCAAGTTAAAGGTAGTCAGGTATTGTGGAAGAGAGAAAGGGACACAGTGGGTCTGAGGCAGGCGATGGAAGATCAGGATTATTCTGGTTAATAGGATAATCTATCTTATTCTTTAAGTCAGATATGTAATAAGAGGCATAGGGGTGAATGACGGATTGGTGTCCTAATTGCCATAGGTGCGGTAACTTTATATCATGCTTAATGACTTTAAGTTCATATTTTCAAAATATAGTAAGCCATAAATCATTAATATTTTCATTGTCTGTAAAGGGTTCAAGATAACAATTTCAAGACATACACATGTAGCATATTGCATATCACATAAGCATGAAGTCTATCATTATCATGTGCATTGAACTATACTTTTGCTTAAATTGTTGTTATGTTGCTAAAAAACTTTACCATCATTACAAAAAAAAAAAAAAAAAAACCCAATGGAAAAGAAACAAGCAAAGCAATCAAGTTAAATGTTGTGTCATATAACATATTAAAGTACAGACCAAAAAAAAAAAAATTAAAGCGCACAAAGAGAAAAACCCTAGGTCAGTTGACTGACCACTCAAATGGCTCGAGTTTTATAAATGAGCCTAGGGTTTATCTGTCTATTAGTCGGCTGACCTCAGGGTCAGTTGACTGATTGCTCTCTGGTATGGGAAGACTACTTCACTCAGTCGGCTAACCTCAAGGTCAGTTGGCTGACTTGCCTCTGTTCCAGCAAAAACTGCTTGAGTCAGTCGGCTAACCTCAGAGTCAATTGGCTCACTGTATATTTTTCTTTAATCTTGTCCTTTTAGTTAGTTTCTCTACTATATAGTAGACCAAGCTCGCTTCTAATGGTTATGAATCTATCTTCTAAGAGAGGTTTAGTGAAGATATCAGCCCATTGATCATTTGTATTGATGAATTTTAGAATGATGTCTTCTTTTTGAACATGATCTCTTATAAAGTGATGTCTTATTTCAATGTGCTTGGTTCTTGAGTGTGAAATAGGATTTTTAGATACGTTTATCGCACTTGTATTATCACACTTAATTGGTATAGTTGTGTATTTCAAATTGAAATCTCTTAATTGTTGTTTCATGTATAGTGTTTGCGCATAACAACTCCCGACTGCTACATATTCAGCCTTAGTAGTTAACAAAGCCATGAAATTTTGTTTCTTAGAGAACCAAGAGACTAAAGATCTTCCTAAGAAGTGGCATGTGCCACTTGTAATTTTTCAATCTATTTTACACCCTGCATAGTCTGCATCTAAATAACTAATCATTTCAAAACCGATGTCCTTAGGTTACCATAGTCCTAAGTCCATAGTGCCTATTAAGTATCTTAGGATTCTCTTAACAACTATTAGGTGTGATTTCTTAGGTGCTGATTGAAAACGTGCACACGTTCACACACTAAACATTATGTTGGGTCTACTGGCTGTTAGATATAGTAGACTTCCAATCATACCTCTATAATACTTTGTGTCTATGTGTTTTCCCTTTTCATCTTTGTCTAAGCTGATGAAGGTACTCATAGGTGTTCCTCTGGGTTTACTATATTCCATACCAAATTTTTGTATCATTTCTTTAATGTATTTGGATTGACTTATAAAAATCTCATTCTTTGCTTGTTTGATTTGAGGTCAAAGAAAATAGTTTAATTCTCCCATCATGCTCATTTCAAAATCTTCTTGCATACATTTTGCAAATTCTTTACATAGATGTTCATTAGCAGCACCAAATATTATATCATCTATATAGATTTGAATTAAAAGTATGTCATCTTTCTTAGTTTTAATGAACAGAGTACTGTCAATTTTTCCTCTTGAAAACCCTTTCTCAATTAGAAATCCACTAAGTCTTTCATACCAAGCCCTAGGGGCCTATTTTAATCTATACAAAGCTTTAGTTAGTCTAAATACATTATTAGGATTTTCTATATTTTCAAAACTAGGGGGTTGTTCAACATATACCTCTTCGTTAATATATCCATTTAAGAATGCACTTTTGACATCCATTTGGTATAACTTAAATTCTTTGTAGGAAGCATAAGCTAACAGCATTCTTATAGCCTCCATTCTAACTATAGGGGCAAAGGTTTCATCATAGTCTATCCCTTCTTCTTGGTTATACCCTTTAGCTACAAGTCTAGCTTTGTTGCTAATGATTATACCATTATACCATTCTCATCATTTTTATTTCTAAATACCCATTTAGTTCCTACGATCGAATGATTTTTAGGTTTGGGTACTAATGGCCATTCTTTGCTTCTTTCAAATTGGTTTAATTCTTCTTGCATAGCAATTATCCAAGAGTCATCTTTAAGGGCCTCTTCAACATCTTTAGGTTCATTTTAAGATAGGAATGCATAGTGATTGCATAGATTCTTTAGAGAAGACCTATTAGTTACACCTCTAGATGATTCACTTATAATTTGATCTTAAGGGTGATCTTTTTTATACTTCCATTCTCTTGGTAATTCTGGATTTTCTATAGGTTCATCTTTTGAGTTTTCTTCATTTACTTCCTTTTCTTCCTTGATTTCTATCTCATCCTCCTTTTTGACAATATCATCCTTTTCTTCATTTTTGACTTCTCTTGAAAAAGGATTTGATTCATCAAAGTCTACGTGAATTGATTCAATTATGGTGAGTGTTCTTTTGTTGTAGATCCTATAGGCCTTACTATTTGTAGAGTATCCTAGGAAAATTCCTTCATCCGATTTAGCATCAAATTTTCCTAAGTTATCTTTGTTATTGAGTACAAAACACTTACACCCAAAGACATGAAAGTAAGTTATGTTAGGCCTTCTTCCTTTCCATAATTCATAAGGTGTCTTGTTTAGGCTTGATCTAATAGAAACCCTATTGATTACATAGCAAGCTGTATTTACAGTTTTGGCCCAAAAATACTTGGGTAAGTTATTTTCATTAAGCACAGTTCTTGCCATTTCTTAAAGGGTTCTATTTTTTCTTTCCACAACTCCATTTTGTTGTGGGGTTCTAGGTGCCGAAAAGTTGTGGCTTATGCCATGATCATTGCAAAATTTTTCAATGTCTTGATTCTTAAATTCTCTTCCTTAGTCACTTCTTTGATTTGAGACATTGTACCCTTATTCATTTTGAAGCTTCTTGCATAGAGTGATTAACGAATTACAAGCTTTCTCTTTGTTAACTGAAAAGAATACCTATGTATATCTATAGTAATCATCAATAACGAAGGCGTATTGTTTTTCACCTAAGTTTTGAGTTCTAGTAGGACCAAACAAGTCTAAGTGTATGAGTTCTAGGGGTCTCCTAGATGATATATGTTTCTTCTTTTTGAAACTTTTCTTGATTTTTTTTCCTAGTTGATAGGCATCACACACTTTATCTTCAATAAACATGGTGTTAGGCAAGCCTTTAACTAAATTCTTTTTAGAGAGCTTGGATATAAGATCCATGCTAGCATGTCCTAATCTTCTATGCCAAAGCCAACTATATTCACTTATAACAGCTAAGCAAGTTATATCCTGAGAGATCAAGCTATCAAGGTTTATGCAATATACATTGTTCATTCTATGTGTAGTGAATAGTGTCTTATGATCCTTAGAATTCTGAATTATGCATTTGTCTTTCTTAAACATTATTTCAAATCCTTTGTCACTAAGTTGACTAATGCTTAATAGATTATGCTTTAGACCATCTACTAACAAGACATCATCAATAGTGAGTGAGGAGTCTTTACCTATTTTACCAATTCCAATGATCTTGCCTTTTGCATTGTCACCGAAGTTTACAAATCCTCCATCCTTTTGAGTGAGAGAAGTGAACTTAGATTTATCTCCCATCATTTGTCTTGAACATCAGCTATCCAAGTACCATTTATCTTTAGATGGAGTGACCCTAAAGCAAACCTATAAGAAAGGATTTATGTTGTTACTTTTGGAACCCAAAGTTTCTTAACTTTCTTTTTAACTCTTGTCTAGTTTTGGCATTTATCTTCCATTCATTTTTTACTTTCATGTACTTTTTTCTTGAGTGGAAAATTAAACATTATGTGTCCTTTATTTTTACACATGTAGCAAGTAGTATGCTCATGAATGTCTGTCGATGAAGTACTTGCATAGTGTTTAGATTGATTGACAAAATATCTCATAAACAAGTTTTTCTTTCTTTTTTTTGGTATTCCATTGTAACCAATTCCTTCTTTATTGTTCGCCATCCTTTGTTGTCCTACCAATTTTTTTGAAGTTATCTTGACCTTTGGTAAAGTTGTAAATAACCTTCTCCTTATCTTGAAATTTTTTTTTAAGATCAATTATTTCCAGCACTCTCTTGCTATCTTCATTCACTCGAGACTTAGCTAATTTCTGAGACATGTTATCTACTTTCTTCTCAAGCACTTCAATCTTTAAGTCTTTTTCTTTTTCAACAAGTTTTGAAGATTCAAGTTGATTTCTAAGTGTTTCATTTTGTTATTTCAAGCTTATATTCCTTTTTGAGACCTTAATGAACTTATTATGAAGAAAGAATAATTCAGCTTGAAGTTCTTTATAAGAAGGTATGCTTTCACATGAATTACTACATGATTCATCACACAGATCTTCAAAGAGAGAGTAGTAAGAGTTTACCTCTTCGTTGTGTGCCATGAAATACATGTTTGCTACGTCTTGGTCGCTTGACTCACTCTCCGATTCACTCGAACTTGTGTCATCCCAAGTTGCCTTCATTGCAGGCTTCTTTTTCCTCTTTTCTTTCTTGAGTTGTGTGCAGTCCGACTTGATGTGTCCGACCTTTTTACAGTGATAGCAAGTGGGAGGTTAATTTTTTCTTTTGTATTCCTTTTTATTACTATCACCTTTTTCAGTTTTTGATCCGTTGAATTTTCTAGTGAATTTCTTGTTTCTTTTGAAGAATTTTCAAAGTCTTTTAGTTATGAAGGCTAAATTTTCATCTTCTAGTTCACTAGAATCATTATCTTCTTCACTTGAATGTTCTTTTGAGACTTTTAGAGCTATAGATTTCTTATTTTTATTTCCAATACGTCTTTCTTTCGAAACCATTTCATATGTTAGAAGTGATCCTATAAGTTCATCTAATGAAGTTGTTTTGAGGTTTCTACCTTTCGTTATGGCTGTGGCTTTCATTTCCCAAATAGGTGGAAGTACTCTTACAATTTTTCGAATCATCTTATCGTTGGAATATGTTTTTTCCTAAGGCACTTAGTGAGTTTATGATCTGTGTGAACCTAGTGTACGTGCTTGTTATAGTTTCATCGGAATTCATCTTAAAAGCTTCGTATTCACTAGTCAACATATCAATTCTACTATCTTTAACATCTATTCTGCCTTCATAGGTTACTTCTAATTTATTCCAAATTTTTTTAGCTATTTTACATGCTATTACTCTATTGAATTCATTTGCATCAAGTGCACAATATTGGGCGTTTATTGCACTTGAGTTAATTTGCAACATTTTGTAATCTGATTCGATTAGTTCTTTATCTTATTTTGGTACTTCTTTTCTATCTACTAGTTTAGTGGGGATTAGATTTCCATTTGTGACAACATTCCATGCCTTCCAATCCATTTCTTAAAGGTAGATTCTCATTCGTTGCTTCCAAAAGGTGTAATTGAGTCTACAAAAAATGGGTGGCCTAGTTGAGGATTGACCCTCAGCAAAGGGAGCTACTCCTATTTGTGCCATCTATATAGCTAATTGTTAGGATTTTCTATAACCTCTCTCTGATACCAATTGAAACCTAAGGTGTAGTCCCAAGAGGGGGGGGGGTGAATTGGGTTATTTAAAATTCCTTAGAGTCTTTTTATGAGTTCTTGCGTTTTACAATCTTTTAAAGACTTCTTATATTCTTGTTGATTAGGAAATCCAAACAAACACTTACTTCCTCTATTCAATCCACAACAACAACATACACAACCATTTGGTTAACTATTCAAGTCAAACAAACACCACACAAGTAATTAATATTAGATTTGTAATATTCAGTAGCCTTGTATATGAATGTGCAAGTCCTGTAGTTGGCCTTTGAACTAAGATAAAATAACATCCAATCACTTTTTCAAAATCAGAATTTAAATAAACCTTTAGCCAATGGGTTTTGGGTTGTTAACCAATTAACGTACTCCCTTTCGTTTTCCATAAAAAATTGATTAAACAACGTACTCCCTTTCGATTTTTGCAAGCCCAAAAACAAATTAGGCTTTGGTTTATTTAATTTCCAATATACATTATTTTTATGATTTAAAGAATTACAACATTCACGTGGTTTATATTTTTTCTGGAATTAAAAAGAGAGTGACATCACTATTTTTACGAGGTTCAGCTTACCCCAGCCTACGTCCTTGCCTTAGGTCAACCACCTAAGGATTTCAGTATACCTTGTTCCTTCTAGGTGGAACAAAAACCTTTACAATAGCCAACCTCTTTTTTAGGAAGAGAAATCTCTCCAAGCAACAACCTGTGCTTAGTCCAACAATCCAACAATAACTTGAACCGTAAAAGATCTAGTAGAAATAAATGGATATCTGTGTACAAAAGCACTCCCAAACACAGAGCAAATTGTACAAGTTAAATATCAAATTGTACTTCAAAACCAAAACTAGATAGAAAATGTAAAGCCCAAGGTTTAAAAGTCACCAAAGGCTTTTTCTTATTGATATAAGGATTTTAGATGCAAATCAAAACCCAAGCTTTTCAATCAACCAGCAATTTCGTAGAGTTTTCCCCCAACAAAACTATGAGCAAGAATAAGCTTTAGGAGAACTTTAGCTTAGAAAGCGTGTATTGCTTGAGTGTATTTTTTCATTACACAAGGGAGGTATTTAAAGCCCTTTTTAAAGAAAAGTTTTCTTATTTAACATGGACCATTTAGGTAACTTTTCAAAAAATATTAAATCATAAAATTAATTTTGAAAATCTTCCTGTAATTTTGAAATTCAAAAATTCTCTACAGAGTCAATTGGCTGACCCACTCAACTAGGTCACTTTTTGTATTAGTCAGTTGACTAGACAGGCGACTAACACCATTCTGTCTTTTAAAAAAATAATTCTAATAAATTGTCAGTCGACTGACTGAATCACGTTCAAAATAGTCAGTTGGCAGGGCACTGTCAGTTAGTTGGGCGTTTTCAGTTCATTGAGTTAGTCGATTGGACAGATAACTTTGTTGAAGATTTCTTGTCAGTTGGTTGACTGAACCATGTTCAAGAATGGTCAGTCGGCTTTAAAATCTAGTTTACTTGAAAAGCTTAATTATAACTTTGTCAAAAACATTTTCAAGGGTTTTTCAAGTACTGGTCTCTAAGTCTATGTATCTTAAGGAGCTTCGCATATCTAAATAGCAATGACTTGAAGTGCTTGCAAACATCTTTCTAAGCATAATCTCCTTAATCACTAAGTTTTGCATCTTCTTGAGGTTTACTTTTTACTTTAAGCTCTGCTTGTCTTTTAAGCTTTTCATTTTTCATTTATTGCTTCAATATACTGAGAAGCTTTCACTTGATTGTCTTTGATTTACAGCTTGCTTCCCTGATTAACCATGATTGTCCTTTAGCTTGAACCTAAAATAAAACTGCTCAACAACACATGTTAAACCATCCTTCATTTTGTTATCATTAAAAAAATATTGAAAAGCCCAGTTAGGCTAACACTAAATTATTTATATGCAAATTTTTCAATTTATCTATGTGATCCATGAATTAATTTCATATCAAAATTCATGCTCATGCTTAAATTTCATACTTCTTATATCAAGATTTAGCTTCATAATCATGCTTAAATTTGCAATATATTGAGTCATAAATCATCAATATAAGTCAAGTCATGATCATACACATATCTTTGGTTCTTTCAGCATTTTAGCATAGAAGCATATCATCATATCCTGTAAGCTGGGAGCATATCATTATCATTTGTATTGTACTACAACATTGCTAAAGTTATTTCATATTCTCAAAAAAAAAAAAAAAACATGCAATAAGCTTGATTTTCTTTCATATGGGTTTTCAAATACTCATATTTCTTTTCAAAACTTAATAATTTCTAATTTAAGTCTTGTATGATTCATTCATTAATTGAGGCCAACAATTAGTTTCATTAGTTTCAATAAGATCAGTATTGATAAACTTGAAAAATTTTATCCTTATCTCCTATTCCAATTTTATTTAATATCCTTGTATGATTTTCCATAAACTTGATATCAATTGAAATTTAAAAATTTTGTCATAGTATTTCATCTTGGTACCCATACTTTTTTGGGTCCGGTTTGTTTAAAAAGTGATGTTTCTTTAATTCTCCAAACTTATTTTGTTTTCACACCTTTTCTCTTAAATGGACATTCAAACTTTATATGTCCCTTCCTCTTACATAGGTAGCATATGGTGTGAGTGTAAGCATTTGAAGAAGTGCTTGCATAGTCCGTGGAGGCTTTTGTAAAATACCTCATATAGAGGTTCTTCTTCCTTGAATTTTCAGCTCCATTAAATGTTGTGTCTTCTTTATTTAGAGACATTCTTTGTGAGCCAATCATTTTGTCAAAATTTTCCTTTCCTTTTGTGAAATTAAAAATGATTTTGGTTTGATCCTCAATTTCTCTTTTAAGATCATTGATTTCTGAATTTTCTATATTTTCCCCTTTTTCTTTCACCTTGTCTTGGTTTTAAGACATTTTGCTAATTTTGTTCTCCAATTCAGAAATATATAGATCTTTTTCATTTTCCATAAAGGATTGGGATCGAAGATCTTCTCTTTATTTCATCATCTTTTCATTCTTGCTTTCTAATTTCTTGATTTTCAAATCTTTTTCCTTTTCAGCAAGATTTATAGCTTTTAACTCTTTTATCACAGTTTCATTCTTATTTTCTATTTTCTTTATTTTTGAATCTTTATCACTTTCAGCAAGATTAATTGATTCTAGCTCTTTCATCACTCCATCATTCTTGTTTTTCAATGATGTGTATCGTTTAGTTATTTTGACTAACATATTATTTACTTTAAATAAATCATTTTGAAGTTCTTCATAAGATGGCATGCTTTCATCATTGGATTCATCACTACTATAACCATTGACCGATTTGGATGAAGAATTTTGTTCTTCATCATCGTCCCATGCCATAAAGCAAGTATAAGCAACTTTTTGGTCGCTTGATTCACATTCCGAAATACTTGTACTCAAATTATCCCAAGTAGTGTCTTTTATTGCCTTTTTCTTTTTCTTTTTAGAATCTTTCTTATTTAGTGGACATTCCGATTTTATGTGTCCATCCTTCTAGCAATTATAACATGTAAGAATTTTATTCTTTGATTTCTTTGTATTGGTTTTTTCTTCATCTAATTGGAGTTTTGGATTCTTCTTTTGAATTTGTTCTTCTTGCTTAGTATTCTTGCAAGTTTCATTGAGATATAGGCTAGTTCATCTTCATCCATCTCTTCCTCACTACTAGAATTTTCTTTTGAAGCTTTGAAGGCTATAGATTCTTAGGCTTTGGTTTTACCATTCCTTTCATTTATTGTCATTTCATATGTGAGTAGAGAACCTATTAATTCATCTAAAGAGGTGTTCTTCAAATTTCTTCCTTCGGTTATTGTAATGGCTTTTGGTTCCCATATAGGTGGAAGACCTCTAATAATTTTTCTAATCATTTCATAAGTAGTGTATGTTTTTCCTAAGGCATTAAGTGAGTTAATTATGTGGGTAAACCTAGTATACATTCTAGTGATTGATTCATCCAGATTCATTTTGAAAGCTTTGTATTCACTAGTTAGCATTTCAATCCTATTGTCTCTAACATCGACCGTTCCTTCATAGGTTACCTCTAACTTATCCCAAATTTATTTGGCTATTTTGCAGGTCATGACTCTATTGAATTCATTAATATCTAGAACACAATACAAAGCATTGATAGCACTTGAATTTACTTGCAACATTTTGTGATCTAAGTCAATCCTATCCTTTTTCTCCTTAAGGATTTGTTTTCCATCTATTAGTTTGGTAGGAATTAGATCACCATCCGTGACAACCTTCTAAGCTTTCCAATTCATAGTTTGAAGATATATTCTCATCCTTTTTTTTTTTTTTCCAAAATTTGTAGTTTAGTCTGCAAAAGATTGGTGGTCGGGTTGAGGATTGGCCCTCTCCAAAAGGAGGTACGCCTAAGTGTGCCATTAAGATCTTTGTATAGCTACTAATTAAGATTTGGTACAGACCCTCTCTGATACCAATTGAAAACTAAGGTGTAGTCCCAAGAGGGGGGGGGGGGTGAATTGGGTTTTAAAAATTTCTTTTAAATTCTTTTTAACTTTTGCTTCTTTTAATCAATTCTTGACTTCTTGTTGATTTATTCAATACACAATAAATACTTATGTCTTTATACAATTCATAACCACACAATTATTAAATCAATCAAATAAACAAACAATCAACCAAACCAATTAATCACAAAGTAAGTAACCAATCAATTAACTACACAATATTCAATCAACATGTTTACTTTGTTTGTAGCCCTATAGTGAATGAAAGTTTAAAATCAAGCCCTGTATTTATGGAATTTGTTTCTCAATTTGATATTCAACAAAACATCCACACTCTTCCCAACAACTTAGACATTAAATAAACTTTCAGTTAAAGAGTCTTTGAGTGTTTCACCAATCAACATACTCCCTTACAGTTTCCGAAAAGTATGGATCAACCAACCTACTCCCTTTCGGTTTCCGCAATCCCAAAAAAAAATTAAGCTTCAGTTTATTTAATATCTAATCCACGTAGTGTATATGACTTAGGAATTTAAAACATCACACAGTTAATATATGCACTGAAAATAAAGAGCAAGGGAACGAGAGAGTGAGACAAATGTTTTTACGAGGTTCGGCTTATCCCCAGCCTACGTCCTCGCCTTTGGCTAACCACCAAAGGATTCAACTAAATCAGTTCCTTTGTCAGGTAGAACAACACCATTACACACTTCTTCAATAGGCTAGAGCCCACCTCTCCAAGTGATATGCCATTATTCGGTCACTCCTTTAATTAGGCTCGAGAAGCACCTCTTTAAGTGATCCCCCACACTTAGCCAACTATCCAACAATCTTGGAATCATTAAAAACACTACGAGAATACAAAATGATAGCAAAAAGTTCTTTCAATGGATGAAGGATTTTGGAATTGTAGCACAAGATTGGTGATTTAGAATCAGAAAAACCTCAGTAAATTTCGTGCAAGATAAGAGTGAGAGAGCCCTTTGAGAGTTTGAAAGCAATTGAGAGAGTACATATGCTGAATTTGATTCTTGGTTGTTGAATTAATTGATCTTGGGTGTATTTATAGAGTTAGAAAAGTATCTAACTTGTTCCCCAAGTTTACTTGGAGTAGTGTCCAAGTTGAACAAGTTTGAGCCCCAAGCAATCTAAAATTTAAAATATGTCCATTATGAAATTTAAAATGTACCGCGTGGCAGTAGCTTGATGGGTTCTTGTCAGTCGCCTGTCAATGAATTACACAGCTAAAATACACAGGTAGTAGGGTGGAAGTCACCTGTCACCTTGGGGTCAGGCGCCTGTCACTGAAATTCCTTGTTTTAAAAAATGAGCAGAAGGGTGACAGTAGCCTGATGAAAACTAGTCAAACTTCTCATTTTGCACCGTCAGGCACTTGTCAAGGCCCATAAAGTAGCCTAATGACCTTCTGTCTATGCATTTTAAAAACCTCTAAGGTTGTAGCCTACTGACTATGTTTAGTCAGCCTCTTGTCAAGCAAAAAACTGGTTTTTTAAAATATTTTTGTATTCACTCTAAGTTTTAAAATTAAGGTCTCTAAGTCTCTTTTGCCTAATGAGCTTCAAAATGAAGTTTCATATATGAGATATACTTGAAGTACTTACAAAGTGTGTCCTGTTAGACTCTCTTCATTTCTTGAACTCCTTGAAAATCTTTAAGTTACTACTTTGAGTTCTCTTTGTTTTTTAGCTTCATTGATCCTTGAGCTTTCAATATTGATTGATTGAATTTGATATGAGCTTTCAATGTTCTTGTGATCTTTGAGTGCTTGAATTTGATATGAGCTTGTTCTTGTGATCTTTGAGTCTTTCCATGTTGGTCTTTTGAGCTTTCAAAATTGATCACTTGTCCTCATGAAGTAAGCTTTTGTTTTAATATTTGAAATATCACAACTTTGAAGAACATAAAATAACCTTACTTTGTTATCATCAAAATCAAGAGTCGTAAGCCTTTGTTAGGCCAACAAGTATGTTTTTCTTTTTCCTATAACTTTGATTAAACTTTAAAGATAAGGTTATGGTTTTAAAATAACCTTTGTCCTTTCCCTTAGAATGGACCCGAGAAACAACAACGTGAATGTTGAAGGAAATGAGAATAATATGGGGACTTGCAATGGAGAAGACATCAATGCTACTACAGTGTTACATAATATGGCTCAAGTCATGGCAGAAATTCTGTAGAACTCCAAAGAATGGAATGGTTCACCAACCCATGAAGGTTGTACTATTGAACAGTTCAATCAAATGAACCCTCCAACTTTTGAGAAAAAAGTTGATCTAATTGTAGTAGAAAATTGGATCCAAGAAATGGAAGAATTACTACGAGTCCTTCATTGCACGGACAAGCAAAAGGGGCTATATTCTGCCTATAAAATGACCGGTGAAGCCAAATGCTGGTGGTACTTGACGAAGTTACTCCTAAAGGAAGGACAAAATCCAACAGTCCTTATGTGGGAACATTTTAAGGAAGTTTTTTTTTGAATGATTTTTCCCCACAACCACAAGAGATGCTAAAGCCATAGAGTTTGTGGAGTTAAAACAAGGAAATATGGATGTCCAACAATATGTGGAAAAATTTGTTGAATTATCTGGGTTTGCATTATATTTGGTTCTAGACGAATAAAAGAAAGCCTGAAAGTTTGAACGAGGCTTGAACTCAAGGATTTATGAACTGGTAGTAGTACTCCAGGTCAAAGACTTCTCCTAATTGGTAGACAAAGTGAAATTATGATAGCTTCCTAAGAGGGGGTGGGGGAATTGGATTTTTAAACTTATATTCTTTTTAATACTTTGTTTCATATCAACAATCACAACAAGTAAACACAAAAACAATTCAACTTCAACCAATCAACAAGATAAACAAAATATTCATCATTGTATCAATAACCCTGTAATAAATTGTAAAGCACGCAGAATTTATGTAAGCCCTGTGTTATTCGAAACTCACACTTCTTCTTTTTGTTTAGTTATTAAACAAACTTTTAGATTAATAAGTTTAGGATAATCAACCAACATAGTCCCTTTCGGTTTCCGCAATCAATGCTGATCAAGCCAAAACAAATTATCCTCCAGTTTATTTAAGAACCATACGCTCAGAATTTAATAATTTAAAGCATACACACAGGTTGTAAGTATTGCTGAAAAATAAAGAGTAAGGAAGAGAGAGAGACACAAAGCTTTTACGAGGTTCGGCTTATACCCAGCCTACGTCCTCGCCTTTGGCAAACCACCAAAGGATTCACTAGGTCAGTTCCGTTGATGGGTGGAATAATACCGATTACAATCATTCATTCCTTTAGGCTAGAGCCCGCCTCTCCAAACGATATTCCCTCGTTCGATCCAACGATTCTACAACCTTGAATCGTCTATAAACAAGAACCAAGATAGAGAAAATTCGTGCACAAAAGACACTCTCACAACAAAGTAGATTAGTACAATATTCAGCACAATAATACTTCAAAGTAAATCAAATATAAAGAGATTGAAGCTCAATACTAAATTTAGATCACCAAATATCTTTCAAGTATTGAAAGATTCAAACTTTGAAGGCTTTACTTCGGAGTTTGCATTAGTAGCAACTCAGTATTTGAAGTTTGATGAACACAAGAGAGTTTGAGAGCTTTTTGAGAACTTTGATCGCTGCAAAATTTTTTGGTGTTTAAAATCTTTGAAGTTTGGGGCTATTTATAGAGGTTTTGAAGTAATTCCTTGTCCCCCAAGTTTCCTTGAAGTAATCCTCAAGTTTTTTCAAAAGAATAGTTCCCAAAAAATTCATTTAAAAAATCTTCCCGTTAGAATTTTTAAACAAACGTTCGAGTGACAGTCGCCTGCCATAGTGGAATTTTAAAACACAGAACACTGGCAGTCACCTGCCAGAACTCAGGCAGTCGCCTGGCATGACCACCCAGGTGCCTACTTGTACTCAAGTAGTCACCTGACACCCTGCTGCCTTTTTGAAATAATTCATTTAATTTGGGCAGTCGCCTGGCAGAAGTAGGCAGTCGCCTGGCCCTTTTGTTTTAAAAAAAAGCTTTTATTTTTAAACCCTTCTTTTCTTTGATTTGAAAATCATACTTTAGGGTTTTTACTAAAACTCTATGTTTCTAAGTTTCTTTTGATTTTTTGAGAGCTTCAATTCAGTTTTATATTTGGAGTTTACTTGAAGTACTTAAATACAAACATCCTTAAACTCTATTTCTTTGATCCTCAAGTAAGTCCTTGTTCTTCTTTCATCTTTGAGCTTGTAATCATCTTTCTTTCTTGATCTTTTTGAATCCATAAACTTTATCATCCTTTTGAGCTTTGTCACTACCTTTAATCTTTGCCTTCTTCCTGAAAAACTTTCACTTGAAATAAACCATATTAAACATATCATGATTTGTTATCATCAAAATAAGAATTGTAAGCCTTGTGGCCAATAATCTCCCCTTTTTTGATGACAACAAATCGAGAGCAAAAATAGGAAATAGAAATAATGCTCATGGTTGCCCCTTTCAATAAGCATGATATATCAAATATATTTATACAAACCATGTTACTTGCGAAATATCAAAATGAAATCATACCCAAATATATTCATATTCTTACAAGCAATCAATTCATAAAAACATTCCCATATATATTCCAAAATGAAATCATACAAATACATATTTCATTTTTGCACTTTCTTCTCTCAAATAATATCTCTCCCCCTTTGGACATCAATCAAAAAGGAAAAGAGAGCAATACAGAAACAACATAGTGAAGTGTTGAAGAACATAGTACTTATAGAGCTTACAAATATATAAGAAATACTAGCCGAAGAAGTACTAATACATAGAAAAAAATATGTTAAATAGCACATAAATGAAATACATCAATCAAAAGCTTCCATAGATCCACTTTTATATTCTTCTTCCTTTGCAGATTCATCATCACTCAATGGAGTAGAGCTGATATCCATCTGTGTTTTGCCTTTGGAGGAGCTAGCCAAATGTTTCTCAATCTTGTCTACACACTGAAGAAGGCTTGAACAATGAGTTTCCATAGTTAAAACGTTTTCCCTAAGTGTACCAAGTCCAGATTGCATTCCATCACTGAAGGTCATATAGTGATTAAAAAATGGAACGAACCAAGAAGGAGTTTTTGTGTCAAGTTGTACTGAAGAAGCTAGCATTGAAGGCTGAGGTGGAGGTGTGGATGAGGTGTGACAATGTCCCTTGTGAAACCAACCTTAAGGAGAGTTCTTGTATCCCATTCACTTAAGAATAGTATCCAAAAAGATATCATAATCGATTTTGCTAGTGAAGTTAAATGATGGTGTAAGAACATTGAAATGAGCAAATACCATATTTAATATCCCAGCATATGGTAGAATGACACGAGGGGCATCAACATTCATAATGATCCATTGAAGAAGTAAACTTGGAAGATCCAACTTTTTACCTTTAAGAATACACCACATAACGAAACAATCTAAGAAGGAAATATGATCATGAGAGCCTGAACATGGTAGATATTATATGTGATCAATTTATGTAGGACTAGAGCTAGAAGATTGAGTTGTATGTAAAGAGGTGGATGCCCAAAGGAGATAGGTGTATTAGTTATTACTAGGGGTAAAAACTCTTCTGGAGTAAATCCTTGGGACATTATCCATTGTTTCTTAACAATGTGAACCTCAAAATCTCGTGGCTTGATTCGAAGAATTTTTCCCAAAGATATGGGAGTAAGATGAATATTTTTCTCTAGAAGATTTTTTTTTCCCATTTTCAAACCTTTCCATGTTAGCGTAGAAAATCCTAACCACGTTTGGATAGTACCTTTTTGCTTGATACAATAAACCGTTCCCATCCAATTTCCTTAAAAAGATCCATGATTTCAGGAAAATCAAAATTGAAGAATGTAACATCAAGAATTTTACCTAGAATGGGTTCAGCTGAAGCGATTTGATTCCTATAGAGTTGCTTAGCATGAGGAGTAACTAACCATTTCTTTACTTTATCGTTGTTGATCCTTGTGGAGGAGGAGGAACCCTTGTTACCAACCGATTTGATTCGTGGCATGATTGTTTTGAAGAAAAAAAAAACTAATAAACCCTAGGTTTTATTCATGATTAGATGTTGAGGGTAGGTTTGATGCACAGTTTTAGGTTGATTTGGGAGAAGAGTTTGCCTGGAAAAGAGTACAAAGAGGATTTTCGAAGATAGAGGAGAAGTAGCGAGCACCTGATGGAAGTTAAAAATACATAAAACAGGGTTTTAAATCCTACCCGCCGCAAGGCAGTCGCCTTCTAGGATAAGGCAGGCGCCTGTCAAATAAAAAATATAAAGTCAGTAGCCTGGCAGTCACCTGACACCAAGGTGGCAGTCACCTGCCAAGCAGAAAAAATTTTTAGTTTGCTTCTCATATATGCATCATTCCTAATTCTCTTCTAATGAATATGAATCTCTCTTTAGAGAGTGGTTTTGTGAATATATCTGCTAATTGGTCATTAGTTTTGACAAATTCTAGCATTATGTCTTCGTTTTTGCACATGATCTCTCAAAAAGTGATATCTTATGTCAATATGTTTTGTTCTTGAGTGAGATACCGGATTTTTTGAAATATTTATGGCACTTGTGTTGTCACATTTTATTGGAATAGTTTGATATTGAATTTTGAAGTCTTTTAGTTGTTGTTTCATATACAATGTTCGGGCACAACAACTCCCTGCTGCAATGTATTCTACTTCTATTATGGATAAAGCTACAAAGTTTTGTTTCTTTGAGGACCAGGAGACTAAAGAGTGTCCTAGAAAATGACAAGTTCCACTTGTGCTTTTTCTATCTATCTTGCATCCAGCAAAGTCGACATCAGAATAGCTTATCATCAAATTTAGTTCCTTTTGGATACCATAAACCTAGTTCAAGTGTGCCTAGTAGATATCTAAGAATTCTTTTAATTGCTGATTGGTGTGATTCCTTAGGAGCTGATTGGAACCTAGCACATATACATACACTAAACATAATATCTGGTCTACTTACTATTAAGTAAAGTAAACTTCCTATCATGCCTCGGTAGTGCTTGGTATCTACTTGTTTCCCTTTTTCATCCTTGTCAAGACTAGTTGAGGTGATCATGGGAGTTCCTATATGTTTACTTTCTTCCATATCAAACTTTTTTAACATGTCCTTAATATATTTAGTTTGATTTATGAAAGTTCCATGTTTTTCTTGTTTGATTTGTAACCCTAAGAAGTAATTTAACTCTCCCATCATGCTCATCTCGAACTCTTCTTGCATGGACTTAGAAAATTCATTACACAAATCCTCATGAGTTGCTCCAAAAATAATATCATCAACATAAATTTGAACTATAAGCATATCTTTGTTTTTGGTTTTTATAGATAAAGTACTATCTATCTTTCCTCTTGAAAAATTGTTTTGAATTAGGAACTTGCTTAACATTTCATACCAAGCTCTAGGAGCTTGTTTCAATCCATATAAAGCTTTTGTTAACTTAAATACATGATCTAGATATTTTGAATTTTCGAAACCTGGAGGTTGTTTTACATATACTTCTTCCTTTATATATCCATTTAAGAAAGCACTTTTTACATTCATTTGGTATAATTTGAAGTCCTTATAGGCTGCATAAGCTAAGACCTTCCTAATTGCTTCCATTCTTGCTATGGGAGCAAAGGTTTCATCGTAATCAATACCTTCTTCTTGATTATAACCTTATGCTACTAGCCTAACATTATTCCTTATAACTATCCCATTTTTATCCTTTTTATTTCTAAATACCCATTTAATCCCTATGATTGATTTGTCTTTGGGTTTAGGGATAAGTTCCCACACTTGACTTTTTTCAAATTGATTTAGTTCCTCTTGCATAACTATAATCCAAGAGTCATCTTTTAAGGTTTCTTCAATATTCTTGGGTTCATCTTGAGATAAAAAGGCATAATGGTTGCAAATATTTTTCAATGAGGTTTGAGTGGTTATTCCTTTTGATGTTTCTCCAAGAATTTGTTCTTTTGGATGACTTTTAGCATATCTCCATTCTTTAGGTAGTTCTAGATTTTCTACAATGTTTTCATTTGAAGTTTTATTATTATTTTCTTCTTTTATTTCAAGATCTTCTTCTTTTTGTGGAATATCTTCTTTTTCATCAATCTTAATTTTATTTTCATAATTGTTTGACTCATCAAATGTTATGTGTATTGATTCAATGATAGTAAGAGTTCTTCTATTATAAACCCTATAGGCTTTGCTATTTGTAGAGAAGCCTAAAAAGATACCTTCATCAGATTTTGCATCAAACTTTCCTAAATCATCTTTGGTGTTAAGGATAAAACATTTGCATCCAAATACATGAAAGTAGGAGATATTAGGTTTTCTACCTTTCCATAATTCATACGGTGTTTTGTCTATACTCAATCTTATAGACACCCTATTTACAATATTACATGTTGTATTTACAACCTCAGCCCAAAAGTATTTTGGTAAGTTATTTTTGTTTATCATTGTTCTTACCATTTCTTGTAAGGTTCTATTTTTTCTTTCTACAACTCCATTTTGTTGTGGAGTTCTAAGTGCTGAGAAATTATGATTTATTCCATATTCATTACAAAATTTGTCAACCTCTTTGTTTCTAAACTCCCTACCTTGATCACTTCTAAAATTTATTACATTATAGCCCTTTTCATTTTGTAATTTCTTACATGAGGTGATTAGCATGTCACAAGCTTCATCTTTATTTGCTAAGAATAATACCCAAGTGAATCTTGAATAATCATCCACTATTACAAAAGCATATTGTTTTCCTCTTAGGCTTAAGGTTCTAGTTGGACCAAATAAGTCTAGGTGTAATAGTTCTAGAGGTCTTTTAGTAGATATATACTTTCTTCTTTTCAAAGCTTGTTTTAACTTGCTTTCCCTTTTGGCATGCATCACACATCTTGTATTTTATGAATTTGGTATTTGGTAATCCTTTTACAATATTTTTCTTTGATAATTTGGATAATAGGTCCATGCTAGCATGTCCTAATTTGCTATGTCATAGCCAACTTATTTCATTTATGGCTACAAACAAGTTACGTTTTGATTCATTAGATTCTTACGGTTTATATAATAAACATTATTTATCCTATGAGCTATAAACAAGATTTTATTTTCTTTAGGATTTTGGATAACACATTTTTCTTTCCTAAAGGTTATTTCAAACCCTTTGTCACTCAATTGACTAATGCTTAGGAGATTATGTTTTAGTCCTTCTACTAATAACACATTATCAATAGTAATAGAAGGTTCTTTACCTATTATACCGATTCCAATGATCTTACCTTTGGCATTGTCGCCGAAGGTAACATATCCTTCATCCTTTTGTTGTAGAGAAATAAGCTTGGTCTTATCGCCGATCATGTGTCTTGAACACCCGCTATCCAAGTACCACTTGTTCGTTAACGATGTTGTCCTAAAACATACCTACAATGGAGGATTCATTGTGTTAATCTTTGGAACCCAAATTCTTCTAACTTTCTTTGTTTTGTTGCTAGTTCCATTATTAACTTTTCATTCTCCTTGTATTTTAACATACTTTCTTTTTAGTGGGCAATCAAACATTACGTGACCTTTAGTCTTGCACATATAGCAAGTAGTGTGTTCATGTTTGTTGTTTGAGGAAGTGCTAGCATAGTGCTTGACTTCCTTGACGAAGTATCCCATGTATAATTTCTTAATCTTTTTATTTGTTTTACCATTATATACTATTCCTTCTTTATTCCCATGTAGCCTTTGCTGTCTAATCATCTTTTCAAAATTATCTTTACCTTTTGTAAAGTTATATATAATGTTTTCTTTATCTTCCACTAATTTCTTAAGTTCATTTACTTCTAAATCCTTTTTATTCAAGTTTTCTTTATGAGTTTTTCCTAACTCTTGAGTAACTTTACTTACTTCTTCCTCTAACTTCTCAATAAAAGAGGCTTTTTCTTTTTCAATGGTTTTGATTGATTCAAGTTGCTTCAATAGTTCTTTATTTTGATCTTTTAAAGTTATATTTCTCTTGGAGATTTTTATGAATCTTTTATGTAGGGAGAACAATTCAGTTTGTAATTCCTTGTATGAGGGCATACTATCACATGACTCATCACAAGATTCATTGCAAGATTTTGTTGAAGAGTAGTAAGAATTTACCTCTTCATCATTCGCCATGAAGCATATGTTTGCCATCTATTGTCCGCTTGATTCGTTTTCCATTTCGCTGGAGCTTGAGTCATCCCAAGTGGCCTTCATAGCTTCCTTCTTTTTCTTCTTATCTTTTTTTAGCAATGGGCAATCTGGTTTGATATGCCCTAGTTTCTTACAGTGATAGCATATTGGAGGTTCATTTTTACTTTGATTTTATTTTCTGCTCGATTCTCCTTTTTCAGTTTTCCTTTTGTTGAACTTTCTAGGAAATCTTTTATTCCTTTTATAAAACTTACCTAGTCTATTAGTGATGAATGCTAATTCATCTTGATCTAAGCCACTTGTTTCACTTTCTTCTTCACTCGAGCTGTGGCTAGATGCTTTTAGTGCAATAGATTTCTTATGCTTTGGTTCAGGATTTCTTTCTTTTAGAGCCATTTCATAGGTAAGGAGTGAACCTATGAGTTCATCTAATGAAGTGGTCTTAAGGTTTCTTCCTTCGGTAATTGTTGTAGCCTTTGGTTCCCATATGGAGGGAAGGTCTCTCAAAATTTTCTAATCATTTCCTAAGTTATATAAGTTTTTCCTAAGACACTTAAGGAATTGATTATGTGGGTGAATCTTGTGTACATACTTGATATGGTTTCATCTGGATTCATCTTGAATGCTTCATATTCACTTGTTAACATGTCTATCCTATTGTCCCTAACATCAATAGTTCCTTCATATGTGACTTCTAATTTGTCTCATATTTCTTTAGCCATTTTACAAGCCATGACCCTATTAAATTCGTTAGCGTCTAAAGCACAATATAAAGCATTTATAGCACTCAAATTTATTTGAAGCATTTTATAATCGAAATCGATCATATCCTTTTTCTCTTTTGGAATCTGTTTTCCATCTACTATTTTAATGGGAATAAGGTCTCCATCCATGACAAATTTCCATGCTTTCCAATCCATGTGTTGGAGGTAGATTCGCATTCTCTTTTTCCAAAAGGTGTAATTGTGTCCACAAAAGATTGGTGGACGAGTTGAGGATTGGCCCTCTCCAAAAAGAGCTACTCCTATGTTTTCCATTTAGACCATTTTATAGCTTCTTGTTAGGAATTTGCTATAACTCAGCTCTGATACCAATTGAAATTAGGTTAGCTTCCCAAGAGGGGGGTGAATTGGATTTTTAAACTTATATTCTTTTTAATACTTTTTTTTATATCAACAATCACAACAAGTAAACACAAAACAATTCAACTTCAACCAATCAACAAGATAAACAAAATCTTGATCTTTGTATCAATAGCCTTGTAATAAATTGTAAAGCACGTAGAATTTATGTAAGCCATGTATTATTGCAAACTCACCCTTCTTCTTTGTGTTTAGTTTTTAAACAAACTTTCAGATTAATAAGTTTTGGATGATCAACCAACATAGTCCCTTTCGGTTTCCGCAATTAATGCTGATCAAGCCAAAACAAATTATCGTCCAGTCTATTTAACAACCATACACTCAGAATTTAATAATTTAAAGCATACACGCAAGTTGTAAGTATTGCTAAAAAATAAAGATTAAGGAAGAGAGAGAGAGACACAAAGCTTTTACGAGGTTCAGCTTATACCCAACCTACGTCCTCGCCTTTGACAAACCACCAAAGGATTCACTACTTCAGTTCCGTTGACGGATGGAATAATACCGATTACAATCACTCCTTCACTTAGGCTAGAGCCCGCCTCTCCAAACGATATTCCCTCGTTCGGTCCAACGATTCTACAACCTTGAATTGTCTATAAACAAGAACCAAGATAGAGAAAATTCGTGTACAAAAGACACTTTCACAGCAGAGTAGATTAGTACAGTATTAAGCACAAGAATACTTCAAAGTAAATCAAATATAAAGAGATTGAAGCTCAATACTGAATTTAGATCACCAAATATCTTTCAAGTATTGAAAGATTCAGACTTTGAGGGCTTTACTTTGGAGTTTGCATCAGTAGCAACTCAGTATTTGAAGTTTGATGAACACAAGAGAGTTTGAGAGCTTTTTGAGAACTTTGATTGCTGCAAAATTTCTTGGTGTTTAAAACCTTTGAAGTTTGGGGCTATTTATAGAAGTTTTGAAGTAATTCCTTGCCCTCCAAGTTTCCTTGAAGTAATCCCCAAGTTTTTTCAAAAGAATAGTTCCCAAAAAATCCATTTAAAAAATCTTTCCGTTAGAATTTTTAAACAAACGTTTGAGTGGCAGTCACCTGCCACAACCTGGTAGTCACCTGCCATAGTGGAATTTTAAAACACAAAACACTGGCAGTCACCTGCTAGAACTCAGGCAGTCACCTAGCACCCTACTGCCTTTTTGAAATAATTCATTTAATTTGGGCAGTCGCCTGGCAGAAGTAGGCAGTCGCCTGGCCCTTCTGTTTTAAAAAAACTTTTATTTTTAAACCCTTCTTTTCTTTGATTTGAAAATCATACTTTAGGGTTTTTACTAAAACTCTATTTTTCTAAGTTTCTTTTGATTTTATGAGAGCTTCAATTCAGTTTTATATTTGAAGTTTACTTGAAGTACTTGTATACAAACATCCTTAAACTCTATTTCTTTGATCTTCAAGTAAGTCCTTGTTCTTATTTCATCTTTGAGCTTCTAATCATCTTTCTTTCTTGATCTTTTTGAAACCATAAACTTTATCATCCTTTTGAGCTTTGTCTTTACCTTTAAGCTTTGCCTTCTTCCTGAAAAACTTTCACTTGAAATAAATCATATTAAACATATCATGATTTGTTATCATCAAAATAAGAATTGTAAGCCTTGTTAGGCCAACACAAAGCAATGGTGGCAGAAGAAAGTCTATAAAGGAGTGCTGAAATATTTGACTAGAGAAAGAGGCCCATGCCGCAAGGGTTTCACTCTGGTAGAAATCAGAGAACTTGGAAGAGGAGCAACAACAACAACAATAATTTGGGGCAAAGCAAAATAACGAGAAATTCAAGCAATGCACAAAGCACCCCTTGTCCAAAATGCAATAAAATGCATTGGGGTGAGTGTCGGGCCGGATTAGGGTTCTGTTATCGATGCGGTAAAACTAGTCACTTGCAACGAGCATGCCCACAAAACAACTCCTACAACCCAAATCAACAAAGGGGAGGCAACCAGGCACCTTGAAACAATAATCAACAGAACACTACTCAGGCACGTGTCTATGCCCTCACTCCAGTAGATGCAGAAAATACTAATGATGTGGTGATAGGTATTATTCCCATATTCTCCAAGAAAGCTGTAATGCCCCACAAAATGATGTACATGGAAGTGTAAAAAAATATAAATAAATAATTAAATAATTAAATTATATAGTATAATATATTAATATATTAATATAATATAATATAAAATTGTAGTATATATAATGTAACTCTCCTAAAGCTTTTGAGCTTCAGGAGATTGAATTTCTTGAGAGAATAATCTCTCCTCTGTCTCTCTCTCACTCTTCATCTCTCTCCTTGTCTCCTCTCCCTCTCTCCTCAATTTCCTTGATCAAACGGGCATTAATCGAAAAACGAAAAATACCTCCGGGTTCCATTCTCTGCCACCAACATTCCTACTAGAGTAGATTTTTTGTAGGAGTGTCGAAGGTACCACTCCTAGGGTAAGATAAACCCACTCTTTCTCCTCAATTTATCTCAAATCTTCAGCCTAACTAACGATCTGAAACCACCATATGGTTCTAAGAGTGTTTCTCTACAGGTCTAGTAGAGTGGATTTTTGAATTGGGTTTTTCAGACCCCAATCCAAGGCTAGGGTAAGATTTATGAAATTGAGCAAATTTATGATTTTTTGTAATTCAATTATTTATTTGAAGTTTATAAGTTTAGGAAATGCTGAAAAAATGGTATTTTATTTGGGGTAGTATTGATAAACTAGGATTTATGAATTTAGGGTTCGAGTGAGCGTCGCGGGTATAATTTCAGGATCCCTATAGGCGTAGTTTCTAGAAACAAGGTAAGGGGAATAGATTAAGCCAGTAATTTTATGAATTTACTAGTTAAAATGGAAAAATAATATGTGTAAGTATATGTTTATTATGCGAATTTTAGAAAAGTCAATCATTTGAATTGTCATTTTGAGCATAGAGTTGTGTTATTAGTTATTATTTGCAAAAATGGAATGATGAAAGTAATGAATTTTTTGGATAATTTTGAAGATAATTAAATGTATATTTTCAATAATGTGAAAGGAGAATGTGGGTTGGCATATTTTTAGTAAATGTATAAATATGTGTATTATTCTAAATCGTGTGGCATGAGTAAAAATAATATATTGCAATGAATTATGATGTATATATTTATGAGATGTTGGAAATACTAAATTGAGTTGAGAATATTTATTGTGTGTGAATGTTAAATCAGGGTTGGATGTGAATACTAAATTGCAAGTTATGGTTTGAGAACTTCGATGGACCATAGTAGGCACAGTACTGTTGTGCGTGATTTTTGAAGAGCTAATGCATCCACATGTCTCATGGAGAGTGTGGAGACGGGATGGTTGATTGTGCTGTGTAGGGTAGAGTTCCCCTGGAGTTTGGACCAGTGTGGGAAAGCCAATTTGACTTATAGACTAAAGAGGTTGTTTTTTTTTATTTAACTTTGGTGGGTCGACTAGGATTAAGTCTAGCCTTCGGGCCGTACAACCCGTCATGGGGGGAAGCATGATAGTGTGTTATCTATCTAGTAGTGAGTTTTAAATGCATAATTTCTAATTTAACCAGTGAATAAAATGAGAGTAGAATATGTGAATGCATACGTGGATACAGAGTATGTGAAATGTGAAATGTGAAATATGAATAATATGAAATGTGGGAATTGAGATTTTGCAATGTGAAATGTGAAAGTGAGTTATGTGATGTGAAATATTGAGAAGTGTGAAAATAGAGAACATGAAAATATAAGAATTTCAAAGCTAACAAATACAAAGCAAAGTAGAAATGTATTATGTATTGTAGTATTATATGTAACTAGGGCGAGGTATACTCTCCACCCGAAGGCTTTCTGAGAAAGGCGAGTGCCTTGATAGGTATCGGATGTAGCCATATTGAGTTGCATAACGTATTAGGGTAAAGGGAAGCTACTTGTATGGGCGGGTAATCTTCCCTCTCCTTGGGAACCTTCGCTGTTAAATAATTATTTGAATGTGTGTGAATACGAGACAAACTATCCACCTGAGGGCTTACTAAGTAAGGTGAGTGCCTTGATGAGCATCAATTGTAGCCATGCTCGGTAGCATAAGGTTTCTGAGTAGAGGGGTGCTACTTGTATGGGTAGGTAATCACATGTTAGCCTAACTGGACTTTTCAATCTTGTTTTGATGATAACAAAATGAAGGATGTTTTAACATGCATTGTTGAGTGGTTTTAATTCAGGTCTAAGTAAAAAGACACTCATGATTAATTATGGAAGTAAGCTGAAGATCAAAGTCAATCAAATGAAAGCTTCTCAGAACATTAAAGAAATAAAAGATACATTAAGAGATTAAAGGCCAAGCAGATTTTGAAGTAAAGATTGAACCTCAAAAGGCTGCAAGACTTAGTGATTAAGGAGTTCATGCTTGGAAAGATATTTGTAAGTACTTCAAGTCATCACTATTTAGATATATGAAGCTCCTTAAGATACGAAAACTTAGAGACTAGAACTTAAAAAAAAACTCTTGAAAATGTTTTTGAAAAGTTATAACTAAGTTTTTCAAGTAAACTAGATTTTAAATAAATCAGAAATAGAAAAAATTTGAAAAGAGAAGACTACCCAGCCGACTGACTAGTGCAAAAAGTGACCCAGTTAAGTGAGTCCCTGACCAAGTCAAGTGAGTTAGCTGACTAACTCTGCGGAGAATTTTTTAATTTCAAACATGTGGGAAAATTTTCAAAATTAATTTTATAATTTAATATTTTTTGAAAAGTTACCTAAATGGAAGATTTTCAAAATTAATTCTATAATTTAATATTTTTTAAAAAATTACCTAAATGGAAGATTTTCAAAATTAATTTTATAATTTAATATGTTTTGAAAAGTTACCTAATTGCTTCATGTTAAATAATGAATCTTTTCCGTTAAAAAGGTCTATAAATACCTTTCTTGCTAAATGAAGAATACATTCAAGAAATACATGATTTATATGCTAAAACTCTCCTAAAGCTCATTCTTGATCACACCTTTGTTAAAGGAAAACTCTATGAAATTGCTGGATTAAAAAAAGGTTCTAATTCCGATTTGCATATAAAATTCTTATTTCAATAAGAAAGAAACTTTGGTGACTTCTAAACCTTGAGCTTCACATTTTCTATTTAGTTTTAGTTTTGAAGTACGATTTGAGATTTAACTTGTACAACTTGCTCTGTATTTGAAAGTGCTTTTGTACGCAGATATCCATTCCTTTCTACTTAATCTTTGACAGTTCAAGGTATTGTTGAATCATTGGACCAAGCATAGGTTGTTGCATGGAGAGGTTTTTCTTCTTGAAAAAGTGGTTGGTTATTGTAAAGGTTTTTGTTCCACCCAGAAGGAACAAAATATAGTGAAATCCTTAGGTGGTTGATCTAAGGTGAGAATGTAGGCTAGGGTAAGCCGAACCTTGTTAAAATAGCGATGTCACTCTCTTTCCCTTACTCTCTTTAAATTTTAGCAAAATATAAACTGCGTGGATGTTGTAATTCTTTAAGTCATAAAAACAACAAAAATTAGAAGTTAAAAAAAAAAAAATAGCATAATTTGTTCTTGGGCTTGTGGAAACCGAAAAGAAGTACGTTTATTAATCAATTTTTTGCGGAAACCGCTAGGGAGTATGTTGATTTGTTAACAACCCAAAACCTATTAGCTAAAAGTTTATTAAAATAAAGATTTTGAAAAGGGGGTTGGATGTTATTATAATTTTCAGTTCAAAGGCCAAGTATAGGACTTGCACATTCATAAACAGGGTTGCTGAATATTGCAAAGCTAATATTAATTACTTGTATGGTGTTTCTTTGCCTTGAAAAGTTATTCAATTGGTTGTGTATGTTGTGGTTGCGGATTGAATAATTGAAGTAAGTGTTTGTGTGGATTGCCTAATCAATAAGAATATAAGAAGTCTTTAAAAGATTGTAAAAAAATCAAGAACTTATAAAAGAACTCTCAGGAATTTAAAATAACCCAATTCACCCACCTCTTGAGACTACACCTTAGGTTTCAATTGGTATCAAAGCGCAGTTATAGCAAAAGCTAACAAGTAGCTATATAAAGATCTAGATAGGACAAATAGGAGTAGCTCCCTTTGGTGAGGGTCAATCCTCAACTAAGCCACCCATTTTTTTTGGACTAAATTACACTTTTTTAAAGCAACGAATAAGAATCTACCTTCGAACAATGGACTGGAAGGCATGGAATATTATCACAAATGGAAATCTAATCTGCACTAAACTAGTAGAAGGAAAAGAAGTACCTAAAGAAGAAAAAGAACTAACCGAATCAAATTTCAAAATGCTGCAAAATAGCTCAAGTGCAATAAATGCCTTATACTGTGCACTTGATGCAAATAAATTCAATAAAGCAATGGCATGTAAAACAGCTATAGAAATTTTGGATAAATTAGAGGTAACATATGAAAGCACAGTAGATGTTAAGGAAAGTAGAATTGATATGTTAACTAGTGAATACGAAGCTTTTAGGAAGAATTCCAATGAAACTATAACAAGCATGTACACTAGGTTCACACATATCATAAACTCACTAAGTGCCTTAGGAAAAACATACTTCATCTATGAGATGATTCGTAAAATTCTAAGAGCACTTCCACCTACTTGGGAACTGAAATCCACGACCATAATGGAAGGGAGAAACCTCGAAACAACTTCATTAGATGAACTCATTGGATCCCTCCTAACCTATGAAATGATTTCGAAAGAAAGAATTACTGAAAATAAAATTAAAAAATCTATCGCTCTAAAAGCCTTGAAAGAACATTCAAGTGAAGAAGGTAATGAATCTAGTGAATTAGAAGATGAAGACTTAGCTCTTATATCTAAAAGACTCGGAAAATTCTTCAAAAGAAACAAGAAATTCACTAGAAAATACAATGGATCAAAAGCTGAAAAAGGTGAAAGAAATAAAAGGGAATACAAAAGCAAAAATGAACCTCCCACTTGCTATCACTGTAAAAAGGTGGGACACATCAAGCAGGATTACCCACAACTCAAGAAAGAAAAGAGGAAAAGGAAGCCTGCAATAAAGGCAACTTGGGATGACACAAGTTCGAGTGAATCAAAGAGCGAGTCAAGCGATTAAGAAGTAGCAAACATGTGCTTCATGACACACAACGAAGAGGTAAACTCTTACTACTCTCTCTCTGAAGATTCGTGTGATGAATCATGTAGTAATTCATGTGAAAGCATGTCTTCTTATAAAGAACTTCAAGCTGAATTATTCTCTCTGCATAATAAGTTCATTAAGTTTTCGAAGAAGAACATAAGCTTGAAACAACAAAACGAAACACTTAGAAATCAGCTTGCATCCTCAAAACTTGTTGAAGAAGAAAAAGACTTAAAGATTGAAGATCTTGAGAAGAAAGTAGATAATTTGTCTCAAAAATTAGTTAAGTCTCAAGTGAATGAAGATAGCAAGAGAATGCAAGAAATAAATGATCTTAAAAACCAAATTTAAGAAAAGGAAAAGGTCATTTACAACTTTACCAAAGGTAAAGATAACTTCAAAAAAATGGTAGGACAACAAAGGATGGCAAACAACAAAAAAGGAATTGGTTACAATGGAACACCAAACAAAAGAAAGAAAAACTTGTCTATGAGATATTTTGTAAATCAATCTAAACATTATGCATGTACTTCAACAAACATTTATGAGCATACTACTTGCTACATGTGTAAAAATAAAGGACACATAACGTTTAATTGTCCACTCAAGAAAAAGTTCATTAAAGTAAAAAATGAATAGAATATAAATGCTAAAACTAGACAAGATTTAAAGAAAGTTAAGAAAGTTTGGGTTCCTAAAGTAACAACATAAATCCTTCTTGTAGGTTTGCTTTAGGACCACTCTGTTTAAAGATAAATGGTACTTGGACAGTGGATGTTCAAGGCATATGACGGGAGATAAATCTAAGTTCACTTCTCTCACTCAAAAGGATGGAGGATTTGTAACCTTCGGTGACAATGCAAAAGACAAGATCATCGGAATTGGTAAAATAGGTAAAGACTCTTCACTCACTATAGATGACGTCTTGTTAGTAGATGGTCTAAAGCATAATTTATTAAGCATTAGTCAACTTAGTGACAAAGGACTTGAAGTAATATTTAAGAAAAACAAATGCATAATTCAGAATTCTAAGGATCATAAGACACCATTCACTACACATAGAATGAACAATGTACATTGCATAAACCTTGATAGCTTGAACTCTCGAGATATAACTTGCTTAGCTACTATGAGTAAAAATAGATGGCTTTGGCATAGAAGGCTAGGACATGCTAGCACGAATCTTATATCCAAGCTTTCTAAAAGGAATTTAGTTAAAGGCTTGCCTAACACCAATTTTTTCAAGGATAAAGTGTGTGATGCTTGTCAACTAGGAAAACAAATCAAGAAAAACTTCAAAAAGAAAAAACATATATCAACTAGTAGACCCCTAGAACTCATACACTTAGATTTGTTTGGCCCTACTAGAACTCAAAGCTTAGGAGGAAAACAATACACCTTCATAATCATTGATGATTACTCTAGATACACATGGGTGTTTTTCTTAGCTAACAAAGAGGAATCTTGTAATTCGTTAATCACTCTATGTAAGAAGCTTCAAAATGAGAAAGGGTATAATGTCTCAAATCTAAGAAGTGACTAAGGAAGAGAATTTAAGAATCAAGACATTGAAAAATTTTGCAATGAACATGGCATAAGTCACAACTTTTCAGCACCTAGAACGCCACAAAAAAATGGAGTTGTGGAAAGAAAAAATAGAACCCTTCAAGAAATGGCAAGAACTATGCTTAATGAAAATAACTTACCGAAGTATTTCTGAGTTGAAACTGTAAATACAGCTTGCTGTGTAATCAATAGGGTTTCTATTAGATAAAGCCTCAACAAAACACCCTATGAATTATGGAAAGGAAGAAGGCCTAACATAACTTACTTTCATGTCTTTGGATGTAAGTGTTTTGTACTTGATAACAAAGACAACTTAGGAAAATTTGATGCTAAATCGGATGAAGGTATTTTCCTAGAATATTCTACAAATAGTAAGGCCTATAGGATCTATAACAAAAGAACACTAACCATAATTGAATCAATTCATGTAAAATTTGATGAATCAAATCCTTTAAGAAAAGTCAAATATGAAGAAAATGATGATATTTTTAAAAAGGAGGATGATAGAAATCAACGATGAAAAGGAAATAGATGAAGAAAACCCAAAAGATGAACTTATAGAAAATCCGGAATTACCAAGAGAATGGAAGTATAAGAAAGATCACCCTCACGAACAAATTATAGGTGAACCATCAAAAGGTGAAACTACTAGATCTTCTCTAAAGAACCTATGCAATCACTATGCATTCCTATCTCAAAATGAACCTAAAGATGTTGAAGAGGCCCTTAAAGATGACTCTTAGATAATTGCTATGCAAAAAGAATTAAATCAATTTGTAAGAAGCAAAGTATGGCAATTAGTAGCCAAACCTGAAAATCATTCGATCGTAGGAACTAAATGGGTATTTAGAAATAAAAAGGATGAGAATGGTATAATCATTGGAAACAAAGCTAGACTTGTAGCTAAAGGGTATAATCAAGAAGAAGGGACAGACTATGATGAAACCTTTGCTTTTGTAACTAGAATGGAAGCTATTAGAATGCTATTAGCTTATGCTTCCTACAAAGAATTTAAGTTATACAAAATGGATGTCAAAAGTGCATTCTTAAATGGGTATATTAATGAAGAGGTATATGTTGAACAGCTCTCTGGTTTTGAAAATATAGAAAATCCTAATCATGTATTTAGATTAACTAAGGCTTTGTATGGATTAAAACAGGCCCCTAGGGCTTATTATGAAAGACTTAGTGGATTTATAATTGAGAAAGGTTTTTCAAGAGGAAAAATTGATACCACCTTATTCATTAAAATTAAGGAAGATGACATACTTTTAATTCAAATCTACATAGATGATATAATATTTGGTGCCACTAATGAACATCTATATAAAGAGTTTGCAAAATGTATGCAAGAAAAATTTGAAATGAGCATGATGGGAGAGTTAAACTATTTTCTTGGACTGCAAATTAAACAAGAAAAGAATGAGACTTTTATAAGTCAATCCAAATACATAAAAGAAATGATACAAAAATTCGGTATGAAAAATAGCAAACCTATAGGAACACCTATGAGTACCTCTATTAGCCTAGACAAGGATGAAAAGGGGAAACTCGTAGACTCAAAGTATTATAGAGGTATGATTGGAAGTCTCCTATATCTTATTGGCAGTAAACCCAACATAATGTTTAGTGTGTATATGTGTGCATGTTTTCAATCACCGCCTAAGGAATCACACCAAATAGCTATTAAGAGAATCCTAAAATACTTGATAGGCAGTAAGGACTTAGGATTATGGTATCCTAGGACACAAGTTTTGAAATGATTAGCTATTTAGATGCAAAGTATGCAGGGTGTAAAATAGATAGAAAACGTACAAGTCGCACATGCCACTTCTTAGGAAGATTATTAGTTTCTTAGTTCTCTAAGAAACAAAACTTCGTGGCTTTGTCAACTGCTAAAGCTGAATATATAGCAGCTGGGAGTTGTTATGTACAAACACTTTACATGAAACAAAAATTAAGAGATTTTAATTTGAAATACACAACTATACCAATTAAGTGTGATAATATAAGTGCGATAAACATATCTAAGAATCCTATCTCACACTCAAGAACCAAGCACATTGACATAAGATATCACTTCCTAAGAGATCATGTTTAAAAAGAAGACATTATTCTAAAATTCATCAATACAAATGATCAATGGGCTGATATCTTTACTAAACCACTATTAGAAGATAGATTCATAACCATTAGAAGAGAGCTTGGTCTACTACATAGTAGAGAAGCTAACTGAAAGAACAAAGCTTAAATAAAAATCTACAGTCAGTCAACTAACCTAGTGTTTGTCACTTTGTGTGCTTTAAATATTTTTGGCTTGTACTTTGATGTGTTATATGACACAACACTTAGTTTGGTTGCTTTCCTTCCCCTTGTTTTTTTTAATAGACTTCATGCTTATGTGATATGCAAAATGCTACATGTGTATGTCTTAAAATTGGTATCTTGAAATTTTTAAAGACGATGCAAAAATATTAATGATTTATGGTTCACTATATTTTTGAAAATCAGAGCATAAAGTTGTTAAGCATGATTTAGAAACATGAAGTTTGATATGGCTTGATTAATTCTTGACCATGTATGTTTATGATGGAACATATAGATAAATGAAAAATTGGCATCTATAAGCAGTGCATGATATGACATTAACATTAGAAGTATATTGGTATCCATGAATATATCACTTGGTTTTTGAGCAATACAACATAATTATGAGCATGCAACAACATAATTATGAGCATGTAATGATATTGGTAACATTATCATGATCTTATTATTTGAATGATGCATTATGCATGACAAATGTGATTTTTGAAGTCTTTTTTTCGCAAATAGGAATATTGGACACCATATGCATGGTTAAAAATTCAAAGATGTCACAACACATATGCAAATATGAAATATGCATGACTATTTGACTATCAAAAGCACACTATATTGAGAAGTGTATGTTCATATATACATTTGAACTTTTTTTTTCCCTTTTGATTGATGTCAAAAGGGGGAGTAGTATTGAGCAAAAATTGAGCATGATATTGAAAATTTTCAAAAATTAGATATGTATCAAAAGAAAGAGGGAGAAGTATTTGATATTGTATGATGAGCATGATATTTATTGTATGTGAGAAGTATTTGATCTTATATGATGAGCATGATATTGTATGATATTGAAATTGGTCTTGAAACTACAAAAGTTGTTAAAATGATGCTAGTTGTAAGGGGGAGCCTTTTTAAAGCTTACTCAAATTTTTTCTCCTCATTTGTCATCATCAAAAAGGGGAAGATTGTTGGCCTAACTGGATTTTTCAAACTTGTTTTGATGATAACAAAATGAAGGATGTTTTAACATGCGTTGTAGAGTGGTTTTAATTTAGGTCAAAGTAAAAGGACACTCACGATTAATCATGGAAGTAAGTTAGAGATCAAAGTCAATCAAATGAAAGCTTCTCAAAACATTGAAGAAATAAAAGATACAAGAAGAGCTTAAAGGCCAAGTAGACCTTGAAGTAAAGACTAAACCTCAAGGGGCCGCAAGACTTAGTGATTAAGGAGTTCATGCTTAGAAGGATATTTGTAAGTAGTTCAAGTCATCACTATTTAGATATGTGAAGCTCCTTAAGATACAAAAACTTAAAGACTAGCACTTAAAAAAAAAAACTCTTGAAAATGATTTTGAAAAGTTATAATTAAGTCTTTCAAATAAACTAGATTTTAAAGAAATCAAAAATAGAAAACATTTGAAAAGAGAAGACTGCCCAGGCGACTAACTAGTGCAAAAAGTGATCTAGTTGAGTGAGTCAGTGACCCAGTCAAGTGAGTCAGCCGACTGACTCTGCGGAGAATTTTTGAATTTCAAACTTGCGGGAAAAGTTTCAAAATTAATTTTATAATTTAATATTTTTTGAAAAGTTACCTAAATGGAAGATTTTCAAAATTAATTCTATAATTTAACATTTTTTGAAAAGTTACCTAAACGAAAGATTTTCAAAATTAATTTTATAATTTAATATTTTTTGAAAAGTTACCTAAATGTTTCATGTTTAATGAATAAACTTTTCTTTTAAGAAGGTCTATAAATACCTTCCTTGCTAAATAAAGAATACATTCAAGCAATACATGATTTCTATGCTACAACTCTCCTAAAGCTCATTCTTGATCACACCTTTGTTGGGGGAAAACTCTACGAAATTGTTAGATTAAAAAGGGGTTCTGATTCTGAGTTGTATCTAAAATTCTTATATCAATAAGAAAGAAACTTTGGTGACTTCTAAACCTTGAGCTTCACATTTTCAATTTAGTTTTGATTTTGAAGTACGATTTTAGATTTAACTTGTACAACTTGCTCTATATTTGAGAGTGTTTTTGTACGCAGATGATGAGAATTGACAAGTACCATTAAATGATAAGAATCGAAAAGCACCATTAAAGGATCCATTGCATGCTCCAGTTGAGCCTATCACTAAAGAAAGATCCAAGAAGATCAAAGAAGCACTTCACGAGCTAATTCAAGATATTTGGGCTTAAAAAATGGGCCACTCCAAGCTTGGCCCGAAGAAATATGAAGGTTTACTAAACTTAATCCAAGTTTTTGATGGAACTTAAATATGATGTGCTATTCAAATATGGGATTTGACTCCTTGACTTTGGTATTATATTTAATTTGCAATCATACAAGACAACTTGTTTGCTTACATGGTCTTACTAAGTTGTTGAGCCTACCTTTGACTTTTGTGTTATTTTTTTATTTGTAATCTTGCAAGAAGTCTTAGTAAATTATTGAGAATTGTTGAGCCTAATTTGTAATCTTGCAAGAAGTCTTAGTAAGTTGTTGAGTGTTGTTGAGGATGGTTTGAAGTGTTTAATGCTTTGTCTCCCAGGCTATGCCTATAAAAGCATTCTTATCGTAAGAACAAAAGGATATATTCATTCAGTAAATTGTGAGTGTATTTTCTCTATGGTTCTTTGAAGAACTATTCGAACTTATCGAGATTTATCGTGGCGTTCACCAATGACTTATTAAACTATTTTTTCCACCACTGTTTGTGGCGTCTTCCTTATACTAAGGTTCTTGTTTCGCACTAAACAATGGGTTGAGGTCGTATATACCAAGGTTCTTGTTTGTCATAAATAACGGGTCGAGGTCTATCATTCAATTCTGAACATAGAACAATCTTGGGTTCCTTTTTTTTTTGTCAGATCTCGTTATTTTGGCGATGGTACTTGTCAATTCTTATCATTCCACATCTCTTCAAAAGGATTTGTCCTCGAATCCATGCAATATTTTTAACCAATATTGACAGAAAAAAAATATTATAGAAACAATGTGTAAAGACCTGCTATTTAACTAGGGGTTTAATATCTACTAAACTAAACTAAACCATCAACCCAGACAGCGGGAAGCGGAATCCATATAACACAATCCAGAAAATATACAATACGAGAGTGTCTAAATATTCCACAAATATTACATATATGACTTTTTCCCCAAATTACCCTCAGCTGGCTAGGGCTATACAAAAATACTCCCAAAATACTTACTCTACTGTCAGGGCAATACTGAGGCCCCTCTATCTATGAGCCTGGTTTGCCCGCCTACCTGGATCACCTGAAAAATGTTAAAGTAATGGGATGAGCCAACGCTCAATTAGACGAAATATGCTATTACTAGTGTGTGGCAAATGAGTTACAATACTGTGAAAATCTATTACTATATAATCATGTATCACTGAATCAGTAAAATACAATACCAGTAACATAAACCATCACCTTTTCTCTGCTGCTTAACATATCTGTACTTTAAGTTTCTACTCAAAATACTTCTAATACATATAAGTATATTTTCTATCTCTGTAAGTTTGTATATACATAATAATAACTGAAAACTTTCCTGTGGATAACAGTGTGTCATGATTTAACCCCTCATGATAGGGTTGTGCGGCCCATAGACAGGATCTACCCTGGCTAGCTGACCAAGGTAAACCACTATACTCCCTCATTCAGATCAGCCACTCCTTAACCTATATCTGATGGGGAGCCTGTCCACGTCGGGGCACGATCGACCAACTACCACATATTATCTGAATAGGTTGTTGCACTCTGAACTAAATATCTGTAGCTACGGTACCGTGCTCTGAACTGTAATGGTCTAACAGGGTCTGATACTATATAATACATCTCTATATACGACTAATTGTTTTACCATGATTCCGTAATAACTATATTAACCATGACACTAAAATAAACTGTAACTATGGCAACTGTATTTCTAAATTGAACTCTAATCTGTAAGTCATGGTACTGAAAACTGTATAATCATGGTATTCTGTAATTACTATAAAACATAACCACTGACTTTATATTCTGTAAAATATACCCTGAAAATACTATAAAACATGCTTCTGAACTATATTTATATTCTCAAGCCACACAGTAATTTAATAGATAATATTCATAATTAATAAGCTATATAAAGTCCTTCTGTGAAAAATAACCTGGTAAAATATACATTTCATATTGGAAATCATTTTAGAACTACATAACATAGCATATTTCCCTTACCTGATTTCTGCTAAAATCCCCCTACTAAGAAGGGTCCTACACCCGCAGGGTTCTCCACTTAATACCCTAAAAATCATATATCTCAAAAAAAAAACATCACTATTGTTACATCTACAGCATTTCCTATAGCTGCTGGAAAGTCAAATTCTAAATGAAAGACATTACCCTAGATTTGGGATGAATTCCAACTTCGTCCCATCGACGATCCACTCTAGCAAACTTGTAGAGAACTCTGCCAGAAGCATCGTGGTGGCCTTAGATCATTGATCCAGCGACTACCAGAGCCAAAATCGAAGAAAGAATAGGAAGGAACCATAGGGGAAAGAAGAGAGAAAGAGTGCGACCGAATTTCTACGATTAAAATTAGTTTAGGGCTATTTATACTGTGGGATTCATCGACGAACCATGTCACCTCGTCAATGAGTCCTGTAGAAAGTTCGTCAATGAACCTGCACCCTCGTCGACGAATTTCAGGCTTCCAAAAATCCTCTCTCGGCATCTTCTCGTCGATGAAACTTGCCCTCATCGACGAGACGCTCTTGTACCCTCGTCGACAAATCCCCTGTGTTCGTCAACGAGGCCATAAGAAAATCCCGTGAGTTATTATATTCAAAATGCAATGTTGTAAGTCGACTGCCTCATTCTATTACTGTTTCCATTTCTCTCCTTCTTTATTATTTAAATACTATTATTTTTCGGGTCACTACACAACGGATAAAAGGAAGAGGATAAAAAATCAGATTTTTGAGGGAAATGAAACTACAAAAGTCACGATTCAAGAAAAAAAAAAAAAAAAACTTTGGCAAGTACCAAATGATAGTATCTATTGCTTCAATATCACTTTTTTTTTTTGCTTTCTTTTCTTTTTTTGACGTCTCCTTTTTTTTTCTTCTTCTTTTCTAAAGTTTCTTTTTCTTTTCTTTTTCTTTTGCTTTCTTTTCTTTTTTCGACGTCTCCTTTTCTTTTTTTTTTTCCTAATGCCTCTTTTTTTTCCCTACTTGGTATACACGTTACAAAACAAGAACAATGAATAATGAACATAAATGGACCAAGATAGGATGATAACAAGAAAAAAAAGATAAAAGGATAGTAAACCTGATTTTAGAACCTAAGCTTTGATACCAAATGATGTGAACCCCAATTGATATGCGTTGAAACCCAACAACCAATATTGGAATACTTGCCAAAATGTGAGTTTTTGTTGCTTCTATTGGTTCTTCAGAGAACTTGAGAACTTATCAAGAATTCTTCCTTGTGGCGTTCAAATTTTATACCTTTGGTTCATGATTTAGTTATTATCATTGGGTCGAGATTTGTTACTTTATACCTTCGGTTCGTGATTTAATTATAATCATTGGGTCAAGATTTGCTACATAAACCTTCGTTTTTCGTTTCATTTATAAATGTTGGGTCGAGGTTTTCTATCCAAAATATGAATTTTAGCTTTCTTGGGCAAGTATTCCAATATTGGTTGTTGGGTTTCAACACGTGTCGGTTGAGGTTCGCATCATTTGGCAAGTATTCCAATATTGGTTGTTGGGTTTCAACGCATGTCGATTGGGGTTCGCATCATTTGGTATCAGAGCTTGGGCTCTAAAATCAGGTTTACTATCCTTCTATCTTTTGTTTCTTGTTATCATCCTAACTTGTTCCATTTATGTTCATTATTCATTGTTCTTGTTTTTGCAACGTGTATACCAAGTAGGAAAAAAAAAAAAAAGAGGCATTAGGAAAAAGAAAGGAGATGTCAAAAAAAGAAAAGAAAGCAAAAGACAAAGAAAAGAAAAAGAAGCGTTAGAAAAGAAAAAAAAGTGATATTGAAGCAATAGATACTATCATTTGGTACTTACCAAAGTTTGTTTTTTTTTTTTTCTTGAATCGTGACTTTTGTAGTATCATTTCCCTCAAAAATATGATTTTTTGTCCTCTTCCTTTTATCCATTGTTTATATAATATTTTCTTTCTGTCAATATTGGTTTAAAATACTACACGGATTTGAATATGAATCCTTTTGAAGAGAGGGTGAATGATGAGAATTGAAAAGTACCATTAAATGATGAGAATCGACGAGTACCATTAAAGGATCCATTGCATACTCCAGTTGGGCCTATCACTAGAGAAAGATCCAAGAAGATCAAAAAGCACTTCATAGGTTGATTCAAGATATTTGGGCTTAGTCAAAAACGGGTCACTCCAAGCTTGGCCCATAGAAATATGAAGCTTTACTAAACTTAATCCAAGTTTTTTATGGAACTTAAATATGGTGTGCTATTTAAATATGGGATTTGACTCTTTGACTTTTGTATTATATTTAATTTATAATCATGCAAGACAACTTGTTTTCTTGCATGGTCTTACTAAGTTGTTGAGCCCACCTTTGACTTTTGTGGTATTTTTTATTTGTAATCTTGCAAGAAAAAGAGTCTTAGTAAGTTATTGAGAATTGTTGAGCCTAATTTGTAATCTTGTAAGAAGTCTTAGTAAGTTGTTGAGAGTTGTTGAGGATGATTTGAAGTGTTTAATGGTTTGTCTCCCAAGCTATGCCTATGAAAGCATTCTTATCGTAAGAACAAAAGGATATATTCATTCAGTAAATTGTGAGCGTATTTTCTCTGCGATTCTTTGAAGAACTATTCGAACTTATTAGGATTTCTCATGGTGTTCACCAACGACTTATCAAACTATTTTTTCCACCACTATTTGTGGCGTCTTCCTTATACCGAGGTTCTTGTTTCACACTAAACAATGGGTTGAGGTCGTATATACCAAGGTTTTTGTTTTTCGTAAACAATGAGTCGAGGTCTATCATTCAATTCTGAACGTAGAACGATCTTGGGTTCCTTTTTTTTTTTTGTCGGATCTCCTTATTTTGGCGGGAATTCGCATCAACAGATATCCATTCCTTTCTACTAGATCTTTAACGATTCAAGGTATTGTTAAATCTTTAGACCAAGCATAGGTTGTTGCTTGGAGAGGTTTCTCTTCCTAAAATAGAGGTTGGTTATTGTAAAGGTTTTTGTTCCATCCAGAATGAACAAGATATAGTGAAATCCTTAGGTGGTTGATCTAAGGTGAGGACATAGGCCGGGGTAAGCTGAACCTCGTAAAAATAGCGGTGTCACTCTCATTCCCTTACTCTCTTTAAATTTCAGAAAAATATAAACTGCGTGGATGTTGTAATTCTTTCAATCATAAAACCAAAAAAAATTGGAAGTTAAATAAACAAAGACCTAATTTTTTCTTGGGCTTGCGAAAACCGAAAGGGAGTACGTTGGTTAATCAATTTTTTGCGGAAATCGCTAGGAGTACGTTGATGGGTTAACAACCCAAAACCTATTAGTTGAAAGTTTATTTAAATTCTGATTTTGAAAAAGGGGTTGGATGTTATTTTAATTTTCAGTTCAAAGGCCAACTACAGGACTTGCACATTCATAAACAGGGTTGCTGAATATTGCAAAGCTAATATTAATTTACTTGTATGGTGTTTGTTTGGCTTGAATAATTATTCAATTGGTTGTGTATGTTGTGGTTGCGGATTGAATAGTTGAAGTAAGTATTTGTGTGGATTTCCTAATCAAAAAGAATATAAGAAGTCTTTAAAAGATTATAAAAAATCAAAAACTTATAAAAAGACTCAAGAATTTTAAATAACCCAATTCACCGCCCTCTTAGGACTGCACCTTTGGTTTCATCACCCCAAACCTTAGGAAACTCTTGTTAATAAAATACGCTACACACTTGTGTGTGAGTAGAGACAGAGTATGATTTGATAATTATGGATTAATTTGTAAATGATGATTATATTTTGTACACAAATCTCATGATAGCCACACACTGGTATTAATCTATTCTGTCTTACAGAGATGTGTCTCACCCATTATACAATTCATTTTTTTCAAAACCTCCGCATGATCGAGCTAAGCGAGCTCGGGGTTGGGTTTGTTGGCATAGTATTTTTGTGAGAGGGTACAGATTTTGGTTGTATTTTTGGTTTATGTATTTAATTTTCTAAAATGAATATATATGGATACTAGATGTTGGGAAATATTATTTTGGGATGTTTATATAGTACTCTGGTATATTATTAAGGATGTTTATTTATTTTTCCACCTTGTGGGTTAAAGGCATGACAAACGTTCTAGTATTATTTGATTTTGGAGCCACACACTCCTTTATATCTACGACCTATGTTAAAATATGTCGGGTAGAGACTCAGTCATTAGAAACTAAGTTATGTGTGGTTAACCAATGGGAACCTCGGTAGTATGTAGAAAAATATTTAAAGGTTATCTAATTTGTGTTGTAGAAAGAATACTACCAGCTAACTTGGTAGTATTTATTATGCACAGGTTTGACATAATTCTTGGGATGGACTAGCTAGCTTTTAGCTATGCTAGTATAAATTGCTATAATAAGGAGGTGGTGTTCATACCACTTGGAGAGCAAGAATACAAGTTCAATGGAACTCATGTATGCCCTTAACCATAAATATTGTCAGCCATTCAGGAAAATAGATTACTCTTGAATGGATGTCAAGAGTATCTAACATGCGTGGTGGAAGCACCTAGGGAAGAATTAAAGCTTGAGGATATCCCAATAGTAAGGGAATTCTCAAATGTATTTCCTGAGGATTTACCTGGGTTACCCCCTTATCGTAAAATCGAGTTTGTTATCAACCTACTTCCAAGAATGACACTAATATCTAAATCTCCATACAGAATGACATCGATAGAATTGAAAGAATTGAAAGAGCAATTACAAGAGTTGCTGGACAAAGGGTTCATTAGACCCAGTGTGTCACCATAGGGAGCACCAGTACTATTCATCAAAAAGAAAGATGGATCGATGAGAATGTGTATTGATTATCAGGAAATAAATAAAGTAACAATTAAGAACAAGTACACAATACCTTGCATAGATGACTTGTTTGATCAACTCCAAGGAACATAAGTCTTCTCTAAGATCGACCTACAATCAGGGTACTATCAAGTGAAAATCAAGTCTTATGATTTTCCAAATACTGCATTCCGAACTAAATATGGACACTATGAATTCTTAGTCATGTCATTTGGATTGACCAATGCTCTTGCTGCATTTATGGACCTTATGAACAGGGTATTTCGTGAATATCTAGATCAAATTGTGGTGGTCTTCATTGATGATATTTTGATTTATTCAAAAAGCCCCGAGGAACATGAGAACTGTAGTGACCTGAAGAATTATAGTATTTTAATAATAATGAGGGAGAGAAATGGAAACAAAAACAGAAGGAGAAAATTTTAGGAAATTGTCAGACTTCATCAACGAATACAGGGATTCGTCGACGAAGGTCTTCAGGATCTCGTTGACGAGGACCCATTTCGTCGATGAAAAAATACTGAGCGAAGGATTTGGGTTACTCTGAATTTCATTGACGAAGGGTAGGGTTCGTCGACGAATTTACTGAAGGACTCATCGACGAGGTGACGTGTCTTGTCGATGAATCTGGCCCTATAAATAGTGAAAGCACGAATTTTTATCACATTTTTTGTGCTCTCTCTCTCTCCTATGGTCTCTCTCCCTTCTCTCTTCGATTTTGGCCTCGCCAGTTGCCAGATCGATGATCTGAAGCCACCATGATGCTCCTAGCAAAGTTCTCTATAAGTCTGCCGGAGCGGATCGTTGGTGAAACAACGTTGGATTTCATCCCAAATTCAGGGTAAAGCCTTTTAGTCCATTTTTGACATTCTGACAGTTATAGGAAATGATATAGGCAGAAAAATATTGATATTCTGTTTTGGAAAATGTTATTTTCAGGGTGTTATGTAGGAGGCCCTACGAGTGTTAGGCCAGTATACTATAGGGGCTTTTCAGTAATTAGGTAAGGGAAATATGCTATGTTAGGTAATTTTAAAATATTATATAGTTTATTAAATTATGAAGATTATGTATTAAAGTATGGTGTGGCTTGAGAATATGAATATAGTACGGAGATATGTTTTACGAATTTCAGTATCATGATTTTTTGAATTTCAGTACCATAATTATACAAATTCCAATACTATGATTATGCAGTTTCAATGTTATGATTATACAGTTCTCAGTATTATGACGTATGAATTATAGTTACAGTTTATTCAGTATCATGGTTATTACGGTTATTTCATAATCATGGTAAATTAGATAGTTGTATATAGAGATATATTATATAGTATCAGACCCTGTTGGACCACACAGTTATAGAGCACGGTACCGTTGCTACAGATATTATGTTATGTTATGAGTTCAACCACCTATTTAGATAATACATGGTAGTAGGTCGATCACCTATTTAGATAATACGTGGTAGTAGGCGTTCACCTAGGCCCTTGAAGTGGACAGGCTCCCCATCAGATATGGGTTGAGGTGGGCAGATTAGACCGATGGAGTATAGTGATTTACCATGCTCGGCCAGCCAGTATAGATCCCGCCTACGGGTCGCACAACCCTGTCATGAGAGGTTAAATCATGACACACAGTTATCCACTAGGAAAGTTTTTAGTTACTATTACGTATATACAGATTTACAGAAACAGGGAATATACTTATGTATATTAGAAGTATTTTGAATAGTAACCTACAATACTGTTATGTTAAGCAACATGGAAAGGGTGGTGAATTTTATCACTTGTACTATATTTACATGTTCAGTTATACGTGATTATATGAAAAAAAAATTTCACAATATTGTAGCTCATTTTGCCACACACTAGTAATAGCATAATTCGTCTTACTAAGCCTTGGCTCATCCCAATGTTGAATCATTTTTCAGGTGATCCAGGTAGGAGAGCAGACCAGGCTCGCATAAGGGGGCTTTGGTAGTGCCCTGTCAGTGAAGTGAGTATTGTGGAGGATTTTTGTATATCCTAATATAGTTGAGGGTATTTTGGGAAACAGATATATGTGTATATTTTGGGGAAACATGTTAGTACTCTAGTATTGGTATTGTATATATATTTACATATGGTTATGTTTACGTGATTTTTGCTTCTCGTTGCTTAGGTTAATGATTGGGTTTACCCCCAGTATGGTATCAGAGCATGTAGAATGTTATAATATAAAAAATAAAAAAAATAAAAACCCAATTAATTAAGCAGGTCGTTACAAGAACCATTTGAGGCTAGTACTCAAAGTACTAAGTGTTGGCCTTATAAGGCTTAAAATCTTGTTATCTTGTTTTGATGCTAACAAACAAGTGGAACTTAACACATTTGTATGAGTAATGTTATCTCAGGGCTCATATATCAAAAAGTAAGGTCAAAGTGCTCACAAGGATCAAATGAAGCTTAAAAGAGTCAAAGCATGGATTTAAAGATGATATTTTGAAGCTTGAAGAAAATGAGGACATGGATGATAAGCCAAACAAAAGTTAGAAGTCAAAAGAGTAAAAGAAAAGCAAAGAGAAAGAGCTCAAAGAAAGACAAAGCCTGAAGACTCAAGAAATGAAAAGTCTTAGAAGTCTTTATGTAAGTACTTTAAATGTTTAAATATCGTTTGAAATATTATGAAGCTTTTAAGTTAACCTATTGGACCTAAATACCTTTTAAAATACTTGGAAAATATTTTTATGAGGTCAAAAATTATTTTAAGAAGGTTAGAATCATTTTTGGAATGAAAAGCACCAAAAAGAGGATTTTCAAATGCTGTCATTGTTTATACATCCGCAGTAAGGTGCATTGTTCTCTATCAAAAAACTCATTATTTTAAAAAATGTTCAACATGTAGGTTATAGAATTTTATCTTAGCTTTCTTTTGACATCAAGAACACTTGATTTGGAGTTATACAGAAAACTTTATGAGAAAAATACTGAGGTGGGGTCATAGTTGTCAGCCAACTGAACATTGTTCACGGGAGGAACTTCAGCTGACTGAACAGAAGATAGAGCCACTTCAGACGATTGAAGATTAAGTTCAGTCATCTGAAGTTTTTTTGCTGAATTTTTTCAAAGAGACAAAACCACCTTAGATGACTATACCTGAGACTTCGATCATCTGAACACTGTTAACAGGCAGAAATTTAAAAATATATTTTTTTAAACATTAGTTGCTTGGGCTCCAAACTTTCTAAAAATTTGGGAAATACTCCAAGTAAACTTGGGCAATAAGAAAATACTTTTGAAAGCTTATAAATACATGGTTTTGCAAATCAAAAATACACCAAGAATTGAAAAATCTATTTTAAGAAGCTAAAAGCACTCTTGTTCTTCCAAAGTTCTCTAGCTCACTCATTGCACAACTCTTTTTCTGAGATATTTTGAAGTGCTAATTCTTCCTTCTCTAAATTCCTACTGCTAATCCCCATCTAAGAAGGATATTGGTGAATTCTATACTTAAGCCTCATTGTACTTCATATTGATATTTTACATTGAAGTATATAGTGCTGAAATTGTACTAACTTGCTCTTTGAGAGAATATACTTGTATGTAGATCTTATCTTGTGTTTCTTGTAGTTCTTTGATGCTTAAAATATTGTTTGGATCGTTGGCTAAGCAAGGGGACATTACTTAGAGAGGCAGACTCTAGCCTAATCAAGGAGTGACCGAACGAGGGGACATCGTTTGGAGAGGCAGGCATTAGCCTAGTGAAGGAGTGTTTGAGCGTGGGGTATCGCTTGTAATCAGGTTTTGTTCCACTCGTCAATGGAACAGGTTTAGTGAATCCTTTGGTGGTTTGCCAAAGGCGAGGATGTAGGCTGTGTTAAAGTCGAACCTCGTAAAAATCTCTGTCTCACTCTCGCTTTCCCTATTCTTTATTTCCTGTACATATTTAAATTGCTTGGATGGTTTAAATTTGAAAATTATATAAACTACGTATATTTGGAAATCAAGTAAACCTTAAAGTTTGATTTTGATTTGGGTTGTGGAAACCGAAAGGGAGTACGTTGGTTGAACCATTCTTTGTGAAAACCATACGGGAGTACGTTACTTGGCTAAAGATCCCAAAGAAAAATTAACTTAAGATTTTATTTGAGTTCTGAAGTTTGGAAAGAGTAATTTGATTTTATGTTGAAAATCATATTGAAGAAGAAATTTCATATGTATAGGGCTTTGTTCAAACTCATATCTACCACAGGGCTGAACACAACATAAAGCTTAAAGTTAGATATACTAAACTTTAATGCTTCCATCAATCTAATAGTGCTTAAGTGAATTTATATTTGGCAAATCAAATTGGTTGTTGGTTTGAGCATTGTGGTTGATTGGCTTGACTAGTTTAAATATTTGTGTGGTTGAAGATTGAATGTTTTATTAGTTTTCTTGTTGATTGCTTAAGAGAAACCAAGTTCTTGTTTGATTGTTAAAATAGATAAACAAGTCAAAGAATTGGTTAAATATTAAAAGAAGTTAAGGACTTTAAAAAAAATAAAAATAAAAGGTTTTAAAAGCCAATTCACCCCCCCCCCTCTTGGGAAGTTATTCCTAATTTCAATTGGTATCAAAGCGGGGTTATAACAAATCCTAATAAGTAGTTATAAAAAGATCTGAATGGCTAACTTAGGCGTAGCCTCCTTTGGAAAGGGACAATCTTCAACTAGGCCTCCTATCTTTTGTGGTTTGAACTACACGTTTTGGAAAAAGAGAATGCAAATCTATCTCCAAACGATGAATTGGAAAGTATGGGAAGTTGTTATAGATGGAGATAAAATTCCCGCTAAGATAGTAGATGGAAAACAAATTCCAAGAGAGAAGAAAGATATGACCGATCAAGATTATAAAATGCTCCAAACAAATTCAAGTTCTATAAACGTTTTATATTGTTCCTTGGATGCTAACGAATTTAATAGAGTAATGGCCTGCAAATCAGCTAATGAGATATGAGATAAGCTAGAAGTAACATATGAAGGAACAACAGATGTTAGGGATAATAGGGTTGACATGCTTACAAGTGAATATGAAGAATTTAGAATGAACCCGGATGAATCCATATCTAGCATGTATACCAGGTTTACCCACATAATCAATTCCCTAAATGCCTTAGGAAAAACTTACACTACTCATGAGATGATAAGAAAAATTATAAGAGGTCTTCCCTCCATGTGGGAACCAAAGGCTACTGCTATTACGGAAGGTAGCAATCTGAAAAACACATCCTTAGATGAGCTTATAGGTTCTCTCCTCACATAAGAAATGGCAATGAATGAAAAGAGTGGGAAAACCAAAGCTCAAGAAACAATAGCCTTCAAAACCTCAAGAGAAAAATTTAGTAATGAAGAAGAAATAAATGAAGACGAACTAGCCTTCATATCTAAGAAGCTAGCAAGAATTCTTAGAAGAAAGAATAAATTCAAAAGAAAATCTAATTCCGAATCAGATGAAGAAGAGGAAGAAATCAGCAAAAAGAAATCTAAAAATAAAATTCCTACATGCTATAATTGCAACAAAGTCGGACATATAAAACCACAATGTCCACTACTAAATAAAAAAGTCTAAGAAGAAAAACAAAAAGGGCCATGAAATCCACTACTTGGGATAGTACAAGTAGTTCGGAATATGAATCAAGTGACCAAGAGGTTGCTTATACTTGTTTTATGGCATAGGACGATAAGGAAGGCTCCTCATCCAAATTTTTAACTAATTCTTGTAGTGATTCTTCAAATATATCCAATGATGAGTGTATGCCATCTTATGATGAATTAAAAAATGATTTATTCAAAGTACATAAGATGTTGATCAAAACAAATAAACAAAATACCTCATTGAAGAATAAAATTGTAAGTATAATGAAAGAATTAGAATTCCTTAGAAATGCTGAAAGAGAAAATAGAAGAGAAAAGGATTCAATGATCAAGAAAATAGAACATGAGTATGAATCAGTAATGAAAGAAATAGAATCCAAAAATCTTGCTGAAAAAGAAAACAACTTGAAAATCAAGAAACTAGAAAGCAAGAATGAACAAATGATAGAAGACCTTCGATCCCTATCCTCTACGGTGTATGAGAAAGATATGTATATTTCTGGATTAGAGGATAGAATAAGAAAATTATCTCTAGAGTTAGAGAAATCACAAAAGAAGGGTGATAACAAGAAAGAGATAGAAAATTTCAAGAGTTAGATTGAAGATAAGGATAAAATTATTTACAACTTCACTAAAGGAAAAGAAAATTTTGATAAGATGATTGGCTCACAAAGAATGTCATTAAACAAAGAAGGCATTGGTTTCAATGGAGTTGAAAATAAAAGGAAAAAGAATCTGTACATGGGATATTTCTTAAAAGGATCTAAAGACTATGCAAACACGTCTTCTAATGCCTACACTAACACCATATGCTATCAATGTAAGCAAAAAGAGCATATAAAGTTTGAATGTCCATTTAAGAGAAAGGGTGTGAAAACTAAACAAGTATGGAGAATTAAGGAAACATCCTTCATAAAACCAACCGGACCCAAGAAAGTATGGCTACCAAGATGAAAGACTAGTTCATAAACAAAAAAATTTCATGGATTAAGTCATTACCCTTTAAAAATTAAGAAAGCAACTTAAATCATGATCAACAAACGAACTACTTGAAATAGAAAAACTTAAAGATGAGTTTAAGAGCTTATTATAACAAATTCAAAATGGCATTGTTGGCTAAAACCATAGGATGATTTTTTTTACAAGGCTTAACATAAGAAAAATATTAAGAAATATCAAATTGAGCGTATTACATAAGTGCTTTGATTAAGAAAAAGATATTTGAGAATGAAAGCCTATATGATACATGCTTACATGCCTATATGATATGATATGATATATGCTACATGTGTATGACTTGACTTGACTTATATTGAAATTTTATGGCTCACTATGTTGAAAATTTGAGCATGAGATTATTGAGCAAAAACATGAATTTTGATATAAGATTAATCCTTGACCATGCATGTTATTAATGAATCACATGGATATACTTACTGCTCTTTATATTGTAATCCATGAGCTATGAAAGATATTTTTGATATCCATGAACTATGCATGATGTGATATTAGCTTTGATATCTATAAAGTATTTTTGGTATCGCATTTCAAAAATTTTAATTGGTATCACAATTTAAAAGGCTCAATTTGTATCAAAAATTGATATTTAAGAATGATAAGCATAATTGAACTCATGAGCATATTATGATATTGATGATGTTAACATGATATTGGTATTTGATGATTGAGTTCATGGGAACATATAGGATATGAATCAACATATGAAGCATGGAAAATAAACTTAAAAGCATAATTGGTTTCAAAACTGAATGTATTAAATTCAGGGGGAGTATTATGACTTATTGCTTGTATTTTGTTTCTTCCCTAATTATTAAATTGGAATCATGGAACAAATAATTTGTATCATGAATTATTATGCATGATGAAGTTTTTAAAAAACTATATTTTTTTATTGTTGCTCATAGCCTTAATATTTAAAGTCTTACTCTTTTTCATCGATGTCAAAAGGGGGAGAAGTTTTATACAGCAAAAATTGACCATGATATTAAATATTGGAAGCTTATTCAAATGATATATCTAAAGGAGGAGAAGTACTTGATGTTGTTTGATATTAATATTGAATAATGTGATTTTGATATATGAACATGATAGTAAAAGATTTTTTAAAATTGATCATGATATTATTAAGTTTGTCAATATGATGATATTGAAAGGTGAAGCCTTTTTAAAGCTTACTCAAATTTTTGCTCTTTGTTTGTCATCATCAAAAACGGGGAGATTGTTGGCCTTACAAGGCTTTAAATCATGTTACCTTGTTTTGATGCTAACAAACAAGTGGAACTTAACATATTTGTGTGAGTAATGTTATCTCAAGGCTCATATATGAGAAAGTAAGGTCAATGTGCTCACAAGGATCAAATGAAACTTAAAAGAGTCAAAGCATGGATTTAAAGATGATATTTTGAAGCTTGAAGAAAATGAGGACATGGATGATAAGCCAAAGAAAAGTTAGAAGTCAAAATAGTAAAAGAAAATCAAAGAGAAAAAGCTCAAAGAAAGACAAAGCATGAAGACTTTAGAAGTGAAAAGTCTTAGAAGTCTTTATGTAAGTACTTTAAATATTTAAATATCGTTTGAAATATTATGAAGCTTTTAAGTTAACCTTTTGGACCTAAATACCTTTCAAAATACTTGGAAAATATTTTTATGAGGTTAAAAATTATTTTAAAAAGGTTAGAATCATTTTTGGAATGAAAAGCACCAAAAAGAGGATTTTCAAATGCTGTCATTTTTTATACATCTGCATTGAGGTGCATTTGTCTCTATAAAAAACTCCTCAATTTAAAACATGTTCAACATGAAAGTTATAGGAATTTTTCTTAGATTTCTTTTGATACTAAGAACATCTGATTTGGAGTTATATATAAAAAGTTATGAGCAGAATACTAAAGCGGGGTCACAGCTGTCAGCCAACTGAACACTGTTCACGAGAGGAACTTCAACTGACTGAACAGAAGAGAGAGCCACTTCAGACGACTGAAGTGTAACTTCAGATGTCTGAAGAATAACTTTAGATGATTGAAGATTAAGTTCAATCATCTGAAGATTTTTTGCTGAATTTTTTCAAAGAGGCAAAACCACCTCAGATGACTATACCTGAGACTTCGATCATCTAAACACTGTTAACGGGCAGAAATTTCAAAATATATTTTTTTAAACATTAGTTTCTTGGGCTCCAAACTTTCTAAAAACTTGGGAAATACTCCAAGTAAACTTGGGCAATAAGAAAATACTTTTGAAAGCTTATAAATACATGGTTTTGCAAATCAAAAATACACTAAGAATTGAAAAATCTGTTTAAAGAAGCTGAAAGCACTCTTGTTCTTCCAAAGTTCTTTTGCTGACTCATTGCAAAACTCTTTTTCTGAGATATTCTGAAGTGCTAATTCTTCCTTCTCTAAATTCCTACTGCTAATCCTCATCTAAGAAGGATATTGGTGAATTCTACACTTAAGCTTCATTGTACTTCATATTGATATTTTACATTGAAGTATGTAGTGTTGAAATTGTACTAACTTGCTCTTTAAGAGAGTATACTTGTACATAGATCTTATCTTGTGTTTCCTGTAGTTCTTTGACTTGCCAAAGATTGTTTGGATCATTGGCTAAGCAAGGGGACATTGCTTAGAGAGGCGAGCTCTAGCCTAATTACGGAGTGACCGAACGAGGGGACATGGTTTGGAGAGGCAGGCCTGAGCCTAGTGAAGGAGTGTTTAAGCGTGGGTATCGCTTGTAACCAGGTTTTGTTCCACCTGTCAATGGAACAGGTTTAGTGAATCCTTTGGTGGTTTGCCAAAGGCGAGGACGTAGGCTGTGTTAAAGTCGAACCTCGTAAAAATCTCCGTCTCACTCTCTCTTTCCCTATTCTTTATTTTCAGTACATACTTAAATTGCGTAGATGGTTTAAATTTGAAAATTATATAAACTACATATATTTGGAAATCAAGTAAACCTTAAAGTTTCATTTTGATTTAGGTTGCGGAAACCATAATGGAGTACGTTGGTTGAACCATTCTTTGCGGAAACCATACGGGAGTACGTTACTTGGCTAAACATCCCAAAGATAAATTAACTAAAGAGTTTATTTGAATTCTGAAGTTTGGAAAGAGTAATTGGATTTTATATTGAACATCATATTGAAGAAGAAATTTCATATATACAGGGCTTTGTTCAAACTCATATTTACCACAAGGCTGAACAAAACATAAAAGCTGAAAGTTAGATATACTAATCTTGAATGCTTCCATCAATCTAGTATTGCTTATGTGAATTTATATTTGGCAATCAAATTGGTTGTTGGTTTGAGCATTGTGGTTGATTGGCTTGACTAGTTTAATTATTTGTGTGGTTGAAGATTGAATGTTTTATTAGTTGTCTTGTTGATTGTTTAAGAGAAATCAAGTTCTTGTTTGATTGGAAAAATAGATAAACAAGTTAAAGAATTGGTTAAATATTAAAAGAAGTTAAGGATTTTTAAAAAAAGAACTAAAAAGAAAGTTTTAAAAGCCAATTCGCCCCCCCTCTTGGGAAGCTATTCCTAATTTCAATACAAAGAAAAAAGAAAATCTATGCCAAGCTTAAGAAATGTGAGTTCTGGTTAGAAAAAGTTGTATTCTTAGGACACGTGATATCTAAGGATGATATTTCTATGGACCCAAGTGAAATAGAGGCAGTAGTGGATTGGGCGAGACCGAAGAATATTCATAAGATCAAAAGTTTCTCAAGTCTAGCCAGATATTATCGACGATTTGTGGAAGGATTTTCTAAAATATCTAGTCCTCTAATGAGGTTGATAAGAAAAAATGTGAAGTATGAGTGGACCAATGAATGTGAGCAAATCTTTCAAGAATTAAAGCAATGACTCATCACTGCCCCAATGTTGACAATTCCATTAGGAAAAGGTGATTTTGTGATATACAGTGATGCATCTCGGAAAGGGCTCGGGTGTGTATTAATGCAATAGGGGACGGTCATTGCATATGCTTCTTGACAACTCAAGGTGTACGAGAAGAATTATCTTATACATGATTTTGAATTGACAACTGTGGTGCTCGCACTAAAGATCTAGAGATACTATCTGTATGGTGAAAGGTGTAAGATTTTCAAAAACCATAAAAGTCTCAAGTACTTATTCACATAAAAGGAATTAAACATGAGACAGAGAATATGGTTAGAATTAATCAAAGATTATGATTGCACCATCAACTATCACCCAGGAAAAGTCAATGTGGTAGTAGATGCATTAAGTTGAAAGTCATTGAATGCATTAGTCTCAACAATGATTACCAACATCAAATTATGATGGATCTAGAAAGATTTGGTGTGGAAATAGTGGAGGGAAATCATCAAGCTCTCATTGCTAATATGGTAATCCAATGGACCTTATTGGAAAGGATTAAGACTACACAGATGGAAGATGCAAAGCTAGTAAAGATTATAGGTAAGGTATAGAGTGGATTAAAGGTGGGCTTTAACATCTCTGACGATGGGGTTTTGAGATTTCAAACCAAATTGTGTGTGCCCAATGACAAAGATATCAAAAGAAAAATCTTGGAATAAGCTCGTCGATCTCCTTATTCAGTGCATCCGGGAAGCACAAAGATGTATCAAGACTTGAGAGAGTCTTTTTGGTGGAATAATATGAAAAGGGAGATTACAGAATTCGTGAAATAGTGCGTTACTTGTCAGCTAATAAATATTGAACACCAGAGGCTAGTAGGGCCACTGCAACCACTCCACATTCTTGAGTGGAAATGGGAGCACATCTCCATGGATTTTGTAACCGGGTTACCTCCAGCATTCCATGGGAAAATGCCATCTTGGTGGTGGTTGATCATCTAAGAAAGACTACTCATTTTATTTCGATCAAAGTTAACTACTCTATAACCAAGCTTGCAGAGTTGTATGTTCAAGAGATAGTTAGACTACATGGCATGCCCGTGACTATCATATCAGATCGAGATCCACAATTCTGGAAGAGTTTGCAAAGAGCCTTGGCATCCCAACTTACTTCAGCACAACATTTCATCCTCAAAATGGTGGAATCTCGGAGAGAACCATTCAGATATTGGAGGATATGTTGAGAGCCTATATACTAGATTTCAAAGGAAGTTGGATTCAGTATCTACCGTTAGTTAAGTTCGCCTATAACAATAGTTATCAGTCCAACATAGAGATGGCACCATATAAAGCATTATATGATTGAAAGTGCCAATCCCCACTATATTGGGATGAGGTTGACGAACAACGACTTTTAGGTCTCAAGATTATACAAAGGACCTTTGGGAAAATTAAGCCCATTTGGGACAAAATAAAAACCACTCAAAGTCAGCAAAGGAGCTATGTAGATACCCATCGGCGTGAGTTGGAGTTTGAAGTGGGGGATAATATATTTTTAAAAGTCACTCCAATGAAAAGAATCATGAGATTTGGGAAAAATGGTAAACTAAGCCCTAGGTATATTAAACCATTCGAGGTATTGGAGAAGATTGGTCCAGTCGCTTACAAAATTGTCTTGCCTACTACATTGTCGAGAATTCATGATGTATTCCACGTTTCAATGTTAAAGAAGTATGTTCCAGAACCTTCTCATATGATAAACTATGAGTCGTTAAAAGTTAGCGACACTCTATCATATGAAGAAGTACTAATCCAGATTTTAGACAAGAAGGATCAGGAATTATGCACAAAAAAGATTTCATTAGTAAAAGTGTTCTGGCGCAACCATGACATTAAGGAAGCATCATGGGAACTAGAAGCAGAAATACCTCAGAAATACCTATATCTTTTCAATGATAGAAGGATGGGATAAAAGCACAACATTATACAAGGTACTCATTTTAATTTTAGCAAATTTCAAGGATGAAATTTTTATAAGGAGTGGAGGATGTGATAGCCCCAAAAATGTATATACGAGTAGAACATGATAATAACAATAAAATAATAAAAAATGGACATTTAGTTAGTATCAATATGAAAGTATTTCTCTGTTAGGATTCTTGATTCCATGTTTGATGCCTAAGAAAAACTTTGTCTTAGCGAGTGCTTAGAGACTATAGTGGTTCAATCGCTCCCTGGAGGTCGGCCTAGTCAAAATGAAATTTCATAAGATAAATAGAGTAAACACAGAAGATATAATGATTTCAAATTAATTAATTAATTAAGTAAGTAAATTAATTAAAAACTCATTAAATGGCAGTGTTGGCAAGCACTCTCATTTCCCCCCACCCCCCCCCCCCCCATATGTATCCCCATCCCCATCCCATACCTCCCATCCCAAGCCCATCACATGCCCATTCTTTTATTTTAAAAAAAATTATAATTTTACCCCTCTCCCCATGCATTTATAAATTCCATTTTCTTCCCCAAAATTTTCCTATAAATAGGAATCTCTCAACCTTCATTTTTCATAAAACTTTTTTAAAGGAAGAGAAGGATTGGTGAGTGAAAGAATTAATGGTGGAGGGAGAATTTTTGTTATACTTAAAATTTTCACTCACACTCTTTCCGATCTCATTTTCAGAGATATTCGTTGTGATCGTCTCACAAGGTTAAGTAACGGTAAGTAAATTTTGATTATGTTAGCTATTTTTCATAAAATTTTCCCGAGTTTATTTTTACGCATATTTAATTATACCAATTTTATCTTTAATATACTTGCGTTATTTTTTAGTTAAGAAATGTTCTAAACCCCTCGGGTATTTTACAATATTAATTTTTATTCAATAAAATATTTTTAACATGAAAATCATGTGGCATTTTTACGTTGTATATTTCACGAAAATATAAGTAAAGATGACCATGAGTTTATTTTTATGTTGCATATTTCATGAAAATATGAGCAAAAATGAGATCTTCATGATATTATTTTAATTGCATAAATTATATAATAAGATATTTTCAAAACCCATTATGGCTTAGAGGATACAGAAAATTACGAATGCTCGGTACCGTAGCCTAAAGTTTAAATGGATTAGAGTGCACCCACACTATTTACAGAATGGTTATATATAGTAGTGGATTTCTCTTGAGTACACACTTGGTTTCAAATCAGGACTTAATAGGGAAAAGCTCACTTAATGGTAATGTATGTTAATTTAGTTTGGCCGGCCAACCAGCTAAGTGCAGTCTTTGGACCATACAACCCAATCATGGGGGTAAACATGACTTACTATTAACAAGTCTAAAGGAGGTTTTTACAATATATGTATGTATATAAATAATTATGTGAACAGAGCTATTAAAGATTTGAAGGAAAAGTATATGTTTATGTATACGTTTATGTCGACATGACCATTTTTGTGCCTAAATGATGATCTAAAGGAAATGTATAAGGAAAAATATATATGTATATAATTGAGTACCACTACAAAAAAAACTGGTTTTTAGTGACAAAACTATTAGTAATGGATTCAATTTCATCACGAAAAGTGGGTATTAGTGATAGTTCTATCAACTACCATTAATACAACACTATTAGTGACGGATTTAAAATCGTCACTAATATTTTCGTCAATAAAATCAGGAAAAAATCGTGAGAAAACATTTTTCGTGTAAAAATTATCCTGAAAAAATATTAGCGACGACTTCTGCGATATTAGTGACGAATTAAATCCGTCACAAAAAGATTCTTATTAGTGACGGTTAAATAACCGTCACTAATATTATTTAAAAAAATAAAATAAAAATTATTTCAGAGTATTAGTGACGAATTTAAAGATTCATCACTATTAGCCTCTTATTAGTGATGAATTTGGTAACCGTCACTAATATGTCTTTTATTTAAAAAAAAAAAATTATTTCAGAGTATTAATGACGAATTTGAAGATCCGTCACTATTAGCCCCTCATTAGTGATGGATTTGGGAACCATTACTAGTACCTCTTTTATTTAAAACAAATAAAAAAAAAATTTATTTCTGAGTATTAGTGACGAATTTGAAGATCCGTCACTATTAGCCCATTATTAGTGGTGGATTTGAGAATCATCACTAATACCTCTTTTATATAAAACAAATAAAAAAAATTTATTTCAGAGTATTAGTGACGAATTTGAAGATTCGTCATTATTAGCCCCTTATTAGTGACAGATTTGGAAACCATCACGGATACTTCTTTTATTTAAAAAAAAAAAAAATTTATTTCAAAGTATTAGTGACGAATTTGAAGATTCTTCACTATTAGCCCCCTATTAGTGACGGATTTGGGAACCATCACTAATACCTCTTTTATTTAAAAAAAATTTAAAAAAATTATTTCGGAGCATTAGTGACGAATTTGAAGATCCATCACTATTAGCCCCTTATTAGTGATGGATTTGGGAATCGTCACTAATACCTTTTTTATTTTCCCGATTTCCCCCAATCTCTCCCTCATTTCCCTCTTTTTCCTAATCTTTTTCCCTCCTCCCCTCCTCTCGCCCGTCACCATTCGCTCCTCCCGCCGCCGCCGCCGGCTCCTCCCAGGTCTTCATCATATTCTTCTTCTTCTTCTTCTTCTTCTTCTTCTTCTTGATCTTCTTCTACAAACCAGTGTGTGTGTTGTGTACATTTGTGTGTGTGCCGTTGGCCTATCATCGTTCGCTCCTCCCATCGCTGCAACTGTTGCTGTCATAAAGCAAACGAGCAGGTATCTTTAGCAAGAAAAATGATAGAATACTCATAGATAAATCCATTGAAAATTTTGAGGTTGTGAATCTTCCCAAACCTTCTACTTTTATCGTCAGTGCTGCATGTCCTTGAGGGACTACATTGGGATGAATCATAGTACTTTTATCTTAGATACTAATTGCACAAATCTAACTGTATATGCGATGCGTACAATGTGTTAATTAATCGATTATGCATACTCCTAATAAACTAGAATTTCCAAACATATGCTAAACAACCTAGGTTTTCAATTAATATCTTCTTGGTGGATTGTGGAATCATGAGTGTTTTGTTTCTTTGATTGATTCAAGAAATAGATTTGAATGAGAATGGTCAAATAATTAAGAAGTCTCATCTCAGGTTGCTTTTAACATTGGGTGAATTGAGCTGTAATTAGTAGCATTCTCTTAGTAGTTTTGTTTAATTTATTTAGGCATTATCTAGTACAGGAAAAAATTGATCGGGATAATTATTATGAATGTAATCTTTTATGAGAATAACTTTTTTATTAGTAGTATATTAGCATTATTTCATCATGGAAGGAAATGTACAAAAGTACAACAATCCAAGGGATGCAATTATTGCTGTGATTATTTTGATTGTGGCAATTGCTTTTTGATTTCACCTGCTAGAATTCATAATTGAAAGCTTCATTTTTTTCTCGATAGATTGGGTTGATATGTGCAGTGTGTTTGTTAACTGTTAATGGCCTATGTGGTCTGACAAAAAAATTTAGCCGAACAAATTTTCATTTTTTCAGATCTAAATCTTAATTTATTGAAAATAAAGTGTTTAAATATATTTTATTTAATTTAAATTAAAGAAAGTTCTATCTTATCTCATTCTTAAAAAGTAATATATATATATATATATATATATATTAACAAAATAATTTATTCTAGTCACATATTTTACACATCATACCAAATTTTTTTTTTTTTTTCAAATCTAGTTTATATGCATTGAATTTAATATTTGATTTTTTTGTAATCTCATCATCATCAATGGGCAATGCCCAAAAATTGGCCTGTACAACCACCCATCACTCAGTCCAAACAAGTGGCCTATAAATATATATTTTACACATCATACCAATGTGTTTATATTCGTAGTTTCTGATCCTTCTTTAATTTTGATATGTTCCATTTGACCATGGATTGGTTACATAGTCTATGGATAGCTTACCTTTTTCAGCAAATGACTCGAATAGAATCCTCTTGTTTTATATGCAGAAAATTACAATCTAGAGTCCTTCAAGAGAATTTATTTAGTTGAGATTTTGGATTTTGGATTTTTGTAATTTTTAGACAGTTTTGCTGCTTTCTGTCAATATTATTTTTGGGCAATTAATTTGAGCCAATAATTTTTGGTGGTTTAGAAGGTGTTGTTTTTGTATATGTTGTTTTTTTTTTTTTTATCGGTTGGCTTCTAGTACCCTACTTTACTTTATAATGGTAGTCCCAAATATTTTCTCTAGTTCTCATATTTTGTCAGACTAGCAATGTGTTATTTGTAGGCATTAATGCACCTTGTTGGATAGTTTGGATAATAATGCAACAATAAACATTGCTCCTTATCTTAGAAAGCATATTTTAGGATTTTTTTTTTCCGTGCAAATGATGCAGGGCCAGCATCAAAGATCTGCGGCCTTGATATATTTGGTTGTTGGTAATTTGAGTTTATTTCACCATTTGAATGTATATTTCTTTCTTATTAGTGTATTGTTTACCATATGAGTGTTGTGTGAATACTTTCTACTCTTATTGAAATTATATTGCATCTCTTGTGAAATATTGGATTGAGTTGCCATGCTGGTTGTGAATATGCCTTGTGCATGGCTAATGCAGATTTGTGTAGTGCATGCTAGTAGTGAATCTACGTTCCCGCATGCTCTTATATATAAAATCTTTTTCAGGCAAAAAATTTTTTGGAAATTTTTACTTTACATTCTGCTGAAATTTTGTTAAAAACTTTTCCAAAATATGAGATAATAGATCTTGAAGTATATAATTGTATAAGCACCAAATAAGATGAGAAATGTTCTTGGAACGACAAATAACATGCCTATGTTTGAGTTGACCATAGCTGATCACTTGACCACATCCACACGTGTCTCCAATGGTATGAAAGGGGTGAGTTATATATGTCTTCCTATTAATTGAATATTTTCTCGTAATGTTATTGTTAGGTAAGATTACAATCAAGTCAGTCCAAATTGGGTCGAATTTTAACATACTTTACTTATTTAGTAAATGAGTTTTAAATTTAAAATTATGTTGAACTTTTTTATTAAGTAGGGGTGAATATTTTTTCATAATGTTATTGTTAAGTATGCCCCTCCGAAAAAAAAAATTTGTTTTCAACATAAATCTTAGGGTTTCGTCTTTCCTGTTCAATGCCCCCACGAACGACGCCTCGGGCTACCTCAAAGCACAGACACTCGCCAGAATGCGCTGCCAAGTGGCAGAGGGTCCAGGACCCGCCAAGGGAAGAGTCTTCTTCCAGGGGTCGAGCGGCCCTCAGTGAGCACAAATGGATTTTGGATGAGCCAAGAGCACCAAGGGTGAATCTTTAGGATGTGCAGTTGCCCCCAACACGTTCTGCTGCGCCACCCATTGAAATGATTTATTTGCTGAAAACAACCAGGTTTCAGGTAGAAGTTTTATGGGAAAATATCCAATTTATAGACGTTGGCTCCTCCTCGCAACAATAAGGTGCTTCTTCTTGTGCATTGTAATGTTAGGATCTGAGTTCAACTGATCTGACAAAATGCTTTGTGTTTTGTTTTAGAAACTAGTCAAGCTAGTAAAGATTCAATGTTGGGGTGTTGTAAACTTCTTAGCTTGACTTGATATCCGTTGTCTTGTAAGAGATCTAATCAAATGTGGAGAAATGAAAGGAATTGTAAGTTTTATGATTATTTTTTCTACAATATTAGAGACAATGGTATTATGTTGTATGATTTGTAAATCTCACGAGTTGGAATACATGCTTGTGTTGAACGCCAACTGCATTGCTGATGCAGTATATTGTGAATTGCATGCTGGTAGTGGATTTAAGTTGTTGCATGATTGAAATGATTTATTTGTTGAAAACAACCAGGTTTCAGGTACAAGTTTTATAGGAAAATGTCCAATTTATAGACGGTGGCTCCTCCTTACAACAATAAGGTGCTTCTTCTTGTACATTGTGATGTTAGGATATGAGTTCAACCGATCTGAAAAAATGCTTTTTGTTTTGTTTTAGAAACTAGTGGAGTCAGTAAAGATTCAATGTTGGGGTGTTGTGAACTTCTTAGCTTGATGTGATATCCATGGTTTTGTGAGAGATCTTATCAAATGTGAAGATGCTGAGTCTCGGGCGGAGGAGATGGTTCAGCAGATGCATATGATGGAAATGGAGAACCAGCAATTGAAAGACATGGTGTCTAACGTCAAAGTGGAAAACCAGAGTTTGAAAGACAAGGTGTCTAATGTTGAAGCCATACTCACAACAATTTGGAACAGGCAATTAAGTGTAGTTTGAACAAATGATGCGCCAAACTCCACTAGATGATGTAGGTGGCTCCTCTCATTAGAAGGTATGTAAAACATAGTTTGAACTGCATGTTGGTAGTTCTGTTGCTTGTTTGATTATATTCATATGTTGAATTTTGAATTGTTGGAGATACTAGAAATGTATTGCTTGTGCTGTTAGGACTTGATTTATCTTTCTGCCATTTCATATATGCGTAGGCAGGCCCTAGGTTGTGTACTACTGTTGTTGGCTTAGCTAAACCTAGGAAAAACTTTTGTGATTTGCAAGTTTGGGAAATGTTCTATTTATGGACGGCATGCTGCCGAAAATTTGTTAAATTCCAACGCTTTCTTAACCTCCTCCCAAATAAATCTTCCAAACACTATAGCCTACAAGTAATACGTGAGCCTCCCAACTCCTTAAGTAAGTGAAAGCCACTTATAAGCATTAAAACCCATTAAATAATCACAATTAGAAACCTCCTATATATTGAAATCTTTTATAGTCAAACTCAAGTTAGCAAATTAAATCCTAAGGACCAAAAACAAGCTCAAAAATCTCCAACAAAGCAAAGGCAAACTTAAAACCTTCTGAACTAGGAATCTACCACTATCATTAAATAAAAGAAAAACAAACCATAATCCATTTCCTCAATCTATAACCAAAGCTTTTTATGTCCATAACTGAATCCAAGAAACCTCAACTCAATCTATCATAAGCCTTCTCACAATCTAAGTAACAACTTCATGCACGACCCAAGCTGCATCAAGAATGCTTGAGAAGCAACCTTCTGGACAAAACTAAAAAATCATAGTTGAAGTTTTAACGGTTTCCTGGTAATACCCTGTTTTGATTATGAAAAATACTCAAGTATTTAATGTCTGCTGAGTTGATGTGCAGGTTTATCTTGGCAACATCATATGATGGCACTCGTAGACCCGGATGAAAATGAAGACCTTAGTTGAATATTCATTATTGTGATTTATATTAATTTTAATTCGGGTCTATAATATTTAAGTAGGAATGGTCTGTAATAATTCGTGCATATAATGCATGTAGAACTACAAAGCTCAAACACTATAGAACGACTCTAGGTCTCTACACATCACTTGAAAATCAAATGACCTTAGAAGACCTTAGGGATCACCCTTCGGTTGACCGACGCCAAATTTTTTTGATATCTTAAAGAAAACCTAAAATGACCCTTGGACACTCACACGTGCACATATATGAATGGTCATTTGAATAGGGTGATTGCACAATTGAAAAGAACAGAAATATATGAAAAATACATGTTCGGTCGACCGTACTCTCAAGTACAATCCTCCCGATCAACTGAACCAGTGTCAGGTCAACAGATTGACTGCGGCCCAATATACTGAACTTGTCCAGTTCATTTATACTCGGTCGACCGAACTCCCTAGGAGTCAACATATTGGCCTTACGGCTGACCGTGCTTGAAATGCATGCCAACCACCTGGTCGACCGAGTTCCCACGTGTGGAACTCAATGGTCTGGTCGACCAAACTATCTAGTTCAAATGGTTCCCGGTCAACCGAACCATGCTAAATGAAAAAATCACCTTTGGACCTCCATGTTCGGTCGATCGAACTTGTAGTTCAATTTGTTCCTAGTTGACCGAACTCAGCACAACTCGGTCAACCGAACTTGCCTCGGTCAACCGGTGCTCTCGGGTTGCCTTATTATTTTTACCATAGTTAATATTTTTAAATGGGGTTAAATTGGTTGAAATATATTAAAACTTTTATAATTATTCCATACATGTCCGAACGGCTATAATTTGCCCAACTTTTATATATAGGGGCTCATTTGCAAAATTAAGGTGAGATTAGCAACATAATTAATAAAAAATCCTCTCAATCTCAAAAATCTATTTTTGCCTATTCCACTCCATATACTCTCAAACCTTCATTCCCTTGATACATCCTATCCTTGTGAGAGTGTTATATTGTGTTATTGATTAATATAGTTTGCTCATACTCCCATTTGCTTGGTTGTTTATTTGATATTGCTTTTGGGGAGTTAAGCAAAGAGTTATCCCATAGATTTTACTTGATAAATCTTGTGTTGGGAAAAACTCATTAGCTTGAGGATCTAAGCATTTTCATTGCAAGATTCCTTAAATCTTTATTTGTTTTTTGTGTGCAAAATATTTTACAAAGTTAGATTTCAAACAACTCTTGCTCCAAATACATTAGAGAAAATACTTTTGAGTTCATTTGAATATTATTGCTAGCATCTTTGAAACAATAATCTGACATTGGGATTTGATATACATTGCTTAGTTTCAAAGATGAGCTTGTGAAACACTCTTCTGCTTCATTAGATAAAGTCATTATTCTGAGTGTTGATTGCACATGTAAAGCACCAAACTTATAGTTCATACATACTTGAGGTGCATTGATTAAACTGTGTGTATTAGTACAAATCTACTTATTAGAGAAGCACTGAAATTGTACAAGAAATTTATATTGTAAATCTGCTGTATTCCAGGCGTGGCCTGAGGGGGCGGCAATCTAGCCCGGTAAGGATTGTGTAAAGGTTGGTGTCAGCCCTATAAATTTGACCTAGGACCTTCTCCGCCCTGCAAGGAAAATTTGTAAAGGTTGAGGTCAACCCTGCGCTAATTGACCTGATTGTATTAGGCGCCGCTCCACCCATTAAGTGAGCCATTAGTGGAATCCTTGGGCTTGCGAGCTAGAGGCGGGGACGTAGGCACAGTTGGTCGAACCCCGATAACATATCCTGTGTGCACTATTTATCTTTCTGTAATTTACATTCCTGCACATGTATGTTATAATTGGTGAATACTGCGCATAAGTTTAATTTTCGCACCTTATATTTATCTGCGCATTTGGAACTGCATAGACAAACCTTAGGTTGTGAATGTACTTTTGCTACTTAGATTAGCTAAACTTAGGAATAAATTTTAAATTCCAATTCTGTTGGGAATACACCAATTCCAACACACTGCCTCTTCAGAAATTCTTCAGGAAAGTCTTCAAGCGCCTGAGTTTATTCTTCAGTACAGTTATATTTTCTTCTTTTTTTTTTTCAGTTCAGTTTTCAAAAACACTTAGCCCTTTTACTTTGTTACTTTAAAAAAAAAATTTTGAGGTTTTTAAAATAAGGTCTCTAAGTCCAAGATAACCCCTAATGAGCTTCAAAACATTTCTACATGATATTTAGCATGAAGTACTTACATAGGTAATCCTAAAGACTTAAACACTTTAAGCTTGTAGTCTTCATATGAATCTTTTCTTTGAATCCTTTTAGACTTGTGCTTGATTCATCTTTAGGTTTCCACATGCTTTGATCATTTTGGGTCCACTTAAGCTTCCTTTGGATCACTTTGAAGATGAGTGTGGCTTTATAGTACTTAGTGATCTTGAACTTGCATTTCTTTTGATCTTTTGAACTTTGTCTTTCAAGCTTTTCTAAGATGTTATCACTTAACAAAAACATGTTAAATCAATCTTTATTTATTATTATCAAAATGAGATTTGAAAACCATGTTAGGCCAATAATCTCCTCCTTTTTTATGATCACAAATAAAAAGTAAAGATGAGAGAACCTTGATAAAGCTCCCCCTTACAATTAGCATGCTTTTGAACAAATATGAAAAATGATGATGTCAAATGCGAGTAAGTTCAAAAATAAGTAACAATCAAGTATTGCATTATAGCACATGTCAATATATAGCTCATAGTCTTGTTCTTCTTATGTTTTCATGTTTATTTTTGCTTTCACATTCTCATGTTCATTTCTTGCTTTTACTCCCCCATCCTATATGCCAAGATTGATATGCTTACATATTTGTCACATATTTGCTATATTCTTATTGTTCATATTTGCTTTCTCATGTTTGCTCAATATCTCTCCCCCTTTGATATCAATCAAAAAGAAAAGAGGGGCATAAGCACAAAGAGTCTTAGTGTAAAAAGCATAGTCATATTACACAAAGTCATAAGAAATAGAGCTACAAGCCAAACTATCAACAAGAACAAACAAAGCAACATAAAGCTAATACATAGAGAGTTTTTAATACAACACAAAGTGACAAATTAAGCATTAGTTATCATCAACATCATCATCATCTTCCTCAGCTTCCTCTTCATCACCTTCCTCACTTCCTTCCTCTAATTCTTCATCATCACTTAGAGGAGCAAAACTAGTGTTCATAGGATCAACACCACGAGATGAGCTAGCCTGATATTGCTCGATATGAGTGAGGAGCTGATCAAGTGAGGAAACATTCTCCTGAAGGGTTTGAAGTACAGATCGCATATCTTTGCTAAAAGTAGAGAATATGAACCAAGAAGACATATCAACAGGAGGTACAGCTACTGGCCTTTGAGGTCTTCCTCCTTTTAAGAACCAACCCTGATCGAGCTTTCATAGCTCATTTGCTTTAAGGGTTGTGGAGGTGAAGAGGTCATATCAAGTATGTTTAATGAACAACTCAGAAGGTGTGGTAATATTAAACTGAGCAAAAATATGGTTCAACACACCACCATACAGAAAAGTTACATGAGTAGTTTCCAGCTTGGCCCACATCCATTTCAAAATGAGGTTAGAGAGGTCAAGTTTCTTTCCCTTTAGTAAACATCATAAAACAAAGCAATCGACATAGGAAAATGATCATATGAACCAGCCTTAAGTAGGATGTTGTTGGAGATGATTTTATGAAGTATTTGAGCTTGTAGGTTCAACTATTTATACATAGGTGGATGACCAAAATAAACAAGTTCATTTACCATAATCAGAGGCAAAAACTCTTCGGGTGTGAAGCCTTGCTCGAGAATCCAAGGTTGAGCAAAGGTGGGACATTCAAATTCTCCCAGGGGTGATATGCAAAATGGGAGTTAAGATTTGAGGAGCCAAAACAATTTTAGTTCCTCTAACCTCAGTGGTTAGAACATTTTTGCCATGGATCATGTTCGCATAAAAAATTTTGATTAGGTTGGGGTACATTCCTTTGGCTTGATAAACAACAAAATTTTTCCAACCAATATTCCTAAACATAGGCAATATTTTAGAAAATTCGAAATCGAAGAACGTGGTGTTGATCACCTTACCAAAAATTGGGTCCACAGAAATGAGAGTAAAACGATATCGAAGCTTTGATTGAGGGGTGACAAGCCATTGCTTGATGTCTTTATTGTCCTTTTTGGAAGAAGATCCTCAAATTACTGTAGTCTTGATGCGAGGCGTCTTGGATTTTTAAAGAATGGAAGAATTTAGCCAAGAGAAACCCTAGAATCCAAGGGAAAAGATGTAGGAGAAGGAGTTTGGGGCTGTGATTCGATGGATTTTGAGTGAGGAAGCAAGGGAGACCAAAGGTTGGAGCTTCACGTGAGTGATGGAGCAGGATTCAGTAGCCTAAAGTTAGGGTTTTTGCGCTTAAAATATATAGATCCCGCGAGTTCAGGTGCCTGAAGATTTATAGAACTTAATTCTCAACAGGCAGTAGCTCCTCAGTCCCCTGAGGTCTAATGGCTCAGGTGCCTGAGCCTTCAATATAAGATGTTCAGTCACCTAATCTTCGAGGCTCAGTCGCTTGAAGTCCTTAACCTTGTAAATATTTTATTTTCTCTTAACATGAACTCTTCCTTCTTTTTATTTATCATATTTTCAAGCTCAAATTATCTTTTCAATTTGGCTTTTGAGGCATATGACTTCCTTGATCTTTGAAAATAAGCTTCGAACACTTCAAGTCATCTTGATGTTTGGCCAATAATGACATTTTGTATTTATTTGTTATATCTCATAAGCTCTTCTTTTAGATTTCTACATTTCAACTAGTTCAATGTTCTTTAAATTGGATTAAGTGGTTTCCTTATTAAACATCCTAATATCTTTGGAGTCCATTTTATCTAGGTACCCATACTTTCTTGGGTCTGAATGGTTTAACAAGCGATGTTTCTTTTATTCACCAAACTTGTATAGTTTTCACACCCTTTCTCTTTAATGGACAATCAAACTTAATGTGTCTTTTCTTTTTACATAGAAAGCATATGGTGTGAGTGTAAGCATTTTTGGAGGTGCTAGTATAATTTTTAGAGGCTTTTGTAAAGTATCACATGTAAAGATTCTTTTTCCTTGTATTTTCAACTATATTGAATCCTAGGCCTTCTTTATTCAAGGACATTCTTTGTGCGCCAATCATTTTATCAAAGTTCTCCTTTCCTCAAATAAAATTATAAATAATTTTGGCTTGGTCCTCAATTTTACTTTTAAGATCACAAATTTCTGAGTCTTGTGTATTTTTACTCTTTTCTTGCAGGTTTACTTGGTCTTGAGACATCTTACTGATTTTGTTCTCTAGCTCATAAATATATTGATCTTTCTCATTATCAATGAAAGTTTGGGATCTTATATCTTTTAATTCTTTCATCATCTTTTCATTCTTACTTTCTAATGTCTTGATTTTCAAATCTTTTTCTTTTTTAGCAAGTTTTTGAGATTCTGATTCTTTCATTACAGCTTCATTCTTATTTTTTCAATGATGTGTATCTTTTAGTCAAATTAACTAGAATCTTATGAACTTTAAATAGTTCACTTTGTAGCTCTTCATAAGATGGCATACTCTCATCATTGGATTCATTAGATGAATCACTACTATAATCATTTAGTACTGATTTGGATAAGGAGCTTTGTTCTTCATCATCATCCCATGCCATAAAGCAAGCAACCTCTTGGTCACTTGATTCACTATATGAACTACTTATACTAATATTATCCCGTGTAGTGGCTTTCATTGCACTTTACTTTTTCATTTTGGAATCTTTCTTAAGTTGTGGACAATTTGATTTTATATGTCCAACTTTCTGGCAATTATAGCATGTAGGAGGTTCTTTCTTTGTTTCTTTCTTATTAGTTTCTTCTTCATCTAATTTTGAGTTCCGAATTTTTCTTCTAAATTTATTCCTTCTTCCAAGTATTTTTGCAAGTTTCTTGGATATGAAGGCTATTTCAATTGTATCCATCTCTTCTTCATATTCATCACTAGAGCTTTCGTTTGAGGCTTTAAATGCAATAGATTCCTAGGCTTTAGATTTTCCACTTATTTTGTTTATTGTCATCTCATACGTGAGAAGGTATCCGATTAACTCATCAAGAGAAGTATTTTTTAGATTTCTACCTTCCCTTATTGTTATGGCCTTTGGTTCCCAAATTAAAGGAAGTCCTCTAAGGATTTTTCTAATCTTTTCATATGTTGAACAATTTTTTCCTAAAGCATTTAAGGAATTTATTAAGTGAGTGAACATAGTACACATGTTAGTGATAGTTTCTTCCGGATTCATCTTAAAAGCCTCATACTCTCTAGTGAGCATGTCAATTGTGTTATCTCTAACATCTATAGTTCCTCTATAAGTTACTTCTAACTTGTCCCAAATTTCTTTGGCTGACTTACATGTTATGACCCTATTAAATTCATTTACGTCTAAAGCACAATATAGTGCATTCATGGCACTTGAGTTTACTTGCATCATTTTATAGTCATTGTCAGTCAAGTCTTTTTCTTCTTTAGGAACTTCTTTACCATCTACTAATTTTGTAGGAATGTAGTCACCATGTGTGACAACTTTCCATGCTTTTCAATCCATAGTTTGAATGTACATTCTCATCCTTTGTTTCTAGAATGTATAGTTTAAACTACAAAAGATAGGTGGTCTAGTAGAGGATTGGTCTTCAACAAAAGGGGAAACACCTAGGTGTGCCATTTAGACCTTTATATAACTTCTAATTAAGATTTTCTATAACTTGACTCTGATACCAATTGAAAGTCAAGGTGTATTCCCAAGAGCGGGAGAATTGGGTTTATAAAAATATTTTAAGTCTTTTTAAAAATTTAAAATTCTTTTAAATACACAAGAATGTTGTGGTTTTAAATACTCAATTAAACCAACCACAATCACAAACACAAAACCAATCACAAACCAATTATTAAACAATCAACCAATCACACAATGCTTAAACAAATCGTGAAAGCTTGCAGCACTTTCTTATTTCAACGTTTGCCAAATTTCAGCTTTTATCCTTGTATGAATGATTTTTTATGTGCTTCTTTTAATCAAGATTTTAGCAAGAAATTAATCAATGCACTCCCTTTAAGTTTTCCGCAAAAGATTAACCAACGTACTTTCTTAGATTAAAAGGTCTTCTCAATCTCAGTTTTTCAGCAATCCTACACTTTGAAACACAATTTGTATATGTTGAAATTTAAATAGAAAAGGGTAGAGAGTAAGACCGAGATTGTTTACGAGGTTCGGCTTATCCCCAGTCTATGTCCTCACCTTAGGCAAGACCACCTAAGGACTCCACTAACACGTTCCTTTGCAGGTGGAACAAACCGTTTACAACCCTCCTTTAGGGTGGAGCCCCCTCTCCAAGCGATACCCCACGCTCGATTACAACGATCCAATGACCTAAACCGTCAAAGAAACAAGAAGCAATTTCTTTTGTACAAAGAATGCTCTCAGATAGAGTTAGTACAATTAAAAGCGCTAATATACTTCAATAACAAATACCAAAAGAAATTGAACTGAAGCTCAAGAACTAATTCACCAGATTTCTTCTTTTGATAGGAATCAGCAATTCAGATTTTGGAACTCAGAGAAGAATGATCAGCACTTCATAATAACTCATCAATTCTGTATCAAAGAGTGAGCAAGAGAGTTTTGAGAGAGCAAGAGAGCTTTTAGCTTGAGAGCATATTTTTCAATGCTTGGTATGATTTTGATTAGTGACAACATGTATTTATAGGCTCAAAAAGGTTTAATTTGTGTTGCCCAAGTTACTTGGAGTGTTTCCCAATTTTTTACAAAATTTGGAGCATAAGAAACTTAAATTTGAATTTTGAAAGTTTTAAAAAATATAGTCGTTAACAATGTTTAGGCACTTGAGGTCTCGGGTCAGTCGCCTGAGGTTCCTTAAAATTGTAAATTTTCAATTATAAAACATGGTCAGGCACCTGAGGTTACCAGAGTCGGACTCTTGAGCCTACATTGCCTCTTCAGAAATTCTTTAGGAAAATCTTCGGGCGCCTGAGGTTATTCTTCAGTCTCCTGAACAGTAATATTTTCTATTTTTCAATTTAGCTTTCAAAAACACTTAGCCCTCTTGCTTTGTTACTTTAAAAAATATTTTCCACAATTTTTAAAATAAGGTTCCTATGTCCAAGATAACCCCTAATGAGCTTCAAAACGTTTCCACATGATATTTAGCATGAAGTACTTACATAGGTAATCCTAAAGCCTTAAACACTCTAAGCTTGTAGTATTCATATGAATTTTTTTTTTTTTAATCCTTTTAGACTTGAGCTTGATTCATCTTTTGGTTTCCACATGCTTTGATCATTTTGGGTCCATTTAAGCTTCCTTTGGATCACTTTGAAGATGAGTGTGGCTTTGTAGTACTTAGTGATCTTAAACTTGCATTTCTTTTGAACTTTTGAACTTTGTCTTTCAAACTTTCCTGAAATGTCATCACTTAACAAAAACATGTTAAATCAACTTTTATTTTTTATCATCAAAACTAGATTCGAAAGCCATGTTAGGCCAACAAAACCATCGACAGTTCTACTTCTGAGCGGTGAGGCTAAACCTTGGATTGGAAACTTGGAGGTTAAAATGTTTATTTGTGCGAGAGAAGTTCATCAAGGAAAGTCTAAGTAATTTAGTACAAGAATGTAGTGAATTCTATAGTTTTAGCTATTGGTTGTATTGGTTGTGTTCCGACAATAGGATTCTAAGAAAGTTATTCTTTGTCCTATTTTTAGGATGGATCTCAGAGATTAGAACGTGGATCCTGGAGAGAGTAATAATTTGGAGGCTTCCAGTGAGGATGACAATGATATCTCTACAGTGCTTTGAGGTTTAACTAGGCCAATTATGGTGGAGATTAGGTGGGACTCTAAAGGGCAGAATTACCCACATGAAAACTAGGGCTACACCATTGTGCAATTTACCCGCATGAATCTGCCGATGTTAGTGGGAGGAGCTGACCTGATCGTGGCGAAGGACTGGGTTCGGGAGATAGAAAAACTACTAGTTGTCCTGCACTGCACAGATGAACAGAGGGTTCAATACACCACTTTTATGTTAATTGTGGAGACTAAGCGATGGTGAAGAGTAGTAAAACTGATTAAGGAATAGAGGCCAGCACCCGCAGCTTTGACCTGGAGTCGTTTTAAGGGAATTTTCTTCGATAGATTCTTCCTTGCTTCCACCAGGGATGCTAAGGCGGAGGAGTTCAAGAATCTAACCTAAGGGCACTTAAACGTACAGTAACACACGACCAAGTTTGTTGAGTTTTCTCGCTTCACCTCATACATGGTCCCAAATGTGCCAAAGAAGGTGCGAAGGTTCGAGAAAGGTCTAAGACAGGGGATTTATGAGCAGGTAGTGGTTTTTCAGGTCCAGTATTTCTTAGAGCTAGTGGGTAAAGCCACGATGTTGGAGACCAGTTTGTAGAGGTGTGTGGAGATATTAAATCAGAAGAAGAGGTCCATGCCTCCTAGTTTTCAAGCTGGTACCAGCCAGGGTTCGTTGAGGAAAAATAGCAACAATGCGGGCCAGCGACAAGAAGTGGGACACCGAGCTCCTTAGGGAAATCCATCATGCCCTCCTTGTCCTAGGTGTTATCATAGGCATTGGGGTGAATGCCAGGTTAGAACGGTTGTCTATTACCGATGCGGTAGACCCGGCTACTTAGCACAAGACTATCGTGAACCACCTAGTGATGTGCCCACACCTAATCAATTATGGGGACACAAACAAGCACCTAGAGGTGGCTACCAGAGGAACACCTCCCAAGTGCGTGTGTATTCGCTTATGCCGAGAGATGCAGAGGACACAGACAATGTGGTGACAAGTACTATTTTAATATTGTCACATAAAGTTGTTGTACTGATTGATTTAAGGGCAACACATTCATTCATAACTCAGGAGTTTATCAAATTATGTGGAGTAGAAGCTCAGCTATTGGATGCCGATCTATTGGTGGCTACACCGACAAGAACCGTAGTAGTATGTAGGAGAGTACTTAAAGATTATCTAATCAATATTCAAGGGAGGACGTTGGGTGCTAATCTGGTAGTTCTCGACATGCACAAGTTTGAGGTGATTCTAGGGATGGACTAGCTAGCTTCCTGTTATGCCAATATTGAATGCTACAAGAAAGAGGTAGTGTTCAGACCTCTAAGGGAGCAAAGTATAGGTTTGTTAGGTCATGTGTGCACACCTCACCACGAATACTATCATCCATGTAGGCTAAAAGGCTACTCTTGGAAGGATGTCAGGGATACCTAGCTTGTGTGAAGGAAGCATTGGAGGGGGGAGTTAGACATGAGGATATCTCGATAGTAATCTAATTTCCTGACATGTTTCAAGAGGATTTGTCAAGGTTACCTCCCAAGCGTGAGGTGGAGTTTGCTATCAACCTATCTCCAAGAATGGTGCCCATCTCTAAGGCTCCATACAGAATGGCTCCAACAAAGTTGAGAGAATTAAAGGAATAGTTACAGGAGTTATTAGACAAAAGGTTCATCAGACCTAGTGTGTCATCGTGGGGAGCACCTGTTTTATTTGTTAAAAAGAAAGATGGGTTAATAAGGATGTGTATCGACTATTGAAAAATAAAAAAAGTGATGATTAAGAACAAGTACCCTCTGCCTTGTATAAATGATTTGTTTGACCAACTCCAGGGAACACAGGTTTTCTCTTAGATTGATCTCTGGTCCGGGTATCATTAGGTGAAAGTTAAATCAGAGGATGTACCAAAGACTGCTTTCCGAACTAGGTATGGTTATGTTTTTTGGATTGACTAATGATCCTACTGCATTTATGGACCTCATGAACAGAGTATTCCATAATTATTTGGACCAATTTGTGGTAATATTTATTGATGATATTCTGGTATATTCAAAGAGTTTTGAGGAGCATGAGGATCATTTGAGGATGGTACTCCTGGTGTTGAGGGAAAGGAGGTTGTATGTCAAATTCAATAAATGTGAGTTCCGGCCGGAACAAGTTGCGATCCTCGAGTATGTGATATCTAGGGGTGGTATTTTTATAGGTCCAAGTAAGATAGAAGCAGTGGTGGATTGGGCAAGATCGAAGAATGTCCACGAGCTCAAGAGTTTCTTGGGATTGGCAGGATATTACTGTCGATTTGTAGAAGGTTTTTCTAAGTTATCAGACCCTCTGACAAAGTTGACCGAGAAGAATGTAACATATGAATGGACAGCTGAATGTAAACAAAGCTTCCAAAAATTGAAGCAGCAACTCATCACTGTGCTAGTACTGACAATTCCTTCAAGAGGGGGGGTTTTGTAATTTACAGTGATGCATCTCAAAAATAGATCGGGTGCGTACTAATGCAACGGGGAAAGGTTATTACATATGCTTCTCGGCAGCTTAAGGAGTACGAGAAGAATTATCCTATGCATGACTTAGATTTGGCAGCAGTGGTTTTTGCATTGAAAATCTGGAGACACTATATGTACGGTGAAAGGTGTGAAATTTTCATAGATCATAAAAGCCTTAAGTACATTTTCACACAAAAGGATCTGAATATGAGACAAAGAAGATGGCTTGAACTAATAAATGACTATGACTGCACCTTCAATTACCACTTAGGGAAAGCTAATGTGGTAACTAATGCTTTGAGTCAGAAGTCAATGAATGCGTCAATCTCAACAGTTGTAGCTCAACAGAAAATTAGGATGGATCTAGAAAGGTTTGGTGGGAAAATTGTGGAAGGGAATCACTAGGTGTACATTGCTAGTCTGGTACTCCAACCGACTTTGTTGGAAGAGATCAAGACCACTCAGATGAAAGATACAGAATTGGTAAAGATTAAGAGTAAGGTACATAGTGGATTGGGAGCGGATTTTAATATCTTGGATGAAGGAGTTCTAAGGTTTCATGTCAGACTATGTGTACCTAATGACCCAGAGATTGAAAGGTCAATTCTGGAGAAGGCTCATCGCTCTCTTTATACCGTACATCCAAGAAGCACAAAAATATATCGGGATTTGTGATAGTCTTTCTGGTGGAACAATATAAAGAGGGAAATTGCCCGATTCTTGGAGTAATGCCTTATGTGTTAGCAGGTGAAAGATGAACACCATAGACAAGCAAGGCCATTTGCAACCACTCCACATTCCCGAGTGGAAGTGAGAGCAAATCTCCATGGATTTCGTAATAGGATTATTGTCAGTACTGCATGGGTAAAATGCTATTTGGGTAATTGTTGATCGTCTGATAAAGATTACGCATTTTGTTCCAATCAAAGTCAGTTATTCCATGAGTAGGTTGGCAGACCTGTATGTGTAAAAGATAGTTAGACTTCATAGTGTACCAGTGTCTATTGTATCAAATCGAGACCCATAATTCACCTCCCAGTTTTGGAAAAGTTTATAGAGAGCCTTGGGATCTCAGTTAACTTTTAGTATAACATTTCACCCCCATACTGATGGACAATCAGAGAGAACAATCCAGATATTGGGGGATATGTTGCGGGCGTGTGTGCTGGGTTTTGATGGTAATTGGATTTAGTATTTGTCGTTAGTTAAGTTCACTTACAACAATAGTTACTAGACTAGTATTGGGATGACACCGTATGAAGCGTTGTATGGTTGAAGGTGCCGATCTCCACTGCATTGGGATAAGGTTGGCGAACGGTAGATTTTAGGACCAGAAAGTATTCAACAAACTTATGAGAAAATCAAGATTATCCGAAATAGAATTAAAACAGCTCAGAGTCGACGGAAGAGTTATGCTGATACTCACCAACGAGAGCTAGAATGTGATGTAAAGGCTATGATATTTCTGAGGATTGCTCCAATGAAAGGGGTTATGAGATTTGGTAAGAATGATAAGCTGAGCCCTATGTATATTAGGTCATTCGAGATTTTGGAGAGGGTTGGTCTAGTTGCCTATAGAATACCATCACCCCCAACCCTATCTAGGATCCATGATTTGTTTCACGTATCTATGTTGAGAAAATACGTCCCAGACCCTTCACATGTGATAAGCTACAAGTCATTGAAAGTGAGTGACACCTTATCATATGATGAAGTACCCATCCAAATCCTAGACCAAAAGGAGCAAGAATTGCGTACCAAGAGGATACCATTAGTAAAAGTACTTTTGAGAAATCATGCCGTTGAGGAAGGCTCGTGTGAAATAGAAGAGGAAATATGTAAGAGGTACCCATATTTATTCGACGAGACCCAATGCTAATTAGGTAAGTGAAGTTGTTTAGGTAAGAGTTTGATTGTGAATGAAATTGTTTGTGCAGGTTGTCCAGTTAAGTTACGTGATTGTAAATCTATATGTTTTGGTTTTTGTGTTTTGAGTGGTTTTAGGAGAATTCTATTTGACTACTTGTAATCTCCCAAAGACCGTTATTGTAACCACGGTATTCGTTCACCATAAGCGAGAGTTATTAATAAATTTGGGATAGGGCCGCTATATGGGTGACTACCGGCTCTTCCTAGATTCGGGTGATCAATTTGGTAATTCCAGGGGTGATAATAAGTATGAGTTAACAAATTTCAGGGATGAAATTTTTATAAGGAGGGGAGGATGTAAGAACCTAGTTTGGTACAGCACCAAACCGTCGACGATTTCGTAAGCCTTAGGAAAACCATTAATGATTTCAAAATTCTCAAGGAAACCGTCAAAGGTTTCAAACTACCGAGAGGTCTTGAGGATGAGATACGAAGATTTTGGTTTGGTTAAAGGCCAAATATTCAACGATTTTAAACCGTCCATTGTTTTTTCCTAGGCTAAGAAGTTATAAATAACACATAAGTCATTTTAATCTCATTTCACTTCATTTCTCCTCCCTCCCTTCGCTAGGGTTTCATCTCTCCTGGGTGTCTCTTTCTCTCTCTCGCATGGCTCTCTCTCTCTCTCTCTCCTACGGCTTCTCGGGGCTCCGACACGGCCTCCGGTCACCTCTCTCTTTCTCCTCATCTTGTCGGTGGCCTTCTCCTCGTTGTATTAAGGAACCTGGGGTTTGTTACAGGTTGTACCCTCCTGGAGTCCGGATTAGGTTCCAGCGGGCAAATCGGACTTACAGAAAAGGTATTTTGACTTAGCTTGGTGGTAGGGCCAGCCAAGGCTAAGTTCAGTCTTCGGACCACACAACCCGATCATAGGGGTTATACATGATGATGTTGTTAGTCCAAAAAGGTGGTTCTTCTACGCATATGTGTGAATTTATGTAAATTGTGTTATTGGCTAAGCCAAACTATATCGTGAAGGAAATCATGTATTTTCAATTGTATAGGTGTGAGTTATATTTTACAAATGTTGAATTGGTCAGAAAAAGTAAATTAATGAATGTGTTTGATTTCACTAAAACTCATGTTAGTCATACACTGATAATAATCTATTCCTTCTTACTAAGAAGTGTCTCACCCCAATAAATATATAAACTTTTCAAGGCCTACAATAAATTGAGCCTAGGAGCTCCAAAGTGGGACTTAGATGATCTCGCTGAGGGTGAGTGTTGGTGGGACACTAGTCTGTTTATATTAGATGTTTTGGGTTTTTTGGGTGGTAATATGAATTTTGGGTATGGTAGAGGTAATGGTTGTGAGGTAGTACTCTGGTACGTATGGAATGGATGGTATTTTTGCTTTTGCCGTATGCATTTAAATTATGTTATGGAAAGAATGTACCCGAGACTCCCTTTTGGGTTTGAGTTGTCACAATTGTGGTATTAGAGATGTTGTGTTATTATATGTGAATAAATGTATTATTGTTATTATGTTAAGTGAGAATTTGGGGCATTACAAGCATATTCTATATATACTTTCCATTTATTTGTTCTTAAATTAGTATGTAATTGATATGTAATTATTACACACAATCCTCAATTCATTTATAAATAAATCATACTCACCAATTTACAAGTGTGGTGGTTTTCAAACCTTCTCATGGTATTAGAGCCAAAAGGTCTACCTTAATTTCTTTGGCCCCGCTGCCGCAACCCCATCTGTCTCCCAACTATAATCTCTTTCTTCTCTACACACCCAATGCCGCACGACCTCCCCTAATATCATGTGTGCCTAGCTGTCGTCCATTCTCTAATCAACAATCCCTAATCAGCCGGCCACTGTCCTGAAGTAAACCCCTAATACCCACACCCCTAATTGGTCGACCATTGACCCTCCCCCCTTTTACCCTATGTACCGACAATCTTTCAGCACGACATCCCCTAAATCTCAGTATCCCTACCGTCGCCCTTCTCTTCCCTCTTCTCTGAATAGCCTCCTTACCATCACAGCATTCCCCAAATCCCAAAAACTCGCCCTTCCCTTCCCCCTTCCCTGAATAGCCGCCCCACCATCGTGGCATGCCCCAAATCCCAACAACCTGACCTATCCCTGGCAGCGACGACCCTGACCCATTGCCCATCCTCCAAACTCTACCACTTTCTCTCCCACTCCCGCCGGTTCTTTACAGCCATGGTGCATTCTTGGTCCACAACAAACACCAACACTGCTATCATTGTGCACCACTCTCTCTCCCCCATTCCTAGTTTTAAGCACATTTAAACTAACCACTAGTCGCTTTATTTCTCATCTTGATTGTCGTTCACATGGCTGCTGACAATTCCTTCACTCTTCTTATTTTTAATACTGACTCATTCGAAAAATGAGCAGCTCGGAAGCTATCCCAAGTATAGGAGTTCTGTCGTGTAATACTAAGCCCAAGGGCTAAATCGTCTCCTCAGGGAATGCGTTTAATCTCAGATTTTACGTTTGTCCAATCGAAAATAAAATTTTACTAAACTCAATTCAGATTCAGGGATTTTCATAATTGTGGAGACTTAAATAGAAACATAAATTAAAGTCCTAAAACTAACATGCTTCGAATTAAAGAGAAAGGATGGAAACTCTAATCTACTTAAGGAAATATCAAAACACGCGCTAATTAAAGATGGTAACTTTGAACATGGAATTAAAAACACCCAAAGGAAACACAATCAGATTCAAAGCATACAATAAAAACCAAGACTTTAACAAAAAGCAAGAACTCGAACCAAAATAAAAAAACACAAACAAAAACCTAAATTTAAATACTAACGAAACACAATAAAAATGCAAACTTTCATAAATCTTATCGTAATTAAACCGAGCTTCAAAAAAAACTAAAACTTGAGAAACTTCAAAACAAAAACAATATTTTTTTATTTTTTTTTCTTTTTTAATAACCAAACCAGACCTTAACAAAATTAACTAAATGACTCAAACAATAATTAAATCTACCACCAAAAACAATAAAAAAAAATTAATAAATAATTAACCACTACAATGATAATAAAATATTTAAAATTCAAGATCTTGACTTTCCAAATAACTTCAGCAAATAATTTAAAATAGTAGCATCCAACTTAATATTGAAAGAAATAAAAGAAGAGAGAGAGAGAGAGAGAGAGAGAGAGAGAAGGAACAGAGCAGAGCTGTGCAGGAAAACTCTTGGGCCTGCTGGAGCAGATTTTGTGGACTAGTGGAGAAGTGGCCTGCTCTGCTGCTGCTGGAGACTGGCCGGAGTAGGGGGTTGCTGGTGTTGCCGGCTGCTGGCTGGTCTGCAGAGGCTGTCACAGCTGGTGCGGTTTTAGTAGCTGCAAAGGTGGCTGCCGATGGCTGTGGTTGCTGCGGTTGTGGCTCTCGGCCGGTGCTGTTGCCGAGAAGCAGAGGATGGTGGCCGTGGCGCTCTGTTGGTGTCTACTACAAAGGATAGAGGGACTGGCCGAAGGTGCTAGTTTGTCATGGAGTTTCAGGCTACTGTGGCTTCGGGTGTGGCTGAAATACAAGGCTATGCTGTGGGAGTTCGAAGGAGAGGGAGATCAAGAGAGGGAGAGAAGGTAGGTTAAGGGAGAAAGAGTTAGGGAGAGAGAACAAGAAGAAGAAAAAAAAGGGAGAGAGCCAAGAAAAGAGAAGAGAACAGAGAAGAGCTAAGGAAAACAGAAGGGACAGGAGAAGAGAAGAAGAAGAAGAAGAGGAAAGGAGAGCCCTCGGGGGCTGCCTGCCGAATAGGGGAGAAGGAGAAGAGAATTTAAGGGGGAGCTGGGTTGCCCTAGACCCATGACCTGGATGGCTCACATGACCCAATTGGAGCTGACCCGGCTTGCATGGCCGGGTCACATCACATAACCTTATATATATTTTGTTTCATTTTTTTCGTTCTATGTTCATCGCAAATATGACTCTTCTGGAGCCCGTTTCTCATAAAATTCAAAACATAAAAGTTGTAGATAATCCTTTCCTCTTTCTCTAGAAATTTGAATTGTCTTGATCGGAGCTTAGAAGGAAAAGTTATGCATGAAATACAAACAGATATCAGTTTTGGTTCCCGGGAATTTTCCTGCGACAAAAAATTACCAAAACTTCATAAATAGTGCAATAAAGTTCAATAATGATGATTTTGGAACTTTATTAAAATATTGGACAATTTTGGACATTTAATTAAAAATATAAACCGTAAAACTCGGGTTAAGATGCCCAATTACGCAGTTTTGACGCGTAATCACACCTCCCAACTAACGTTTTGCTAGTCTCTAGCAAATGACGTGAATGAATCTTATGGTGGTATCTACAACTACATACTCCAGTAATCATGAAATCAATGCACATGCGACATAATTATACCACTTCACATAGAAGAACATAACTGAATTTCACACAAGTTTGTTCATATTCAATGCACACGACTCCAAAGCACGTCACCCATGCAAGTTTCGTTTATATGTGATTTGAGAGTAGTATACTCACATGAAGTTAATCAGTGGCACATTTAGAGTTAATGCAATCATATAAGTTCGAGTATAAATAGGTAAACTCTCGAGGTGTGTGTGATGTGTGTGACTCAGTACACCTAGGACGCCAGTAGACACCTACAGAACGGTCGCTTTGACTCGGCCTAACTGGTATACCCTAAAAAACACTCAAAAGGAATGGGTTCACTCATTATATGTGAGGAGGAGTGTTGCGATCAAACATCCCACATATTAAAAGGAACAACGCTAAGTATATGGAGTGGACTAGTCTGGAAAGGATCTAGCCTATCTATGAGGTGTTGGGTCCTTCACCCTAGCATCTTCTCACCTACTCGTCATATCCAACTGAGACCACCCTAGAACAACTCATTCACAAACTTGTCGTGAATGCATCTGAGGCATTAATCGGTTGAAGAATCTTCATACGCGGAAAATATGTGTCATCCTTGACTTTTTGTGATATGTATTTGGGCCGGCATTGACATTTCATTTCATGCGCATGTGTATTGCTTATTCTTTTTTTCTGCTCATTCTTTATTTTTTGTTTTTTCTTGATCAATTAGGACAATCATAACACTTCTTTTGTAATCTTCATACCATCAATGGGAACTGAGCTCGAATAGGAGTTCATGAATTAAGTCTATCTCTAGGGGTGGCTCAGCCTTCACATCTTGAGTAGGCTACAAGACCTAGGTTTCTATCTCCCCACTAGGTGTCTCCTCTAGGCTAGCAAACCAAAAACAAAGACTAGTGTACAAGGAATCATCCAGAAAAAAGAGAATTGAGTTCCATGAACTCTGATTTGATATTAACGCTCAAAAGGATGATAAATAGCTCAAGGATATCTCACAAGGTGTCATAGTCGCCACGGGTGTTCTCTTAGTACTCACAGGAAACCCTAAGTGCAATGAATCACGTGAATGTGTTTATTCAGTCTCGTGAGATGCCGTGTAAATACAGGAAATTATATAGTCAAATTAACACAAATGTACTACCAATCGATTCTTCATGGAGTCATAAGATCATATAAAGAGAGACTACACATGATTGACTCAAGTGTGTCATTCATAAGTTATATGCAAGTATGCGAAAGGTATGAGTCAGTGTTAAGTATGGCATAATGCAATGTAATTCCTCAGTGCTCCTCTTTCTTTCTTTCTTTCTTTTTGGTTTTTTTTTTGTTTTTTGAAATATAAAACCCGGTACGTGTATGTGCACAGTGTCACATGCGAATGCTCATCCCCCCCCCAACTAAAGTGGAACATTGTCCTCAATGTGAAAGCATAGGGGAAATAAAAAATACTGTGCACGGGAAAAGTAAGGCATACCTGAGTGGCGAAATAATGGAAAACAAAGATCGAACTACGAGAAAATAGACCTGAAAACTAACTAAACATAAAATAAGATAAAATAAAAGGAAAATAAGGGAAAGAAAAACATCACAATTGTCTGGTGGAGGCTCAAGAGAAATTTCATCTGGTGGCCGCAGGTCTATAAATTGCATCAGCAGTTCTCCAAATTTGAGCCGCCACAATCGATTAGTCGTCATACCTGCACGAAAATCAACCTCAAATGAATTAATGCGTGTCAAAATACCAAACAATTTGTGTGCAGGTCGACCCTCGTGTGTGGATAAGAAATGGTCTTTATTCAACATTGTGTCCAGGAAATGTGCTTCTTTACAAACTAACGGTTGAGGGAAAGTGATCAGAATAATTACCTGCAGTTCTTTAGAAGCATTAACATTAAAGGTTTTACCTGGTTCTTTGAAAATTATATGCTCACCAGACTGGTCACCCTTTTTATCGGGTGTACATATCATCATACCACTGCAAAAGTCTGCCTCCACACTAGGCTCCTCAACATCTGATTCAGGCGGGAGTGACGGTTCCATGATTTCTGAGCTCGGAGTATGAGGTACCACAGGTTGGTACTTCGTATGAGTATCAGTCTCCTCATTAACTAACTGCTCTATTTCTGGCCCTGTTTCCTCTAATTTTTCTTTGACCTCTTCTGGTTCAGCCATGACTTCTAGTGCTGGGACAACTGGTTGTTCGACGATGAGCATCTCAAGTTGAGGAAATTCTTTCTCGCTTCTCAAAGTAGTGGTGGCCTCTGCTGTCTCAAGAGAAACATTGTGTATTTGTTGGTGTGGCTGCTGGTACTCTTGAGGACTAGGCTGAGGTTCCACGGGCAATTCTTCATTTTCTAAGATGTCCAACTGCGTGCTTATCGCATTAATGGTATCCCGCAATTCATTATTATGATCGATTTGAGTTTGCATGAATTGTTGGAGCATGTTCGCCATCTGTGTTATGCTATCCTCGAAAAGGTCTGACGACGTACAGCTCGGAGAGATCCGTTGTGGCTGATATTGAGGCGGAGGGTTGTTTGGGCAGTTTGGTGGCTCGTGCGCATCACCACCACTAATTGTGCTGATAGGGTGTGCAGTCATGGGTGTCTGAGTGTATTGTGTGTTGCACTGTGGGACATTGTCAGTTAAGTAATCAAAGAATGATAATACCTGATCTGGATCCTCGCTGACGGGCTCTCCATTAGACATAGTCTGGACAAAACACTTGCAATCAGGGGTAAGAGCAGTATAAAAATAATCAGCTAACCTCCATGAGTCAAACCCGTGATGTGGGCAAGTACTTAGCAGATCCTTGAATCGTTTCCAGCAAGCCCCAAATGTCTCGTCATCCTGCTGCACAAAATTAAGAATCTGTTCCTACAAAAATTGAGTTCTCTGTGAGGGACAAAACGCATGCAGGAATTCACACTCCATATCAGCCCAATTAATGATAGAGTGAGGTCTTAAGGAATGAAACCAGATCAGTGCCCTATCCTACAAAGTAGCAAGAAATAAATTTAGTCTAGTAGATTCGTCAGCTCGAACATGAGAGAAAAACATGTTGCAGGTTAACTCAAACTTTACTAGGTGCTGATAAGGGCACTCAGATTCCGACCCATAGAACTCGGGTAGCAATGATGTCCTTCCGCGCTGCATCATGAAATTAAGCTCGTCATAAGGCAAAACAGTGGAAGAGGATGCAGTGGCATATTCAAGCTACAAAAAATCCATTATCGTGTGCAATGCAGGTGCAGCCATTTTTTCAAAACTCAAAATTTTATTTTTTCTATTTTTCTTTTATGCTTTGTTTTTTTCTTTTTCATAAAACTAATAAAAATGATGGGAAAAATGCAAAATTGAGACTAAGAACAACATTCCCCGGCAACGGTGCCAAAAACTTGACTCACTCGAAAAATGAGCAGCTCGGAAGCTATCCCAAGTATAGGAGTTCTGTCGTGTAATACTAAGCCCAAGGGCTAAATCGTCTCCTCAGGGAATGCGTTTAATCTCAGATTTTACGTTTATCTAATCGAAAATAAAATTTTACTAAACTCGATTCAGATTCAGGGATTTTCATAATTGTGGAGACTTAAACAAAAACATAAATTAAAGTCCTAAAACTAACATGCTTCGAATTAAAGAGTAAGGATGGAAACTCTAATCTACTTAAGGAAACATCAAAACACGCGCTAATTAAAGATGGAATTAAAAACACCCAAAGGAAACTCAATCAGATTCAAAGCATACAATAAAAACAAAGACTTTAACACAAAGCAAGAACTCGAACCAAAATTAAACAAAAAAAACACAAAAAAAAAACCTAAATTTAAATACCAATGAAACACAATAAAAATGCAAACTTTGATAAATCTGACCGTAATTAAACCAAGCTTCAAAAAAAACTAAAACTTGGGAAACTTCAAAACAAAAACAATATTTTTTTTCTTTTTTAATAACCAAACCGGACCTTAACAAAATTAATTAAATGACTCGAACAATAATTAAATCTACCACCAAAAACAATAAAAAAAAATTAATAAATAATTAACCACTACAATGATAATAAAATATTTAAAATTCAAGATCTTGTCTTTCTAAATAACTTCAGCAAATAATTTAAAATAGTAGCATCCAACTTAATATTGAAAGAAATAAAAGAAGAGAGAGAGAGAGAGAGAGAGAGAGAGAGAGAGAGAGAGAAAGAGAAGGAACAGAGCAGAGCTGTGTAGGAAAACTCTCAGGCCTGCTGGAGCAGATTCTGTGGACTGGTGGACAAGTGGCCTGCTCTGCTGCTGCTGGAGACTGGCCGGAGCAGGGGGTTGTTGGTGTTGCCGGCTGCTGGCTGGTCTGCAGAGGCTGTCATGGCTGGTGCGGTTTTAGCAGCTGCAAAGGTGGCTGCCGATGGCTGTGGTTGCTGCAGTTGTGGCTCTCGGCCGGTGCTGTTGCCGAGAAGCAGAGGATGGTGGCCATGGTGCTCTGCTGGTGTCTGCTACAGAGGATAGAGGGGCTGGCTGAAGGTACTGGTTTGTCATGGAGTTTCAGGCTGCTGTGGCTTCGGGTGTGGCTAAAATACAAGGCTGCGCTGTGGGAGTTCGGAGGAGAGGGAGATTAAGAGAGGGAAAGAAGGTAGGGTAAGGGAGAAAGAGTTAGGGAGAGAGAACAAGAAGAAGAAATAAAAGGGAGAGAGCCAAGAAAAGAGAAGAGAACAAAGAAGAGCTAAGGAAAAGAGAAGGGATAAGAGAAGAGAAGAAGAAGAAGAAGAGGAGGAGGAGGAGAGGAGAGCCCTCGGGGGCTGCCTGCTGAACAGGGGAGAAGGAGAAGAGAATTTAAGGGGGATCTAGGTTGCCCTAGACCCATGACCTGGATGGCTCACATGACCCAATTGGAGCTAACCCCGCTTGCATGGCCGGGTCACATCACATAACCTTATATATATTTTGTTTCATTTTTTTTGTTCTATGTTCATCGCAAATATGACTCTTCTGGAGCCCATTTCTTACAAAACTCAAAAAATGAAAGTTGTAGATAATCCTTTTCTCTTTCTCTATAAATTTGAATCATCTTGATCGAAGCTTAGACGTAAAAGTTATACACTAAATACAAACAAGTTTCGGTTTTGGTTCCCGGGAATTTTCCTGCGACAAAAAATTCCCAAAACTTCATAAATAGTGCAATAAAGTTCAAGAATGATGATTTTGGCACTTTATTAAAATATTGGACAATTTTGGACATTTCATTAAAAATATAAACCGTAAAACCCAAGTTAAGATGCCCAATTACGCAATTTTGACACGTAATCAAATACCCTCATCCATATGGTCACAATAAAACTCTCCTCTTAAAACTATCTTATATGCAAAATTGAATTGCTTCCTCTCTTAGAGGGTTAAGAACTGATCAGCCATGTGGATGGCATTCTTGAGCCCCTACCCTATTTTGACCCTGTGGATTCTAAGACACCAAACATCAAACATGTGCCCTAGAAAAATACAGACAAACGTCTCCTTAACCTTCTCTTGTCCTCCATCATTGAGGAGGCTATGGCTGAAGTCGTGGGTCTCTCCACTTCCTACGAGGTCTGGGTTACTTTAAAGAACACCTTCATCCATCATTCCAAAGCCCATGAAATCTATCTTAAGGAGGATTTTCAAGGGATGAAACACGACACCAAGTCTGTTTCGGAGTATGCCTAAGCCTTCAAGGCCCTCTATGCTCAACTTCATGCAATTGGTCAACCCATTGATGACACAGACAAGGTACACTAGTTCCTCCGAGCTCTTGGCTTGACATTCTCAAGTTTTTCCACGGCACAAATGGCTCTCACCCTGTTACCCCGTTTTGGTGACTTAGTGTCCAAATCTGAGAGCTTTGAACTCTTTCAAAAATCATTGGAACCTACTGCCCCACCCACTGCAGTGTTTGGCTGCTACCTATTGCCACCCTTCAAAGATGAACCAAAGGTCTAATTTCTCCCAAACTCCGTAAGGTCAAACTGGTGGCTATAGACGTAGATAGGGGTGCTTCTCCTTTGGGCGGTGTCCCCCACGTTGCCAAATATACCGCATGGATGGTCACTATGCGGATCGATGCAGTAAAATGGTATAATTGCCATTGTCATACCTCTGAAGCTCAGCTTGCTGAAGCCCTCACCTCATCATGTTCCATCTCTGAATATAAGGCTTTAGATTAGTACTTAGATACACGTTTTGATTAAACTTTTTGAAAACCCAAAAAAGGAGTACGTTGTTTAATCGTTTACGAAAATCTTAGTTAAGAGAGTGCAAACAAATTTCATTCACTACAGGCTTACATATATTCACAGGGCTACATACAACTAAATATCTTGAGTTCTTGCAAAAAGCTAAGAATTGCCATAGAGCTGAATATTACATTTTGATTGGGTGGTTGATTACTTTAGTTGCTTAATTGGTTGTTTGATTGTTTAAGTATTACTTGTCTTGTGTTGAAGTGATGGTTTGTGGATGGATTATTCAATTAAGCTTTTTCTATGTGTTCAATAAATCAACAAGAGATTAAGAATTCATAAAAAGAATTTAAAAGCATCAGAGATTGGCGGGATCATTGCAGCCACTCCACATTCCTGAGTGGAAGTGGGAGCACATAGCTATGGATTTTGTCACAGGATTACCGTCGGCGTTGCATGGATAGGACGCTATCTGGGTAGTGGTGGATCGATTAACAAAGACTGCCCACTTTTTTTCGACCATAGTTAGCTACTCTATAGACAGATTGGCTGAGTTATATATCCAGGAGATAGTTAAGCTTCATGGTGTCCCAGTGTCCATAGTTTCAGACAGAGACCCACGGTTCACATCTCATTTTTGGAAGAGTCATTCAGAATAGCTTTTCATCCTCAGAGAGATGGGCAGACGGAGAGGACAATACAGATTCTAGAGGATATGCTGTGAGCATGCGTGCTGGACTTTGGAGGTCATTGGATACGGTATATGCCACTAGTCAAGTTTGCATATAACAACAACTACCAAGCCAGCATTAGGATGGCACCATATGAGGCGCTGTATGGCAGGAGGTGCCGATCCCTATTATACTGGGATAAGATTGGGGAGAAGCAGATATTGGGGCTAGAGCTAATACAATAGACTCAGGATAAAGTCAGACTCATTAGGGACAGGATCCGAACAACACAAAATCGGCAGAAGAGTTACGCAGATACTCGCCAGCGAGAATTGGAGTTTGACATAGGAGATCACGTATTCCTAAAGGTGGCATCGATGAAAGGGGTTATAAGGTTTGGGAGGAAGGGTAAGCTAAGCCCTAGGTGTAATAGACCATTCGAGATTCTTGAAAGAGTGAGTCTAGTTGCCTATCGATTGCCATTACCACCGGTTCTGTCTAGGATCCATGATGTGTTCCACGTTTCTATGCTGAGGAAAATTTGTCCTAGACCCCTCCCATGTGATCAACTATGAAGGACTGGAGTTGGGTGATACTTTAGCTTATGAGGAAGTGTCGGTGCAGATTTTTGACTAGAAAGAACAAGAGTTACGCACGAAGAAGATTCCACTAGTGAAAGTTTTATGGCGCAACCATTCCATTGAGGAGGCCCCCTAGGAATTGGAGGATCAGATGCGCCAGAGATACCCACACTTATTCAGTGGAGTTTAGTATTCAGCCAGTCCAAATAAAAGGAATAATAATGTGTATTTATATTTGTATAGTGTAACGTAGGATAGATTGAGTTTTTAGTTTTGGAACATGAATGGCTTTGGGAGAATTTTGAATAGTTGTAATCTCCTAGAACCCTCATTGTAACCACGGTATTCCTCCGCCATAAGTGAGGGTAATTAATAAAATTGAAAGTGTTTTCTCTAAGGATAGGAAGCAGACGAATAGCAAATTTTGAGGACGAAATTTTTTATAAGAAAGGGAGAATGTAATAACCCCAAAAAATGATTATACAAGATTAGTAGGGTGATTCCAAAAAAAAAATAATTAATTAAAAAAATTTAAAAATAATAATAAATAAATAAATTTTTTAAAAAATTATATATATATCCTTTTAGGAAGGACCCTGAAAGAAGGAACAGAAGAAAAAAAAAAAATAAGGCCTGCGCAGAGACCCCCCTCCCTCAGTTCTCTCTCTCTCTCTCTCTCCTATCGTTCTCTCTCCCTCTCTCCTCAGTTGCGTGATGGATTCTCGCCTGATCGGAAATCACAAGATACCGTTGGGCTTCATTTTCCTGCCATCATTTCTACCGGAGCATATTGGTGGTAGGAGCAGCGTAGGCGTATCTTCTGGGGTAGCTAATCTCCTCTTTTTCGTCAATTTCTTGCAAATTATAAGCCCAATCGACGATCAGACACTACCACAAGAATCTAGGGATAATTCTCTACAAGTCTAATAGAACAGAATTCTCGTGGGGTTGTCGTAGGCATAACCCCAAATTTGGGATAAGGGGGTTATTAAGGGGCTTAATATTATTTAATTGGTGTTAATTTAGAAATGCTAGAATATTGAACATCTAGGGTTGAAGTAGGATTTTCAAAATTTAGGACCCGGATGAGCACTGCAGGGGTAATTTCGAGACCCGCGGGCATAGTTCAGAAAATTAAGTGAGAGTGTTAAATGTTAGTTTAAATGTTAGTTTGGGGTATATGGAGCCTAGGAAAGGTTAGTTGGGTATTATTTTGGGAAAATGAGTTAATTAATTTGGGAAAAATGCAAATTGCAGGATTTAAGTTTCGGGCGCCAAGGGTGTAGGATTTGGGGTTCTAACAAGACTCTCAGTAAGTTAGGTAGGGGAATAAATTATAGCAGTATTTTTAGAATTACTGTTCAAATTAATATGTGAAAATGAGTATATGGTATTTTGTTTGGAAACTATTATGATATAAATATCAGATAAATTGTGTGGCATTTGAGTAACATTTAATTGTGATATTTTGGAGTGTGAAATTAATATATTATGAATAATAGATGAAAATAGTGTGGCATATAACGTATATTGAAAAAGGTGAAATATAATGATGAGTAATTTATGAGAAAATATTGAAATGATAATTATTGATGTGATTAGTGGAAAATAATAAAATATGGTATTTATATGTGAGTAGAAATGATTTGCATGAAAAATGAGAATTTTGTAAATTACTGATATGGCTATTTTGAGAAATGTTGAAATACATGAAACACGATATATACTATTATGAGATGATGAAATGTGCACAGAAAATGATGAGAACATTTATATTGAGATGAATTGAGATATATTGATATGAGAATAATGATGTATATTGATATGGAAATACTGAAATATGAAATGGGAAATATAAATGCTGCAATATGGAATTGAAATATGATTGATGAAATGCCAATAACGCATAATGATTGTGGGTATGTGGTAGTGAACCTTGATGGATGGTTGTGATATTGAGCATGGTACCGTTGCTAGTGGTGTAGTGCAACCACACGGACTCTTGGAGCGTGTGGCATGACAGTCGACTGAGCCATTTTGTAGAGTTGTTGGATCCCCTGAGTCTGGATTAGTGCTATAGGTTGGCCAGTCGTACTACAAATGCGATATGTGATCTGATATTTTTTATCTAACCGGATCGGCCAACCGTGGTTAGATCCAGCCTTCGGGCCGCACAACCTTGACCATGGGGGGAAGCATGGCATGTAAAGAAAGATCCTCAAGGTAGCCATGAGTTAGAGATGCGATGTTGGTACTAGGTACCAAGGATACTCATGATCTAGATAGTAAAATGGAAACGAAAAGTGAAAGAATGATAAAACGGGCTAAAATGAGAAATGAAATAAATAAAGGAAATCAAGAAATAGAGAATAGTAAAATTGAGAAACGGAACCATGTCAGTTAATTATATAAATAATTGAGGCGAAGTGAAACTCTCCACCTGAGGGCTTATTGAATAAGGTGAGTGCCCTGATAGGTATCAGATGTGGCTATACCTGACTGCATAACGTGTTAGGGCAGAGGGAAGCTACCTGTATGGGTGGGTAATCTTCCCTATTCTCAGGAACTTCACGGGTAAATATGTGTTGGAAATGATTGAATTTGAGAAATGGTTTTAAAGTTTATAAAAGCTTGTGTTGTATATCTATATGAATATGAGAATATGTTTATTAGTGTATTTTTCTCAGATGAAATGTTGATTTGAAAAGTAAACTGTGTTATAACTGAACTTACTGAAATGTGTCTCACCCAAATTATCTAATTTTTTCAAGGAACGGGGATAGACCAGGTGATAGAGCTCCGAGACCATAGGGAGTTGGGACCCTGACACATAGGGTGAGTTATTGGACTAGGGAGGTGTAATTTCCCTAGGATTGTGTTGTTTTGGGTATGCGATGGAGATGTATATATGTATGTATGTTGATACTCTAGGTATTGTATTCTAATTGTTATGTATATACTATCTTCCGCTGTTAGGTTGTATAAATAAAATGACTTTTTACCCGGTACCCAATGCGGGTTGGGTCATATGAATGGTAATAGGGTTGTTGACGTGACCGATTTATGGATGTTGTTGATGCTAAGTGAATATTTATTAATTATTGTTTTCAAAAAAATTGTACAAAAATCGGGGCGTCACAAATAATAAGGTAAACATTTAAGCTATTTAGGGTGAGTTTGATGCCCCTCTTTTGTCTTATTCTTTTTAAAATATAAAGGTAGCTCTAACTTTTGGTATAATTTTTTTAGTTTGTAAAAATAAACTTTTACATTTTTAGAAGTTACAAAATTAAAAATTGAAAAGCTAGAAGCTAATTTTTTTCACGAACAAATTATTTTTTCTATTGTTGTCCTTAATTTTTTCTAACACTATAACATGGTCAATGTATTAATTATATTTTCTACAAAGACCATATTCTTTCTAGTTATTATATACTTTTAAACACCTTACAACTTTTTTCATCAAATACTAAAATCTAACTTTTTCTTTCTAGTAGCTCCTTTCCACAAGGAGACCATACATTTTTATAAAGACTTTAATAAACTCACATTTACCAAGAGAAATTGTTGCATTTGACATCCGCCAATGAGGTTTTGCATAAGATTGTAACAATTTAAGTAAATATGAGGTGTAATTCAATAGTGTAAAAAATTCTGATTGGTATAGCCCAATAATTCTCCCAAATAAACCAAAAAAAAAAAAAGATAAATTATTTAACATGTCTCTAAAGTTTTATTAAATTGTACTTTGTTTCTTAAAATTTAAATTATGATAGATTAACAAAGTTTAACCTTTTGATTTTTGTTAAGTGTTTGTCCATGGATTTTATTATTGTTGAAGTTAAACTATAAAGTTAAAGAATTCTAGGCTTCCCCTCCCCTAGCCCAAAAAAACCAATTTTTTTTTGTAGTGGTACATGGTTTTATTTTAGAAAAACTTTAACGAAATTTCGGCAGCATGCCATCTGTAAATTGGACATTTCCCAAAAAAGTCATGCACTAAAACTTGATAGATTCAAGCAAACAAATCACAATAATACGTATCATGCAGACACCAGTGAGTTTGAGCATGCGAGAACCTAAATCCACTACCAACATGCAATTCACAATGTATTGCATCAGTTATGCAGTTGGCGTTCAACACAAGCATGTATTCAGTAATTCATATTACCATTCATATAACATAATACCATCCATCAAAAAGATTTAGTCATTCGACATTTCAATTTAAATTTTCAAAAGATTTCAAGTTCACATAGTTATAAATAAAATTTACCTTTGCTTCCTGTTCATTAAATGGATGGGTTGAAAATGTTGTAATTCAATATAACTTAACCAAAAACAACATATCCAAATTTCAAGTACAAAAATTGAACTTTAGTACTGGTTTTATTTCTTGATTGTGTATTTTTGGGCATTTTTTCTGATATAGGAACATGAGGTTGGAATCATGCCCATTTTGTAGGGGCATTCTAAAGAAAGTAAATTTTGGGGACAATTCACAATATAAATAAGTTTGTATTCTTAGACTATCCAAAATGGGACAATTCAACAATTATAACCATATATGCACTTATATATGATTATTGATTAAGACAAGTAAACTATATCCTTAGAAAAATATTACTTGTGCATATTTAATAATATTTGTCAAATGGGTATAAGGTTATGTGTTTGAACACACAAAAATTAAGAACTTTAAAATTTAAAAATTTATAAAGCTTAACAAGAATTACAAAGGGAAGCTTTTAATTTCTGAGAAGATGGAGGAAGAGTAAAAAATTAAGTTCGATAAAACTGAAGACTTCTACCAATCTATGATGTCTATATAATAATAATACCTATCACAAACTAAACAAAAATTTCTCCAACTCAAATAGAATTAGCAGCAATGCCTATGAAACAAGGGGGCAAAAGAATTTATAAATAAGTTAGTGATTAGGAAATAAAAGACAGAGAATGAATTGATAATGCCAACTTAAATAATCTTCACCCATGTTCAAAAAACTACATGCAAATCACTAACGTGACATTAAATAATATATAACTTTATTTTGAAAACATCATTTAACTTTATTTTAGAAACATCATTTTTGTCAAGAAAAATAGTTTAAAAAAATTTATTTTGCTTCATTGTACATTTAATGAAATGTAAGATATTAATTATTGAAAAGTTATGCATAAGAAAATTATATAGGATAGAAAAATAATTAAAATTGAATGAAAATAAGTCGAACGATAATTTCCTTGAATCCTCCAACAATCCGAAATGTCTGCCATGCAAAGCATTCTCTGTAACGACCCCGACCCGCCACGTGGGCCCGGAGTGCTACTTTAGTGATGTCAGTGTACCTGATACCTTATTCATCAAATATAAAATACACATACGCAGCGGAAATAAAATATAAAATCCTCAAATTACATTACCAGAGTTCAAACTATCATTATACACAAATATATCCATTTTCACATAATTACATCCCGCAAAACTAAAAATAAAATAAAATCTCTATCTACACACTACCTACATAAAATTCACACCACTAGTCTGGCTCCTCTAGCCTGCTAGACCCGATCTATAGGATTCCCTGAAAAGACAGTTTGTAAAGTAGGGGTGCGGCACAACTCAGTAAGGGAAAAACTAAGTTAATGTCAGTGTGTGGCTAGTATGCATTTAGTGTATAGAAAATAACCAGTTCACCAAGCAGATAAACCCATTTATGAAAACATTCTTATTTCACACTCACACACACAATTAGTCGAGGATAGAGAAGATTACCCGCCTATACAAGTAGCTTCCCTCTGCTCTAGTACCATTACTGCTACCAGGGCACTCACCTTTTTTAGTAAGCCCTTGAAGTTATCTTATTAATTAACCATATTCACATAAATTAATAGATATGCATATAAGACACTCCCTATGACTAACACGCCATTTACATCCCCATGGCATGGGTTGTGCGGCCCGAAGGCTGAACTAATGTCCTGGGGGATCCACCCAGATAGTAGTCATCTATACTCTCCGCTAACATACTCTGCGGGTACATGTAGCTCCAACTTCTAGTCCGATTGCCCTCACCTAGGGGTGCATTCTCCTCACGTAGGAAAATCGAACAAGGCCACCCTACACCTCTCAGAACAGGTGTGCGTGCACACAACCACATAACAAATCTCTAGCAACAGTACCATGCTCACACTACACTGGTCCCCAGGGTTCCTAAAGCATATCATGCAATTTAAATAATAGAAAATATCATTGAAAACATCATTTCACATATATTTCTTGTTATTCCAAAAACCGGCCCCTGGCCAAAAATACAGTTCGACATATAGTCATTAAATAAATCTCGGCCCTCGGCCGTCAAATAATAATCCTAATCTTGGCCAATCAAACAATACCCGGCCACTGGCTGTTAGTTCAAACCCTTGCATTTCATAAACAGTTCCAGTATTTTTCACAACAATTCAAGTATTTCAAAATCCCAAATACAGATATACAATAATCTATACAAATCAAATCATTTGCCACGTAATTTTCCATATTCTAACATATCCATATAATAAAACAAGCTTTCCACCGTTCATTTTTTTCAAAAATACCATACCATATATCCTAGGTTTGTAAAATTCATTTTGAATGGTTGGTTTCCAAAATAGCTTTTAAATTTCCAAATGAATAATAAGTAAATAAATAAATAAATATATTTATATAAGCATAACAATTTAATTGATTCAAATTTCATAAAATTGCTGACTTAACTTAATCCCCTTACCTGATTCCTGAAAAAAACCCGACAACACCCCGGCCTACCCCCCACATGTTCAAAAAATCCCTGAGCCCTGAAATTCAAAACTCACTATATTATTCGTCACAATCCCTAGAACAACTTTCCCTAAAATTTCTCTAGATTCTGAATACCCTAAATAACCAAATAAAAGCCTAAATTATCAAACTTACCCCCGATTTAGGATTGGTACCCCGGAACTCCAATTTGAAAACTCGCTCCGACTAGATTGTAGAGAATCTAACCACGATTCGCCTGACAATTTTCGTTCGTTAATAGGGCTTATAGTTTAAGAGAAACTGAGGTAAGTTTGAGATTTGGCCTTACCCCAGGAGATATGCTTACGTCGCTCCCATGACAGATCCGCTCCAATAGAAATATCAGTGGCGATGAGCAGAGCCCAATAGTATTTTCGAATTTTCGATCGGCTGAATAATGGTGATGAGATGGAGAAGAGTGGGAGAGAGGAGACAGAGAACGGAGGAAAGAAAAAAAAAAAAAAAAAACCCCTATAGTTTCCTTCCGCCTAAAGGATCTTAAGATCATTCAGGAAGTATTATATATATATTTATATCATTATTATTATATTTTATTATTTAATTAATTAATTAAATTTTTTTAAAATTTTAAATTTTTATTAATTTAATTTTTATTTTTTAATAATAAATTTTTTAATTTAATTTAATTTTTTTTTTTAGGATCACTACATTCTCCCCTCCTTACAAAAATGTCGTCCTCAAAATTTGTTAACTATTACCAATCACATTCTTAACTCACTACCCATGTCTACAAAAGAGTCGGTAGCCACCCACATAGAGGCCCCGTCCCAAGTTTATTAACTATCCTCACTTATGGCGGAGGAATACCGTGGTTACAATACTGCCTTTGGGAAATTACAATAATCATAATAAATTTTTCCAAAGACTATCCATAATTAAAACTACACACCACTAACTACACAACCTATTCTAATCCCTCTATATACAATCATACCTTTACTTGTCTGGCACTAACCCTCGCTGAATAGTTGTGGATACTTCTGGCATATTTCCATTTCTAACTCCCAAGAAGCCTCCTTAACTGCATGATTTCGCCACAACACCTTCACTAATGGTATATCATTGGTACACAATTCCTGTATTTTTCGATCTAGAATCTAAACTTGTACCTCCTCGTATGCTAGAGTATCCCCGATCTGCAACAAATCCTAACTAATCACATGTGAGGGGTCTTGAACATACCTCCTCAACATGGACACGTGGAACACGTCGTGTATCCTGGACAGCACCGGGGGTAGTGCTATCCTATACGCCGCCAAACCAATCCTCTCCACAATCTCGAATGGCCCAATTTATCTAGGGCTCAGCTTGCCCTTCTTTCCAAACCTCATCACCCCCTTTATCGGAGCAATCCTTAAGAATATCATATCACCTACTTCGAATTCTAGCTCCCATCAGCTAGTATTCGCAAAACTCTTTTACAGACTCTAGGCTGCCTTGGTCCTTTCCCTAATAAGTTCGACCTTTGTAGAGGCCTGCTAAACAAGTTTTGGTCCCAAAATCTGCCGCTCGCCTACTTCATCCCAGTACAACGGCGATCTGCACCGACGAGCATACAAAGCCTCATATGGTGCCATTCCAATGTTCGTATGGTAACTGTTATTGTATGCAAACTCAACCAACGGCAAATATTGGATCCAACTACCCCCAAAATCCAACACACATGCCCATAGCATATCCTCGAGAATCTAACTGGTTCGTTCGAACTGTCCATCTATCTGAGGGTGAAATGCAGTACTATAGTGAGTTGAGAACCCAATGCTCCCTGCAAACTCTTCCAGAAAAGGGAAGTGAATTACGGACCCTGATATGAAATGATGGACATGTGCACGCCATGTATCTTGACTATCTCCTCAACATAGAGTTTGTTGATTAAGGTGTAATCCCAAGAGAGGGGGGGTGAATTGGATATTAAAAAAAAATAATTTACTTAATTTTATTTTACGCACTTCTTATAAGTTTACCAACTACTTCTAGTTGCTCAAGTATGTGTGAGTGTGGCAATCCTATCTATGCATGCAATATACTCAATTTAAACATAACGCGGAAAATAAAGAGTAAAAGAAAGAGAGAAGACAAATGCAATTTTACGAGGTTCAGCCGACTTGGCCTACATCCTCGCCTTGAGCAACCACTCAAGGATTCACTAAAAACCCTGCTCCTTAAAGTGGGACGGAGCTTCCTTTACAAACCACTGCTTACAAGAGGTACAGCTCCCTCCTTATCCGCTACTCACAAGAGGTACAGCTTCCTCCTCACACCCGGTTCACAACCTGAACCGTGTTTACAATGAAATCTAAAAATAACACTCAAAACAATGCTTCTAACAAAATCTTGTGAGTACAATTCAATTTCCTAGTACATAAACATATGATATAACTTGAAGCTCAAGAATGTATGAAAAACGATACAATCGTTTGATGTATGATATGTGTCAACACACAAATTTGTATTTAATCAAAACTCCCAAGTGAAAATATATTTGGAATGCTTTGGAGTCCACAAAGGTTCTTGATTCACTTTGTAAAGATGCTCAAGTATATTTGAAGTGAGTTATTTAACAAAAATTTGACTTGAATACAACTCAATAAAAAATCACAAAGTTTTCCTTCAAGTTCCAATATTTTAATACCCAATGAACAATATATATGAATATGTGTTTCTGTACTTCATGAATTTCAAATCAATCAACCAAGCTAACAATTTTTTCTCAAAACATGATCTTCCCAAAAATCAGTTTTTATATGTGAATACACACTCAAGATCAAAACCTCTTTCTAACGATAAACACGTAAAGAGATGAGAGCTTCTTGAAAATTAATAACTTGACAGATCAAACCTTAATACTAGATCAAAGTTTAGTTAGATGAATGAATGCCCTTTTGATTTCAGTAAAGATTTTCCCAAACCAAGATGGAAGAATATTGAAGTGCAGAAAATCAGCTCTAGGGTTCAAATCTTGCAATGAGATGTATATCTTTCTTGTTGTATCTCTTAGTTTGTGCTCTAGGGTTTAGATATTTATAATATATATTATATTACCCTTATAATTAATATCAGTCATTGGATCGATAAGATACTTCACGTGTCTTTTAAATAAAGAGCTGATTTTTAGGCTTTCCCGCGAGTTCAGGCAACCGAACTCGACTTCAGGTTCCTGAAGTATCAACTTCAATCGCTTGAGGTTCCAAGGTCAGGCGACCGAAGAGCCTCGGCCAAGTTCTGTCTTCTCCATTTAATTCTTCAGGCGACTAAACTTAATCTTCTGGCAACTGAAAAAATTCTTCAAGCTACTGAGGTTTGAGTTCAAGCGACCGAACTCCCCATTCTCTCAAATTTTCATTTCTAACTACAAAATCTGCTTGGCTTCTTTTCTTGGGTCTTTCATAAAATATATTTTTCATGATTTTGAAAACATTTCAATGTCCATGAGAGTTTCCTAATGATGTACATGAAATGCGTGAATCCTAAAACCATTCTAAGTTATAATGAGCCTCAAATTAAATCATATGAAAATGTTAATATATGAGTTCTAAATACTCTTTCCCAAGATATTCTTGAACTTTGCCGCTTGCATCTTGATTCCCGTGCTCTTTGAGTTCCGTGGACCTTTGCCAAGATTTGTTAACTTTCCGTGCATGCTTAGTGTAAGTCCTGTTCACAAACTCAATGCACATATCAAATATCAAGTGATTTGTCATTATCAAAATAAGATTGGACTCGTAGAGTCAACAATCTCCACCTTTTTTATGATGACAAATGCACGAGCAAAAATATATATATAATGAGTTATGCCTAACAAGGCTCCCCCTCAATGAATGACAATATGCTCATGTTCATACACAAAGTGTTTATCCTGAATCCAAATGAAATATGAAATATACTCATAATGAATATGCTCATAATGTTTCAATTATGACATGAATAATAGTTTCTCCCCTTTTGTATATCTCACCCTTTGCATAAGATCTATAATAGTTTTACCAAGACTCTTTGCTTTCATTTTATTATTTTTTGCTTTTCCATATTTTCTCCCCCTTTTGACATCAACAAAAAGGTGTAAACAAATAAAGCATGAGTAGATGCAACCTTATGTTCTTTTCCCTTTAGAGATATTAAGGTTTTGAATGTATCCAAATTGTGATACCAAATATTAATAATATTAATAATATGCACGTTCAAGCCATTAAGTCGTAAGAGATGTTGCTCCCCCTGAATTATATCATTTAATTATGATTCTAAGCAACCTCTCGACTATGCATGAGACCTAATTCACGTCTAATTTGTATAAATCTATCCTCGGAAAGTGGTTTCGTGAATATATCGGCCCATTGTTCATCTGTGCATACAAACTCAAGTCTTACATCCCCTTTTTGTACATGGTCACGAAGAAAGTGATGCTGTATTTCTATGTGCTTAGTTCATGAATGTAATATGGGATTCTTTGAGATATTTATTGCACTCGTATTATCACATCTTATGGGAATTGTTTCATAACTTAATCCAAAATCCTTCAATTGTTGCTTAATGTAAAGCATTTGAGCACAACAACTGCCTGCCGCTATGTATTCAGCTTCATCTGTGGAAAGAGCTACTGAATTTTGTTTCTTGGAAACCCAAGAGACCAAGGAGTGTCCTAAGAAGTGACAAGTACCACTAGTGCTCTTCCTATCCACTTTACTACCCGCATAATTAGCATCTGAATAACTAAAAATCTCAAATGATGTGTGTTTTGGATACCATAACCCAATGTCCACGGTTCCTATCAAATATTTAAGTATACGTTTAACAGCTAGCAAGTGAGACTCTTTTGGAGCAGATTGAAATCTTACGCACAAACATACGCTAAACATTATATCTGGTCTACTGGCAGTCAGGTATAACAAGCTACCTATCATTCCATGATATAGTTTGACATCTACTGGTATACCTTGTTCATCTTTATCTAATTTCAATGAAGTGCTTATAGGTGTACCTAGTATTTTTCCGTCTTCCATGCTAAATTTTTTGAGTAGGTCTCTAATATACTTTGATTGATTTATGAAAATTCCATGATTTTTCTTGTTTAATCTGAAGTCCTAGGAAGAAATTTAGTTCACCCATCATGCTCATCTCAAATTCATTTTGCATTGTATTGGCAAATTCATTACACAATTCTTTATCGGTAGCGCCAAAAATGATGTCATCTACATATACTTGCACTAGGAGAATATCATCCTCCTTAGTCTTTATGAACAGGGTTGTATCTATCTTTCCTCTTATAAATCCATTTTCTAACAGAAATCCACTTAACCTTTCATACCAAGCTCTAGGAGCTTGCTTTAAATCGTACAAGGCTTTTGTTAGTTTATAAACATGATCTGAGTTCTTATGGTTTTCAAACCCTGGGGGTTGTTCTACATATACTTCCTCATTTATGTAGCCATTTAAAAATGCTCTTTTCACATCCATTTGATATAGCTTGAAATCCTTAAATGCTGCGTATGCTAATAACATTCGTATGGCTTCCATCCAAGCTACTGGGGAAAATGTTTCATCAAAATCTATACCTTCTTCTTGGTTATATCCCTGAGCTACTAATCTAGCCTTAGTTCTCACAACTATTCCATTTTCATCTTTCTTATTCTTATATATCCATTTGGTCCCTATGATTGACTTATCCTCTGGTCTGGGAACTAAAGTCCATACTCTATTTCTTTCAAATTGATTTAATTCCTCTTGCATAGATAGCACCCAAGATTCATCATCTATAGCTTCACCCACATTCTTAGGTTCTTCTTGTGATAAAAATGCACAATGACTCATCATGTTCCTAAGAGAGGAGCGAGTGGATACTCCTCATAGTGGTTCACCTATTATTTGATCTATGGGATGATTCTTTATGTATTTCTCTTGGTAGAGCATTTACCTCAGTTGTAGTTTCTTCAATTTCAATGAATGGTTCTCTAAGTTCAATTTTCTTTTCTGAATCATTCTCAATTGATAGTTCTTTTAGTTCCTTGTTTACTTCAGGTTCATCTTCTTCAATTCTTTTGGAAAAAGGATTTGTCTCATCAAACACTACATGAATAGATTCTATGACCGTCAATGTTTGTTTATTATACACTCTAAAAACTTTACTATCTAATACATACCCTAGGAAGATACCTTCATCAGATTTTACATCGAATTTTCCTAAATGATCATTGTCTCGAAGCACAAAACACCTACAGCCACAAACATGAAAATATGATATGTTTGGTCTATGGTCATTCTATAACTCGTAAGGAGTCTTATTAAGTGATGGTCTAATTAGAACTCTATTTAGTACATAGCAGGCGGTATTCACTGCCTCGGCCTAGAAGTATTTGGGTAATCTATGTTCGTTAAGTATAGTTCTGGCCATTTCTTGTATAGATCTATTCTTTCTTTCAACAACGCCATTTTGTTGTGGTGTTCTAGGAGCTGAAAAATTATAGCTAATTCCTAATGAGTTGCATTAGTCTTCCATGCCTTGATTTTTAAACTCTCTACCTCTATCACTTCGAATTTTGGTAATTGTATATCCCTTTTCATTTTGTACTCTCTTGCATAGATTTATAAAGTTTTCACATGCTTCATCTTTTTTACCTAGGAATAGTACCCATGTGTATCTTGAGAAGTCATCAACTATGACAAAAGCGTATGATTTTCCTCCTAAACTCTGAATTTGGTTTGGTCCAAATAAGTCTAAGTGCAGCATTTGAAGTGGCCTAGTAGTGGAGATCTCTTTCTTCTTATTAAAGCTTGTTCTTGCTTGTTTTCCTAGTTAGCATGCATCACAGATTTCATCTTTCACAAATTTTGTCTTGGGCAGTCCCTTAACTAATTCTTTCTTAACTAATTTTCAAATTAAATCCATGTTTACGTGTCCTAGTCTCCTATGCCAAATCCAACTTATTTCATTCATAGCAGATAAGCATGTTACACTTTTTCAAGTTAAGTTATCAAAACTTGTGGTGTATACGTTTTCATGTCGTTTAGCAATGAACAATATCTTATTATCAGTTTTGTGTTCAACTATCCACTTGTCATGTTCAAATGATACTTTGTACCCTTTATCACATAGTTGACTTATGCTTAATAAGTTGTGCTTTAGACCTTCAACTAATAAAACATCATCAATAATGAGTGAGGAGTCATTACCGACTTTACCGACACCTGTGATCTTTCCCTTAGCATTATCTCCAAAGGTAACAAACCCTTCATCCTTGAGTGTGAAGGAAGTGAATTTTGATTTGTCTCCGGTCATGTGACGTGAGCATCCGCTGTCCATATACCATCTATCTTTTGAAGAAGTGGATCTTAAGCAAATCTACAAGATACAATTAAACAACTAGCTTTGGTACCCAGATTGTCTTGGGTCCAGGAGGGTTAGTGCTAGTTTGACCTTTCACCTTCCATACTCTCTTAATTTTTACATATTTATTTTTTAAAGGACAATCAAATTGTATGTGACCCAACCTTCTACATTTAAAGCATGTAGTATATCTACAATGATTCTTAGTTGGGACAAATGACTTTGATTCTTTTGTGAAATATCCCATGTAAAGTTGTCTTTTCCTAATATTTTCTTTACCATTAAAACCGAGCCCTTCTTTTTCTAGAGAATTTCTTTGAGATCCTAAGAGCTTTTCAAAGTTGTCTGTCCTTCGGTAAATTTACAAATTATTTCAAATTTTTCTTTCAAGTCCTTTTCTAATTCCTCAATTTTCAGCTCTTTATCCTTCATGAAAGATGCATGGGATTCATTTTGGTGTTCAACAAGATTTGAAAGTTCTTTGACTTGGCTTCTTAACTCGAAGTTTTCTTTGTTTTCTTCTTAAGTATTTTAATAGTGTATAGGTATTCTTGTTTCAGTTCATCATATGAAATCATATCATTTTCATTTTCAGATTCACTAGAGTAGTATGAAGATGATGAACGAGATGATAGTACCTCAAAGTCATCATGTTCCATTAGACACAGATTGGCAACCTCGTCGTCGCTGGATTCATATTCTGAACTTCTAGTGCTATGTGTATCCCAGCCGACTTTCAGCGCTTTCTTCTTTTTCCTTGAAGCTTTCATGAGTTTAGGGCACTCAGGCTTGATGTGTCCAACTTCTCGTCAATTGTAGCATGTTGGTTGATCCTCCTTCTTTTTCTTCATGCTTTGCTCTCCTCTTTCTAATTTAAAGTTCCGAAATTTTCTGTTGAACTTTTTGTTCTTCTTTAAGAACTTTTCGAACTTCTTTGTTAGCAAGGCCATGTCATCATCCGTTTCGGAATCGCTTCCTTCACTTGAGTAGCTTGATGATGCCTTAAGTGCAGTGACCTTCTTAGCTTTGCTTTGTTCATTTTTCCTCTCGTTTATCGCCAGCTCATAGGTGATAAGTGAGCCAATGAGTTCGTCCACTGACATCTCCTTGAGGTTTCTCCCTTCTTCTATTGCAGTAGCTTTAGCTTCCCACACTAGAGGTAATCCTCTGAGTATTTTCCTGATCAACTCATAAGAAGGGTAAGTTTTTCCAAGAGCATTTAAAGAGTTAATGATGTGTGTGAATCTAGTGTACATGGATTATATGGATTCATCAATCATCATTTTAAATGCCTCATATTCACTAGTGAGCATGTCTATCCTGCTATCCTTTACTTCCTTAGTGCCTTCATATGTAACTTCTATTTTTTCCCAAATTTCTTTAGCTGAGTTACATGCCATTACCCTATTAAATTCATTGACATCTAGAGCAAAGAAAAGTATGTTCATGGCTGTGGGATTACTTTGAACTAACTTCCAATCTTCTTCGGCATATTCATCTTCAGTTTTAGGTACATTAATCTTATCAATTACTTTAATGGGAATGTGATTTCCTTTAGTCACAATTTTTCAAACTTTCCAATCTACATTCAATAGATATATGCTCATCCTACGTTTCCAATAGGTGTAATTTACACCACAGAAAGTGGGGGGTCTATTGGATGAGTGTCCCTCACCAAATGGAGTTACACCAATGTGTGCCATGTGATCGTTTTACAAATTAACTATCAAGTCTAAGTAAATCCGCTCTGATACCAAATGTTGATTAAGGTGTAATCCCAAGAGGGGCGGTGAATTGGATATTAAAAAATATAATTCACTTTATTTTCTTTTACACACTTCTTATAAGTTTACCAACTACTTCTAGTTGCTCAAGTATGTGTAAGTGTGGCAATCCTATCTATGCATGCAATATACTCAATTTAAATATAACACGGAAAATAAAAAGTAAAAGGAAGAGAGAAGACAAACGCGATTTTATGAGGTTCAGCCGACTTGGCCTACGTCCTCGCCTTGAGCAACCACTCAAGGATTCACTAAAATCCCTGCTCCTTAAAGTGGGACGGAGCTTCCCTTACAAACCACTGCTTACAAGAGGTACAGCTCCCTCCTTATCCGCTGCTCACAAGAGGTACAGCTTCCTCCTCACACCCGGTTCACAACCTGAACCGTGTTTACAATGAAATCTAAAAATAACACTCAAAACAATGCTTCTAACAAAATCTTGTGAGTACAATTCAATTTCCTAGTACATTAACATATGATATAACTTGAAGCTCAAGAATGTATGAAAAACGATACAATCGTTTGATGTATGATATGTGTCAACACACAAATTTGTATTTAATCAAAACTCCCAAGTGAAAATATATTTGGAATGCTTTGGAGTCCACTAGGGTTCTTGATTCACTTTGTAAAGATGCTCAAGTATATTTGAAGTGAGCTATTTAACAAAAATTTGACTTGAATACAACTCAATAAAAAATCACAAAGTTTTCCTTCAAGTTCCAATATTTTAATCAAGGTAGGTTTTTCAATAAGAAACCCAATGAACAATATATATGAATATGTGTTTATGTACTTCTTGAATTTCAAATCAATCAACCAAGCTAACAAGTTTTTCTCAAAACATGATCTTCCCAAAAATCAGTTTTTATATATGAATACACACTCAAGATCAAAACCTCTTTCTAACGATAAACACGTAAAGAGATGAGAGCTTCTTGAAAATTAATAACTTGACAGATCAAACCTTAATACTGGATCAAAGTTTAGTTTGATGAATGAATTTCCTTTTGATTTCAGTAGCGATTTTCCTAAGCCAAGATGGAAGAAGATTGAAGTGCAGAAAATCAGCTCTAGGGTTCAAGTCTTGCAATGAGATGTATATCTTTCTTGTTGTATCTCTTAACTTGTGCTCTAGGGTTCAAATATTCATAATATATATTATATTACCCTTAGAATTAATCTCAGCCATTGGATCAATAAGATACTTCGCGTGTCTTTTTAATAAAGAGCTGATTTTTAGGCTTTCCCGTGAGTTCAGGCAACCGAACTCGACTTCAGGCTCCTGAAGTATCAACTTCAAGCGCCTGAGGTTCTAAGGTCAGGCGACCGAAGAGCCTTGGCCAGGTTCTGTCTTCTCCATTTAATTCTTCAGCCGACTGAACATAATCTTCAGGCAACCAAAGAAAATCTTCAAGCTACTGAGGTTTGAGTTCAGGCGACTGAACTCCCCATTCTCTCAAATTTTCATTTCTAACTACAAAATCTGCTTAGCTTCTTTTCTTGGGTCTTTCATAAAATATATTTTTCATGATTTTGAAAACATTTCAATGTCCATGAGAGTTTCCTAATGATGTACATGAAATGCATGAATCCTAAAACCATTCTAAGTTATAATGAGTCTCAAATTAAATCATATGAAAATGTTAATACATGAGTTCTAAATACCCTTTCCCAAGATATTCTTGAACTTTGCCTCTTGCATCTTGATTCTCGTATTCTTTGAGTTCCATGGACCTTTGCCAAGATTTGTTAACTTTCCGTGCATGCTTAGTGTAAGTCCTGTTCACAAACTTAATGCAAAGATCAAATATCAAGTGATTTGTCATTATCAAAATAAGATTGGACTCGTAGAGTCAATAGAGTTCTACTAGCTTATCCATGGAATAACTAGTTCTAACCGGAATGAAATGGAAAGTCTTTGTCAATCTGTCAATCACTACCTATATGGCATTCTGCCCATGCAACGCTAAAGGTAATCCCGATACAAAGTCCATCGATATATGCTCCCACTTCCACGTAGGGATGTCCAGTGGTTGAAGTGGTCCCACTTGCGTCTGGTGATCTGCCTTCACCTGTTGACATGTCAAGCACTGACCCACAAATTTAGAAATTTCCCTCTTCATGTTACTCCACCAAAACATTTCTTACAAGTCTCTATACATATTCATGCTACCTGGGTGAACAGTATAGAGAGAATGGTGAGCTTCCCCTAGAATCGTCCTCTTTGTCTCTGCGTCATTTGGCACACACAATCGAGTGTGAAATCTAAGAACTCCATCCTCAGCAACATTAAATTTTGTGTGCTACTCATCCTGCATCTTCTCTACAATCTCCATCAACTCTGAATCTTTCAACTGAGCTGTTCTGATTCTCTCCCGTAAAGTCGGTTGAACCACCAGACTAGAAATGAACACCTGATGATTCCCTTCTACGAATTCTACACCCAACCTCTTCAAGTCCATCACGATCTAGTGCGAATCCATCATTGCTGAGGTTGATGTACCCCTAGATTTTCGGCTTAATGCATCGGCTACCACATTCACCTTTCTTGGGTGATAGCTAATGGTGCTATCGTAATCCTTTATCAACTCGAGTCATCTGCGCTACCTCATATTCAACTCCTTTTAGGTGAAGAAATACTTGAGACTCTTATGGTCAGTAAAGATCTCGCACCTTACACCATAAAGGCAGTGTCGCCAGATCTTCAATACAAACACAACTACTGCCACCTCCAAGTCGTACATAGGATAGTTCTTTCTGTACTCTTTCAACTGACAAGACGCATATGCAATGACTTTCCCCTGCTACATTAGAACATAACCAAGTCCCTTTTGTGATGGATCACTGCAAATTACAAATCCACCCTCACCTAATGGAAGGGCCAACACTGGGGTAGTGACTAGACGCTGCTTCAATTCCTGGAGGCTCTACTCACATTCGTCGGTCTAGTAAAACTTCACATTCTTCCTTATGAGTCGTATCAAAGACCTTGATAATATGGAGAACCCCTCGACAAATTGGCGGTAGTATCTAGCAAGACCTAGAAAACTTCTAACTTCCTGCACGTCCTTCGACCTTGCCCAGTCAACTACAACATTTACTTTGCTCGGATCCACTGAAATCCCTTTTATGGATACCACATGACCCAGAAATGCAACCTGCTCTAGCTAGGATTCACATTTCTTAAGTTTAGCAAATAACTTCTTTTCCCTAATTACCTAAAGTACTAGTCTTATATGAGCTTCATGCTCCTCAGGGCTCCTCGAATAGACCAAAATATCATCTATGAACATAATAAAAAATTGGTCTAAGTACTTGTGGAATACCCTGTCCATCAGGTCCATAAATACAAATGGAGCATTCATCAACCCGAACGACATAACCAAGAACTTGTAATGGTCGTATCGAGTTCGAAAAGCAGTATTTGATACATCATCTAATCTAACCTTCACCTGATGATATCCAGATTGCAGATTGATTTTAAAGAAAATCTACGTACCCTGAAGCCAATCAAACAGGTCGTCAATTCGGGGTAATGGATACTTGTTCTTCACTATTACTTTATTAATCTCTCGGTAGTTGATGCACATTCTCATGAACCCATCCTTCTTTTTCACAAACAACACTGATGCACCCCAGGGGGATACACTCGGTCTGATAAATCCCCTGTTGAAAAGTTCTTGTAGTTGTTCATTTAACTCCTTTAATTCAGTTGAAGCCATTTTGTATGGGACTTTGGAGATTGGTGTTGTCCCAGGGATCATATCAAATGCAAATTCCACCTCCCGATCAGGAGGCAACCCCACTAAATCCTCTGGAAAAAAATAAAGAACTCCTTTATCACTGGGATATTTTCCAACTTGAGTTCCTCCTTTGGTGCTTCCTTCACCACTACAAGGTAACCTTGGCATCCCCTTAAAAGTAACCTCTTTGCGTAGATAGCCGAAAGGATCCATGGTGCCGAACACACACACAACCCAACAAATATAAACTCCTGCTCCCCAGGAGGTTTGAATACCACGTCCTTCCTGCGACAGTCAATGATCACGTAGTTGGATGCTAGCCAGTCCATGCCCAAAATAATGTCAAAACCATGCATATCAAGGACTATCAAACTAGCAGGTAGCACTCTCCCCTAAATCTCTACTGGATAATCCCTGATCACCTTACTACATACTAGCACTAACCCTATCGGTGTGCCCACTACTAACTCTATCTCTAATAGTTGAGCCTCTAACCCACATAGTTTAACAAATCCCCGAGACACAAACGAGTAGGTTGCACCTAAATCAAATAATACAATGACACTATCTGATAGTATGTAAATAGGATATAACCCAATTTAGAAATTTCACCTTTAACATAATTAATGTAACTATGGAATAATGGAATTGATATAATATATAGGTTCTAATTTAATAATTCATATTCCAATTCTATCACAAAACCATTGAGGTAAAAATCTCCGTCCTAACATTAACTTCACACACATACCCACTCATCCTAATATTCCAACATAAATTTCCTGAGTTTTAGTCCCTCAACCTAGAAACAGAACCATCGATGGATTTACCATGGTTTTATGAAACTCGCGACTGATTTAGAAAATCACAGAAGTTCGTCAATAGATTTCTACCACAAAGCTTCTAGACCAAAACCCATCTAAACCTTCCCAAACTGGTCCCTATCTTATCTCAACCTATACTCGGGTAATTATCAATCCTCAAAGTCTGCAGAACCTAACAAACCTAGGCTCTGATACCACCTGTAATGACCCCGACCCGCCACGCGGGCCCAGAGTGCTACTTTAGTGACGTTAGTGTACCTGATACCTTATTCATCAAATATAAAATACACATACGCAGCGAAAATAAAATATAAAATTCTCAAATTACATTACCAGAGTTCAAACTATCTTTATACACAAATATATCCATTTTCACATAATTACATCCCGTAAAACTAAACAAAAATAAAATCTCTATCTACACACTACCTACATAAAATTCACACCACTAGTCCGGCTCCTCTAGCTTGCTAGACCCGATCTATAGGATTCCCTGAAAAGACAGTTTGCAAAGTAGGGGTGAGGCACAACTCAGTAAGGGAAAAACTAAGTTAATTTCAGTGTGTGGCCAGTATGCATTTAGTGTACAGAAAATAACCAATTCACCAAGCAGATAAACCCATTTATGAAAATATTCTTATTTCACACTCACACACACAATTAGTCGAGGATAGGGAAGATTACCCGCCCATACAAGTAGCTTCCCTCTGCTCTAGTACCATTACTGCTACCAGGGCACTCACCTTTCTTAGTAAGCCCTCAAAGTTTCTTATTAATTAACCATATTCACATAAATTAATAGATATGCATATAAGACATTCCCTGTGACAAACACGCCATTTACATCCCCATTACACGGGTTGTGTGGCCCAAAGGCTGAACTAATGTCCTGGGGGATCCACCCAGATAGTAGTCATCTATACCCTCCGCTAACATACTTCGCGGGTACATACAGCTCCAACTGCTAGTCCGATTGCCCTCATGCAATTTAAATAATAGAAAATATCATTTAAAACATCATTTCACATATATTTCTTGTTATTCCAAAAACCCGACCCCCAACCAAAAATACAGTTCGGTATATAGCCATCAAATAAAACTCGGCCCTCAGCCTTCAAATAATAATCCTGGACCTTGGCTAATCAAACAGTGCCCGGCCACTGGCCGTTAGTTCAAACCCTTGCATTTCATAAACAGTTCTATTATTTTCACAAACATTTGCAGTATTTTTCACAACAATTCCAGTATTTCAAAATCCCAAATACAGATATACAATAATCCATACAAATCAAATCATCTGCCACACAATTTTCCACATTCTATCATATCCATATAAATAAACAAGTTTTTCACCATTCATTTTATTCAAAAATATCATACCATTTATCCTAGGTTTGTAAAATTCATTTGAACGGTTGGTTTCCAAAATAGCCTTTAAATTTCCAAATGAATAATAAATAAATAAATATATTTATATAAGCATAACAATTTAATTGATTCAAATTTCATAAAATTGCTAACTTAACTTATTCCCCTTACCTGATTCCTGAAGAAAAAAAAAAACCCGATAACACCCCAACCTACACCCCAGGTGTTCAAAAAATCCCTGAGCCATGAAATTCAAAATTCACTATATTATTCGTCACAATCCCTAGAACAATTTTTCCTAAAATTTCCTTAGATTCTGAATACCCTAAATAGCCTAATAAAAGCCTAAATTATCAAACTTACCCCTGATTTAGGATTGGTACCCCGGAACTCCAATTTGAAAACCCGCTCTGACTAGATTGTAAAGAATCTCCCCATGAGTCTCCTGGCAATTTCCGTTCGTTAATGGGGCTTATAGTTTAAGAGAAATTGAGGTAAATTTGAGATTTGGCCTTATCCCAGGAGATATGCTTACGTTGCTCCCACGACAGATCCACTCCAATAGAAATATCGAAGGTGGCGAGTAGAGTCCAACGGTATTTTCGAATTTTTGATCGGCCGAATAATGGAGATGAGATGGAGAAGAGTGGGAGAGATGAGATGGAGGACAGAGCAAAGAAAAAAAAAAAACCCTTTGTAGTTTCCTTCCGCCTGAAGGATCCTAAGATCCTTGAAGATGTATTTTATATATATATATATATATATATATATATATATATATATATATATATATATATTTATAACATTATTATTATATTATATTATTTAATTAATAATAATTAATTAATTAATTTTAAAAAAAAATTTCAAATTTTTATTTTTTAATAATAAATTTTTAAAAATTTTTATTATTATTTTTTTATTTTTTTATTTTTATTTATTTTTTTATTTTTTTTTAGGAACTTCCTTAAGGTTTGAATACCAAATTACCTACTTTTACTTTACTCCATCTAAAGTCTACCCAATTATGTTTTATTACTTTAGACAATTCTGATATGAATAAATAACTAAATACTGGCTCCTATACCTAGTTGGGCAACCAAAATCCATGTTCTAAAGACTCAATTGGAGCTCCAAGCTTATATCAGACATTCTATGATGTAGGAATCAAAGTTGATATTCCAAAAGATCATTCAACATAACGGCAACAAATTCAACAGTGCTAGAAAAATAAGAGATATATATAACCAAGAAGAAGAAGAAGAAGAAGAAGAAGAAGAAGAAAAAGAGGAAAACCTAGATCCCAGCAAGGAGCAACAGCGGTGGCGGACGCACGAAGCGAACGACGACGGGCGAAAGCTAGGCTACGATAGCGACGGCAAGCCAACGGCGATGGGCGACAGAGACGGGCAAGGGAACGGCGACAAAGAGAGGAGGACCAAAAGAGAGGAGGAATAGGAGGGAAGGAGGGGCTGTGATAGAATATGGAGGGAATGAAAAAAATTGGGGGAAAAAACGGGAAAATAGAGTTTGGAGGGAAGTAGCCAATAGTGACGAATTTGTAAATTCGTCACTAATAGTTTTAGATAAAAAAAATTTTATTTTTATTTTTAAAGGGAAGTATTAGTGACGGTTCCCAAATCTGTCACTAATGAGGAGCCAATAGTGATGAATTTACAAATTCATCACTAATACTCTGAAGTAAAATTGTTTTACTTTTTTTTTTAAAAAGGAAGTATTAGTAACGGCTCTCAAATCCGTCATTAATAGTGGGCCAATAATGATGAATTTACAAATTCGTCACTGATACTCTGAAGTAAAATTTTTTCATTTTTATTTTTAAAAAGGGTAGTATTAGTGACGGTTCTTAAATTCGTCACTAATAATGGGTCAATAGTGGCAAGTATAGAAATTCGTCACTATTACTCTAAATTAAAATTTTTTTAAATTTGTTTTTTTAAAAGGGAAGTGTTAGTGACGGTTTCCAGATCCGTCACTAATAATGGGCCAATAGTGACAAACTTACAAATTCATCACTAATATTTCGAACTAAAATTTTTTAATTTTTTTTAAAAAAGGGAAGTATTAGTGACGGTTCTCAAATCTGTCACTAATAATGGGTCAATAGTGACGAATTTACAAATTCATCACTAATACTCTAAACTAAAGTTTTTTTATTTTTTTTTTTAAATGGAAGTATTAGTGATGGTTCTCGAATCCATCACTAATAATAGGCCAATAGTGACGAATATAGAAATTCGTCACTAATACTCTGAACTAAAATTTCTTTTATTTTTTATTTAAAAAGGAAAGTATTAGTGACGGTTCTTAGATCCGTCACTAATAATGGACCAATAGTGATGAATTTACAGATTTATCACTAATACTCTAAAGTAAATTTTTTTTAAAAAATAATAGTAGTGACGGTTATTTAATCGTCACTAATGTTTATCTTTTAGTGACAAATTTAATTCGTCACTAATACCACAGAAATCGTAGCTAATATTTTATCGGGGTAATTTCTACGCTAAAAATATTTTTCAGCCATTTTTTCCAGGTTTTAGTGACAAAATTGAATCCGTTACTAATAATTTCATCACTAAAAACCATTTTTTTTTTTTGTAGTGAGAGTTTATAGCATGTCCGAGTAGAGGCAAACTAAGGATTTTTAGTACATTTCATGGGCTTAAAAAGCGTTCCTATTGAAGAAAAGAAAAGAGGGATATTGTTGACCTTATATGTCATTCCCAGTTTTGATAATGACAAATAATTTGGTATTTAATGGTTGCCAAGTTTGTGTCCAGGTTCTTATTGACAAGTTCATATAATGGCATGCAGCAACCTAAAGAGAAGTGAAGACTCCGACCGATTTATTATTTGTAATGTTATTGGGTGTGTAATAATTTCATTTCAAAAAGGTTTGTAATAATTTGCAGTGTATGCATGTAGGAACTATAAAGCTCAAGACCTTAGAAATGACCCTAGGTCCCAACACTTAGTGCACATTGTCCCCATAATCACATATATTATCTGGGGAATTAATTGAAGTAAAACTGGGCAAAATTGCAAAAAATTAAGAGAGGTCAGGCGACCAAACCTTAGGAGTTCAAAACTCCTCGGGCGCCCGAACTGCTGGAAAGTCAGCAGTTTGACCTTGGTTCGGGTTACCGAACCAGAATGAATGAATCTCCCCCAAGCGACCAAACTCATGTCAGAATGCTTTTTCACCAACCTGGGCGCCTGAACCGTCACTTTCAAATCGGACCTCGGGTGACCGAATTGGTCAATTCAGTTAATCGAACTTAACACCGGGCACTCGAACTTACGAACAAATGCTACTGACTTTTGTTCGCGCCACCGTACCAGAATTCGTGCTGCCAAACCACTTTAAAGAGCTTTTTAAAATTAGTCTGTTCGGCCAACTGAAACTCGATTCAGCCACCCAAATCTTACGGGTTAAATTATTTTTTTTTACCGAGGTTAAATTTAATTAAACAGTGTTAATTTTTCTAAACCATTTTAAAACAATTTTAAGAATACCCTTCATGTCCCCAACCATTATAATTTTGTTATTCTCTATATATAGGGGCTCATTTGCAAAATTAAGGTGGGATTAGCAACATAATTAGTAAAAAAATCCTCTCAATCTCAAAAACCTATTTTTGCCTATTCCACTCCATATACTCTCAAACCTTCATTCCCTTGATACATCCTATCCTTGTGAGAGTGTTATATTGTGTTATTGATTAATATAGTTTCCTCATACTCCCATTTTCTTGGTTATTTATTTGATATTACTTTTGGGGAAATAAGCAAAGAATTATCTCACAAATTTTACTTGATAAATCTTGTCTTGGGAAAAACTCGTTAGCTTTAGGATCTTAGCATTGTCATTGCAAGATTCCTTAAAGCTTTATTTGTTTTGTGTGTGCAAAATATTTTACAAAGTTAGATTTCAAACAACTCTTGTGCTAAATACATTTAAGAAAATACTTTTGAGTTCGTTTGAATATTATTGTTAGCATCTTTGAAACAATAATATGATATTGGGATTTGATATACTTTGCTTAGTTTCAAAGATGAACTTGTGATACACTCTTGTACTTGATTAGATAAAGTCATTATTTTGAGTGTTGATTGCACACGTAGAGCACTGAACTTATAGTTCATACATACTTGAGGTGCATTGATTATACTGTGCGTATTGGGTACATATCCACTTTACTTGAGAAACGTAATCACTGTACCGATTATTTTGTGAAAAATACTATTGTATTTCCAGGCGTTGCCTGAGGGGGTTTGATCAAACCTGGAAGGATCAAGTTGGGGTCAGCCCTATGAATTTGACCTTGAGTCTTCTATGCCTTGCAAGGAGAGTTTGTAAAGGTTGAGGTTAGTCATGTGCTAATTGACCTGGTTCTAATCGGTGCCGCTCCACCCTTTTAGTGAGCATTAGTGAAATCCTCAGGCTTGCGAGTTAGGGACGGGGACGTAGGCACAGTTGGCCGAACCCCGATAACATTTCTTGTGCCTGCTTTTAATTTTCGCATTTTAAATTCCAGCACATGAATGTTTGTATTTTACTCTTGTGAATAATTGGGATTATTTTTGCATAGACAGACCCTAAGTTGAGTAATAATTTTGATCTGGCTTAACCTAGTGATAAATTTTAAATACCCAATTCACCCCCTTCTTGGGAATACACCAAAGCAAACATTTGGTATCAGGGCCTTGTGGCATTGATTTAAATGTTTTTGCTAAAAGATCAAGATGGCTCTCGTTGGTGTATCCCCATTCGGTGTGGGAGGATCCCTTTCAAATCCTCCATCATTTTATGGTGTAGATTTTATAGTTTGGAAATTTAGAATGACCGTTTTATAAAATCTAGGAATTGGAGGGCCTGGCAAGTGATCGATAAAGAGATTTGTATGGTAGTGGAAGATGATATTAATTTGTTGCATGCAAATTCATATGCCATGGACATGCTATATTGTGCTTTAGACTCTAATATTTTGTTTGAGATTATGGCATGTACAAATGTGAGGGAGGTTTGGGTTGAGCTAGAAAAAAAATATGGAGAGACCTAGGAAAAGGGAACCATCACTCCAGAGATGTCATGTTCAGATGATCAAGGAGTGATAAGTGATAGGGATAGTGCATCAACAGAACATGAGGTATATGATTCTTGCTCTACCTCATTTGAGGATTCATGTGTTGAATGTTGTGTTGCTACTTGTGCTGAATCATTTATTGAATATTGTGATGACCTTGTTATTGATCCACTGATGATTCTTGTAAAAAATATTGCAATATATTGTATGATGAATCATCTCGTATTCCTTGTGAAAATAGTGTTGTGGTTGCATGCATTGATTCATGTGAAAATTATTGTGTTAATTCTTTTGATGAATCATGTGCTGAATTATAAAAGCATGACTTCGTGTCAAAAGCTAGAAAATGCCTTATTGAAAATGAATAAGTTTCTAGTTAGGGTGAACACGAAGAATGTATTTTTCAAAAATGAAAATGAAAGGATAGCTCAACAATTAGAAAAATTGAAGGAATATCATGCTATGCTCAAGAAGAAAAAGATTGAGAAGGTCTTGAAAATCATCTGCTTAGAAAGAGAAATTGACAATTATTCTGAAATGATTTTTAAATCTAAGAAGTATATTTCAAATAAACCCTTAAGAGTTGAAAGAAATACTTTTTTTGAAAAGGGTTCATCTTGCGAATCCCATTGTCATGCCTCATTGAGTAAAAACATATTAAATAAGCATACTCTTTTATGTATATTCAATACTTGCTTATTTAGCAAAACTATGTGCCATGTGTGGTTTAACTTTCTATTTAGAAGTGCAAAAGGCTTAGAAAAGGAAATGAAATGGATAATTAGCAAGTCAAATCCCGTAGGACCTAAGGAAAAATGGATTTAAATTAAAATCATCAAATTAGTTATTTTTCTCCTTAGACCCTAGGACTAGGTTTAGGGGGTAGTGATGATTAAAAGACTTGAAAGTGGTGCATGCTTGAAATTTCAAATCTTATTATATGTATTCATTATACACTATTGCCATACTAAGAATCATAAGATAACCAAGCCAATACAAAAATTGAATAAAATCCACTTTCAAAATGGACAAAACATTTTTTCTTGGTAAACTATTCCAAAATGCTTAACTCATACTTTAAGACAAAACATCTTAAGTTAAGCAACTATTGTTCATTGCACAGAAATGAACTTTAGGGTCTCATCCTATTCTATATATCTTTAACCCTAATCTCATCAACCAAAATTTAGTCATCACCTTAGGTATAAGCACTGTTAATTAAAATTCCATATTTATTGTGTGCTTAATAAAAATCATCATTCTCAATCAACCGCTAAGGGATTCAGGTTTTATTTATTGAATCAAATTATTCCCTTTGAGTTTAACATCTAAGTCCTCTAATCTTGATTCACCTATCTCCTCTATAGGAAATCTTTACCATACCATGATCACATCGAGTAAAGATCCTCCCTCTCATTGGTTCGTATCCTTGCTTTAAATTGTAACTATATTTATAGGATACTTTCCATTCTCCGAAGAGCATCGTTCAAGAAAATTCAAATACTCATAAATGCTCTTTGCCTAAGTGGTTGGACATATCCATTTGCATGAAAATATCTTGAATCATGTCCACTTATATTGAATACTCTTTGAACTTAACAAAAATTATAATCCTTAAGAGTATTTAATCTACTTCACACGCATAGCTCTCAAAACGTTAAGTCGTATCCTTTAGAGCTTTATATACTTAGAGATGAGTTGAATGACTAATATGATGGCCATAGGTTTCAACATATATGAAAACTCAATAACTAAGAAACCTATGCATGAATGTTAAGAAAGAAAAGCCATTTGAACTCCGGCCTCTATCATATATTGAAATTCATAAGTAAAAAGGCATACATTGGCTTATGACCCTGAAGAAGTATTGCATGTGAATCTTTGGTCCTCTAAGCCTAAGCATGTTTAGCCAAGACTAAATTACGAAAAATTTAAACACTTGGCTAAGTAATTAGAAAATGAATAAGGCATAAAATGGATTAGTGCATAACTCAGGAGGAGCGTCTCTCCTTCACAACTAAATAAATTTAATGCTCTCACATTATTATTTGCTTATGTGCCTTGATGAAAATAACTCTGTAGCCCACCATCCATTGTTTGTCTAATGATTATTTCATTATTGGATAGCATATATTAGAACTACTGGATTGCATGCTTGTGTTGAAAGCCTCATGCATAGCGGATGCAGTTACTGAGAATTGCATGCTGGTAGTGGATTATAGGTTCTCGCATGCTCAAACTGAATTATTTTGAATTGATTGCTTGAATCTATCAGGTTTTGGTACATGAAAATTTTGGAAATGTCCGATTTATAGACGACATGCTGCTGAAATTTCGATAGGATTTTTCCCAAACCAAAACCTTGTGTTAAAAATGATTATGATAAAATTAACGTTAAAATATTTTTTGAAAGGATGAGTGAAAACTAATTGAATAATTAAACTTCATCCTACCATAATCATCAAATATTTAGAGAGGCTAAAATTCATCCCTATAGAAAGAACATAAATGACTTATATGCGTCACCTTTGTCTACTGAAATATCGAGACTCTTCTAAAATTTCTGAACATTATATCCTGCACTTGAGGTTCTATGATTTGATATGGAATGTTCTTGGGTCATGAACATTATTGCGTGTCTTAATATATATATTCTTTGATGCATCTATGGTCTATAAGGACAACTATACTGAGAAGGATATATATAGTTGATTAATAATCAGTATGGTTGGTTTAGAAGTTTCCAAATGATGGCTTATACTACTAGACATAATAAAATAATTCTCTATCCAGTATAAGTAGCTTATCGTATGTAAGCATGAATTCAAATTGATAGGGGGAGCATATGAAATTAAATTCTTATCTTGTTTTGCTCACAAATATTTTTAGCATAGATCTATTGTGAACTCACTGTGGCATGTGCTTTAACCAAAATGATCTTTGTGAAAATCTTAAGTTGATATATATTCTTTGCCACATGTTGTTTGTGTTTGCCATGTGATCCTTACTTTAAATTGTTTGACATCTTTAGGATCATTGTGGTTGTGATTTTCTAATTGTATTTTAGTATGTGCTTAATGGACAAACCAGAAAACTTGTACAGGCTTGTATTAAATTAAAATCTTATTAGCCCCCAGTACATTTTGCAAATATCAAAGGGGGTATATTTTTAATATCCGTATATATATTTTATATATATTTACTGTATTATAAGAAAAAAAAATGCCTTTTTAAATTAAACATGTTTTATTTCTTGCTTGTGTGTTAAAGACTTTCATGACTTGTGCTATCTATGCTTTAAAATTTTAAGTCATGAAGTTTTTTTTTTTTTTTTTTAAATTTGCAAAGGATGTTGCATAACTGGTTCATGGATCTAACATGAAAATGCATGCGAACTAGTTAGATCGTTTTTATGCTCAAACCTATTATTTGTTATCATATGCCGTGTGTTTTAAACTCATATCTTCCACGGGTCTTATGATATGTTTCAATTGCAATGGTTTGTGCATACTTATGGTCTAATTATATTTTCATGTCTTTTAAAACTTTAAATGACCAGTTATATATATAGTTTGTGTGCTCAATTGCTATACTTCATACTTTGTCATTTATTGTGCATTGTATGATTATATTATTTTTTTGGGATATTAAAAGTAAAATTTTTTTTATCATACTGAACTATTTGAGTTGATTGTTGCCCATATATTGTAAATTTAAAACTCAATTAGGTCATTTCTGTACAGGTACTTTTGGGAAAATGCTCTATTTTCAAACGGCATGCTGCCGAAATTTCTAAAAATTTTCCCAATTCTATCGTGTATTTAAATGATTCATACTCAAATGTATTGCTTATACACTTTATATTTATAGCCCTTTTTGGTGTTGCTAAAAGGAGGAGAAGTGGCAAAATTGGGTAGTGTTTAAATTTTAAAATAAAATCCTTATTTTTCCAATTATGCATAAAGTCAAGGGGAGCCTATTATTGCCGTACCCATTTTTGCCTGGTGTATTTGTCATCATCAAAAAGGGGGAGAATGTTGACCTTATAGGTCATTCCTAGTTTTGATAATGAAAAATACTTTGGTATTTAATGGTTGCCAAGTTTGTGTGCCGGTTCTTATTGACAAGTTCATATAATGGCATGCAGCAACTTGAAGAGAAGTGAAGAAACCGGCAGATTTATTATTTGTAATGTTATTGGGTCTGTAATAATTCCATTTCAAAAAGGTTTGTAATAATATGCATTGCATGCATATAGGAACTATAAAGCTCAAAACCTTAGCAAACACCCTAGGTCCCAACACTTAGTGCACATTGTCCCCATAATCACATATATTATCTGGAAAATTAATTGAAGTAAAACTAGGCAAAATTGCAAAAATTAAGAGAGGCCGGGCGACTGAACCCTAGGAGTTCAAAACTCCTCAAGCGTCCGAACTGCTGGAAAGTCAGTAGTTCGACTTTGGTTCGGGCTACTGAGCCAGAATGAACGATTCTCCCTTGGGCGACCGAACCCATGTCAGAATGCTTTTTCACCAACCCAGGCACCAGAACCTTCACGTTCAAATCAGACCTCGGGTGACCGAATTGGTCAGTTCAGTTAACCGAACTTAGCACCGAGCACCCAAACTTACGAACAAATGCTACTGACTTTTGTTCGGACTACCATACCAGAATTCGAGCTGCCGAACCACTTTAAAGAGCTTTTTAAAATGAGTCTGTTAGGGCGACCGAAACTCGGTTCAGCCACCCGAATCTCGCGGGTTAAATTATTATTTTTTACTGGGGTTAAATTTAACTAAACAGGGTTAATTTTCCTAAACCATTTTAAAATAATTTTAAGAATACCCTTCATGTCCCCTGCGGTTATAGTTTTGCCATTCTCTATATATAGGGGCTCATTTGCAAAATTAAGGTGAGATTAGCAACATAATTAGTAAAAAAATCCTCTCAATCTCAAAAACCTATTTTTGTCTATTCCACTTCATATACTCTCAAACCTTCATTCCCTTGATACATCCTATCCTCGTGAGAGTGTTATATTGTGTTATTAATTAATATAGTTTGGTCATACTCCCATTTGCTTCGTTATTTATTTGATATTGCTTTTAAGGAGTTAAGCAAAGAGTTATCCCATAGATTTTACTTGATAAATCTTGTCTTGGGAAAAACTCATTAGCTTTAGGATCTTAGCATTGTCATTGCAAGATTCCTTAAAGCTTTATTTGTTTTGTGTGTGCAAAATATTTTACAAAGTTAGATTTCAAACAACTCTTGCACTAAATACATTTGAGAAAATACTTTTGAGTTCGTTTGAATATTATTGCTAGCATATTTGAAACAATAATCTGATATTGGGATTTGATATACTTTGTTTAGTTTCAAAGATGAGCTTGTGATACACTATTGTGCTTGATTAGATAAAGTCATTATTTTGAGTGTTGATTGCACATAGAGAGTATCGAGCTTATGGTTCATACATACTTGAGGTGCATTGATTATACTGTGCGTATTGGATACATATCTGTTTTACTTAAGAAGTATAATCACTATACTGATTATTTTGTGAAAAATACTGTTGCATTTCTAGGCATGGCCTGAGGGGGTTTAATCTAGCTCGGAAGGATCAGCTTGGGGTCAGCCCTATGAATTTGGCCAAGGCTCATCTCTGCCCCGCAAGGAGAGTTTGTAAAGGTTGAGGTCAGCCCTGTGCTAGTTGACCTAGTTGTAATCGGTACCGCTTGTTGACCTTATTGGTCACGCCCGGTTTTGATTATGACAAATACTCATTGTATCTAATTAGTGTTTGAGGTTTTGTGCAGGAACTAAAGGTGTTAAAATAAATATGTACACAAAGTTAAGAAAAGCCCGAAGACCAAAGTTTTATTTCATAATGTAATATATTTAATTGGTCTGTAATAGTAAGTAGGTACTTGGTTTGTAATAAGCTCACACACATCACATGTATGATTTACTACATAAGCTCAAACAAACCAAGAATAAGAAAGGACCTTAGAAAGACCTCAGGGTGTACCCTTCGGTCGACCGACACTGGACTTTTTCGGTATCTCTATTTTGGACCTAAGTGACCCTAAGACACACACATGTACACATATGTTTGTTAGGCACTTGAAATAGGACTTGTTTGGTTCAATACGGGACCGAAATGCACACTTGGTGCACTTTCGGACGATCGGCCAACACAGTTCACTTTGGCCTGGTCGACTGAACCAGCCCTGGGTCAACAGTTTGACCAAGGCTCGGTCGACTGAACTTCAAAGTTCATTTCTTGCCGGTCGACCGAACCACCTGGGAGTCAACATTTTGACCTCCCGGTCAACCGACCACTTTTGTACTCCAACTACCTAGTCGACTGGAGGGTCCTCGGGAGAATTCCCAGTGGTCTGGTCAACCGAACCATGTAGTTCAAAAAGGTCCGGTCGACCGAACCTCGAAAATTTGGAAAATCGCCTTGCCCCGGTCAACCGACCATTCAGTTCAAAAGTCTCCTGGTCGACCGAGCAATTTGAGTCCTGGTCGACTGAATCATTTCTGGTCGACCGGACCTCTCGGGTTGCCCTGATTTTATTACCACAGTTAATATTTTTTAAACAGGGTTAAAATGCTTTAAACATCATTAAACTTTTCTAATAATACCCAATAGGTCCCCAACGGTCATATTTTCTCCCTTGCCTATCTATATGAGTTCATTTGAGAAAATTAAAAGGGATTAGCCACTTTGATTAGGGAAAATTCTTTGAAAAATCAAAACCCTATAATACTCATTTCCAAGCCTCACATACTCAATCTTACCTTCCCATATTGCCTACATCATTTGTAAATTAGTTTTGAGTGTTTGTCTTGATTGGTTTGCTCTCCTATCTTTGGATTGATTAACTTATTTTTGAGAGCTAAAACCTTAAGTATTCTTAAGGGACTTTGGTGATAAGTCTCTCCTAAGAAGACTTATATAAAACTTCTGAGTATTGCATATTCATTGCAATATCTTAAGAAGTTTGTATTTGTATTTTGGTTATAAAAACATTTTCAAATATCTACTGTGTTTGTATCTTGAAAATATTTGATGAGATATTTGCTTATGTGATAAAATCTTTGTTGCAATATTCGTTAACTCATATATCCTTTGCTGAATACAAAGATTGAATATCCTTCTGCAAACCAAACATATACACTTCAAGAGCATCATACAATTGAGAAAACCCGCTCTTTGAAATATACACATATATTGCTTAGCTAGTGTCTTTGTGTGAACATCTTACCTGAATATCTTGTGATACAAAGATGATACTGTTTGCACTCTCACGCACTCATTACAATGATAGTAAATCTATTTGAGAGTTGACATCTTAAACCACATTGAGCTTACATATTGAATCATACTGTGGTGTTTGTAATTGCGTGTATTTGGGTACACATCTGCTTTACTTGAAAGCTTATTCATTGTACCATTTGATTGTATTTCAAATACTGTTGTATTTCCAGGCACGGGCCTGAAGAGGGAGACTAGTCCTAGAATAGTCCCGAATTGGCTTAGACCCGGTTAGGAAAGCTAGGTGCGTCGTCTTGTTAAGGCGTGTAGGTTGAGGTCAGTCCCGCTAATTGACCTGGTTAAGGTTGAGGTCAGCCCTGTGTTAATTTGACCTGATTGTAAACGGTGCTACTCCACCCTTAAATGAGCTATTAGTGAAATCCTCCTGCTTGCAAGTTAGAGGCGGGGATGTAAGCACAGTTGGCCGAACCCCGATAACATATCGTGTGTTCATTTACATTTCCGCACTTTATATTTACCGCACATGTATGTTATGGGTGAATGATGCGTATAACTTAAATTCCATATTATATTTATCTACGCATTCAGAAATTGAATAGACTGACCCTAGGTTTTGTATATACTGTTGTTCATTTGGTTTAACCTAGGCGAAAAATTTTAAATTCCAATTCACCCCCCCTCTTGGGAATACACCAATTCTAACACTGCTCCACTCGTTAAGTGAGCATTAGTGGAATCCTTGGGCTTACGAGCTAGAGGCGAGAACGTAGGCACAATTGGCCGAACCTCGATAACATTTCTTGTGCATACTTTTAATTTTCGCATTTTAAATTCTTGCACATGAATGTTTGTATTTTACTATTGCGAATAATTAGGTTTATTTTTGCATAGATAGACCCTTGGTTGAGTAATACTGTTGATTTGGTTTAAATAAGGCGATAATTTTTAAATACCCAATTCACCCCCCCCCCCTCCCAGGAATACAACAAAGCTAGCAGATATTTTTCTCTTCTTTTGGAAGGAACTTTGGAGTTTTGATTTGAAGTGAAGGGCTTTCCACTTGATCCATATAAGTTCACTCTTCAAAGAGGTCAGTGCCTAAAACCCTTTGCTTCATTTATTTCCATTTATTTGATCTATTTTGGCACTTGGAAGTATATTATGTTTTTTTGAATGCTATGATTAATGCTTCATGTTCAAACGGTCAACTGTTCCATGCAAGCGGTCAACCGACCCCTTCTCCATTTGAAAATGTAGCCTTTGGTTGTAGGCGATCGATAGGCCCTTGCAACCAAATCTCGTAAGTGCTATTTCTGCATGCACTCTTAGTATTCTTTGGAATTTCAAACTTTTTGAAGTCTTTAGACTTGGTAGAGCACTTTTGGTTAAGTTTGATTAATCTTTTTTAGAGTTTTTCATGGTTTCTTTACCCAAAAAAAAATCAATTTTCATTCAAAGCATATGAATTTGTATAAGTTTTCACAAAATTTTCAAAACATGGTAGAGTCATACATACACAAAGCAACATTTGAATGTTTTCTACTCTTTCTCAATTATGTCAAGGCTGGTTTATAGTTCTACCTCAAAAGATCCATACTTTCAAATGGTTTTATGGTTTTCCTTTCAAAGAAACAAAAGAAGTCTGTTCAGAAAATTAAACTTTTTAATGAATCATTCATGATGTGGTTGTTAAATGGATTAAAAAGCCTCTTTCTAAAAAATAAAATGTAAGATTTCAAGTTGATTTTTTTAGTTTTTCTTTCAAAGAAACCAAAATCATACAAATTCAAGAGTTTTCATGAAAATAAATAAAAAATTATTTTTAACTTTGAAATTAAAAATAATTTTTGGGAACTGCAGATGATTTGATTCCTCTTCAGGGATATGTAGAAAGTCTACTTTGTAGATGCAATCATACCAAATTAAAAACCTAGAATTCTTCCTTCTTCTTTGCTTCACTTTATGTTATTTGCATGCTTGTATGTTCATTTTGAATAGGCACTCAAGTAGTAGGATTTTTATGAGGGTTAAGTCATCTACATTAATTCTACATAAGCCTTTTCAAAGGTCTTGAGGGCTGATAGTTTTTTAAAATGAATAAAAATGAGAGAAATGGAAAATTGTAAAGAGTGGTCGATTGGCCTTTGTAGGTGGTCGACTACTTGTTTTTTTTTTTTTTTTAAATAATAATAATAATAATTTTACGCATTTTCTAAAATTTAAATGTTTTCTTTTAGAAACTTATTTTCAAAATGGGACACACACACACAAGGTAAGCACATAACCATTCAAAGGAACGAGTTTCTTAGGGTAATAATGCTTTAAATTCCAATATTTAAAGGGAATTTAAAATATCACATTCTCTATTCACAAATGTATATCTGAATCTAATCTCTTTACAAAATGTTTTCCTCGATTTTTTTTTTCAAAAAATTAAAATAAAATGGCGACTCTACTTTCTAAAGTGAAAAAAAACACAAGTTAGATAACCAATAATTTGGTTATTTATATTTGTTTGGCTTATAAATGGTCACCAAATATTCACATTCTAAAAAATCCTCAAAACTCGATATCGACAATGGTGAAATTAGAAATTAAAACTTATTTCTTACCTATTTCTCGTTATGAATAGATAAAAAAAAAAAGTTAAAAATTGACATTTGCTCTATGATAATAACATGTTTACTTTATATAAATTATTAAAATTTTATATTATAATTATTTTACTCTTAAGAATAAATATTCTGTGAATCAAAATATAGGATTATGATCCCAAATAAAAATCATAAAAGTGAAGGGGGAGGGAGGGAGAGGGAAGAAGAAAGAGAGAATAGGATGCCATGCTTGCATTCTGCCATAGATTCCTAACCCAGCGACCAAGAAACATTAATGTCTAAAAAGTCAGAGTCACAAAAATGCCAAACCAAGCACATCAAGCAAGGTCTTATTCTAGCTGCTGCCCATGAAGGTTGATCTAAATCCTTTAGCCTTTTGTCCTTTGTACCAATCATGAACAGCTCAAAAGATTATATAATGAATTGAAGATCACCTTCATGTGCAAGAAAGCTATATATATATATATATATATATATATATATGTATCAGCTTCTCAAGTACAAAAGCACTGAGATTGCAACAATTGTAGTCCACCCAATGAAGCCTAGTTTATAACTTGGCTGCTGTGGAGGTGCTGAAGAGCTTTGAGACCTGAAAAAAATGAGCACACATTCAAATTTTGAATTTCCAATTACCACCACTCTACATAATAACAAATTAACATATGTAATATAATATATGCAAGCAAATTATGCTAGAAGCACTAAGTTAATTTTATTGAATTTTACTTACTGATCTCTAATATTTTAATGGTAGCAGTTTGATATTTAAAGGTCCAAATAGAGACTTGAATTAATGTGCCATGAAATTTCATTAGTTTATTTTATATAACTAAAACTTTAGAGAATGCATGGTATCTAATTCAGTTAATTAAACTTTAGGAACTTATGATGTGATTCGCCCTATATATAATAAGTAGGTTAAATAATATATTGAACATCATTAACGTACCCAGGTGCTGCATAAACACACTTTGCGTAACCTGCAACATTAGAAAATTAAAATAAATTATTTTACAAAGAATTAAGGCTTCATTTACATGGATCCATTATATTATTTGAAAAAGAAAAAGGAAAAAAATTAAAAAATAATAGAGAAATGAATTTTTTCAATCTTGCACTTTCTTAATTTATTTGTTCAAATATAATGAGAAAATTGAAGATCAATGGCATAAAAAGTATATATATGTTCTTAATGTATGTGAGAGTTAAGCATATTATATTTGGGGAGTGTTAGGCATCTCCGCCCGAGATTTATTTCTCGTCTCTTGTCCATAGTCTCATGTTGGTCCCAAGTGTGCTGTCTAATTGTATGCCATCTCAAAACAGAAGTGATATATATATATATATATACAAAATCTCGAGATATATATAAAAATCATCTTCTATTAAAAAGAAAAAAGAAAAAAAAAAAGTAAAAGTCAAAGTGAAGGTATAGAGAGTGTTTACGTACGTACTTGGATTGTGCTTGGTGACGGTGGCGGTGCCGCCGAAGTTACAGGCGATGTCAGAATTGCCATTTTGCTGGTAATAGGTGTTGAAAGCGTAGGAGGCGTGGGACAGCAGTGTGTCGGGTTGGAAGCATTCTCCGCCGGCCTGGATGGGGTTGCAGTTCGCCATTCCCAGCCCGCACGCCCAGTCCAGCGCATTCTGCAGATCACGCTGGGACACCCCCGGCACCGCCACGCACCACGTTGTTCCGTCCAGGAATGTGGTGTTCCCCTCCGGCGGCGACATACCCCTCACCGGCGTCTCTTCTTCTTCCTTCTCATGTTGCGCCACCACTACTCCTACACCTCCCCTCATTGACGTTGCACAAACTATATGTACACGTACATGCATGTATTTTAATTTGTACGTGAAAGAAAATGAGAAGCCACAAAAATACGCGCAATGGTATTGACATGAAAAAATAAATAAATAAATATTTTATATATATATATGTGTGTGTATGTGTGCGCGCGCTGTTTTGGGGCTTACGAAATTGAAAAAAAAAAAAAAAAAACTAAGAATAACAACAATAATAAATATTAATAATATTAATGAATGCAGGCTAGTGTGAAACAGTACTGACACCAACAATTCTTAAAAAGCATTATCAAGTGGAACCAGTTTTTAATTTTTAATTTTTAGTGGAAGCTAGAAATTACTTGAGTTGCTGTAAAAAGATAAAACCAGCATTAAGCACAAGAAGAAACATGCATGAAGATCGACAAATACTCAAAAAGTAGAGCTCTGGAGCTTGTTGGGCACATCTATCTAAGTTTTCCCCCTTTGAAGGGGAAAGAAAGATTGAATAAAACTATTAACGCTGAATGGCCACCTCCCTCCAAATAAATAAATAAATAAAATCAGCAATTTTTTTATTCAGAAAACTAACTACTCTGTACCGCAAAAGCCTATCCCACCTCTCTCCATCTCTCTCCCAATTTTTTTGTTAGACTAATTAGTATCCGGACCTCTTTGATGGAAGGGTGATGAGGGATTATATTCAGCTAGGCAAGATAACTGAATGATGAGAGAACAAACAAAGAAGAAAGCAACAAGCAAAACACACATATCATTGACTCATTATCATACACAGATTATATATATAAGGGAAAGTGTAGAAGAGGTGAGGAGCATACCCCGAAAGCATTCCATTATTAAGATGATGAAGCAGTACTGGAAAACCCTTTTTGTCTTCTTCCTCATCGTGGCTGAAATTATCATCCAGTATCACTCTCTTTCATATATTTATTTATTTCAACTGATGAGGCCAGCTAGCTTTGCGTTTTCATCCTTTGCTCTCTGCAGCTCTGAACCTAGTCCCTCTCTCTCTCTCTCACACACACACACACACACACTCACACTCACACACAGACACAGAAAGAAGCAGGGTTAAGAAGGCAATAATAATCGCTATAAATGCATGGGCCTCTGAAGAATCAACCGCGTTTCAAAAGAAAACAAATATATAAATAAATAAATGCCCTGATCTCTTTTGATTTTTAGAGTAATGAATGCGGAAGAAGCTAGGCACCTCACAGGAAATGACAGTGCTCACACTTTATGCTATAAAGTTAATTAAATATGTCTGCATATCGAGATTTAGAAGTCTGTAGAATGTAAAATCTAACTAACATTTTCTAAATTTTCAGTATGACATTTCATTTTAAGCTTTTAAATTATAAAAATCTTCTAAAATTTAAATTTATTTATAAAATGAATTTTTCACTAATTGACTATTAGTCTGTATTCAATATATATGAAAAAAAAATGAATTTTTTCCTTACGTTTATTCAATGTAGTAACATAACTAAGAAACTAACATTAATTTAAAGAATTAAGTTAGAAAAGTTGTTCACCTAACTAGAGAATTTGTTAGGGATGTGGCTCATATTTAGAGCGTATCAAATGTAACGGAGAAAGTTACATGACGTGAGGGACAAATGGACAAAAGTAAGGTCCAGCTAAGGAGGACAAACCATCAATGATTTTAGGCAGTAACTGCAAAGAGTTTTCTTCTGCTCCAAACCGTCAACGGTTTGAGATGGTTTTCGTCAATGCAAATTATGTATTTTCATATTGGAGACTTGTAGATTGGGCATATTTAGAGGATTTTCCTCTAGGGGATTGTTACAGATGTAGTTAAGATATACTAGAACACTTCTGTATGCATTAGATAGTTACATAATGTTTATTATGTAACCCTGGAATAGATTAAGCTTCAAAACTTGTAAGCTTTGACATTGATCATAGTGAAACTGAGGTGCTCCTCCTGTTGACGTAGGCTATTGCCAAACCACGTAAATCTTGTGCGTTCTAGTTGTGTTTTTTATTCTTCTTATTATTATTTGATTGCTTCTTGAGTACATTTTATCATTGAGTAATTGCATTAGTAGTTGTTGAGTGTTTTGTGATTGATTATGTGCTTCTACTGCGCATGTTCAAGTTGAAAGCACATATACAAGTGGTATCAAAGTTATTGGCTCTACAATGGATAGGGTCTCTTCGATTAAGTTCAATGTGAATAAGTTCGATGGAACTAGTAATTTCGGGCTTTGGCAACAAAGGGTGAAGGACTTGCTAGTGCAGCAAGGGATGGTGAAGATGTTATACGAAAAGAAGCTAGACGATATGAACGACACAAGTTGGAAGGAGCTTGAAGCAAAGGCAGTTTCTACGATTAGGTTATGTTCGGCCAATGACGTGTTGTATCATGTCATGGATGAGGACTCATCGACAGCGATTTGGCTGAAACTGGAGTGTCGATACATGTCCAAGTCAATTTCAAACAAGTTGTATCTTAAGCAAAAGCTTTACTGGCTTAAGATGGAGGAGGGTTTGGACTTGACTCAACACATCAATAGATTTAATCAAATCATTAGTGATTGGGGCTAGTTGATGTGAAGTTTGAGGAGGAGGACAAAGCGTTGATGCTACTGAATTCTTTACCTACGTCGCCTACATATGAGAATCTGGTTACGACGCTAACTTGTGGGAAAGAAATCCTAGAGTTGGAGGACATCATGACTGCATTGCTGGGGTTCCATCAAAGGTAGAAGGCCAGTGATAGGGTTCATATGTTGAAGAGCTCATGGTGAAAGGTAATCAGGATCGTGGTAGAGGCAAGTCCTGGAGTGGATCGATAAAACTCAGTCTAGGAGGAAGAAAGATGTTCGCTATTTCAAGTGCGGGAAACTAGGGCACATAAAATCGAAATGTCTGGAGTAGGAGAAGGGAAAGGCAAAAGTTCAATGGGCATTCGTCAAAATTTGTGAATGTAGTTAAAGTAGGGGACTCAGGGAGCAGTGATGGTGAGATGCTTACTATTTCATCATGTTCAGAAAGCATCACAAGTTCTTGGATCTTAAATTCGGGATGTTTTTTTCACATGACGCCCAACAGAGCCTGGTTCACCACTTAAAGATTGGTGAGTCCTGGTTCCGTTCTGATGGGAAATGATGCGGTTTACAACATTGTTGGAATAGGGGATATCAGGATCAAGATGTATGATGATGTGGTAAGGACGTTGTGTGGGGTAAGACATGTTCCCAATCTACAAAAGAACATGATATCATTGGGTACTTTGGACTGTAATGGGTATAGTTACAAGTCTCAAGTCAAGATGATGATGGTGTGTGATGGGGTATTGATGGTGATGAAGGGATAGAGGATAGTAGGGAATCTCTATGCACTGCAAGGTAACACAGTTATAGATGAAACTACAGCTGAGAGTTCTGAGTTAGGATATATTGTTTTGTGTAATGTAACCACATATAAAATGGTGGGTATTCTTAACTATATCGATGTGGATCTTTGGGGACCAGTGAGGGCAGCATCACGGGTTAGACATAGGTATTTTGTGAGGTTATCACGAAAGGTCTGGGAGTATCTCATGCAGCACAAGTTGGAGTTGTTTGCTAGGTATAACTTTTGGCTGAGGTAGAGTACCAAAACGGGAGAGAGTTCCTGAGGTCAAATATTGTTGTTGAGTACGCTGGTGTTCAAGAAGTTTTATGAGCAGGGCATGGTGTATGCAAGGCTTGCAAAAGACTTCTTAATAAAGTTAGCGAGTATGACATGTTTCTCGCACCACAAAAAAAATAAGGTTATGATTGATGGTTTAAAACCATCTCTAATAATACAAAACCATCACTAATACTTATCAATGACGGTTGCGTGAGCATTAGTGACGGTTCTATGTTAGTCACTAAATCTGTTGTTACTAATACTTATTAGTGAAGAATTTCCTAAACTACCACTAATAATTAGTATTAGTATTAGTGATAGTTTCATTCTGTCACTAAAATCCTAAAATCGTCACTACAATTTCTACATTTTCACAGCTCAAAATTTTCACTAAAGCCCATTTATAAGTAACACTTTTAAAATCGTCACTAGTCCATTATTAGTGATGATTTAAGAACTGTCACTAATAATGGACATAAAGTGACCCAAAATTTCACTTAATTTCTCTGATACTGACTATGACGCCCCAAACCGGAGAGTGGGCCCGAAGTGTTATTCAAAAAATAAATCTTTGATACCATATAATTAAACAGCAGAAGATCTCCATAACAATTACCAGAGCACTAAAAAAACATCATTTATTACAACTAAAATTCCCAATACAACAAATAGCTAGGATTCTGAGATCATCAATACGTTAATAAAATAATACAACTCTATACCGGACATTCTATCCCACCCCATGCTTCCACTATGCTGTTCTGAATACTGTCATACTCCACAGGGCATTCGAAAAATGTTAGTATCAGTAAAATGAAATACATTATTATCAGTGCATGGCAAATGAGTTCTATTGTGACAATTATTTATATACATCTCCTATATTACCCCTAAATACACCCAACATTAGTATAATCAATATGATGTAGTTAGACAAGTCTACTAATGTAAGTTTTCCGACGTATCACACACAGGGTAAAACAGTTTATAATAAATCTACTAACATAATTTTTACGACATATCACAAACAATATAATGCAGTTCAATTACATCTACTAACGTAGGTTTTACAACACATCACAAATAATTAAATTTACACTTCTATAGCACTTCTATATGCCACACAATCCTTCTCCTTCGATTTATATGCCACACAAGCCTTCAACATCAGTATAGACTTTAAACAGAGTTTCTATATTGAGCATCACCACTTCAATTAATATGTCACATAGGCCTTTGACATCAGTATAGACTTCACACAGAGTTTCTACACTAAGCATCACTACTTCAATTTATACGCCACACAGGCCTTTGGCATTAGTATAGACTTTATACAGAGTTTCTATATTGAGCATCACCACTTTATATTTATACGCCACACAGACCTCGGCATCAGTATAGACTTCACACAGAGTTTCTATACTAAGCATCACCACTTCATATTTATATACCACACAGGCCTTCGGCATCAGTATAGACTTCACACAGAGCTTCTATACTAAGCATCACCACTTCAATTTCTCAATCAAATGCAAAATCTAACTTACCATAAAACAAAATTAAACTGTCACATTCACATATCCACATCAAACTTGCAATTTCATGATTAATGGAATTAAACTGTCATATCCCCATACCAATATCAAACCTGTCATTTTAAAATTTCATAGTAATCCCACTATATACATATATCCATAAACTAGTATTACGCCACATACTCACAATAGCATACCATAACAATTTCAAAAAATTCATATAAAATTATTTCTTAATTAATCTCATGCCACACGGTTATACATTAAACTATTCATTTAAGTAATCCATCAGGAAAAAGCGTGTATTACTAAAATCTGGTCCGATTGTTTTTCAAAAATTCTATTTAATTTAAACATGCAATTTTTCCTAAAATGGAGGCACACTAACCACCCTCCTGATTATTCCCAAATATGTATAACACTCAAAAACGACCATTCTATATGCCCAAATCATACAGAAATTCAATTACGACATATACATATAATATACTCAAATTTAATCGGTTCAAAATCTTTAAAAAGTTGATATAATGTATTCCTCTTACATGCTTACTGGGAACGTGCCTACAAGTATCCTAAACCGACGCCCGCAGCGTTCACACAAATCCTTGTATTCACATACCTAAGTTTAATTAGCTCAACCTCGAAATTATAATTATCTAACAATTCTAAGCTCACACGCTCCCGTTAACCGGTTAAATTCTAAAAAAAAAAAACGTGGGTATGATCTACTTCCCATATTTAAATTTAATTTCTAACATATTTTAAAACAAAACACCAATATGATCAAATACCAATAGTTTTATCTAATTCCAAAATATCCTCAAAAATCTAATTTAATCGAATCTTTCCAGTTTAACTCAATTCCAAAATATTCCCAAAAATATAACTTAATCAAATCCTTACAATTTAACTTAATTCCAAAATATTTCCAGAAATCTAACCTAATAAAATACTACAAATTAATAAATAAATCATAATTTTCATACCCATAAAATTACTCAAAAATTCATATACAATATTCCAGTAATTATATACCACGATTTAACCCGGAAAATTTCTAAAATAACTAACATAATTTATTCTCCTTACCTTATCCCAAGAATGGTATCTATGACGTCCAAATGACGAATCCACTCCGGTTAAAAATGTTGGTGGTCGAATTTGGAAGCTTGAGGTATTTTTGTTCTTCGATCGGCGCACGTTTGGCTGAGAAAAACGAGGGGAGAGGAAGTAGAGAGAGAGAGATGAAATGGGAGAGGGGGCGGGCGTGCCTCCAAATTGAATCTTCAATTCCAATCTTCCTGAACAATAAGGAAGATTGCATCTTATATATATATTATAACATTATAATATTATATTATATTGTATTAATATATTAATATATTAATATATTTTATTATATTATTTAGTTATTATTTATTTATTTATTTATTTATTATTTTATTTTTATTTTTATTTCTATTACTTTTTTTTAGGATCATTCTAGTAATCTTATATAACTTACTTTTAGGGTCGTTACAGGACTATTAGTGATGATTTCTAAATCGTCACTAATAGTTGTGCAATTAGTTATAGTTTTGAAACCGACACTAATACTTTGTCATGGTGTTATTAGTGACGGTCAAACCGTCACTAATACTTTAAAATAAATAATTTTTTTTATTTCATTCATTAATTTCTATGAAAACCTATAATTACATTTTAGCATGCATAAAAATAAACAAGAATTACTAAAAATTTCATAAATTATTCAAAATTAAAATACAAATTGTTCAAAAGTCAAGTACAATTTCAAATTAAAATAAAAAAATTAATTAAGTTCGGATAACAAAAAATACAAGAAAAGTCCAAATCCAGATCTGACTATAGTATCTGACATCTACTCTAGTGATCGTTAAGAAGAAGAAGAATGCATGTAAATTGGTAATGTCGCAGTACAAAGTAGCAGTTAGGTCCTAGAAAAATAGGATGACTTTGACATGGTCCAAAAGTTAGGACTTTAACAAATACTAGTATTGCTAACATTTGCACACACCAATCTTCTCCACAAACTTATCCAACATTAAATTATTTCCTAAATATAATGGAGAAGATTAAAACTACTCTACATACTTGTGGTTGAGATTCAAAACAATGTGGTGTTTCAATATGAACCGGAAGTATGTATGATGGTTTAATCTTCTCCATTGTATTTAGAAAAGAGTTTAATGTTGGATGAGTTTGTGCAGAAAATTGGAGTGTGCAAATGTTTGCAGCACTAGTAGTTGTCAAAGTCCCAACTTTTGGACCATGTCAAAGTTATCCTATTTCCCTAGCTAGGGCCCTATCGTTGGTTTGTACTGTGTCATTACCATTTACATGCGTTATAATAAGAATAGGAGCCACCCACATCATCTCAACGTGCTCCACACATCAGTTGTTCCATCTCTGCTCTCCAGGCTTGCATATCAACCATTTGCTATTTTAACATCTGGTTCTCAGCTTCCACTATCTCAACGTGCTCCGCGCAACAATGGTTCTCACGATCTAAGGAAGGAAGGGTAAACCAAAACTTAGACTTAATTAGTCAATTTGATCATATCCTTAAAACTAGAAAATGACATGAATCGACATTTACTCGACTGACTTGGTAAATATCAACTTGAACTAGTTTGAATCGAGGCTAGTTACAAGTTTTTAGTTTTCTACCTTAAAAAAAAAAAAATCAAAAGTTGTATTGCAATTGCTATATGTAATTAGTATCCTTTACATGAAATAAATAATCTCGAGTTGGAGAAAAAAAAAAGTGAGATTGATCAAAATGCCTAAATAATTTGTGATTTTCAACCATATATTAGCACTTGTATGGGTAGGATGAGTGGAGAATAACATAATACATAGGTATTAAAATTAATATTTTATTCATTTTGAAAATATTTCTATATATTTCATTAGAATGAACTACTGACTCTATGTTTGAAAGAGATCTTGACAAAATCTTCTCAAATTCAAAATTCAAAATTCATACTCTCAACCGTACTATAGATAATCTCATTATCAATTAATTATGTTGCTCCCTCAATTGACCCATTTCACAAACTATAGAATTCCTCATTAAAAAAATACTCCTCAAGTATTGCAACTGGAATTGAATTCTCAAACTTATTTCCCTATAAGTAATAAGATGAATTCATTTTTAAATATGTACATTTAAAACAACAACTATGTTAGTATAGTAGTGATGACATTCAAAATTCCTCTCATCAACTAAGTTTAAAAGCCATGAAGAAAACAAGCAAAATCAAGAATGGCTAGAGCTCAGATGAAGATTATGCTTCAAGACATGAAGACTTAGTTAATCTTTCATGTGTAATGTAATATAAGTCTGATGTAAGTACTTCTCAAACTTAGGTTTATTTATGAAGCTCTTATGATTAATGATTTGACTTAGAGACCTGTTTCAAATCTTGAAAAATATATTTATAAAGTCCAAATGTTATTTCAAAAGGCTAAGCCTAAATGTGTTAAGGCAACCTAATAGCTGAAATTAATGATGTAATCCCAAGAGGGGTGTGAATCGGGTATATAAAAATTCTTTAGCAAAATCTAGATTTATATTAAACCTTAAAATGTAAACCAATCTCAACCTCACATCAAAAATACAAACAACTAATCAGCGATCGTACTATACCAATTTGCAATCCTAGATATATATATATAACACAGTTCAATTTGTACTTCAACAATTTTGTAATCAGTTAGTTCAATATCAGATTCTAAACTTCGGCAACAACCAAATATCTTTAAAGATTCAGTAATCTAAATAAGATATGTGAGATGATTATACTTTGAATCAATAAAAATAATCACAATGGCTTTCACCTTTGTTAACCACAATCAAATTTAGGTTTCAAAACTTGTTTGAATTTTTAATCCTTCAAAGAAACCAATTTATTAACTTGAGACAAGCACAATCTATACTTAGTGTTCAGCAAATTTCCCAATACAATCAAAACATACATGTAGTTTATCAAGTGTTGAATTTAAAAAATACTCCTCAAGTATTGAAGCTAGAATTGAATTCTCAAACTTATTTCCCTATAAGTAATAAAATGAATTCATTCTTGAATATGTACTTTTAACACCACAACTATGCTAGGATAGTAGTGATGACATTCAAAATTCCTCTCATCAACTTGGCTTATTAAAATTCATGTGAATTTTACCCATGTGAATTTTTTCAAGTTATAGCAACTTCATGTCTAGTGCATTTTGTATAAATTAACACATGCAATCCATGTGTGTAAAAACCTATATTCCACAGATTAAACCATGTAATTCATTTGTGCAAGCACATTGTATCAATTAAACCCTTAAGATTAGCATAACACACAAACAATCATTTATTCTTTCATACTTTTCAAGCTATTTTAGCTAATAATCATAATTTTAGAAAATAAAAAAATAACGCATACTCTTATTTTATTTTTTTAAAACAGATAACTGATTTAAACATAAAAAAAAATAATCATTAAACTTTAATTGATTTTATTTTATTCTATCTGAGAACCTATTAATTTAATGCTACAAAACAAACATACTCTAAAAGTATAAGAAATAATTTATAAAAATAATTAAATCATGCCAACTGGAGACACTGAGCACATACCTTTACAAGTAATCCTTTCAATTTCTTATGGCCTCAATAATGGTAGTGTGTTACCAAAACTTTCTCTATATGATGAGGACCCTATCGCTACTATTTTTCCAACCCTACAGTACAATAGTCTAGACAAAATCAAAATGTAATCCATGAGATTGACTTTTTATATATATATATATATATATATATATATATATATATGTGCAATATGTACCCTGCATTTTGGAGTATGAATTTTGGGGTTTAAATTTAAATTTTTATGCATTTGGACAAAATTGAATATGATTTTGAAAGGAAAACCTTGCATTTGGTTTTCTAGCTTAGATCTACAATACAGTCTCACGCACACTGTCACACACTCACACACACTGTCACACAAACATGGACATATGCATGCACACACACTCACACTCACACACACTCACACACACTATCATACACTCACGCACACTGTCACACACACATAGACACACACGTACACACACTCGCACATGCACACACACACAACCATTTGCAGAAGAAAAACCTAGGTAGGGAAGCTCAACGGCGGCAGTGGTCGGAGCAAGTCACGCAAGCGGCAATGGCAGCGGTGGAAGGAGTAAAGGACGACAGAAGGTGGCCAGAGAGACGTGAGTAGGGAGGAGGAGGAGGAGGGAGGAGGAGGAAATGATCGGACCTGTGGCCAAGGGTGGGGGTGGGAGGAGTGTCGATGTGCAGGGAGGAGAAGGGAAAAAGGAAAGGAAAAGAATGGGGAAAAAATGGGGAAAATCCACGTAAGCTAGGGTTTTAACATTTTATAGTATTAGTGACAGTTTTAAACTATCACTAATATTCTAAAAAACCATCACTAATAGTTATAAAATTTTTTATATAAATTTTTTAATAAAGAAAAAAACTATTAGCTACAGTTTTGATCAACTGTCACTTATAACGAACTATTAGTGACGGATCCTAAAAACCGTCACTAATGAAAGTTAAGGTGTTGTCCCATGAGGGGGGTGAATTGGGTTTGTAAAAATTCCTTTAAGTATTTTTACAGATTTTTAGCTTTTTATATATCTAAACAAACACATAAGAATGACTTCAGTTTAAATCAACCACAATCCAAACACAAACCAAATACCAATCACAAACCAACCAATAAACAATCAACCAATCATTCAATGGTCAATCAATTTGCGCAAGCTTGTAGCACTTTCTTATTTTAGCTTGTAGCTCGGTATGAATGATTTTTAAGCGCTTCTTTTAATCAAGATTTCCACAAGCGGTTAATCAACGTACTCCCTTAAAGGTTTCTGCGAAATATTAATCGATGTACTTTCTTAGATTAAAAGGTCTTCTCAATCTTAGATTTTCAACAACCCTGCAATTTGAAACACAATTTGTATATGTGCTGAAATTTAAATAGAAATGGGTAGAGAGAGTGAGACCAAAATTTTTTAGGAGGTTCGGCTTATCCCCAACCTACGTCTTCGCCTTAGGCAAGACCACCTAAGGATTCCACTAACTCATTCCTTTTCGGGTGGAACAAACTGATTACAATCCTCCTTTAGGGTAGAGCCCCCTCTCTAAGCGATACCCCACGCTTGGTTACAACTATCCAAATGCCTGAACCATCAAGAAACAAGAAAACGAATTCTTTTGTACAAAGAATGCTCTCAGATAGAGCTAATTAGTACAATTGAAATCACTATATACTTCAATAACAAATATCAAAAGAAATAATATTGAAGCTCAAAAACAATATCATCGGAATACTTCTCTAGATGGAAATCACCAATTCAGACTGTAGTGCTCAGAGAAGAGTGATTCAGCAGCTCAAAATTTCAGTGGTTCTCAGATTTCAAGAATGAGAGCAAGAGTGCTTTGAGAGAGCAAGAGAGTTTTTCAGCTTGAGATCAAATTTTCAATTGCTTGGTGTATGTTTGATTCATGAAAACATGTATTTATGGGCTCATAAAGCTTAATTCGTGTTGCCCAAGTTTACTTGGATTTTTTCCCAAGTTTTTACAAAATTTGGGGCACAAGAAACTTAATTTTAAATTTTAAAACTTCTAAAAAATATAACTGTTAACAGTGTTCAAGCGCCTAAAGTCTCCGGGTCAGTCGCCTAAAGTTCTTTAAAACTGAAATTTTTGAAGTGAAAACAGGGTCAGGCACCTGAGGTGACAAGGGTCAGTCGCCTAACGTTACACTGCCTCTTCAGAAATTCATCAGGAAGATCTTTAGGCTCCTGAGGAAATTCTTCAGGTGCCTGAGCTTACACTTCAGTCGCCTAAATAGACAAATTTTCTGTTTTTCAGGTTATTTTTCAAAAACACTTGGCTCACTTGCTTTGTTACTTTATAAAAACATTTTCCAGGGTTTTAAAACAAGGTCTCTAAATCCAAGACAAACCATAACGAGTTTCAAACCATTTCACATGATATTTGAATATGAAGTACTTACAAAAATTTATCCTAAAGCCTTAAACACTCTAAGCTTTGAAGTCTTCATATGAATAATGCTTTGAATCCTCTTAGACTTTGAGCTTGAGTCAACTTTAAGTTTCCACATGCTTTGATCATTTTGAGTCCACTTGACCTTCCTTTGGATTACTTTGAAGATGAGTATGACTTTATGGTCCTTGGTGATTTTGAACTTGCATTTCCTTTGATATTTTGATTTTTGTCAATTAAGTATTCCTAAAACATTATCACTTAACAACACATATTAAATGAACCTTCATTTTTTATCATCAAAACGAGATTCGAAAGCCATGTTAGGTCAACAATCTCCCCCTTTTTCATGATGACAAATAAGGAGTAAAGATGAGAGATCCTTGGAAAAAGGCTCCCCCTCACAATAAGCATGCATTTTTTAATAAATATGAAAAGTAAGTCACAATCAAAAAGTGCTCATATGCTTTTGTTAAATTTTCATGTTCATTCTAGCTTTTACTCCCCCTTGCTATATGCCAAGTTTTTATATGCTTTACATATTCGCCATATTCTTACTTTTCATTCATGTTTGCTCTCAAAATTTCTCCCTCTTTAACATCATGCAAAAAGAATTAAGGGGCACAGACACAAAATGATTTAGTTCATTAAAAGCATAGTCATATTACAAAAAGTCACAAGTAATAGAGGGTACAAGCCAAACTGAAAATAAAAACAAAAAAAGCAAAATAAGACATAACTAATACATAGAAAGTGCTTAATACAATCCAAAATGACAAACTAAATCAATTATCAACATCATCATCTTCATGTTCAGCTTCTTCTTCATCTCCTTCCTCTTCATCACCTTACTCTTCATCTTCTTCTTCATCTCCTTCCTCTGATTCTTCATCATCACTCCGAGGAGCATAACTAGGTTGCACTCATTATCCACTCTGAGGTCTCCCCAAATCTTCTTGGCCCACAAGGTTTGACTAGTTCAACTCGCACGCTGCACTTAAGATCATCACCGGTAACCCTCGCATTCCCTCTATTGCCCGCTCCAAATCCAAGGACCTCGCCATTGAATTTTGGGTCCTCCACCACATGATTACCTACAATCTCTGCCCTCGCACTGGTGAACGGGATTGGGTTACCCTAGGTGAAATTTTCAATATGTACTGCCTCTGGGTTGGGCGTGGAATTTACCTCCCCTCCATCATTGTTCAAAATATGGAGGAAAGCCTCAAACGGCAACGGGGTTGCCTTCCTTATGGTCGTCTCCTCACAACCTTTTTCAATCACTTTGAGTTTATTTGTGCCAGCTTGCCTTGCATTCATCCTGCACCCGAGGACATATACACTGAGGTGACCCTTTGTCACATGCATTTTGAAAAGGACGAAGAAACCAACACGTGGGTCAAAGCCCACGAGCAGGGTCACGTTCCGATCGATGAAGTTGAGGTCGCCATGGAGGAAGAAGAAGAAGGAAGCGAGGATGAGGATACTTCTTATGGTCATATCCTAGAACGCCTCAACGAACTTCAGCACGCCATGACGCAGTCTGAAATATGGCACCGTAATCGTTTCGATTCCCTAGATGCATCCCTGGCTCGTCAAGAAACTTTACAAGGCTTAACATCTTGTTTTGATGCTAACAAACAAGTGGAACTTAACATATTTGGTTGAGTAATTATATTTCAGGATTCAAGTTTTTGAAGCTCAAGAATATGCATACAAGGATGATCAAACGAAGCCTAAAGAACATAAAAGCATGGATTTAAAGATGATATATTTTAAAACTTGAAGAATATGAGAGTGTGGATGTTAAAGAGAATGTGCTAAAAGCTTAAAGCTTGAAGACAAGAGAGTCAAAGAAATGCAAAGAGAGAGAGCTCAAAAGACAAGCACAAAGACTCAAGCGTCAACAATGTCCAAATGTCTTAGAAATCTTTATGTAAGTTCTTTAATTTTTAAATATCATTTGAAATACTTCGAAACTCTTTAGGGAATCTTTAGGGGATATCTATGGAATTAGAGACGTATTTTAAAATCCCGAAAAATGTTTTATGAAAGATCAAAACAAGAGATCAAAACTAATTTTGAAAACTAAAAATGAAAAACGAGAAAAATGAACTGGTCAGCCGACTGACCAGTTTGCACTGGCTTTCCTCAACCGACTGACAAAACTACATTAGCCAAAATAAACTGCCTAGCCGACTAACAAGCCCAACCGACTGACATTTTTGAACAATGTCCAGTCAGTCGACTGACATTTAATTGGGTTAAATTCTGATCAGATAGAAAGGTGTCAGCCGCTTATCCAGCCGATTGACCTTGTGAAAATTGCCTACCCAGTCGCCTGTCTATCCGAATGACTCCACGGGAATTTAAATTTTTGAACTTAACGAGAAATTTCTAAAAATTAGCTTTTCAAAAGTAAATGTTATAAAAACTCTTCCTAAAACCTCTATAAATACATAGTTTTACAAATCAAACTATACCTAGAGCCAAGGAATTGAAAAATATGCCGAAAGCTATCTTGAAAAACGGTTGTTCTCTCTTGCTCAAATCCTTGCCCAGCTGATATTACTGAATTTCTGAAAGAGCTAATCTTGCTAATTTATTCCTACTACTAATCCTCATCTAAGAAGAATATTGGTGAATTCTATACTTGAGTTTCAATTCTATTTCATCTTGATATTTAAATTCTTGAAGTATATAGTGCTGAATTTGTACTAATCTACTATGTTTGATAGTGTTCTTGTACACAGCTACTCTTTTGTATTCTTACAGTATTTTTTACGATTCCAAGGTTCTTGGATCATTGGCTAAGCATGGGGTATGGCTTAAATTGGTGTAACTCCAGCCTAATTGAGGGAGTGATCGAATGAGGGGCATCACTTGGAGAGGCAGACTCTAGCCTACTGAAGGAGTGTGTAACGGTTTTGTTTCACCCAGAAAGGAACTGATTTAATGAATCCTTTGGTGGTTTTCCAAAGGCGAGAATGTAGGCTAGGGATAAGTCAAACCTCATAAAAATCCAGTCTCACTCTCTTTCCTTTACTCTCTTTACTTTCAGAACATATAAGTTGCGTGGATGTTTTAAATTCTTAATCATATACACTACGTGGATTAGATATTAAATAAAATTAAGCTTAATTTGTTTTTGGGATTTTGAAAACCAAAAGGGAGTATGTTGGTTGATCCATACTTTGTGGAAACCGTAAGGGAGTACGTTGATTGGTGAAACACCCAAAGTCTCTTTAACTGAAAGTTTATTTAACGTCTAAGCTTTTGGAAAGAGTATTGAATTTTATATTGCACTTCATTTTGAGAAAGAAAAATCATTATCATAGGGCTTGCATTAACCACAGGGCTTGAATCAAATTTTCATATATATAGGGCTACAAACAAACAAAAGTTGAATCTTATATCTTAGTTTGGATATTGTGGTTGATTGGAAAATTGATTGTTTTGGTTGATTGATTTGTTACTTGATTGTTTAAGTACTTGTGTTGTGTTGGTTACTTTGTTGGTATATGGTTGTGAATTGAATTTTGTTTTAAGTATTTATTGTGTATTTGATAAATCAACCAGAAGTCAAGAATTCATTATAAGGAGTAAAGGAGGTTAAGGATTCTTGAAAAGTATTAAAAGAAATTTTTTAAATCCAATTCACCCCCCCCCCCCCCCTCCTCTTAGGACTACAACTTAGTTTTTAGTTTGCAATGAGGATGAGTAAGAATGAAGGAATGAAGCTTGAATGTGAGAAAAGTAGCTTTTGAAATTCATAGAAAATTTGCTAATTGTTTTTGCTAACCTCTCTCTAATCTTTGCAAATGAGGGGGTATATATAGAATGCCCCAGAATTATAACCGTTCAGGATATATTGGTCATTTTAAAAAAAGTTTAAGTGAGGTTAATAAAATTTTAATAGTGTTTTAACCTCAGTGAAATTCGCCAACCCGAGAGCACTGGTCGACTGTACTTAAGGTTTGGTTGACCAAGTGTCCCAGTTCGGTCGACTATGAGTATTTTGAGCTAGAAAGATGGTTGATGAAGTAGAAGGTGATTTTCCAAATCCGCGCAGTTCAGTTGACTAGATCATTTTGAACTAGGAGGTTCGGTCGACCAGACGGCTGGGGCTTCACCTGAGGATGTTGAGTTGACCAAAGAGTTAGAGTTCATTTTCTGATCAGTCAACTAAAGCATCAACTTTTGACCCAGGGAGGTTCGGTCGACCAAGCTATCTAATCTTGGCTAGGTTTGGTCAACCGTAATGTGTTCAAACCGTTGACCACTGACCAGTTCGGTCGACCAAGCTAAATAAGCTCGGCTGGGTTCAGTCGACCGAACATGCCTGTTTTGGGCATTTTGGTCCTTTTCTCTTTATAATGTTGTTCCTAATTGTATGATGTTTATTTTCAAGACTATAGGGGACATTTTTATGCAATATTTAGGGTCCTAAAGACAGTCTATGGTCTTTATGAGTTAACCCCAAAAATTTGGCGTCATCCTTAAAGTTATTTGATAATCCTTTGAGCTTATCAACCCTATCATGCATGCAGTGCATTAATTATTACAAGTCATATAAGATTACAGATCCAAAATGATAAATATAAATTACAATAAAAAAATATGTTGGCGTCTTCACTTTTCTTCAAGTTGTCGTATGCCATCAATATAATCCAGTTAGTATGATCATGCACACAAACTCATCAACCATTAAATACAAAGAGTATTTGTCATTATCAAAACTGGTTATAACCCATAGGGTCAACAGTATTTAGCTTCTTTTACAAAATATCCCATAAATAAATTTTTCTTCCCTTGTAACCTATTCCTTCTTCATTACTAATCATCCTTTGTTGTCCAACCATCTTTTCAAAATTCTCTTTACCTCTAGTAAAGTTGTAAATGATTTTATCTTTATCTTCAATTTTTCTTTTAAGTTCACTTATTTCTTGTTCTTTCTTTATTTCATCATTTACTTGCATTTTTACTAATTCTTGAGACATATTGTTAATTTTCTTCATTAGATTATCAATATGAGAATCCTTTTCTTTTTCAGCCGATTTAGAACTTTCTAGTTGATTCTTAAGACTTTCATTTTGTTCTTTTATGGCTATGTTTTTCTTAGATACTTTGATGAACCCATTGTGTAAGTTGAATAGTTCAACTTGGATTTCTTTGTAAGGAGGCATACTTTCACATGAATTATTACTAGATTCTCCACTAGATTCTTCAGATGAACTATAATAAGAATTTACCTCAGCATTGTGTGCCATAAAGAACATGTTGGCAACTTCTTGTTCGCTTGAGTCATCCTCCGATTCGTTTGAGCTTGTGTCGTCCCACGTAGCTTTCATTGCTTTCTTTTTCTTGTCATTCTTCAACTGTGGACAATCGGGTTTAATGTGTCCAACTTCTTACAATTATAACATGTCGGTGAATCGTTCTTAGTTTGCTTTGTGTTTGTTTCTTCTTTGTTTTTTTTTTTTTTTTATCCTTTAAACTTTTAAGGGAATTTTTTGTTCTTCTGGAAAAATTTTCCAAGCGTTTTAGTGATAAAAGCTAGTTCTTCATCATCTAGCTCATTGTCTTCATCCTCATCACTAGAACTTTCTTTATTAGCTTTAAGGGCTATTGATTTCTTACTTGTATTATTATTCTCTGAATTTCTTTCATTCATTATCATCTCATATGTGAGTAGATAACCTATTAATTCATCTAGGGAGGTCTTTTCAAGTTTCTTCCTTCCGTAATGGCAGTGGCCTTAGGTTCCCAAATTGGTGGTAGTCCTCTTAAGGATTTTTCGGATCATTTTATAAGTTGAGTCATTTCTCCCTAAGGCATTAAGGGAGTTTATTATGTGAGTGAACCTAGTGTACATATTAGTGATGGTTTCATCCGGGTTCATCTTAAGACCCTCATACTCGCTTTTGAGCATGTCAATTCCACTATCTCTAACATCTATAGTTCCTTCATAGGTTACTTCTAATTTGTCCCAAATTTCTTTGGCTAACTTAGATGCCGTGAACCTATTCTCATTAACATCTAAGGCACAATATAGTGCATTCATGGCACTAGTGTTTACTTGCATCATTTTGTAATCATTTTCGGTCAATTCTTTTTCTTCTTTAGGAACTTCTTTGCCATCTACGGATTTAGTAAGAATGTAGTCACCATATGTGACAACCTTCCATGCTTTCCAATCCATGGTTTGAATATATATCTTCATTCTTTGTTTCTAAAATGTATAATTTAAACCACAAAAGATAGGGGGTCTAGTAGATGATTGGCCTTTAGCAAAGGGGAAAAACCTAGTTGTGCCATTTAGACCTTTATATAACTTCTAATTAGGATTTGCTATAATTAGGCTCTGATACCAATTGAAAGTTAAGGTGTTATCCCAAGAGGAGGGTGAATTGGGTTTATAAAAATTCCTTTAAGTATTTTTATAGATTTTTAGCTTTTTATATATTTAAACAAACACACAAGAATGACTTAAGCTTAAATCAACCACAATCCAATCACAAACCAAATAAAAATCACAAACCAACCAATAAACAATCAACCAATCATTCAATGCTTAATCAATTTGTGAAAGTTTGCAGTACTTTCTTATTTCAACTTGTTGCCCTGTATAAATGATTTTTAAGTGCTTCTTTTAATCAAGATTTCCGCAAGCGGTTAATCAATGTACTCACTTAAAAGTTTTCGCAAAATATTAATCAACATACTTTCTTAGATTAAAAAGGACTCCTCAATCTCATGTTTTCAGCAACCCTGCAATTTGAAACACAATTTGCATATATGCTGAAATTTAAATGGAAAAGGGTATAAAGAGTGAGACCGAGATTTTTTACAAGGTTTGGCTTATCCCTGGCCTATGTCCTCGCCTTAGGCAAGACCACCTAAGGATTCCACTAACTCGTTCCTTTCCAGGAAGAACAATTCGATTACAATCCGCCTTTAGGGTAGAGCCCCCTCTCCAAACAATACACCACGCTTGGTTACAACGATCCAAATACCTGAACCGTCAAGAAACAAGAAACAAAAAAAAAAAAAATCCTTTTGTACAAAGAATGTTCTAAGATAGAGCTGGTTAGTTCAATTGAAATCACTATATACTTCAATAACAAATATCAAAAGAAATAATATTGAAGCTCAATAACAATATCACCGGAATACTTCTCTAGATGGAAATCACCAATTCAGATTGTAGTGCTCAGAGAAGAGTGATTCAGCAGCTCAGAATTTCAGTGGTTCTCAGATTTCAAGAATGAGAGCAAGAGTGCTTTGAGAGAGAAAGAGAGTTTTTCAGCTCGAGAGCAAATTTTCAATTGCTTGGTGTATGTTTGATTTATGAAAACATGTATTTATAGGCTCATAAAGCTCAATTTGTGTTGCCCAAGTTTACTTGGAGTATTTCTCAAGTTTTTACAAAAATTTGAGGCACAAGAAACTTAATTTTAAATTTTAAAACTTTTTAAAAAATATAACTGTTAACATTGTTCAGGCGCCTAAAGTCTCGGGGTCATTCACCTGAAATTCTTTAAAACTGAAATTTTTGAACTAAAAACAGGGTCAGGCGCCTGAGGTGACAAGATTCAATCACTTGAGGTTACACTGCCTCTTCATAAATTCATCAGGAAAATCTTCAGGTGCTTGAACTTATTCTTCAGTCACCTAAGGAAATTCTTCAGGCGCCTGAGCTTACACTTCAGTCGCCTGAACAGACAAATTTTCTACTTTTCAGGTTATTTTTCAAAAACACTTGACTCTTTTGCTTTGTTACTTTATAAAAATATTTTTCAGGGTTTTAAAACAAGGTCTCTAACTCCAAGACAAACCCTAAAGATCTTCAAACCATTTCACATGATATTTGAATATGAAGAACTTACAAAAATTCATCGTAAAGCCTTAAACACTCTAAGCTTTGAAGTCTTTATAAGAATAATGCTTTGAATCCTCTTAGACTTTAAGCTTGAGTCAACTTTAGGTTTCCACATGCTTTGATCATTTTTAGTCCACTTGAGCTTCCTTTGGATTACTTTGAAGATGAGTATGACTTTATGGTCCTTGGTGATTTTGAACTTGCATTTCCTTCGATATTTTGAGTTTTGTCAATTAAGTATTCCTGAAACATCACCACTTAACAACACATGTTAAATTAACCTTCATTTTTTATCATCAAAATGAGATTCGAAAGTCATGTTAGGCCAACAACTAATAGTCCATTATTAGTGACGATTTGTAGGAACCATCACTAATATTCTACCTAAATTTTCCATATTGTTATTTGTCCCCTTTTTGGGCATCACAAGTTTTTTTCAATAATAAAAAAATTATAACAACAAGGATGAAAACAATTATACACAAATTTTAAATATGAAAATAAATATATGTATAATCATTAATATATATTGTACAAAAGAAAAAATAAAAAGAAGAAGAAGAAGAAGAAGAAGAAGAAGAAGAAGAAGAAGAAGAAGATAGAACATTCAGTAGATGAAATCCCGAAGATAGAACATTCAGTAGATGAAATCCCAACCTTACTGGATTTCTGCAAAGACTCTATTCCAAATGGGAAGTAGAACAACAGAGAGAGAGAGAGAGAGAGAGAGAGAGAGAGAGAGAGAGAGAGAGAGGGGGGCTTCAGAGGGTTTTTACAAAAAATGAAAGCAAAGAAAGCAAATGTAGATTTCTGTTTGCAGAGCTGCTTGCTGGAAGTCTTAAAGCTGACTAAAGTGTGCCCGGGGTGAATTGTGCACTACTTTTTCAACAGGGGCGATGTCTTGAATAATTGACGCACATATTGTTAGTCGTCCCAGCCCCGGGAGTATATAGTCTAAAGAGGGGTGAATAGACTCTTTTCACGAAATACGTATTTTTCTACAAAATAAAAACTCTTGGTAAGATACAAGAAATTATATCGCAATATAAATATAAATCATGCACAAGATATAAAATAAAAAGTGTAAGGGAGAGAAAGAACAACACGGGTATTTTTATGTGGTTCGGCACCAAACCTACGTCCACGCCTTAGTACCAAGCCAAGGATTCCACAATCCACTAAGGATACTCTTTCACCAGCGAAGAAGCCTTACAACTCGAGAACGAATCCTAACCGCGCTCACCAAGAGCCTTCACTTCGGTTCACAAAGAGCCTTACAACAATGGTTCACAAAGAACCTTACGAGAGATTGGAAATAAAATTATGCTCCTTAATTGAGCCAATATGAAATATAACCAAATCCTCACTCTATTCTCTCAATGAATGAATCTTACAAGATTAGTGAGCAAGAGAGGATTGAGAACTTGTGAAGAATAACTAAAATGCAAAGTGCAAAGTGCTTAGGTTTTGGATAAAATGATATTTTTTCACAAATATGATCAACAATGCTCAAAACCATGTTAATACAAGTCTAATAGACTGTATTTATAGCCCAAGAGCCAAAGGAGCCGTTAACTAGCTATTGGGGGGAAGAAAATTTATTCTATTTGGTAAAGTAGCCTTTTTCCGCCCATTGGAGCAGTTCTACCTGTTGGACTCGTCAACGAGCCCCTGCTCCCGTCGCCTAATCACACACTACAACTTGTCGACAAATCCCATGTGTTCATCGATGAGTGCTCAGAATTAGAAAATAAAATCAACTTGAAAGTTGTGGAATTTTTTCTTAACTTTCTAGACACACCAAATTCGTTCTTTTTGGACTTTTCTAGCAAAAGTTATGCCCAAAATACCAAAAGGTGTTTAGGACTCAAGGATGCACTACGGTAGTGACGATTACTTTGTTTTTTCTTGTCAAAAAGCGTTTTAATGATTCAAAACATTCTTGAATAAACGTATATGAAATATATTAAGTCTAATGAAGATTAAAACTTGTCCAAATGAGTTTCCTTTTGAATAGAAGATATCTTGATTAATAAAACACGTTTGAAACCCCATTTTGATATCTTATATGCTTAGTATGTCCTTTTATAAATATACTTGACTTTCTTTGAACCATTAGGACATAAAACTTGTTTTAACACAATCAAGACTAAGTATAAATTTTTTTTTAAAACTAGGATGTTAAAAACTTGTCCCTTTGAAAATATATTTGAGTTTTAGGATTCATTTGACAAACTCTTATTTTAACTTAGAAAATTATGAATATTGAGTTTGTGACTTTAGTGCAATCCTATATACTCATGTGTCCTAGTATGCATGCATTTGCTCAACTCTTACTCAGAAATCATGCAAAAAACACACTCGCAAGAGTTAAAAAACATACTACCTCACACAACCATTATTACAAATAATTCAACAATTAAGCTCCCTTTGGTTGTGCTTGGTTCCTTTCGAGTACGTTTCCATTTGATCTTTCCTTCTTAACATTTACTCGGTCCAATCTTTGCCTTCGATCCAATAATTCATGTACGAGTACCTGTACTAAACATGATCTGTAAAGATAAAAAAATACTAGGAACAACATATAGGTTAATATCATCAAAACACATTAAACAATGATGGTGTAGCCACTAAGGCTAACATTCTCCCCCTTTTTTATGATGTCTAACCTATTACTAATTTACATAATCTTTGCATTTGTATTTATACTAATCATGACTTGATATGCAAAGATAAACTTACCTAGAACCACTAATGGGTTGTTATCATCAAAACAATGCAATTAATATCACATAGCCTATAAGGCTAGCACGTATAATAAGGGTCAAAAGGATAATTTCTTCTCAATGAGACTAGGCATAGATGAGTCCTCTATACTTGGTAATTAACCTCTTGACCTTTCTCCCGTCTTATTGGCCCTATTGATTTGTAATCATCTTTACAAGCAACCCACCCATGCATGGATATTCAAACCAAGCTATTTATTTTGTGCATATCATTCTTTTTTATTGTGATGAGCAGTTTCATAAGTTCTCTCAAACTCTATTGCATTTAAAAAACCAATCAAGTCATTACAGAACTTCACCATAACTCACCTGGTATGTACACGATCATTCAAAAATGTATGAAAGAAGTTTAAATTTGGAGAATCTTTTCAATCAATACTATATATTCACTATCAATATTGACAACTTTGATCCATATTTTTCATCCACTATGTTAAAAATAACCCCAATCCATGGCCAGACATATATATCATTCAACTCTACATAGTTTGACATATGGGTATTGCTAGTTTCAGAACAGAGCGACGTGTTCGCTCTTCTCGTTTTATTTTATCTTCAATTAAATCATCCAAATTATAATTTGTACGGTGTCAAGCACATGCACTAGCTAGGTCATCAACTATTTTTATATGTCCACTGCTACAAAGATAGCCTCCTAGCCTACTAGACCTATTGAATTGTAATTGATCATCTGCACAAGCAACCCACCCATGCATAGATAATTGAACCAAGTTATTTCTTTCATGCATCTCATTCCTTTTTATTGTGATGAGCAACTTCATAAGATCTCTCAAACTCCAGTGCATTTAAAAAACTAGTCCAATCATTAAAGAACTTCACCATAGCTCCCTTGGTCTGTACATGGTCATTTGAAAAGGTATGAACTTCAAGTGGTTTAAATTAATTTAGAGAATATTTTCAACCAATAATATTCACTATCAATGACAGCTCTAATCCATCCTTTTCATTTACTATGTTAAGAACAATCCTAGTCATCCATGGCCAAACATATATATCATTCTGCTCTGGAGTTTAAGATATGGGTATTGCTAGTTCAACAAGGCGATGTGTTCACTCTTTATGTTGTATTTTATCTTCGAGTCACGCACGCACTAATTTGTGGTATCAAGCACACTAGCTAGGTTAGCAACTGTCATTATATGTCCATTGTTATGAAGATAACCTACTGGCCCTCATGAATTGTAATTGATGTAATTGGTGTGATTCCAAGAGGAGGGTTGAATTGGATATTTTAAAAATATCTTTATAGTTTAAATTAGATACCAACAATATTACACAACCTAGGGTCAATCTAATCAATTAATAATACAACAAATATGTGCAAGCTTAAGTAATCTGCAAAACTATATCAGTTCTAGTATTTCCTAATCAAATACAAGTGAAATAAACCAAGCAATAAGATTAACAAGTTAATATAAATATGCAAATACTAGAATGTAAAAATAGTAAGGGAAAAAGTGACACAGGAAATGTTATCGAGGTTTGGCCAACAATGCCTACATCCCCGCCTCAAGCTCACAAGCAAAAGGATTGACTAATGCTTTCTTCACTGGTGGAGTGACACCAATTACAACATCCTCTCTTTACTGAGCAAGGGAATACCTCAGGTCACATTCACAGGACTAACACCAACCTTTACAACTATACCTTACCGGACGGTGCTCCTAGTTCTCCTAACTGGGTCTGAACAAATCTGGAACTTTCTTAACTGAGTCTAAGTCTATCCGGTGCACGTTACAGGCTAGTGCAATCCTTTTTTAACCACATGTCGAGAATACAACAATATTAAATGTTTTTTGTACAAAGAGAGTGCTTCTACAACAAGCTAAAGATGTACACCAATGAAACACAAGTACACTCACAGATGATAGGAGTTTTAGCTCAATGAGGTTTTGGTAAAGTTAAATGTCAACTCTCAATAATATAAGTATATGAGTGCGTGAGAGTCAGATCGTTGATTTCAAGATAATATCTTTACTATATGTATTATTAAGAGTTTTTAAAATGCTAAGAAAATATCTCAATAATATTTCTCAAATATCAAGAACAGTAGATACTAGGGCTTAAGCATGCAAAAACAAGTTTATCAATATCAAAATGCAAGCCTTTGAATCTTGCAATGAGGATGCAAAGATTCAGAAGCAAATGTAAATTTTTCCCCAATAAATATTTATGAGTAAAATACAATGGTAAGAACTCAAGCTTACTCTCAAAAATGATATTCAACAATGCAAAAATAAGAGAGTTTAAGCTTTGGACTAAATGTTGAAATACTCACAATAATGAACTCTCAACCTAGCTTAAAGTTGCAATCAATGTGCAAATAAAGAAGGTGAGTTATATGTTCTCTTTCTTAAATGAATATGCAAACAATAATGTAAGAAAAGAGATTTTGGAAGTGTACGCTTAGAAGTGAGTAAAATAGCAAGAAATAACACAAAAGTTTTGAAAGAAAATATTTTTCTAATCTTTTTGCTAATTGGTCACTAATCTGAAGTAATGAAGGGGTATATATATAGAATTCCCAAGATTTTTGACCGTTAGGGACATGAAGATAATTTTAGAAAAAGTTTAAATGAAAATTAACCCAAATTAGCACAGTAAAAACTCGGCAACCTGAGAGGTTCGGTCGACTAAACAAAGGGTAGGTCGACCAACCATGCAATAGAACAGTGCGAACCCTGCTAGTTCGGTTGACTGAGCACAAGGCCGGTCAGCTGAGCCCTCTAGCATTTTCAAAATAAAACAAGGCTCAGTTGGCTGAGATAAAGTCCCATCGACTAAGCCAAGGGCGATTTCCAAACCTTCATAGGTTCGGTCGATTGAGCTATTCCTAGGTCATTAGGTCGGTCGGCTGAGTACACTGGGAAAGTAAAGTCTAAAGGTTCGGTCGACCAAAGATGATCTGTTCATTTTAGGGTCGGTCATTAAAGGCTTCATAATTGACCTAGCTATGAGGGTTCAATCGACTGAGGTGTTTATAACGCACATAGGTTGGCCGATTGAGGCTTTTTAATTAAGTCTAAAAATGCAATGTCGGTCGACCGAGGTCTTTGTAAATTTAAGTTTGTCATGATTTTGACCCAAAAAGAATTCACCCCTGTATGAGCATGACTTTTTGGTTTAAGGGATCTTTCATGAAAGGTTTGGGGAACCTAAGGTCAGTCTATGGTCTCTGTTGAGCTTGTCATTCCCATCACGCATGATATGCATTATTACATACATTTCAAAACAAAATGCATTTACAAGTAAAATGTCTTCTTCTTCTTCTTCTTCTTCTTCTTCTTCTTCTTCTTCTTCTTCTTCTTCTTCTTCTATTCTTTCTTCCATGGAATATGCTAGGAGTATATGTGCTTTGAGTCCTTTCTGGCTTCCATTTCCCTTACCTTATATGTGTGCTGAAATATGAACCTATTTACAAACTGAATACGCATATAAGATATACTAGTGCTTTGTCAGCATCAAAATTGGGATCATACTCAAAAAGTCAACAATTAATTATCTTCACGAGCAACCCACCTATGCATAGATATTTGAACCAAGTTGTTCCTTTCATGCATCTCATTCATTTTTACTATGATGAGTAGCTATAGAAGATCTCTCAAACTCCGGTGTACTTAAAAAAACCAATCCAATCATTGCAGAATTTCACCACAAGTCCCTTGGTCTGTACATGGTCATTTGAAAAGGTATGAACTTCAAGAGGTTTAAATTAATTTTGAGAATCTTTTCAACCAATAATATTCACTATCAATGATAGCTATGATCCTTATTTTTCGTCCACTATGTTAAGAACAATCATAGTCGTCCATGGCCAAACATATATATCATTCCACTCTAGAGTTCGAGATATGGGTATTGCTAGTTCAATAGGGCGACGTGTTTGCTCTTTTTGTTGTATTTTATCTTCAACTCAAACACGCACTAATTTGTGGTGTCAAGCACACTAGCTAGGCTAGCAATTGTTTTTATATGTCCACTGCTATGAAGATAGTCTCCTAGCTTATTGGCCCTCCTGAATTGTAATCATCTTCACAAGCAACCCACACATGCATAGATATTTGAACCAAATTATTTCTTTTGTGCATCCCATATATATCATTTCACTCTAGAGTTTTAGATATGGGTATTGCGGCCACAACATTATTTCTATCTTTTTTTGCTTCCTGGACAATATCAGCAACTATTTTTATCTGTCCACTATTACGAAGCCAGTCTCTGATTGACCGACCCTTCAAAATTGTAATCATCTTCACAATTAAGCAACCCACCCATAGAACCAAGCTAATTAATTAAGCACGCTATTTCTTTTTCGAGCATCAAATTCTTTTTCACTGTGATGACCAACTTCAAAAGATCTCACTAGGGGTGGCAAAATGGGTTCACGAGCCGGGCCCGAGCGGGTTGAAAATGGGTCGGGTCGTAAAAGGGTTGATGTTAAATGGGTCATAACTATGTAAACCCTAACCCGCCCATTTAATAAACGGGCGGGTGATGGGCTACCCTCTTAAAAAATAATTATATATTTTAATATTTTTAAATTTATTTTTTTAAAAAAAGTACTCCTTATTTTATTTATTAAATCTTAAAAAAAATGTAGAAAAAAATTGTAGATGGACGGACTGAGTCAGAAAGAGCCGAGAGAGGGAGATTGGGCCCCAATTAGATCCATCATCATCTTGTACTAATTGACCATGTGCAATATCTTTAAAAAATAAATTCATGGCATCAAATCACTTTTTGGGCTCATATCAATCCCATATGCTGCCAATGTCTCAGTGACCACTGACCTTCAATGTTTTGAAAAAAAAAATACTCATGTAGTGATGCCATACTACTCAGTTAGTGCAGACCTGTGGAATAATAGACTTGATGGAGAAGAAACTAGGTGCTAGCCCAACTACTCACACTTGATGGACCTATATATGTGATGAATAAACCATAGCAAGGCATGAAAACCAAAACTCCCGAACATGAGAAAGAAGCCATAGCAGATGCGAGTCATGAGGCCTGAGAGTGAGCCAGACCCGTTTATAAATGGACGGGTCATGGGTTGACCCGTTTATAAATGGGTTGACTTTCATGGACCCATACACGTCTTATCGGGCGAGTCACGGGTGACCCATCAGGTCATGGCCCATTTTTCCAAGTCTAGATCTCACAAACTCTATTGCATTTAAAAAATTAGTCTAATCATTTGCGAAACTTCACCACGGATACAATACTAATACAAAACTATTAGTGACGGTTTAAAAAAATCGTCGCTAATAATAGACTATTAGTGACAGTTTAAAAAATCATCGCTAATAATAGGCTATTAGTGGCGGTTCTCATGAACCGTCGTTAATGTTGTTGACTTTTTCCTAATCAAAAAATGCATTATTAGTGATGGTTTCGTAAACCGTTACTAATACAAGACTATTTGTGACGGTTTCAATAAACTATCACTAATAATAGACTATTCGTAACAGTTTTCGTAAATCGTCACTAATATTGTTGACTTTTTCCTCGTCAAGAACTGCATTATTAGTAATAGTTATGTAAACCGTTACTAATACATAACTATTAGTGACGGTTTAGAAGAACGGTTACTAATAATGCATTATTAGTGATGGTTTTTAGGAACCGTCACTAATATTGTTGACTTTTCCCAGTCAACATGAATATTAGTAACGACTTATAGAACCGTCACTAAAATAATACTATTAGTGAAGGTTAATTAACCATTACTAATAAATCCCTTTTAGTGACGCCTTGAAATCGCCCCTAATACCCCAAGAAATGTTGCTAATAATTTCCTGGGATAGTTTCAGTGCGAAAGTAATTTCCCGCAATAGTTTGAGCGGGAAAACTAGTAATTAGTGATGAAATTATTAGTGATGGTTTTAATTTCAGCACTAATAGTGTCGTATTAGTGACATTTGTCAGAACTGTCACTAATATGTTCACTATTAGTGACGGTTTTTAAAAATCGTCACTAATACGTGCTTTTAGTGATGAATTTCAAACCGCCACTAATACTTTCATCACAAAAAACCAGATTTTTTGTAGTGTCGGTTAACCGATCGCCAAAGGTATCACTAGATGGGAGAGTTGTAGGAGAATCTTGGATTGGTTATGCAGTAGACATTGGAGGTTCAGCTATGCACATTTCTAGTGAGGTGGGATCTAGGCTTGGTGTGTTATCCAGACAGTGCCTCTTTCTAGTATATAAGAAAGATGGGTTTAAGCTGGTTGATCCAATAGCAAAAAGGGTGGCAATTGGTGGAGACATGGTTTTAGGTATTAAAACCATGGGACAACATACTCGGGTAGATGAAGATAAATGGGTGGTAAAAAGCTACAGTAGCAGTAATGAGCATGTTGAGCGGGTGGAGTTGGAGACTCAGGGCAGGAGTGTAGGAAGTTCTAACTCAGGAGACTTGCAGTATCATAGGACAAACTGGAGCAAAAAGGAGATTGTGATGTAGGTGGAGTTTCAAACTTAGGGCAAATATGACATTGGTCAATTTGTGGGGAGTTCAAACTCAGGAGACCAACATGATCACAACGTAGGAATTTGAACTCGGAAAATAAAATAAAATAATTAAAAAAGAGTGAAATAAAGGAAAATAAAAGAAAAATAAGGAATTTGGCAAGTCAGGACTAAAACCGTTGACAATTTTGAGAGCTGGAGAAAAATCGTCACCGATTTTGGGTCAACTAGGCGGGTCAACCACAAAACCGGCGACAGTTTTATGGGAACAGGGGAAACCGGCGTCGGTTTTCTCCTAGGACTGCTCACCTATAAATAGAAGTGAGCTCATTTTTTAAGGAAATCTCAAATTCTCCCTTTTGGAGCTCTACTAGGGTTTCGGGATTTCTTTGATAAAAGGCTCCTACGGGCTCCCTCGTGCTCCTGGATCATTCTCTTCTCTTTTGGCTCACCGAATCTCGTAGTTTCACTGGTTTGAAAAGCTAGGGTTTTGAGTTTTCAGTCTGTTTCGGTTTCTATTTTGAAAACAGGTAAGGGGATTAAGTTAATGCAGTATTTTAATGACTTTGAATCGTACAAAATGTTTATGTAGTAAGTATATTTATGTTTTCAGTTATTCCTTTGAAAACCAACCATTCAAAATGACCTTTTTCAAACCAAGGATATACGATATGATATTTTGAGTATAAATGAATGGTGGAAAGCTTGGTTTGATCTTACAAACCATTTATACAATGTTGTTGTTGGTTGCCTATGGGCTATGTTTTAAGTATGGAAAATTATGGCAGGTGAATACTATTTTGAGAGTTAAGGAAATACCTGAAATGAGCATATTTGTGAAATACTGGACTGTTTGCGAAACGTACTAGAACTATTTATGAAAAATTTCAGGATTTATATAATGGCCACGAGGGCCGAGATTTTACCAGACGGCCAAGGACCGGAGTTTTATTCAATGGCTGAGAGCTGAGTTGTAACAGAGGACCAAAGCCAGGGTTTATATTAAACGGCACAAGGCCAGGGTTTATAAAATGGCAGAATTTATGTGAAATGAGTTTAAAGTACTGTTTTAATTACTTAAATTACATGATGTGCTCTGGAACCCGGAGGACTCAGTTGTTATGAGCACGATACCGTTGCTAGAGAGAGTTTCACCAGTTGACTGTGTGCACCCACACTAGACTCGAGAGTGGTGTTGGGTGGTCCAACTGATTAACCCAAGTAAAGGTGTTACCTTCCTTGGAAGTATGTACCAGGAAGTGGTAAGGCAATCAAACCCGCAAGCAAGCTTGCGGAAATCTACAGACGTAGTTAGTAGGGAGTGACTTGGTCTGGGTTGATCGTCCAGGTTTTAGTCCAGCCTTCAGGCAGCACAACCCTAACCACAGGGGTTTATACATGGCATTTACTTCTAGGGAAAGTCTTTTATGCATATTAGTATATTTATGTAAATGATGTAATTGTTTCCAGTACCGATTTATATTGTGATAAATAAGAAATGAGTATACATACTATTTTCAGTTTAAAAAGAGATGCATGGTTCTGTATACACTGAAACGCATGCTGACCATACACTGTTATTAATTTAATCTTCCTTACTGAGAGGTTTCTCACCCCGTTATACAACATATCTTTTCAAGGAATCCCAGAGATCGAGTTTAGTAGATCTAGGGGGCGGACACTAGTATAGTTGCTTTTTGAGAATGTCTTCAAGAACTCATATGTGAGTAGTTTATCTTGGAAGCTTCTGGGCTAGTATTGTGGTCGCATGGACCTAGTTAGTTGATTTATTACTTTGAGATGTAATATGAGAATGGAAAGACATTGATGTATGTTGATGGTTAGACTTGGGTAATAGATTATGGAGAATACTTTATTTATTCCGCTGTATGTTTTATGTTATGAGATGGTATCAAGTACACAGAGCTTAGGTTTGCTAGGTTCTGCATACTTTGACGGCTAAGGATTACAGAGTAGGATTACCATAGTATAGGTTGAGATGAGATGAGGATAAGAGTAGTTATGTGGGTTTTAGTTTGGAGGCTTGGAGGTGGATTTCTTTTGATGGTCTTCTGTGCTTTTCCTAGAATAGCGATTTCAAGAAAACCATAGTAAGTCCATTGATGGTTTCATTTCAGGATTGAGAGGCTGAAACTTAGAATCTAAGTGGAGACGTTAGGTTAAGTGAGTATGTAATTGTCCCGGAATAGGGATTAGAGGCCTATATCCCTATACGACTAAGTGTGTACTCGTATCAGAAAGGGGAATGGTTTACGGATGGCAAACCATTGATGGTTTTGTGTCAGGGTTTCTTGACTTGTTCTTTTATATTGAGAATTTGCATGTTATGGTGTTTCTTCACCTAATAATTGTATTCTACGTGATAAGAATGGAATATTGAGTTGGTTTCTATTTCGTTTACAGGATGGAATCTAGGGAAAATACGTGGATGTTAGGGGTGATAACCATGTGGACACATCTAGTGAGGACGATGTTGATGCTTCGACGGTGCTGTGCAGTATAGTGCGGTAGGCTAGAAAGGGAACCCAGAGGGACTCCAAAGAGCAAGATCAGCTAGCGGCTGATAGGGGATGCATGTTCCATCAGTTCTCTAATACGAATCCATCGGCATTTTTAGGAGGGCCGAACCCGATTGCAGCAGAGGATTGGGATCAGGAGATGGAGGAGTTACTAAGTGTGCTGGAATGCACCGAGGAGTAGAAGGTTCAGTTTGCCACCTTCAAGCTGGTGGGGGAGGCAAAAAGGTGGTGGAGATCACTAGGCTGGTGGGGGAACATCGTCTAGGGTATGTATCTATTACCTAGAGTTGTTTCAAGGAAATCTTCTTCGGCGGATACTTCCCCATTGCCACCCGGGAGGTGAAGGCCGAGGACTTCTTACATCTGACCCAGGGGCCTATGATTGTACAGTAGAATATGGATTGATTTGTGGAGCTATCCTAATTTGCTCCACATATGGTCCTGGATGAGCCAAAGAAGGCTCGGATGTTTGAAAGGGGGCTGAGGTAGGCAATACGCGCGCAGGTGACAGCATTATTGGCTCAGAGATTTACTAGGCTAGTGGAAAAATCTATGGTAGTGGAGGCCAGCATTCAGGAGGGGGAGAGAGAGGCATATCGGAAGAAAAGGCCCTTGCCTCAAAGTTTTCAGTCTAGTACAAGCTAGGACTCATGGAAGCAGCCTAGTAGTTTGTTACACCAGTGATAGGTGATGGGACCTCGAGCCCATCAAGGGAATTCTCAGCGATTTACCTATCCCAAATGTCATAGGAAGCATGCAGGCGAGTGCAGTACTAGTTTTACGAGCTGCTATAGGTGCGGTAGTATGGGACATTAGGTGTGGGATTGTCGCACGGTATTGAACTACGTGCCTCCACAACAACAGTATAGGGGAGGTAGTCAGGCAACCAGAGGTGGTCACCAAGGGGCACCGCGCAAGCGCGGGTGTACTAATTGACGCCGGGTGATGTAGAGAATGCCGGCAATGTGGTCATAGGTACAATTTCAATTATGTCACATAATGCCATTGTGTTATTTGACTTAGGTATGACCCACTCATTTGTATCTCAAGGGTTTTCTAAAGTATGCAGAGTTGAGACTTAGTTGTTAGGGGTCGAGTTAGGGCGGTCACGTTGATAGGATTGATTATTGTATGCAGTAAGGTGGTTAGAGACCACCCAATGGAGATTTAAGGGATGAGGTTGCATGTTAGTCTAATTGTTCTTGATATGGAGGGATTTGATATTATTTTGGGGATGGATTGGTTAGCATTCAGCTATGCGAGCACAGATTGTCGATAGAAGGAGGTAGTGTTTAGACCTCCTGGAGAGCAGGAGTTTAAATTCATCAGGTCATGTGTGCACTCTGCACCACAGATCCTCTCAGTGATGCAGGCGAGAAGGCTACTCCTAGATGGATGCTCGGGATATCTAGCGTGTGTGAAAGTGATACCAAAGGAGGGGCTGAAACTGGAGGATATTCCAGTGATACAGGAGTTCTCGGACATGTTTCCCGAGTACTTACCTGGATTTCCTTAAGATTGTAAGGTGGAATTTTCTATTAAGTTAGCACCAGGGACGGCACCAATCACCAAGGTGCCTTATAGAATGGCTCCCACAGAACTATAGGAGCTAAAGGAACAACTATAGGAACTTCTTGATAAGGGGTTCATCAGACTGAGCGTATCACCCTAGGGAGCACTGGTGTTATTCGTAAAGAAGAAAGATGGGTTGATGAGGATGTGCATTGACTACAGGGAGATTAACAAGGTGACGATGAAGAATATATACTCGTTACCTCATATTGACGACCTGTTTGACCAACTGCAGGGCGCCCAGATTTTCTCTAACATCGATTTGTGATCCGGATATCATCAACTAAAGGTGAAATCAGAGAATGTACCAAAGATAGCTTTCCAAACCCAGGATGGCCATTACGAATTCTTGGTTATGCCATTCGGATTGACAAACGCACCTGCAGCATTCATGGACTTGATGAACATGGTGTTCCACAAGTACTTAGATAGGTATGTGGTGGTGTTCATTGATGACATCCTGATTTATTCGAGGAGTTATATAAAGCATGTGACTCACTTGGGGCTAGTACTTCAGGTACTCAGAGAGAAGAGATTGTTTGCTAAATTCAAGAAATGCGATTTTTGGCTAGATCAAGTTGCATTTCTAGGATATATAATATCCAGGGAGGGAATATCAGTGGACCTAAGCAAGGTAGAGGCGGTAGTTAGTTGGGCGAGACTGAAGAATGTACATGAAATTAGAAGTTTCTTGGGTTTGGCAGGGTACTATCTTCGTTTCATCGAGGGCGTCTGTTAGGTCCTTTGACACAACTTACGAAAAAGAATAATAGGTTTGATTGGACTAATGAGTGTGAGCAGAGCTTCCAAGAGTTGAAGCAACGTCTAGCCACAACCCTAGTGTTGACCATTCCATCAAGGGATAGTGGTTTCATGATCTACACTGACGTATCCCAGAAAGGGCTTGGGTGTGTTTTGATGCAATAGGGAAAGATTATCATTTATGCTTCTTGCCAACTCAAGGAGTACAAGAAAAATTACCCCACGAATGACTTGGAGCTAGCAGCTCTTGTTTTTGCATTAAAGATCTGGCGGCACTACCTATACGGTGAAAGGTGCGAGATCTTTATAGATCATAAGAGCCTCAAATACTTCTTCACCTAGAAGGAGTTGAATATGAGGCAACACGGATGGCTTGAGCTAATTAAGGATTTCGACTGCACCATTAGTTACCATCCAAGAAAAGCTAATGTGGTAGCTGATGCATTGAGTCGAAAGTTAGTGGGTGCATCGATTTCAGCAGTTATTGTATAACATAAGATCGTGATGGATCTAAAGAGGTTGGGAGTGGAGTTAGTGGACAGGGATTCACAGGCGTTCATTGCTAGTTTAGTTGTTTAGCAAACTTTGTAGCAGAGAATCAAAGCTGCTCAGATGAGAGACGCAGAGTTAATGAAAATCATGGAGAAGGTGCAAAGTGAGCCGCAGACGAACTTCAATATTTTTTAGGATGGAGTTCTTAGATTTCACACTAGGCTATGTGTGCTTGATGATGTAGAGATTAAGAGGGCGATTCTAGAGGAATCTTATTGCTCTCTCTATGTTGTTCATCCAATGAGTATGAATATGTATAAAGATTTACAGGAAACGTTATGGTGGAGTAACATGAAGAGGGAAATTGCTAGATTTATGGAGCAGTGCCTAACATATCAATAGGTTAAGGTAGAGCATCAGAGGCTAGTATGACCACTACAGCCACTTGACATTCCCAAGTGAAATTAGGAGCATATTTCGATGGATTTTGAATTGAGGTTACCTGTAGCAGTGCATGGATAGAATGCCATCTGGGTTATAGTAGATCGACTGACGAAGATTGCACACTTTGTTCCCATCAGAGTCAGCTATTCCATGAATAGGTTAGTAGAGCTATATATGCCGAAGATTGTACGACTCCACGGCACCCCGTTTTCTAACGTTTTAGATCGAGACCCACAATTTACCTCTCATTTTTAGAAGAGTTTGTAGGATGCCTTGGTATCGCAGCTCACATTCAATACCTCATTTCACTCGCAGACAGATGGACAATCCGAGAGGACTATTCAGACTCTAGAGGATATGTTGTGGGCATGTGTATTAGATTTTGGGAATAGTTGGATTCAGTATCTACTGCTCATGGAGTTTGCATATAATAACAGTTACCAGGCCAATATAGAGATGGTACCGTATGAGGCTTTGTATGGTCCCCGGTGTCGATCTCCATTGTACTAGGATAAGGTAGGCGAGAGGCAGATTTTGGGACTAGAACTGATTCAACAGACCTTTGCAAAGGCCGAGCTTATCAAGGAGAGGATCAGAGCAGCACAGAGTCAGCAGAATAGTTATGCGGATACTCACCGATGGGAGTTAGAGTTCAAGGTTGGGGATATGATATTCCTGAAGATCGCCCCAATGAAAGGGGTGATAAGGTTTGGGAAGAAGGGGAAATTAAGTCCTCAGTACGTTGGGCCATTTGAGATCCTAGAAAAGATAGGTCTAATTGCTTATCGAGTGGCGTTACCCCCAGCACTATCCAGAGTTCATAACATGTTTCACGTATCGGTGCTAAGGAAGTACGTGCCAGACCCTTCGCATGTGCTAAGTTATGAACCTCTAGAATATGTTCAGTATCAGTAAGCAAATTTCAAGGAAGAAATTTTTATAAGGAGGGGAGATTGTAGCAACCCAAACCTGGAAAATGAAAGACAATAATTATAAAAGAGTGAAATAAAGGAAAATAAAAGAAAAATAAGGAATTTGTTAAGTCAGGACCAAAACCGTAGATAGTTTTGAGAGCTGGAGAAAATTCGTCATTAGTTTTGGGTCAACTGGACGGGTCAACCACAAAATCGGCGACGATTTTATGGGAATAGGGGAAACTAGCACCAATTTTCTCCTGGGCCTACTCACCTATAAATAGAAGTGAGCTCATTTTTAAAGGAAATCTCAAATTCTCTCTTTTGGAGCTCTGCTAGGTTTTTGGGATTTCTTCGGCAAAAGGCTCCTACGAGCTCCCTCGTGCTCCCGGATCATTATCTTCTCTTCTAGCTTGCTAGATCTCGTAGTTTCACCAGTTCGAAAAGCTAGGGTTTTGAGTTTTCGGTATCTTTCAGTTTCTATTTTGAAAACAGGTATGGGGATTAAGTTAATGCAGTATTTTAATAATTTTGAACAATACAAAATGTTTTTGGAGTAAGTATATTTATGTTTTTCAGTTATTCCTTTGAAAACCAACCATTCAAAATGACCTTTTTCAAACTTAGGATATACGATATGATATTTTGAGTATAAATGAACGGTGAAAAGCTCGGTTTGATCTTACAAACCATTTATATAGTATTCTTGTTGGTTGTTTACGGGCTATGTTTTAAGTATGGAAAATTGTGTGGTAGGTGAATACTATTTTGAGAGTTATGGAAATACCCGAAATGAGCATGTTTGTGAAATACTGAATTGTTTGCGAAACGTACTGCAACTGTTTATGAAAAATGCAGGCATTTATATGATGGTCGCGAGGGCCGAGTTCTACCAGACGGGCAAGTGCTGGGGTTTTATTCAGCGGCTAAGAGCCAAGTTGTAATAGAGGGCCGAGGCCCGAGTTTATATTAAACGGTGTGAGAACGGAGTTTATAAAATGGGAAATTTTATGTGAAATGAGTTTAAAATATAGTTTTAGTTACTTAAATTGCATGATATGCTCTAGGAACCCTGAGGACCTAGTTGTTATGACCCTGGTATCATTGCTAGAGAGAGTTTCACCAATTGAGCGTGTGCACCCACACTAGACTCGAGAATGGTGTTGGGTAGTCCAGCCGATAGACCTAGGTAGAGGTGTTACCTTTCCTAGAAGTACGTACCAAGAAGTGGTAAGGCAATTGAACCCGTAAGCTAGCTTGCGGAAGCCTGTAGACATAGTTAGCAGGGAGTGACTTGGTCTGGGTTGATCCCCCAGGTTTTAGTCTAGCCTTTGGGTAGCACAACCTGATCACTGGGGTTTATACATGGTGTTTAGTTCCAGGGAGAGTCATTGATGCATATATGCATATTTATGTAAGTGATGTAATTGTTTTCAGTACCGATTTATATTGTAAGAAATGAGAAATGTGTATTCATACTATTTTCAGCTAAAAGAGAGATGCATGGTTTTGTATACACTGAAACGCATGCTGACTACACACTGTTATTAATTTAATTTTCCTTACTGAGAGGTGTCTCTCCTTATTATACAACATATCTTTTCAGAGAATCCTAAAGATTGAGTTTAGCAAATCCAAGGGGTGGAGACTAGTTTAGTTTCTTTTTGAGAGTGTCTTCAAGAACTCATATGTGACTAGTTTATATTAGAAGCCTTTAGGCTAGTATCGTGGTCGTATGGACCTAGTTACTTGATTTATTAGTTTGAGATGTAATATAAGAATGGAAAGACCTTGATGTATGTTTATGGTTAGACTCTAGTAATAGATTATGGAGAATGCTTCATTTATTCCGCTGCATGTTTTATGTTATGAGATGGTATCAGGTACACAGACATCACTAAAGTAGCACATTAGGCCCGCGAGGGGTTCAGGGCGTTATAGGATAATGGGCTCAGAATCACTATCAGGCCACCGCCTAAGTGTGATCTAATGTCTTATGCAACCATTACCACCAGGAAGGATCCTACTACCTTTCAGGAAGCAGTACATGACCAGGAAAAGAATAGGTGGATAGGTGCCATGGTGGAGGAGATGGAGGTACTGTATAAGAATTAGACAGGGGGGTTGGTTGAGCTTCTAAAGGTGGAGAGGGAGATAGGCTGCAAGTGGGCAAGTATTCTGTAGTTTTATATGAGTGATATGCCGATTGTTGGAAAGGTTCTAACTGAGGTAAATCTGTCGAAGATTCTATTGAGAATGGAAGTTGACATGAAAGTTTTAAGTGCTGCCAAGAGTGTTCATTGAAGATTCACAAGGTTAAAGTTACAGGGAGACTGGGATTATCTCAGGGTGACTTTGTAACTATGGGAAATTGGTGTTATCTCAGGCAGTTGTGTGGACAAACTACATGGAGATTCTGGTTATCTCAAGGTGGTTTTGGGGATCAGGTGTTGGTGATATTTAGCATGGTTGATGTTAAACTGGTTATCAATACACCATTGGCAAATCTAAGTAAATAGTTAACCGCTCAGTACTCGAGGATGAACGGTGATGTTCGAGTTGTGTGAAAGGTTTCCTACGCAGTACAGTTGGTTACATCAGCATGCAACAAAGGGTTCCGTCACTTGTGAGGTTCACAGATGGAGGCTACACAGGGGACTTGAAAGGCAGGAAACTTGCAATGAGATATGTTGTGGGAAGGCCTTATTGGTCAATGTCTAGGGTATAGTCTCAGAGTGCGATGGTTACAACTGGGTTAGAGTTCTTGGCATGGCTAAGGCTGCCAAGGTAGCATTGTGGTTCAAAGGATCTTTCAAGGAGTTGGGTGTTCAATTAGGTGGAGTTGTTGTTACCACGGTCAAGTCCAAACATGTCTTGGACTTGGTTTACATCTCCAAGTGTTAGAGGGGAGGCAAGTTCCGATCTACAGGCCTAAGTGGAGTAGCAATTATGCTTTTAGATTTCTAAGGTGGTGAGTATTCACCAAGGTGGAGATTGTTGGGGATGTGGCTCATATTCAGAGTGGATCACATGTACCGAAGAAAGTTACGTAACTTGAGGGACAAAGGGACTAAAGCAAGGTGCAGCAAAGGAAGGCGAACCGTCGACAGTTTCAGGCAGTAGCTGCAAAGAGTTTTTTTCTGCTCCAAACCGTCGACGGTTTGGTCAAACCATCAATGGTTTCCATCAGTGCATATTTAATATTTTCAAATCGGGGGCTTGTAGATTGGGCTTATCAGGAGGATTTTCCTCTAGTGGATTGCTACAGATGTAGTTTAGATATACTAGAACACTTCTATATGCATTAGATAGTTATATAATGTTTATTATGTAACCCTAGAATATATTAAGCTTCAAGTAAGCTTCAGAACTTGTAAGCTTTGACATTGATCATAATGAAACCGAGGTTGCTGCTTTCGTGGACGTAGTCTAGTGCCGAACCACGTAAATCTTATGCATTCTAGTTGTGTTTTTTATTCTTCTTATTATTGTTTGATTGCTTCTTGAATATATTTCATCATTGAGTGATTGCAATATTAGTGGTTGTTGATTGTTTCGTGATTGATTGTGTGCTTCCGCTGCGCGTGTTCAAGTTGAACGAACATCAATGGTATGTTTGGAAATCCATTTCTTGGGTTGACAGGTTTAACAGACCCGATTGGTTTAAATCAATCGGTTGACATAAGTATGATAATATAATTAAATTATTATTTCAAAAAAATTAAAAATATATGAAAACGAATAATAATACTTATAATTTACAGAAAAATATTTAGATAATTATATTGTTCCAAAATATTTTTTATATACAATTTTTAAGAATAATTAAATAACTTAACATATCTTTAAAAAAATAAAATATAATTTAAAATTTGGCTCAAATTGGGTAGTTTTCCGAATTACAACTCACTTTTTGGGTTTGAATGAATCTTGTATTCATAATATAGTAAGTTGGATAAAATAAAAGAAAAACGTTAGTGAATTGGCTCAATCAAAAGTCAACCCATTAATATAAAGTTGAGTTTTTTTTTTTTTCATCCATTTAACAATTATATGTTATGCACATTAGAACTAACATTCAACCGTATAATTTTGATTTACGAAGTATGAAATTTGAAAATTTAAGTTTATATTTTTTTAAGACTATGTTTGAAAGGCTACTTGAATTTAAAAATATTAAATTATATTTATTTGTTTTATGACATGTTTAATCATTAAATATTTATGAAATTACATCTAACAAACATTTTATAGCAATATAATTACAAGGTAATTTTTATGATTTATTAGTAATTTTATTTATTTATATATTTTAAAATTTTGATATAATAATAGAATTATTTTGCTATACAAGTGTCAATTTATAGACTCAAAGAGATTGGACTGACTAAACCGTTTAATTAGAGAACCGATTAGGTCTCCTATTTACTTATTCAATTTTCAAGACATTTTGTATATTGGCCAGTTTTCTTAATTTAATTTATTTTAAAATATCATTTTATTAAGGATAAAATTCATTTTTTTCAACATACTTAACGATTGAGTAATAATCAATTAGTAGAAGATTCATTTCTCAATAAATTTAAATCCTAGTTGGTTTTATTGATAGTTTTATTGATAGTTTTTATGACTTTTTTATGAATTATTTATCAAATATTGATGCATTTTTAAGATTAAATAATTCTTTATAAAACATAAACCTATTTTAAAGAGGGAAAAGCAAAAGATGAAGAATGATGCAAGGAAACTTAAATGCCTTTGTAGACATTCTGTTTTGTCTAAGGTCTCACATAGTAAAATTTTAGTCCCTTTAAAATTTCATTTGATTTTTTAAATACCATTTGGGGACTTTTGAGAAATTTGTGTTGAAATTCACTTTGTTTTAGGCTAATGATCAATGTCTTTTCATTTTTGTAGAGCTGGCAAAGTAGATCGAGTCAGATAATCTGTGGCGGATTAGGCAAATTATTGGGTGAGGATATTACAATCCATATCCAACTCATTTAAGTTACAGATTTATCGCTGTTCGGATCGAATAATTCGTGCTGGATGGCGGATAATCCATCATTCTCATCCCTAATATGATTTTTTTTATTATGCAATGAACAATTAGTTTTGTAACACAATAACTGAAGTTATTTTAAAAATTAAATTTTGGTAATGTATTAAACATTTAATAACTAATCACAAAATTATAATTTCTTTTACTTTTTAGAGCATGAATTTGGAGACTTTTGTTTTGATCACAAGAAAACTGAGTATTTGGGCTTGAATTTGACTGTGGGCATAGGGTAGACCTAGAGACACATTCAGTAGTGCAAGAGTCGAGAGTGTGAGATTAGATCTTGACCAATAGAGCTTGAAAATTAAGATGTAATCCCAGTAGGGGGTGAATTGGGTATTTTAAAATTTTTGTGCGGAAACTTAATTAATTTTAAAAATTATTTAACACATGCTCAAAATATTTTAATCACGATGGAAATCTATTCAGCAAACAACTATAGCAATTAACAATCCTAAATATGAAATCAAATCATAAGATTGACAATATTCTCAAAGGATTAATATTAATTACAAAATGTTTAACCACACAATTATTTATGCTAGTATTTGAATAATTAATCAACCAATTTTAAGAAATCCCAGCAGATTAATTCAAGTTTGAATTTGTAGTTATAGCAAAGTTTGATGACAATAGGTATTTAAATCATTCAAAACATCCACAGCTCAAAGTGAAACATTCATAACATTCCCAAATCAAAACAAATCATTCACAGCAAATAAATTCAATATATATATATATATATATATATATATGTGCTCGAAAGTAAAAAGATAAGGGAAAGAATGATACCAAGATTTTTCACAAGGTTTGGCAACGTGCCTATGTCCTTGCCTCAAGCAAACAACTATGAGGATTTTACTAAACCCTCCTTTCAGTAGGTGGAGCACTTCTCTCTGTTCAATAGGTGAAACACCTCTCTCATTTCTTTAGGTGGAGCACCTCTCAAGTAAGAACAACCCTCTTTCTTGGTAACAACTCACACCCAAATCGTTAGTTTACAAATAAATCGGTAGTAGATTTTGTACAAGAAGAAAACTCTCTCAAAGAGCAGATTTGTACACTTGAAAATCACTCTAATACTCTCAAGACATTATGTGATACAAAACTCAAGAGATTTGCTAGGTTTTTTGGATTTTTGAAAGCTTAAAACTTGAAATATTGACCTAGAAAATAATTTCAGCAAGGGAAGGGCGCACAAAAATTTTCATGAATGAAATCAATGTATTTTCTTGCTATTAGGTTGCCCTAACACGTTTAGGGGTAGCTTTATATTGCTAGGTTTGAAATCTTACCGTTTGCCCAAGTTTTGGTAACAATATATTTCAAAAAAGAAAAGAAATCGTGCCGTTCACAAAATATATCTCCCGCTTCGGTCGACTGAACTAGGACTTTGGTCGCCTAAACCAATTAAAATCATGAATTTCGAAATAGGTAGTAGCCTTTCAATCAATTGAACTTTAGGTTGGCCTAAACTTGTTCGGTCGACTAAACCCTTGCATCGGTCGCCCGAAGAACCAACACTATCTGGACTTTAAACAATGGTAGTAGTTATTTGGTCAACTGAACCATATGTTTGGTCACCTGAACTCACTAATGCTAGACCAGGTTGTTCAGATTCCTACATTCAGTTGACTGAGCATAAGCCTCAAGCGCCCAAACACCCTAAAATTTAATGTTCTTTTAATTTTTGATTTTAAAAATCATTTGTATCCTTTTGAAAATATATTTGGACTTTGTAAAGATATTTACTTATCCAAGTTGTTAAATAGGTCTCTAAGTCCAATAATTAAACCTAAGAGCTTCATAACAAACATAGGTTTGAGAAGTACTTACATGTGAATTAATGTTACAATAAATATATAATTACTATCTAAGTCTTCATTTCTTTAAGCTTGATCATCATCCAATCTTTTCTTCAATATCAATAGGCATCCTTCATTTTGCTTGTGTTCTTCATGGCTTTAAATTTAAATGTGGTCCATTGTGCTTGTAAGATATAATACCTTTAAATACAATTAATAGCACAATTAGATTCCTTAGTTTGTCATTTTCAAAATGAGATTAAGCTTTGTTAGGCCAACAATCTCCCCCTTCTTTTATGGTGGCAAACAAGGAGCAAAATGAGGTAGCCTTGGTAAGGCTCCCCCTCATAATAAGCATAAAAAAAAAAAAATCAATATTAACATATGTGTTCAAGCACAATTGTGATTGAATTATCTCTTTTTAAAAAATTCTCCTTTTTGTTTTACTTAGTACTCAAAAAATTATCCTCCCCCTTTGGAAAATACAAATACAAATTATTATCCCTTATTTGAGAAAATGTACAAATACAAGAATATTATTCAAAAAATTATTCATTTTGCACAAGAATATTAATTCATTTTTCTCATTCTCCCCTTTTTTATATCAGCAAAAATACTCAATCAAAAGATAAGTAGCAAACATAAGTTTACCAACGACCATCATGCAATTCACAAAGATATGACCATCAACAGAAAGTCACAAACAACATTCAGTGGTTCAACATGCATACAAAGTCATTATATCCAATATAGAATTCATAAAAGTTGCTCATAGACCATACACATTAATATCATTAACCATACATAAAAATTTGTTTTCCACGGATTCAGAATACAAAACAAATGAACATTAGAAAGCTATTTTTTTAAATGAAGATACAAAACAAGTACTAACAAGGTACAACCAGATACAGAGTTTTTCAACAATCTCTCTCTTAAGGACTAACAGAAATGCTCATCTAATCCTCATCTATATTATTACCACCTAAATAATTCTCATCATCATCATCATCCTCCTGTTCCTCTTCATCACTCAAGCTTTCCTCCATGGAAGCTTTCCCTTTAGATAAGGAAGCAATACCTGTGTGGCTCTCAATCATGGTGAGGCACTGATTGATTGAACGAAAATTTGAATGGAAATCTCGATGCATACCATCAAGTCGGAAGTCCATATGCTAGTGAAAATTCTGAAGAGTACCTAGGATGGTGGCATAATCAGGAGGAAGAGCAGTTGTACTAGCCGGAGCGTATGACTCCTCATGGTGTGGATCATCCTAACATTCCTCCATTTGTACATTTAAATCATCTCTTTGAGGTGGTTGGTATTTGGGGATCCAACCAAGTACACCAGCATGCTCATATCCCATTAGTTTTATGGTTGTTGATGAGAATTTATCTAAGGTTTTTCTCTTAATGAATAAAGCGGAAGGACTCATTAAACCAAGATGGTCAAAAATTAGGTTGAAAGCCACTCCATAGGGAAAAATGACTCTACGGGTCTCTTCTTTAGCTATCATCCACTTAATAGTTAGAGAGGGTAGATCTAACCGTTTTCTAGTATATAGATACCACATCACAAAACAATACAAATATGGCACGTGATCCCTGGATTCAATCCCAGGAAGGACGCTATTAGTGACGATCGGGTGTATAATTTTGGCTTCTAAAGAAAGACTTTTTATGTAGTAGAATGAGCATGATTATAGTTAGGCTTAGCTGAAACAAGCGGCAAAAATGCTTGGGAAGTGAATTCATGTTCCATAATCCAAGTGGGTCCTACTCTTGGACACTCAAAATCTCCACTACGAAGGTGGAATCTCGCAGCAATGTTGTTTAGTGTGAGTGTGAAAGATTTGGACTTGACTTGGGTTGTGTATTGCTCACCCTCCCTTCCGATATTTGCATAAAATAGACATACTAAGTTAGAAAACACCCCTTGGGGTTGAAACGTCAAAAATCTGTCCCAACCTAAGGTAGAAAAATCTACGAAGAATGTAGGGAAAGTGTTCTTACATAAAGGGCATGTCTAGAACCTTACCTAAGATGGGTTCTAACGAATGGGGATGCTCGTTGTAGATCTTCCTCGCCCCTAGAGTCAAGAGCCAGCGTTGAATGTTCTTAGTGTCATCGTGGCTTGAAGATGAGTTCTTTCATGCAATGCTCTTAGATCTAGACATGTTTAAGTGTTGAGAAATCTCGAATATAAAGTGTAAATCTAAGTTTAAGAGGAAAAATCGAGCTGTAGAGAACTCGAAGAGAGTGGGATGCACGTTCAAGTGAGAGAAGAATAAGATTTAGGGAGCTGAATGGGCAAATATTAGGTTTTTTTTTATTTTTTCGCAACTTTATTTTTTATATCTGTGCGGTTCGGTTGCCTGAACTGCACGTTCGGTCACTTAAACGACTAGGATTTTAAAAACTCCTAACACACTATGCGTTCGGTAGACTAGATAGAGAGTTCAGTCACCCAAAGGCTTTGGTTGACTCTATTTTAAGCTTTCAATCACCTAAACTACTAGATACTCTCAACGAACAATCTAATAAGGGTTTGGTTGACTGACCTACACCCTTTGGTCACCCGAAGCCCTGAAATTTTTAAATAACTTAAAATTTCTCTTGGAACACTCACTTAATGAACAACTTCTCCTCAAACTACTTCTTTGGCATGCAATAAGCCTAATTCACGTATTATTACAATGAAACGGTACTCTTGAAGAGGTTTCATGAATATATTGACCCATTGTTCATCCGTGCTCACAAATTCAAGACTAATGTCATCCTTTTGCACATGATCTCGAAGAAAGTGATGTCTTGTATTGATGTGCTTTGTTCTTAAGTGAGATACCATATTTTTAGATATATTAATGGTGCTAGTATCATCACATCTTACAGGCACAAACTCATAATCCAAATTATAGTCTTTTAGTTGTTGTTTCATATACAACACTTGAGAACAACAATTGCCTTTAGCAACATATTTAGCCTCGATAGTAGATGATGCCACAGATTTCTACTTCTTGGAAAACTAAGATACTAGAGAACGTTCTAAGAAGTGACATGTATCATTTGTACTCTTGTGGTCAATTTTACACCCGACATAGTCCGTATCAGAGTAATTGATCATTTCAAAGGATGTGTCTTTAGGATACCTTAAACCTAAGTCTATAATACCAATCAAATACCTTATACTACAAAAAACAAGTTTATTAGTGACGGTTTAAAACCGTCACTAATAATACAAAACCATCAATAATACTTATTGGTGACAGTTAGATTAGTATTAGTGACTATTTGAAATTAGTCGCTAGATCTACAGTGACTAATACTTATTAGTGAGGAATCCAGAAACCATCACTAATACTGCACTTTTAGTGACGGTTTTACACCATCACTAAAAGCCTAAGACCGTTACTATAAAATTTACATTTTCTCAACTCAAAATCATCACTAAAGCCTACGTATTAGTAACGGTTTAATAACCGTCACTAATAGGCCACTATTACTGACGATTACTAAACCGTCACTAATGCTCCCAAGATAAGTTTTTAGTAATAGTTTGAGAACTGTCACTAATAATGGCCTATTATTGATGGTTATTAAACTGTTACTAATACTTAGGCTTTTGTGATGTTTTTGAGACAAGAAAATGTAGATTTTATAGTGATGATCTTAGGCTTTTAGTGATGGTTTAAAAACCATCACTAATACTTCCTCATGCTTATGTTAGCAACGGTTTTTGAACCATCACTAATACTTTGAAATATTTTTTTTTTTTTTTTGAAAATTCCTGTAAAAACCTATAATTACATTTTAGCATACATAAAATTAAACCAGAATTACTAAAACATTCATAAATTATTCAAAATTAAAATAAAAATTGTTCAAATTTCAAATACATACAAATACAAATTCAAATTAAAATATAAAAATTAATTTTGTTTAGATAACAAGAAAGATAGGAAAATTCAAAAGCTGTGCACATCCAACTGTAGTGCCTCACATCGTTGTAGTGCTGTGATACTCTAATTAAAAATGATTTGATAGCAAAGTAATTGGACATTTGAACATAGTTAAAAAAATGAAACAATCGTAAATAACTAAGTTTGATCAATCATCATTCACCCCACTCGGTTCGAACCTCATATACTCGAATTGTTAGCTAAGTGCTTAAAATGAACTAAGTTTATTAAGTTTGTTTGTATTCTAACTTTGCTTCCAAGTGGGTAAAAAGCTCTCAGGGAAAAGTTTTTGGGCACCATCAGCTCCAACATGTCTAGGTCAATGTGATGGATGTCTCGGGACTAACTCCATTCAATTTGTACCTCGTATGCCCGAATTGGACACCTGGGTGCTTAAAATGAACTAAGTTTATTATTTATGTATTCTAACTTTGCTTCTAAGTGGGGAAAAAGCTCCCGAAGAGGTGTTTTGGGTATTTTCGACTCCAGCACGTCCAAGTCAATGTGACGGATGTGTCGGGACTGACCGCACTCAGTTTGGACCTCGTATGCCCGAATTGGACACCTAGGTACTTAAAATGAACTTTGTTATGTTTGTATTGTAACTTTGCTTCTAAGTGGAGAAAAAGTTTCTAAGGAGGATTTTTTGGCCACTATCAGCTCCAATATGTTCAGATCAATGTGACAGACATGTCAGGACTAACTCCACTCAGTTTGGACCTCGTATGCCCGAATTGGACATATGGATGCTTAAAATAAACTAAGTTTACTAAGTTCATCTCTAAGCATATAACTTTCAATCGAGGAGAATTTTTTGGGTACCATCAGCTTCAGCATGTCGAGCCCAATGTGATTGACGTGTTAGGACTCACCGTACTCAGTTTGGACCTTGGGGAAAAGCTTCTAGAGAAAATTTTTTCGGCACTGTCAGCTCCAGCATGTCCAATTTAATGTGACGGATGTGTCGGGACTGACCCCATCCAATTTGGACCTCGTATACCCGAATTGGACACTTGGGTGCTTCAAATCAACTAAGTTTACTATCTTTGTATTCTAACTTTGCTTCTAAGTGGATAAAAAGCTCTCGAGGAGAAATTTTTTAGCACCGTAAGCTTCAAAGTCAATATAAGGATGTGTCGGTACTGAACCCCTTCAGTTTAGACCTCATATGCTCAAATTGGACACTTATGTGCTTAAAATGAACTAAGTTTACCATATTTTTATTCTAACTTTGCTTCTAAGTGGGGAAAAAGCGCTTGGTGAGAATTTTTGGGGCATCGTAAGCTCTAGCATGTCTAGATCAATGTTATGGACATATCAGGAATGACCTCAGCCATTTTGGACCTCGTATGCTCAAATTGGACACCTAGGTGCTTAAAATGAACTAAGTTTACTAAGTTCACCTTTAAGCGCATAGGTATCAATCAAGGAGAAGTTTTTATGTACCATTAGCTCCAGCATGTCCATCGTAATGTGACAAATGTGTCAAGACTAACCCCACTTGGTTTGGACCTCGTATGCATGAATTGGACGCTTGAGTGCTTCAAATCAATTAAGTTTACTAAATTCACCTATAAGCACATAATTTTCAATCAGGGAGGAATTTTTGGGTACCATCACCTCCGGCACGTCAAGCTCAATGTCGTGGACATTTTGGTACTGACCCCACTCATTTTGGACCTCGTATGCTCAAATTGGACACATGAGTGCTTAAAATGAACTAAGTTTACTATGTTTGTATTCTAACTTTGCTTTTAAGTGTGGAAAAAGCTCATGGCGAGCAGTTTTTGGATACCATCAACATTGGCATGTCCAGGCCAATGTAATGAATATTTTGGAACTGACCCCACTCGCTTTGGATCTTGTATGCTTGAATTGGACACCTGGGAGCTTAAAATGAACTAAGTTTACCAAGTTTGCCTCTAAGCATATAATTTTCAATCGAGGAGGAGTTTTTAGGCACTGTCAAATCCAGCATGTCTAGCTCAATGTGACAGACATGTCGAGATTGACCCCACTCGATTTAGACCTTGTATGATTGAATTGGATACCTAAGTGCTAAAATCCACTAAGTACTCAGGGTTGGGTGAAGGTGAGTCAAGGTAACTCTCAAGTTACATACTCTTGAAATCAATCTACTCAAGCAACTTGATAAGTCTAACCAATTTGAGTTTCTTGCAAGGACACCTTATTCTACTGGATTTTTCTGCATGAGGACGCGCGAACTCTATGAAATCATGTACCTCTTTCACGTATTATGGCAATAACCTACCCCGAGCTTTCATCCAACTCTTATCCATGTTCATTAATTACCCTATAACATGTTCAAGTAAATGGTGTTGATTATATTCTCATATTTTTAGGATGCATGCATCGTGAATTCTTAAATCAACCACTTTCAATCTAAAGGATACGAATCATATCCTATTCATGAATGTTGCATTTACATTGCAGCCAATCGCTCAAATTCCTTCGTCATAGTCATTTTAAATTTCAGCAGCATCTCCCCATAACTCTCCAAGTACACGAGATGGAGAAATTGAACATGTTATTAGTTTTTCATCACTAGCAAATTGTCACGACACCCCACTATGTACCCAGAGAACACAATAACACAAGTAGAGAGGTGCTCGAAATATGTAATGACAATGAACAAAACATGAATGATGACAACAATGTAAATTACAACTTCCTAAACTGCCCACATTGGACAATTCAAGAAAAGTTGAAATACAAACATTACTAATCGTAAATAAAATAAATGATTAATATGTTCAATTGATTATTAGTTTACATACTATGACTAATAATCAATGGAATATTAATAATTGATTTGTCTCACATGTACGATTAATGTATAGTAACCATTCTTGAACGGGTATAAGAGTCAATAAACACATGTACTCTCTCTCTCTCTCTCTCTCTCTCTCTCTCTCTCTCTCTCTCTCTCTCTCTCTCTCTCTCTCTCTCTCTCCTCGTCATGACAGTGCTGCAATGAAATTTGGTAGGGTATAATTTTTAGTTGGGCAGTGAGGGTGCAGTGGATCGAGGTATTGCTAGCCCATATGCACGAGCAAGATTAATTTATTTTTGGATGAGTAGTACTATATGCATATATATATATATATATATATGTAATTTAGTGCAGATGCATGCATTGCAAGCATATGGCTAATTAGTACTGCGTGTTACTACTAGTGGTAAAAGTGTAGAACAGTGCGGTGCAGATGAGTACAATTGTTACAACATATATAATTTGATTTTCATGCTAAAAAGACATTTTGTTTGTTGAGTTGTCATGACAGTACATGGACTGCTTTCACACTTTTTTGGCTCATCTCTTTGTTGTACCCCTCAAGTTTGGTATAATATTATTTTACCTCTCAATAGAACTCAAATATTTTTATTTCCATTCATAACAATTTGAGTAATAATATACACCATGTTTGGAAAGTTCTTGAATTTAGATTTGTATTGAATTTAAAAAAATTAATATAAAATTATATTAAAATTTGTTCAAATCAATCCAAATTCAAATTCAATGTCTGAAATTCGTACTCTCAAATACAATGTAAATGAATTTAAAATACTTTTATGCCAAAGAGAATGAGATTCAAATATTAAATTTATATTCGTGTGAATTTGAACAAAATATACTATTAAATCATATTAAATTTTTTCAAATTCACAAATATCTAATCAAAGTCTTTAAATTTATGTTCTCAAAAGACATGCTTAAAAAATTCAATTACTCATATTATTTTTCTTCAATCTATCTTTTAATCCAATCTCATATAATAATTTTACTAGTAGAGACCTTGTGCTATGCACAAGGTATGTATTATGTTTTAAAAACAAGTCTTATATAAAATTATTAAATTATAATTATGTATTAAACTAGTAATAAACATACTATATACTTTGTCAATATGTATTAAACTAGTAATTATCAAATTCAAATCCATTAGTCTAAATCTCAGCCTTTTGTTTTGGTAATTTGGTTTTCTTTTTCTTTTTATAATTTTGTAATAAAAGTACGGCCTCTTCAGCCGAGGAATCCCCATGACTTGATATATTACAAGTTTTAGTTTTAAATTTGAAAATTTTAATTAGTTTTTAGAAGTAAAAATGTCTTAGAAAATTATGGTGCTTCTATTTTGTATTGAATAGAAAATAAATTTTAATAGAGCATGATTTGCACTGTCTCAAAAAGATCTATGATAAATGAATAGAAATTTATGACTTGAATTTGAATCTATATAAATTTAAAAAAACAAATCAATACAATTCTACACAATACTTGTGTCCAAATTCATACAAATCCAAATTGAGTGTCCAAAATTTATGTACGTAATTATAGGGTAAGAGCAAAACTAACATGACAAAAGAGATTAATTACCCAAATTGTGTAGCGTAATTCTCAGTATGAAGCTAAAATAGATTAAAAAAATAATAATAGAAGATAGTATATGCAAGAAACTTTTTCAAATTGGCCAGGAACACTGTGCATTTGTACTCTATACATGTAGACAAGGAAGTGCAACTAGTGTCTATACAAATTTCTCCCATTGGTGGCTCCTTGTAAGCTATCTCAACTTCACTTGGAGAATCATTTAAGCCTCTTTTAGACTATTGCAAACAGTATTAGAAACAACTCATAATTATGCCAATACATCAATTTGAATGTTTAAAATTCAACATCTCATAGTTTTAAGAATTATATATCATGGACTTCAAAATACAATAACTTATGCAAAAGCATGTTTAAATAAAACATATTATAAAAGCCATCATATAATTTCAAAACCATAAGTTATGGACTTCATAAATTCAATTAGTATATTTCATATTTATAAATTTTCCTTTTTGAAAACCCCTCACATTTCCAAGATTACATAATACAAACATCACAAAATATAATGATTTACAAAGCATATTTAAAATAAGAATACAAGCATATCCATTCTTTTTCAAGACTGGACAATAACACAGCAAAATAGACAACACAACATAATAGACAACAATGGTTGAGAACACACACACACACTACATTAGCATCTAGGAGGAGGTTCACTTGGCGGCAATGGTAGCAATAGGAGGACCCAACAACGGCAGATGCGGCAGCAGTAGTAGGAGGAGCCAACGATGATGGCACTAGCAGTGGGAGGAGCCAACGACAGTGACAGCGGTGGTGGAGGCGGTGGGAAAAACCAAGGATCGCGGTGGCGGCAAGAAGAAAATAGGGAAGAACGGCGGGGTGGTGGGAGCAAGGAAGAATGGTGGCAAGGGGGTGGGAGGAGTGTTTGGTTTGTAGGGAGGACCAGGGAAGAGAAGAGAATAGGAGAAAAATTGAGGGCAATTTGCACGAGGCTAGGGTTTTGACATTTTAGAGTATAAGTGATGATTTGAAAGCGTCACTAAAAGTGACGGTTTGAAACTATCACTAAAAGTGACAGCTTAGTGACGGTTCTCACAAAGCATCGCTAATAATAGACTATTTGTAAAGCCCCATTTTTTTTTCTTTATAATACATCTCTAATACCATTATAATGTCAACAAAGTCAACCCAAACCCAAAGTGGGGTACCAGGGGTATACCTTCCCTTAAATACATCATACCAATGCAGCAGAAAACATATTGCACCTAAACCTCACATACAATACCAGAGTTCTAACCATCATCATAATTATACATAAGTCCCCAAAGACTATCCATCCATAAACATCCCAAAAGCACACAAATACTTTCCTATACAACATTGATTATGTGTCTAAATTGGATAATTATGTGTTTAAAATCATGCAATAAAGATTATATTTTTTATTAAATGCCTAATTATGTTCAATTTTTAACATTGCACTCTATTTATAATATTTGGGTTTTATTCAAAAATTTATGAATTTTTGGTATTTTATTATCGCAGGGTAATTTATGGATATTAAAGTAACCATTACTTCATAATCTAGGCATAATTCTCTCATCGGAGCTCTGATCGAGATGATTCAAAATGTTGTGGGAAGCCAAGAAAATTCTCTACAACTTTTGTGTTTTGAGTTTTGAGAGCTACAAGCTGTAGAAATGTTAAAATTGGGCTTGTGCGCTGGGAAACAAAAAAATAAGAAACAAGAAAAGAAAAGAAAAGAAAATACTTTTGGGCTTGATGTGACCCAGCCATGCACGTGAGGCTGAATGTGGGCTTGTGTGCGCTAGACAAGTAGGGTTCTTGGGGGTCGAATAGAAAAGAGTTTCGCTATGGCCTTCTCATTTTGAGACATTATGGCTTTTGGGGCGACCCTGGTAATAAAGAAGGAATCTATAAAAACTTGGGATCCGACACCACTAAAGCATTTGACTCCTTCATGCATGCTCGACTCGACTTAGCTCGGGGGTATATAGCTCAGTTGGTAGAGTTCCGCTCTTGCAATTGGGTCATTGCAATTATGGGTTGGATGTCTAATTGTCCAAGCGATAATGATAGTATCTCTTTAAAAGTCTTTTTTTTCGGCTTAGGGCACCAGCGCCTCACTTCTCTGTCTTGTCCCTTCTCTCTGCCTCCTCTCTTCCCTCTTCTCTCTCAACTCTCAACCCTCTCATCTCTCTAAACTCTCAGCCCTCTCGTCTCTCTCTTCTCTTCATCTCCCTCAGTCTGCTCCCTTCTTCTCTGCCTTGCCACTGCTCATATTGCCTCTTTTGTCCCTCTCTCCCATGCTATTGTTGCTTCAAGGTGTGTTGTTGCCATTGGAGAAGGTCGAGGCTGCTACTACCAACCCGAGTGCTTGCTGCTACTAAAGGAGGAACCTAGGTGCTGCCCTGTTGCTGCTTCATGGAGGAGGACCCAAGGGCTCTACCTTGCTATTGTGCTACTAGTAACCACAAGAGAAAAAAAAAGCACAACAGCTTAAAGCTGCTGTGTGTAGAAAGACCATACGGCCTGCCATACTTCTCTCTCTCTCTCTCTCTCTCTCTCTCTCTCTCTCTCTCTCTCTCTCTCTCTCTCTCTCTTTCTCTCTCTTGCATTTAGATAATTGTTTAAGATATTGTTATCATTACCTTGAGTTTTATTTTATTTAGAGTTTTGTTAGAATTTTAAATTCTGTTTGGGGTTTTTACATTATTGAATTCAGTTTATCTTCTCTTTTCATCTAACATTGATGTTGGAATGAATTTTGTTTGGGATTAATTTTTGTTATTAAGTTTGGTTTGTTCCTTTTAAGATCTTTCTTTAGACTTTAAATATTTGTTGGATTTAGTTTAATCTTTGTTTAAGTTCTTGATTATGTTAAGTTTAGATTTTGACTTAGTGTTTCACTGATGATTTTATGGTCGAATGCTTAAGTTGGTTAATAAAGTTTTTATCTTTGAGTTTTTGTCCGAAGTTCAAACGTGGGATTTATTTCTTTCCTAACTGATTAAACGTAGGACTGTATTTGGTATTTAATTTTTTCATCGTCTATTTCATTGTGCCCTTTCCCGTTTCTTATTGTTAATTTAGTGCAAGTTAGGTTCATAAATTAAATTGCACATTGTTTTAATTTGTCAAAAAAAATCTCTCAACATCCCAAAACCCGAATCTGAACTGTGTTCAGTAAACCTTAATTTCTTATTTTCTTTTGGAATTCCGCAAAATTTGGAATTAGGTTGCATTCCCTAAGGAGACGATCTAACCCTTGGGCTAATTATTACACGACTAAACTCCTATACTTGGGATAACTTTCGAGTTGCTCTATATCCTTTTCCATTGAAAGACAAGCCTAAGATGTGGTTTAATTCTCTTAGGCCTAATTCTATCTCTAATTGGGCTAATATGTAAAATGAAATTTTGCATAATTTTTTTCCCTTACAGAGAACTCAATTTTTGTAGGAATAGATCATTCGATTCATGCAAGGAGTTGATGAGACATTTCATGAAAGTTGGGAGAGATTTAGAGATGTAGTTAACATGTGTCCCCACCATGAATTTGAATCATGGTGCCTGGTCAACTATTTCTACACTGCTTTGACTATTGAATCGAAACAGTTCGTTCATACTATGTGTTCAGGATATTTCTTCGACAAGGAGTCTGATGAGGCATTGGATTTTCTACATCATTCAGCTAACTATGCTCAGCAGTGGAACACTAGGATTGACAGAAGACCAATTGCAACTCAACCATTGAGATCAATGCATGATGGAAAGTGGTATGAACTGAAAAATGATTTTTATGTTGAGGCACGTATAGCTGGACCCACCAGAAGAGTGGAGGCTATGGAAATGGAAAAGGAGAATAGTAGAGAGCAACTTTGGAATCAACCTTCCCAGTCCTATGCACCCCCTTATCAGTCATCATATCATCAGTTGAATTAGGCCTTCAAGATTTCAATCTAATGCAGCACCTGCTCCACCAGAGAAGTCTCTTGAGGATGCTCTTCAGCCATTCATCCAGATTAATACTTAGACCATGAATGAATTGCGGGACACCATTACTGAGATGAGCACACAGTTGAATATCTTAGAAAAATGGGAATTTCAAGTAGAACCTCAGCCTAATCCTAAAGAAAACCAACACCAACAGCAAAAAATATATAATTTTCCTTTTGAAATAGCGGAGGTCGTTATTACTTCGAGAAGTGGAAAAAAAGTTTCCCAACTTGAGATACTCATCGACAAACCAACAGTTGTCCCGACACTTGAAGTTACAACTAATATATATGAGGTCAAAGAAAAATCAGAGGAAGTGAGCCCAGAATTGAAGAAGTCAGTTAATGTGGAGACTTAGACCAGTAAGGCGTACCAACCTATGGTACCTTACCCTCATAGATTGACAGTCATGGAACCATCATTCCCTACTAAAGTAAATGTCAAGGAGTGCAATGCTGAAACAAATCCTCGCAGTGGTAAGGTCATGGGTACACCTAATAAAGAGGGTGAGCAGAATGGTGAACGTTTAATTTTCAAGGAACTAAGTAAATATTTTAATGTTGATCCTTCCGAAGAACCAAAGGTAACTACTCTGAAAACTTTGCCTCAAAGACCGGTTCTTAAAGAAGTGAATTTCCTGGAAAATATACTAAATACAGATCCTTTCTTGTTAAAACAAAGAAGGCAGTATACACATGTTTTGTTTGGTACCTTGGAACGTATTGATTTATTTGAGGCTAACTTTTATGCAAGTAACAAGACTGATTCATTATAGCAACTCAAATTTGGAGACTCGCCGGTTCAATATATAGACTTTCACTCACCAGATGAAATTCCTTGAGAGCCTCCGCCAAACAAACTGTGATGTTTTTCTTTCCTTTCTTTTCATTTTTTTTTACCTTATTTTATTTTTAGTTAATTTTTAGGTACATTTTTCCTTAATTTTAGTTTTTCTTTTCCCTTACTTCTCCACCCAAGTAGGCTTTACTTCCCCCGTGCACATCTTTTCTATTTCCCCTATGCTTTCACATTGAGGACAATGTTCCACTTTAGTTGGAGGGGATGAAAAAAAATAAAAATAAATTCTTTTTTTTAATTTGGATGATTAGGCCATGATTAACATTGACTTATACCCTTTACATACTTGCATATAACCTACGAGTTTCACACATAAGCTGTATAGTGGGTTATTTTTGTGTAATTTCTCTTTATATGGCTAATCTAGGAATTGTAACTCTATGTAAGTTGACTAGTAGTTCATTTGTGTTAATCTGGATATATAAATTCTTGTATTTACATGGTACCTCATAAGGCTGAAAATACACATTCATGTGACTTGTAGCACTTAGGGTTTCTTGTGAGCACTAAGAGAGCGCTTGTGGCAACTTTGACACCTTGTGAGGTACTATTGAGCCATTTTTCATTCTTTTGAGTTTTTGGTGTCAACTCAGAATTCATAAAACTCAAATTTCCCTTTTTTTTTTGGATTCCCTTTGTTCACTAGTCTCGGTTTTTTACTTGCTTGCCTAGAGGTGACATCCAGTGGAGAGATAGAAACATAGGTCTTGTAGCCTACTCAAGTTGTGAAGGCTGAGCCACCCTTAGAAATAGACTTAGTTCATGGACCATTGTTCAAGGTTAATTCACATGGGTAGTATGAAGACAACAAAAGAAATATAATGATTGTCCTAATTGATAATGAAAAGAAAGAAATTGAAGAATGAGTAGAAGAAAGAAAAAAGGAAAAATAGAAATGCACATGAAGTAAAAGGTTAATACCTGCTCCACACAAATACCACAAAAAGTCAGAGACACAACATATGTTCTCCATATATGAAGACTCTTCAACTCCCTAATGCCTCAAATGTATTCACGATTGGTTTATGAATAAGTTGAACTAGGGTGGTCTTAGTTGGATATGACGAGTAGGTGAGAAGATGCTAGGGGTAAGGACCCAACACCTCACAAATAGGATGGATCATTTTCACACTAATCTACTCCATACATTTAGATTTTGTTCCTTGCAACATGTTGGATATTTGATCGCAACACTCCTCTTCACATATGACAAGTGAACCCATCCTTTTTTAGTGTTGCTGAGGGTATACCAGTTAGGCCGAGTCAAAACGACCGTTCTGTAGGTGTCCACTGGTATCCTCTATGTAACAAGTCATAAACATTACACATACCTTGAGAATTCACCTATTTATACTTGAATTTATATGACTACATTAACTCAAAAATATATTTCTGGTTAACTTTATATGAGTATACTATTCTTAATGGTTATATAATGATGAAACTTGCATGAGTGACTTGCTTCAGAGTTGCGTGAATTGTGTATGAATGAGCTTGTGTGTAATCTGGTGATAATCTTGCATGTGAAATGGTATATTTGTGTTGCATGTGAATTCATTTAATATTCATTGGAATTGGTGTTTGTGGGTGTCGCCCTGAAAACCTTCACGAGACTACAACTCGTCTACTAGTATCGACTTAGGGGTTTAAAGCCTTGTTGCATTTGGTAAATGCAATCGTGTTTCCTACGAAAGAAAAGATAGATAGGGTTTGGTAGTTTTCTTAACTTTTGGCTTGCTTGAGTAGTAGTAAAATTTTATGGCATATGGTTTTCATGAGTATCAAAATTTTAGTTGCTACTCTTCTGGTCTAATTGCATTCATGTTATTTGCTAGAGACTAACAAAACGTTAGTTTGAGGTGTGATTACACATATAAATTGCATAGTTATGTGTTTAAAATCATGCAATAAAGATTATATTTTTAATCAAATGCCTAATAATTTTCAATATTTTAACATTGCACTCTATTTATAATATTTTTGTTTTATTCAATAATTTACGAATTTTTGGTATTTTATTATTGCATGGTAATTTATGGATATTAAAGCCGACATTAATTTGTAATCTGGGCATAATTCTCAAATCTAAGCTCCGATCGAGATGATTCAAAATGTTTTGAAAAGTTAAGAAAATTCTCTACAACTTTTGTGTTTTGAGTTTTGAGAGCTACGGGCTGTAGGAAGGTCGAAATCGGGCTTGTGCGCTGGGAAAGAAAAAAAGAAGAAACAAGAAAAGAAAAGAAAAGAAAAAATACTTTTGGGCCTTATATGACCCGGCCATGCATGTGAAGCTGGGTGCGGGCTTGTGTGCATTGTGCAAGTAGGGTTCTTGGGGGTCTTTAAAAGTCTTTTTTTTTCAACACAGGGCACCAACGCCTCACTTCTCTATCTTGTTCCTTCTCTCTGCCTCCTCTCTTCCCTCTTCTCTCCAATCTTCTCTCTCAACTCTCAACCCTATAGTCTCTCTAAACTCTCAACCCTCTCGTCTCTCACTTCTCTTCATTTCTCTTCCTCTCCCTCAGTCTGCTCTCTCCCTCTCTGCCTTGCCACTGCTCCTACTGCCTCTTTTGTCCGTCTCTGTGTGCCGCTGCTACTTCAAGGTGTGCTGCTTCCGCTAGAGAAGGTCGAGGTTGCTGCTACCAACCTGAGTGCTTGTTACTGCTAATGGAGGAACCCGGGTGCTGCCCTGTTGCTGCTTCGTGGAGGAGGACCCAAGGGCTCTACCTTGTTGCTATGCTATTGCTAACCACAAGAAAAAAAAAAACACAGCACCTTAAAGCTGCTGTGTGCAGAAGAACCATGCGGCCTGCCATACTTCTCTCTCTCTCTCTCTCTCTCTCTCTCTCTCTCTCTCTCTCTCTCTCTCTCTCTCTCTCTCTCTCTCTCTCTATCTCTCTCTCTCTTTTTCATTTAGATAATTGTTTAAGATATTGTTATCGTTACCTTGAGTTTTATTTTATTTATAGTTTCTGTTAGAATTTAAAATTCTATTTAGGTTTATTTCCATTATTGAATTCAGTTTATCTTTTCTTTTTATCTAACATTGATGTTGGAATGCATTTTGTTTGGGATTAATTTTCGTTATTAAGTTTGCTTTGATCCTATAAGATCTTTCTTTAGACTTTAAATATTTGTTGGATTTAGTTTAATCATTGTTTAAGTTCTTGATTATGTTAAGTTTAGATTTTGACTTGGTGTTTCACTGATGATTTTATGTTTGAAAGCTTAAGTTGTTTAATAAAGTTTTTATCTTTGAGTTTTTGTCTGAAGTTCAAACGTGGGATTTTTTTCTTTCCTGACTGATTAAAGGTAGGATTGTGTTTGGTATTTCATTTTGTCATCGTCTATTTCATTGTGCCCTTTCCCGTTTCTCATTGTTAATTTAGTGCGAGTTAGGTTCAAAAATTAAATTTCACATTGTTTTAATTTGTCAAAAAATATCTCTCAACATCCCAAATCCCAAATCTGAACTGTGTTAAGTAAATCTTAGTTTCTTATTTTCTTTTGGAATTCCGCAAAATTTGGAATTAGGCCACATTCCCTGAGGAGACGATCTGGCCCTCAGGCTAATTATTGCATGACTGAACTCCTATACTTGGGATAGCTTTCGAGTTGCTCATTCTTAGAGTTAGTCAAGCTTTTGGCGTCGTTGCCAGGAAATGTCAGTTTTAGTTGCAAAATAGTGTTTTTCCCATTATTTTAATCTTTCACATGAAAAATAAAAAGAAAAAAAAAAGAAAAAAAAAAGAAGAAAAAAAAAGAGTTCTGAAGAAAATATGGCTACACCTGTACTATGCACGCTTATGGATTTTTTGCAGCCCATATGAACCACACAACCATCTTGCATCATATTGCCTAAGAATGCACAAAACTTTAGCATTAAGCTTGGAATGATATCTGTGATACCTCAATTTTATGGGATGGAGTGTGAAAATCCATATCAACAATTAACTAATTTTGAGCTTGCATGTGTTACATTCATAGATGAGGCTGCTACTAATCAGGCAATTAGATTGTGTCTATTTCCTTTTTCATTGACAGATTAAGACGTGATTTAATACTCTTAGGCCTAATTCTATATATACAAAACAAGTTTTTGCATAAATTTTTTCCCTCACTGAGAACTCAATTTTTGTAGGAACAAGTCAGTCGATTCATGCAAGGAGTTGATGAGACATTTCATGAAATCTAGGAGAGATTTAGAGATCTGGTTAGCATGTGTCCCCTCCATGGATTTGAATCATGGCGCCTAGTCAACTATTTTTACACTGCATTGACTCCTGAATCGAAACAATTCGTTCATACTATGTGTTCAAGATATTTCTTCGACAAGGAGCCGGATCAGGCATTGAATTTTCTGGACCATTTAGCTAACTATGCTTAGCAGTGGAACACTAGGATTGACAGAAGACCAATTGCAGCTCAACCATTGAGAGCAATACATTGTGGTTGGTATTTAATTTGTCATCATCTATTTCATTATGCCTTTTCTTGTTTCTCGTTGTTAATTTAGTGCGAGTTAGGTTCATAAATTAAATTTTATGTTGTTTTAATTCGTAAAAAAAAATCTTTTAACATCCAAAAGCTCGAATCTGAATTGTGTTCAGTAAACCTTAATTTTTTATTTTCTTTTGGAATTTTGCGAAATTTGGAATTAGGCTGCATTCCCTGAGGAGATGATCTAGCCCTTGGGCTAATTATTACAAAACTGAACTCCTATACTTGGGATAGCTTCCGAGCTACCCGTTTCCAAAGTGAGACAAACATGATGTCTCACTGTTACTTACCCTGAACAATAATATCAATCCCTGCTCTGGATAACTCTAAGCCTGATTACCTAGGTTTCCTAAAATGATAAAAATTATAAGAGCAAGACACCTCTCAATAAGTTGGAATAAATTATTATCAGTGTGTGGCAACATGAGTTTTGGTATATCAAAACACATCCATTTAAATAGTTATTTCAACTGAGAAAACATGTAGATATGTACTCATAACCATATATATAACTTGTTTGTAACTCATGTCTGTTAATGTAAAACCATCACGCTTGTAATGAGGAACCATCCTGAGGACATACATATATCATCGTCACGTAATCACCCCACATGACCGGGTTGTGTAGCCCGAAGGCGGAACATAACCATGTCTAGCCTACCAGGTTAAGTCAAACATAACATAACTACGCACGATTGCCCACCCAACCTGGTCTGCCCATCCTACTCTCCGCAACACTTCTTAAATTAGCACACAGTGAGTATCCTACTCTCCATAACATGTCGGGCTAATTGGCCTCCAACCCAACACTTTCTGAATAGTGTGGTTGCACTATCAGCTAAACACCCAACCTGGTCCGCCCATCCTACTCGCCACAACACTTCTCGGGTCGGCACATAGGGAGGTTACACTGTCTGATCTAACTAGCTAGCTACGGTACCATGCTCTGTACTTACATAATCCATTAGGGTTCTCATTTCCACATCTCAATATACATATTTCATCATGTCTGTGTATATCTCATCATGTTTGTTTATATCTCATTTCATCATATCTGTATAAATCGTGTCTGTATATTTCTCATATCATCATATCTGTATAAAACATGTATGTATTTTGATATGAAATCATCATCACATATTTCAATATAAAACATATATCTCAATATAAATCACAATTCCCAACAATAAACTATTATTTTATATTTCTGTATAAAATCAGGTTTCATCACATAATGTTCCCATATGATTAGTTGTACAATAACATATCCATTTCTCATGCCACACAGTTTTCGAATGATAATTCTTAATATAATAATCACCTAGAAAATAAGCATATTATAATAACCCAAAACCATATACAACATTTTTATATTCGCGTACTTTAGTTCAACCAGTTAATTCCCAAAAATATCTAACATAATTTATTCCCCTTACCTGTTTACTGAGAATATGCCTGCAGAGATTCTAAATCGACGCCTGCAGCATTCAGAGCACAAAATCCTGTAACCATATATTTTAGTTTAATCAACTAAATTCCATAATAATAACTACTTAACATTCCTAGGCCCATACACTCCCATTAACCGGGTCAAATTCAAAAAACAACTGACTTAATTCATCTTCCTTACCTCAACTTTGGAGTGGTGCCTAGGACTCCTAAACAGCTATTCTCCTCTAATTAAATTGTAGAGAAACACTGCAAGGCCTTTGAAATGGCGTCTGATCATCAATTTGGGTGAGTTTTGAAGGAAAAATTAAGAGAAAGGAAGTATGCGTCGTAGCTAGAGAGAGAGAAAAAAGAGGAAATGAAATTTTAAAACCCCAAATGATCTTAAGTCATATTTATACTTGTGGCTACCAGATGAAACCGTCAACGGTTTGGTTTTTAACTAAACCATTTTTCACTGTTTTACCCTTACCTGGCCGCAGTAACACAAAATCGTCAACGGTTTGGTCTACACAAAACCAATTTCCTTCTTTTTATTATTTTTATTATTATTTCTACTTTTCAAGTCTCTACATCTTCCCCTCCTTATAAAAATTTCATCCTCAAAATTTGCTATATATCCCTTGTACCATCATTGGAGGAAAAACGCTGAAATGTTATTAATTACTCTCACTTATGGCGGAGGAATACCATGGTTACATGTGCAAGCTCTGGGAGATTACAATCAATCACATAAAAAGAAAAATTCTCCCAAAACCATTCATTATTTAAACCCAAAAACATTACATTATAACCAACTACCCTACATAAAATAATTCATTTACCTTTACCTTAACTAGTTCAACGCTGGGCCCCACTGAACAGGTGTGGATACCTCTAACACATCTTCTCCTCTAACTCCCATGATGCTTTGTCAATTGCGTGATTATACCAAAGTACTTTTACCAATGGGATTCTTTTAATGTGTACTTCCTGTTCCTTTCGGTCCAAAATATGAACCAGCACTTCTTCATTTAATTGGGTATCTTTGAGTTCCAGTGATTCATAACTAATCACATGTGTAATGCCATGACCCTTTATACGAGCCCAGAGTGCTACTACACACATATTATACCTGTATATGATAAACATACATAAACAAACCGCCCTAAATAGGGACAAATGGGTGTATCTCAAACATATATGTATTCATGCATAGAGGAAAACATAAACATTCTTATGGGGTTCTATTAGACATATACCAGAAATCTATCTGTATTTTTCAGGACATAAGATCCATACCTAAAACATAAATTTTATTACATCCCTTTACATTTAACCAAGCTAACAACCCAATACAGATACAAAAATTTATGTCTACTAACAAGACTCTACACGCCAAAGTCCCTCTAGAAGAACTAGGAGCAGCGTCCTGTAAAACCTGAAACAAAGGTTGTAAGATTAGGGTGAGACACTTCTCAGAAAGGTGGAAGATATTACATTAGCACATGAGTACATGAGTTTATTCCAGTTTAAAATAGTTGCACAATATCACATTCACAATACTGTACTATAGCAAATATATAAACATAATTCAGCATCATTACAAGCAAGAGTCCTCGAGGTTAGGGTAAGGTACAGGCCCATACACTATACGATTCCCTCCACAAGGTACTCAACCCTGTGACTTTGCCCATTTCAAATTTTAAATCATGTATATGAAAAATTAGGACAATGACCAGCTTTGGAACTTTCAGAAATATGCCTAATTACCCCATGGCACAGGTTGTGCACTGATAAACTCTGACAGGGCCCTGTTCATGTAGGCACTGTCAAGCATCACATATATAGTCCGACTACCCTACCTGGTCCATTATTTCACGAGTGGCCCTATACACTCCTGCAAGCTGACTATCTCGATACCCACACCAATTCACATGTGTGGTTGCACTGTACCTTAGTTAGCAACGGAATCGTGCCACAAGCTATTTAAAGCTTTAGATAACCTGGAGTGTCTTTCAACTCCTTTAGGGTGTCTTTCAACTCCTTTAGTAACAAGTTGTGGTCTCAACCAATTATATATATAATTTACAATAAAACATAACAATCTGTGCAATTCCAGTAATTTCACAATTGTAATCATGCAATCTTTAATGCATTCTTTCTTTCCATCAGACAGTGGTGTTAACTGGCACAAATGCTTTCGGTTCAACCCTTTTACATAATAAGCTCGGTGGTTAACCGGTACCTATTTTCCACATTTTCATATAACAAGATGGAACTTTAGTTTTCAAAGTTTATTTACAAGTATACAATTCAGTATGTTCAATTTCGTATCATATGTCACGCGCGTTTCGTCAAAATCCACTATAACCAGTATATAATTCGAAAAAAATACCATTTGGACCGCAGACATTGGGTATCAAGCAGCTCTTCCTTTAGGTTTAAAATAAATAAAGTAGTTTTGGAAAGTTTGGAGTTCATATACTAAAACCCCTATTTTTTCCAAAAATAGTAAAATCGTAAGTAACAGTATTTATACCCAATAAAATTTTGCAATAAGCAGTCAAAATGTGCATAAGGACATAAATTATCTTTCTAGTGGTTTAGTTTTCTAAAAATACTAATGTAAACAAATCCCCTTACCTTAATCCCAAAAACCGAAACACCAACAAATCAATCCAAAACAACGACATGGGAACCCCGAAACCTAAAAGGTGAAGAACAATACTTCACTATAATCTCAACTACTACATAAATATCGAACCAAAAACAAAATCAGATCCTTACCTCGACTTTAGGGAAAACCTGAAAATCCTTAGAATGAAAATCCGATCCACTATAACTGCAGAGATTCTCCTCCTAATCCACGTAGTGATGTCAGATTGTTGATTCTGGCAACAGACGACGCGAAATCCTAGAGAGAGAGAGAGAGAATTGAGTTTCTTCCTCATTAAGCAACTAAATGATATTTATAAACAAGGTTGACCTGGCCAGCCTCGTCGACGAGTTGGAGTTCTCGTCAACGAGCCGAAGAAGGTCGCTCATGGCCGAGTAAGTGGCTTCGTTGATGAGCTTGAGATTTCAGAATCTCTAAAAATCCCTTGGTATCTTCTCGTCGACGAGTTCCTGCATCTCATCGCTGAGCCATAGAAGAGACTTCGTCGATGAGAAATGGAGCCTCGTCAACGAGCTCCATTATTTTATCCTTTTTAATTTCCTTTCTATTTTCTCTGTTTATTTTTTGGATTTGGGTCCCTACAACGTGTGAAGGATTCGAGACATACTTCCTCAACATAGATACATAGAATACGTCATGGATTCTAGACAGTACCAGAGGTAATGCTAACATGTAGGCAACTAGACCCACTTTTTCCAATATCTCAATTGGTCTAATATACCTAGGGCTTATCTTACCCTTTTCCCCAAATCTCATAATGCCTTTCATATGCTCGATTTTCAAAAAGACATGATCCCCCACACCAAACTCTAACTCTTGTCGGCGAGTATCTGCATAACTTTTCTGTCAACTCTGAGCTATCTTAATTTTGTATCCGATGAGTCTGATCTTCTTATAAGTTTGTTGTACTATTTATGGCCCTAAAATCTACTTTTTGGTAGTTTCATCTAATATAACAGAGATTGGCACCTTCGACCATTCAATGCCTTATATGGTCCTATCCCAGTACTGGCTTGGTAGCTATTGTTATAAGTAAATTCAACCAGTGGCAGATATTAGATCCAGCTACCTCCAAAGTCCATCACATAGGCCCACAGCATATCTTCCAATATATGTATAGTCCTCTCCATTTTTCCATCGATCTAAGGATGAAATATTGTACAAAATGTCAACTAAGAACCCAAAGCTCCCTACAAACTCCTCCAAAATCGAGATGTAAACCGTGGGTCCTGGTCAGAAACGATGGACATTGGAGCTCCATGTAGCCTAACTATCTCTTGTATATATAGCTCTACCAATCTACTCATGGAGTAGTTAACTCTGATTGGAATAAAATGGGTAGTCTTCGTCAATCGATCAACGACTACCCAGATGGCGTCCTATCCATGGAGTGCCAGTGGCAACCCTATGACGAAGTCCATAGAAATGTGCTCCCACTTCCATTCAAGGATGTGAAGTATATGCAATGATCCCGCTGGTCTCTGATACTCAACCTTCACCTACTGGCATGTCAAACATTGTTCTACGCATTGAGCAATTTCTTTCTTCATATGACTCCACCAAAAAAACTCCCGTAGATTCCTGTACATCTCAATGCTTCCTGGGTGCACTGTATAAAGGAAACGATGTGCTTCCTCCAGGATAGTTCTTTTAACCCCAGCATCAATAGGAACACATAATCTAGTACAGAATCTCAACACTCCATCATCGAAGATATTAAAATATGTTCTTTGTCCACTCTGCACTTTATCCACAATCTTTATCAATTCTACATATTTCATCTGTGCAACTTTAATTCTTTCCTATAAAGTGGGCTGAATTACCAGATTGGTGATGAGTGTCTAGTGATCTCCCTCTACTAATTATACACCTAATCTTTCTAAATCCATTCTAATTTGATGTTGAATTACCATTACTGATACTATTACACTTCTTAACTTTTGACTCAGCGCATCAGCTACCACATTAGCTTTCCCTGGGTGGTAACTGATGGTAAATTCATAATCTTTAATCAACTCTAGCCACCTCCTCTGCCTTATATTTAACTCCTTCTACGTGAAAAAGTATTTAAGGCTTTTGTGGTCTGTGAAGATCTCGCACTTACCCCCATACAAATAGTGCCTCCAAATTTCAATGCATAAACCACAGCTACTAGTTCCAGATCATGTGTTAGATAATTCTTCTCATACTCTTTGAGCTGCGGAGAAGCATATACTACCACTTTCCCTTGTTGCATTAGCACACATCCGAGCCCTTTTTGAGATGCATCGCTGTAGATTACAAAACTTTCCTCTTACGAAGGGATTGTCAGTACCAGCGTTGTAATAAGTTGTTGCTTTAACTCCTGAAAGCTTTGTTCACATTCTTCTATCCATTCATACCTCACACTTCTTAAACTTAACATACAAGTTCTTTTACCTCAGCACCTGAAGAACCACCCTCAAATGATCCTTGTGCTCCTCGGGGCTCCTTGAATAGACCAGAACGTCATCAATATAAGCCACAACAAACTGATCCAAATACTGATGGAAGACCCTATTCATCAAGTCCATGAATACAGCAGGAGCATTCATCAATCCGAATGGCATAACCAGGAACTCATAATGGCCATACCGAGTACGGAATGCTATCTTTGGAACATTCTCTGCCTTGACTTTCACTTGATGGTACCCAAATCGAAGATTGATCTTAGAGAAAGTCTGTCTCCCCTAAATCTAGTCAAAAAAATCATCAATACGGGGAAGCAAGTACTTATTCTTAATTGTCACTTTATTTATTTCTCTGTAGTCGATACACATTCTCATCGACCCATATTTCTTTTTTATAAACAATGCCGGTGCACCCCAGGGTGACATACTGAGCCTAATAAATCCCTTGTCTAATAATTCCTGCAACTATTTTTTTAGCTCTTTTAATTCTATTGGAGCCATTCTACATGGAACTTTAGAAATTGGCACTGTTCCTAGAGATAGGTCAATAGCAAACTCAACTTCACGATCGGGAGGCAATCCCGATAAATCCTCCAGAAACACATCAGGAAAATCCCTCACTATCGAGATATCCTCTAACCTTAATTCCCCTCTCGGCGCTTCCTTTACATAGGCCAAGTATCTCTAGCATCCCTCTAGAAGTAACCTCCACGCCTAGATAGCTGATAGTACCTATGGTGGGGAGCACACACATGCCCCCATAAATATGTACTATCGCTCCCCTGGGGGTCTAAATACTACTTTTTCTTATAGCAGTCGATACTGGCATAGTTGATGGCTAACCAATCCATTCCCAAAATCACCTCAAATTCATGCATGTCTATCATCAACAAGTTAGTTGGCAAGCACCTCCCCTGAATACTGATTAGACAATCTTTGAGTAGCCTCCTACACAACACTACGGTCCTATTATATGTAGCCACTGACAAAATTGAAATCCAGTGGCTGAGCTTCTATTCCACGTATCTTGATAAACTCCCGGGCTATGAAGGAGTGAGTTACCCTTGAATCAAACAAAACAACTTTATATGACAAAATAGAAATGATACCTGTCACCACATCACCTACCGCCTCTACGTCTCCCGGTGTTAGAGCATAAACCTGCACCGGCACGGTATTCCTCTGCTGACCACCTCGCCGTGCTCATTTGTCTCCTCAGTATGGTCTAGGAGCCGGCACATTGCCCAGCTAAGCACTATAGTCTCGTGCCATGTGGTCGGGTCAACTGCATTGATAACAAGTAATTACCCTCACCCGACACTCCCTAAAATGTCTCCAATGACACAGAGGGCAAGTAGGGGGTGCTAGATTACCTCGAGGAACTCAATGCCCCACTACCTATCACTGACCCACATTATATCTCCTCTACTACCCCTGGGTGGTACTAGCCTGAAATCCAGGAGGCATGGGCCTCTTCCTCTGACTCTGTTCTCCCGTACCCCTTTGCCAACTGGTCTCTGCTACGGTGGCTTTATCCACCAAGTCTAAAAATTTTTGTATATGGAGAACTACCACCTGCTCATATATCTCCTGTATTAGCCCTCTTACAAACCTCTGTGCCTTCCTAAATTCATCTGGAATTATAAATGGGGCGAAACGGGACAACTCCATGAACTTAGCAACATACTATGGCACTGTCAAATGACCTTGAGTCAGATTCAGGAACTCTTCCATCTTAGCATCCCTAACAGAGGCAGGGAAGTAGCCAGGTTAGTGCTACAGGTACTGGCCTCTACTCCTCCAAAAGCTTCACCGTTGAATGCTACAAACAAAAATTTTTGCTCGTCAGTGCAACGCAGTCTAGCTAGGATCTTCTCAATCTCCTACATCCAATTTTCTGCTACAATCAGGTCGGCATTTACTGAAAAAGTCGAGGGATTCATCTGGGTGAACTACTCTATTGTACAGCCCTGGTCTACTGGCGAGAAACCCTACTCCCTAAAACTTCGTGCTATCTCTACCATAACCTGCTAAGCAACACTATGCAGGACTTGATCTGAATGACTGGCACCCGAACTGGAAGCCCCTGCATGACTACTACCTTTAGCATTCGCATTATTAATTATGGGATCCATCTTGAAAATAGAGCAGAAACAATCTTTGAATTTTCAATATCTTAATGTGACAGGAACTATTATCTAACTAAGCAAACAATTTAACATTGCTCATTCTCAAAGTAAGCTTAACACACATTTCAAATAGAAAACCAACAACGGTTTTTCTCTGGGTCCTCTGAAACTATCAACGAAAACTGAGATCTCGAAAGCCTATTTTGAGGAAACCATCAACGATTTGCACCTACCACTCGAAACCATCAACAGTTTGGCACAAAACCCCCCTATTATTCGTACACTTAACCATTTCAAGGACCAAACCACTAATCCATAAAAATTCTGACCCATCCAACCAGCTAACATCTCAAATTCTAGTCTCTCAGCTCAGAAACAAGGACCATCAATGTTTTTCCATAATTTTCCTGAAACCGTCATTGCAGGAAAATCACAAAAGACCGCCAATGGATTCCTGCTTCTAGGCTTTGAAACCAAAATTCAAGATTCTATCTAGCTTCCAATAATGACCTGCTAGATTCCTAATCTACCAATTTTATACCCTCATCAAGACCCATCCCTATACTCTGGTATTTTTATCCATTGAAGTCTGTAGAACCTAGCAACTTAGGCTCTAATACCAAACTGTAAAGCCCCGTTATATATATATATGAAATTAAAGATATCTTCCCAAGAGGTGGGGTGAATTGGATTCTAAAATTTTCTTTTAATTCCTTTTAAGATGCCTTAAACTTCTTTTATTTCTTTGAACCAATTCTTGACTTATTTGTTTAATTCTTTAATCAATCAAGAACTTAATTCTTTTATCCAATTAATAACACAATTAAACAACCAATCAATTTAACACAATCGTCAAGCCAAACAATCAATTTATTTGCCAAGTACAAGTTAAACAACAAACAACTAAACCAAGATATAAAGTATTCAACACTTTGATAATATAAAAACTCAAGATGGTTGTTTGTTTATATTAGTCAAATTTGAACCAAGCCTTGTATAAATGAATTTGCTTCTTCAATATGATGTGCAATATAAAATCCAATCACTCTTTCCAAATATTTAGAATTCAGATAAACTCTTAGTTAATTTCTCTTTGGGATGTTTAACCAAGTAACATACTCCCGTATGATTTTCGTAAGATATGATTTAACTAACGTACTCCCTTTCAGTTTCCGCAACGCAAATCAAAATAAAACTTTAAGTTTACTTGATTCCCAAATATACATAGTATATATGATTTTCAATTTAAACTATCTACGCAATTTAAATATGTAATGAAAATAAAGAGTAGAGAAAGAGAGAGTGAGATGGAGATTTTTACGAGGTTCGGCTTATACCCAGCCTAAATCCTCGCCTTTGGTAAACCACCAAAGGATTCACTAAACCTGTTCCTTTAACGGGCAGAACAAACCTTTACAACACTCATTGGTTAAGGCTAGAGCATGCCTTCTCCAAATGATATCCCCTCGTCCGGTCACTCCTTAACTAGGCTAGAGCCCGCCTCTCTAAGCAATATCCCCTTGCTTAGCCAAAGATCCAAACAACCCTTGGAATCATCAATATACAAAATAAAAGATCAAATAGATGTGTACAAGGAACTTGCTCCTCAAAGAGCTGGTTAGTACAACAATTACAACACAACTAATATACTTCAAAGTAAATCACAATATGGTATATAACTTGAAGCTCAAGGGAGTATATCACCAATTAATTCTTTCAATGATTGAAATATTTAGAATTTGTAGCACAATTCCGATGGAATAAGATCAGCAACAACTCAGTTGAATTCGTGTACAATATGTGAGCTTAAGAGCAAGAGAGAGCCTTGAGAATTTGAGAGCAATTGAGAGAGACTTTGATTTTTTTTTCAGAATTTGAATTCTTGGTGTATTGATTCAATGATCTTTGAGGATTATTTATAGACTTTAAAAAGTGTATAACTTGATCCCCAAGAGGCTGGAAGTATTCCCCAAGTTTCCATAAGTTTTAAGCCCCAAACAACCCCATTTGAAAAATTTGACCGTTATGAAAAATTCAAAACAGCCGCGTGACAGATGACTGTCCATTTTGGGCAAATGTCAATCTAGTTAAAACAAAGGGGCATAAAGGTGGCAGTCGTTTATCCAAACACGAGCAGACCCCTCATTTTGCACTGGCAGTCGATTGTCCAGTTCTTGACAGTCATCTGTCAAGCTGTCAGCTTTGAGTACCCTTCAATATTTTGGTCATAACTTTTTCTTTATAACTCCAAATATGATGTTCTTGATTTCAAATGAAATTTAGGAGAAAATCCTAAAACTTTCATGTCGAATACATTTTAAAATAAATTCTTTTTTATGGATAAAAATACACATCAATGCAGATGTAGAAAAATTAACAACATTTGAGAAATCCTCTTTTTGGTGCTTTTCATTCCAAAACTGATTCTAACCTTTTTAAAACAATTTTTGACCTTATAAAAATATTTTCCAAGTATGTTCAAAGGTATCTAGGTCCAATACATTAACCTAAGAGTTTCATGCATCCATATTGAAATTCTTTGAAGTACTTACATGAAATTTCCTAGACTCTTTCAATTCTTGAATTCCTTGAGGCCTTTATACTTGCTTCATCTTTCTTTGAGCTTTCCATGTTGATCACTTGCTCTTTCATTCTTTGAAGCTATTTCTTTAATATCAATGCTCTCATGATCTTCAGTATTTAAAATTTAAATCCATGCTTCAAGCTTGATATAATCATCCTTATCTGAGGTACAAGCTCTCATGAACTCTTTAACCTTGCATTCTTCATTTAGTCCTGAAAATACATCACTTAACATAGCATGTTAAGATCCACTTTTTTGTTAGCATCAAAATAAGATGTTAAGCCTTATAAGGCCAACAATATATATATATATATAATATATCTCCGATACCATTATAATGTCAACAAAGTCAACCCAGACCCAAAGTGGGGTACTAAGGGTATACCTGTCCTTAAATGCATCCTACCAATGCAGCGGAGAACATATTGCACCTGAACCTCATATACAATACCAAAGTTCTAACCATCATCATAATTATACATAAGTTCCAAAAGCCTATCCATCCATAAACATCCCAAAAACACACAAATACTTTCCTATACAACACAGTGTCTCACCGTTACTTATCCTAAACAATACTCTCAATCCCTGCTCTGGAGAACTCTAAGCCCGGTTACCTGGGTTTCCTGAAATGATAAAAAATTATAGGAGTGAGACATCTCTCAGTAAGTGGGAATAAATTATTATCAGTGTGAGGAAACATAAGTTTTGGTATATCGAAACACATCCATTTAAATAGTTACTTCAACTAAGACAACATGTAGATATGTACTCATAATAAAAAAAGACTCTCGTAGATCCCTGTACATCTTAATGCTTCTTGGGTGCACTGTATACAGGAACGATGCGCCACCTCCAAAATAGTTCTTTTAATCTCAGCATCAGCAAGTATGCAAAGCCTAGTACGGAATCTCAACACTCCATCATCTGAGATATTAAAATATGTCCTTTGTCCACTCCGCACCTTATCCACAATCTTTACCAATTCCACACCTTTCAACTAAGCAACTTTAATTATTTCTTGTAAAGTGGGCTAAATTACCAGATTGGCAATAAGTGCCTGATAAGCTCCCTCTACTAATTCTACACCTAATCTTTCTAAATCCATCTTTACCAATTCCACACCTTTCATCTAAGCAGCTTTATTCTTTCTTGTAAAGTGGGCTAAATTACCAAATTGGCAATAAGTTCCTGATAAGCTCCCTCTACTAATTCTATGCCTAATCTTTCTAAATCCATCTTAACCTGATGTTGAATTAATATCGATGCACTTCCTAACTTTTGGCTCAAGTCATTAGCTACCACATTAGCTTTCCCTGGGTAGTAATTGATGGTGCAATCATAATCTTTAATCAACTCTAACCACCTCCTCTGCCTTATATTTAACTCCTTTTACATGAAAAAGTACTTTAGGCTTTTGCCGTCTGTGGATCTCACACCTACCCCCATATAAATAGTGCCTCCAAATTTTTAATGCATAAACCACTGCTACTAATTCCAAATCATAGGTAGGGTAATTCTTCTTATACTCCATAAGTTGTCAGGAAGCATAAGCTACAACTTTCCCTTATTGCATCAACACACACCCAAACCCATTTTGAGACGCATCATTATAGATTATAAAACCCCCTTCTCACGAAGGGATTGTCAGTACCAGTGCAGTGATAAGTCGTTGTTTCAGCTCCTGAAAACTCTGTTCACTTTCATCTATCTATTCATATTTTACATTCTTCTTATTCAATTTTGTCAAAGGGCCTAACCATTTAGAGAAACCCTCTACAAATCGGCCATAGTATCCTGTCAATACTAAGAAACTCCTGACCTCCTGAACATTTTCCGGTCTTGCCCAGTCCACTACTTCCTTTATCTTCCTTGGATACAGAAATACCACCCTTGGATACCACATACCCGAGGGATGTGACTTGTTCCAATAAAAACCCACACTTCTTGAATTTGGCATACTACCTCCCTTCTCTCAGCACCTAAAGAACTATTCTTAGATGATCCTCGTGCTCCTCGGGGCTCTTTGAATATACCAAAATGTCATCAATAAAATCCACAATGAACTGATCCAAGTACTGTTGGAAAACCCTATTCATCAGGTCCATGAATATAGCAGCAGCATTCGTCAATCTGAATGGCATAACCAGGAACTCATAATGGTCATACCTAATTCGGAACACTGTCTTTGGAACAACCTCTGCCTTAACCTTATCTTGATGGTACCCAGATCGAAGATCAATCTTTAAGAAAGTTTGTGATCCCTAAAACTGATCAAACAAATCATCAATACGAGAAAACAGGTATTATTCTTAATTGTCACTTTATTAATTTCCCTGTGGTCGATACACATTCTCATTGACCCATCTTTCTTTTTCACAAACAATGCAGTGCTCCCCAGGGTGACACTTTGGGCCTAATAAACCCCTTGTCCAGCAATTCCTGCAACTGTTCTTTCAACTCTTTTAACTCCGTTGGAGCCATTCTGTATGGAGCTTTAGAATTCAGCGTTGTTCTTGTAGATAGGTCGATAACAAACTCAACTTCACGATTAGGAGGCAACCCCAGCAAATCCTCTGGAAACAGATTAGGAAAATCCCTCACTATTGGGACATCCTCTAACCTTAATTCCCCTTTTGGCTCTTCCTTTACACAGGCCAGGTACCCCTGGCATCCCTTCAGAAGCAATCTTATCGCCTAAATAGTTGATAACATCTGTGGTGGGGAGAGCACACTTGTCCCAATGAATCTATACTCATGCTCCCCAAGAGATCTAAATACCACCTCTTTCTTATAGCAGTCTGTACTGGCATAGTTAGCAACTAACCAGTCCATCCCTAAAATTACCTCAAATCCATGCATGTCAAGGACCACCAAGTTAGCAGGCATTGACCTCCCCTCAATACTGATTGGATAATCTTTAAGTACCCTCCTACACACCACTATAGTCCCTGTCAATGTTGCCACTGATAAACTGACATCCAGTGGCTAAGCTTCTATTTCACATAACTTGATAAACTCCTAGGCTATAAAGGAGTGAGTCACCCCTGAATCAAACAAAATAACAGTTTTATATGTCAAAATAAAAATAATACCTATCGCCACATCGTCTGCTGCCTTTGCGTCTCCCAGTGTCAATGTATAAACCTGCGCCAGAGCAGTGTTCCTTTGCTGATTGCCTTGGGGTGCTTGGTTGCTCCCCTAAATGTGTCTAGGAGAAGGTGCATTAACTGGTGACGCTCGAAAGTCCCTCACAATATGGCCGGGCCAACCACGCCGGTGGCAGGCACTCATCCCAATTTTGCATTCCCCCCAATGCCTCCGATCACACCCTGTACAAATAGGGAGTGTTGGATTACCTTAAGGAACTCGGTGTCTTGATGCCTACCATTGGCCCACATTGTATCTCCTCCACTGAACCAAACTGGTGCTCACCTAAAAACTAGGAGGCATAGGCCTTTTCCTCTGACTCTGCACTCCAGAACCTCTCTATAGGCTGGTCTTTATCACTGTAGCTTTATTTACTAACTCTGAGAAGGCCTGTACCTAAAAGACCACCACTTGTTCATAAATACCCTATCTCAAGCCTCCCTCAAATCTCCTCGCTTTCTTTTTCTCATCTGGCACCATGTATGGAGCGAATCTAGATAGCTCTACAAATTTAGCTGCGTACTGTTGGACTGTTAGGTGCCCCTAAGTCAAATTTTGAAATTCCTGGGCTTTAGCATTTCTAGTCATAGTAGGAAAGTACCATTCAAAAAAACATTTCCTTGAAGCGACTCCAAGTCAAGACTATAGGTACTGGACTCTGCTCCTCCAGCAACCTCATCGATCTCCACCAGTGTTTAGCCTCCCCTGTCAGCTTAAAAGTTGCAAACAAAACTTTCTACTCCTCGATGCAAAGGAGAACTGCCAATGTCTCCTCAATATCCTGGACCCAGTCCTCTGCCACTAATGGGTCAACTTCTCCTAAGAATGATGGCGGATTCATATGAGTGAACTACCCTATCTTGCAACCCTGGTGAGCTAGTGGGCTGCCCTGTTCCCCTGAATTTTTTGCTATCTCCGCCATGACTTGCTGAGTGACACTACGCAATACTGCATCTGAATCACTACCACCCATACTGGAAGGCCCCACATCATTACCACCACCAACATTCTTATTGCTATTCCCGAGGTCCATCCTGAAATTGGAACAAAATAGTCTTAGAATCCTATCATCATAATACGACTATTACATTTATCTAACTAAGAACCATATGATATCCGCCTACTGCCAATCATCTTAACATCCTTAATTCCCAATTTAAGATTCAGTCTTACCACTTAGAAATAGGAACCGGTGACAATTTACCAAGGCTTTCCTAAAACCGTCGCCTCAGGAAAATCACAGAAACCACCACGGAATTTCCTACCTGTAAGCTGTGAGACAGAACCCTAAATTCCAATATTAACCTCTAACTATGACTTACTAATATCCCAGTCTACCCATCTCCTACCCTCATCAAGATCCATTCCTATACTATGGTATTGCTATTCGATGTTTGCTAAAGTTTGGAGAACCTAGCATCCTAGGCTCTAATACCAAAACTGTAACGACCCAAAAATTATCTGTATATATATATATATATATATATATATATATGTAATTCTATGAAATAAATCTGCCCTAACTTAATAATAACAATGATGTCATCATGACAACTCTAATACCAAATTGTAATGCCCTATGAAATACTCTATACCAAAACTCCGTAGCAAATGCACTATAGTAACCTATGATGCCCAAAGTGGCTCCAGGTACAACAGTCCTCAAACATATCATAATGCTCAGCGGAAGCATCTATATATATATATATATACATCCAACAACAATACCAGAGTTCTAGCCATCATCATCAATATACACAATTCCCCAAAAATCATCTATCCATCCTAAAAATACATACAAGGTACTATCTTATACATCCCGGTGTCTCATCTCTACTTACCCTAAATACAATTTCTAAACCCTGCCTAGGAGAGCTCTAAGCCTGGTTACCTAGGTTTCCTGAAAATATAGAAATTATAGGAGTGAGACACCTCTTAGTAAGACGGAATAGATTATTATCAGTGTGTGGCAACAAGACTTATAGTGTTCCAAATATACATTCATTACTGACCTTTTCCTCTTACTATGAAATCATGTATTACTGTATACATACATATATCAATATATTTCAAAATACTTTCTTACATTTCAAATTATACTCTGTCATATCAATAACTCTGCATAAGTAAATGTGATTACTTTGGCATATAAATATCTCTGTACAAGTAAATACGCATATATGCATAGAAGAACTGTCCTAAATGGATAAACATACATCGTCATGAATTAACCCAGCCTAATCCAGGTTGTGCAGCTCGAAGGCTAGACTTAGACATGGCTCGCCTAACCAAACTAAGTCAACTGTATCTGTATCTGTAACTATAAGTATGATTTGCCTACCTAGCTGGTCCAGACTCTAGGGGTAAATCCACACTTCAATGAAAAAATCAACTATATGCCACCAACACTCTATATAAGAAGTGTGGCTACACTAGCAACTGTGAAGCTACGGTACCGTGCTTAGCTATGGTCCATCAGGGTTCTTAAACGATATAAATCAATTTCTAAAACATTAAAGTAAGATGATTTCATACACACATTTCTGTATAAAAATGTCATACTATAGATATGTATTTTAAATCACTGTAATATTGTAATTATGTATAATTTCTATACTGTAGTTCGACATGGAACACTGTAACTTTGTATAAAATATCTATACTATAGTTCCATGTATGGAACGTTGTAATTCTAGATAAAATATCTATACTGTAGTGTAACATTTGGAACGTTGTAATTATGTATAAAATATGTAACGACCTGCTTAATTTACTACATAATTAATCACATTAAATACTCTGATAGCATTAACTGAAGATATAGTGAAGTCAACCCGAATCCGTGGGTAACGGGGATACACCTGTCATACACAGCGGACGCCTAATCAACAAAAAAAATAAAATTCGACCATAACTACAGTACCAAAGCTATTCACAATCCACAATATTTCTATAAATAAATAAATATATATATATATATATATATATATATATATACAATCCCCAAAGACACTAAAAGATAAAAATTTGATCATACATCAAAAACCACCTAATCCTAGTTTAAAACTCACCTTCCTAGCAGGGTAGCATAAACTACCCCTAATGGCGCGGAGCTCAGTCCGCCTATCTGTCTGGGTTTCTTGAAATATTTTAAGCTTGGGTGAGACACCTCTCAATAAGGAAATAAACTAAATACAGCTGTGTGACAACATGAATATTTCCATATTATAATAAATAAACAGTACATGATACAAGCCTGGTAAAATTTGGTATAATGTAATAACTGAACTATAGATACATGATCATAAACATATTAAATCATACTGATTTTTTGTTATTATAAAATCATCTGCTATAACTGATAATACTGAAGTATTCCCAGGATGGATAGCTAGCTAATGTCATGTATTACCCCCCATGACGGATTGTGCAAGCGGAAGGCGGAACCTGACAATGGTTGGCCGACCACTGCCAAGTCAAATATGTCTGTAAGTATGATGGGCTCGCCCCATCCTGGTCCAAACTACCCGGGGGACATCTACAAAACTACACTGAAGCCACATCAACTATCCATCTCCCACCCCCTCTACTACCAGGGATAGTAGCACAAGTCTGAACTAAACTGAATAGCTACGGTACTGTGCCTTGAATACTGATCTAAACTACCATCCAGATCTGATAACCTATAGTACATATACACATACTGGTTTAACATGAAACTAGATTGAGAGCATTTCTCTTATTTCTGACATATCATAGTAATCACGGCCTTGTGCCGGATGATATACATAATTACGGCCTTGCGCCGGCTATCAATCACGGCCTTGTGTCGTACATATCATAACATACTGAGTTGATTATTTGTACTGTTTATCATGAAATACTGAAACCATACTTTCCTGTAATATTTATGGTTTTTCTGAAAATTGATGTAAAAATATATTTACTAAAAATCTGACATAAGATATTATCTGTAAAAATGATATTCATGCCACGCAATCTAAATAATATAAAAATTGAATATCTAAATTGATCACATTTTTTATTAAATATTCTAAAACTGTGTTTCCTATTCAACAACAGTATTTCCCAAACATAATCATATTGTACACATATTTACTAAAATTACTTACTTACAAATACCGAATAATTTGTATGGAAAATACTGCTTTAGTTTATTCCCTTACTTGACTACTGGAAAGCCTCAAAAATAACTAGTCCTGCACCTGCAGGGCTCCCATCTGAACACCCTGAAAACAATATTTCTCCTAACAGAACTTTAGTATTTCTCCAAATACTACTTTTCTACAATTCCAAAAATACCAAATATTCATTAAAAAGCCTAAGATAACCAACTTACCTTAAATCTGGGATGGTGTCCAAGTTGGCCCTACTAACAATCTACTCCAACAAAAATGAAGAGAAACTTCTCAAGAGTAGCGTGGCGGCTTCAAATCATCGAACCGGCAAAGAACTAGCCCGAATTTCTAGAGAGAAGGGGAGGGGAGCCATACAGAAGAGAGTGAGAGAGAGAACAGAGAGAAAAAATTTCTCTCGCAGAAAGGGTGATCTTGGCCTTATATAGAATGCTTAACCATGTGTCTTTGTCGATGAGACACGTCACTTTGTTGATGAGGCCATGAAGGAATTTCTTCAACGAACACTTACTCTTCGTCGACAAATTTTAGGTCCGAAAATAGCCTTCTCGGTATCTTTTCGTCAACGAGACACGTGTCCCTGTCGACGAGCCCAAGAAGCCCGTTCGTTGACGAGACCTTGTTGAATTTCCTATCAATTTCTTTTTCTCTCCTCCTCCTTTTATTTAATTAGTATAATTCACCGGGTCTCCAAAAAATATCTGTACTATAGTTCCTCATATGGAATGCTACAATTATGTATAAAATTTGTATAAATCTCTATCACATTGTAGCTTTATATAAAACATTATCATACTATAATACTGTATGAAATCATATCTCTATGTATATATGCTTTTCTATAAAACTGACAATTTAACTTATTCATAACATTCAAACTCATGTCACACAGAATGAGTGATAATTCATACTATATTTCTGCTGAAAATATTGATATAACTATCTCTAGGGTTTTACTCAACCCAACTTCCTTAAAACATAGATATATATATATATCATTTCAAAGTTCCCATTTTCATCTTTCTGTATACCCAAGAAAACTTATATATCATTTCTAAAATCACATACTATAATTTAATTAGTTAACTTTATAAAAATGTCCGACATAATCTATTCCCCTTACCTGCTTCTTGAGAAAAAGCCTACAGGGATCCTAAACAATGCTTGCGGCGATCGGAGTTCAAAACCCTATAATCATATATTTTAATTTAATCAGCTAAATCCCAGAATAATTACTATCCTATCATCCCTAGGCTCACACACTCCCGTTAATCAGTTAATTCCAAAAACAACAAACAAAATCCATTTTCCTTACCCTAACTTTGGCGTAGTGTCTAGAATTCCCCAAACAGCTAATCTGCTCCAATTAAACTGCAGAGACACGTCACCAGGATCCTCAAATGACGTTTATTAGTTGATTCGGGCTAATTTTGAGGAAGAAATTAAAAAGAGAGAGATAGATAGATAGATAGAGAGAGAGAGAGAGAGAGAGAGAGAGAGAGAGAGAGAGAGAGAGAGAGAGAAAGAAAGAGAAAGAGCTTTAATTTCTTAAAGGAAAAATGACTTGAATGATTTATATAGGCCACAGACTCGAAGTAAAAACTATCGATGGTTTGGTTTTTAACAAAACCTATTTTTACTATTTTACCCTCACCTGACTACAGTAACTCAAAATCGTCGATGGTTTTCTGGGCTCCCACCAAACCGTTGACGGTTTGGTCTATACCAAACCAATTTCCCTCTTTTATTGCTTTTCTTATTATTTATTTTTTTCGGGTCTCTACATTTATGGCTTAATTGTGTGCTTGCATAATCTCTTCTATTCACTAATTAAGTGTTTGAATATTCTTAAGATTCGATTTGGTTTGAAAAGCATTTAAGCAAAAAAAAATTTTCTTACCATTCAATTCACCCCGACCCCCTCTTGGGTGCTATTGTAAAACCAACAGATAGTTATATAGGAGAGGTTTTAGTGCATGTCTATGGAGTAGGTGCACCAATTGTAGCTTATAAATAGTGATCTTCAAATTTGCAATTCACAATTTGCAATTTATAGAAAACATTGTAGATTAAGTGGACGGCACTAATGGTCGTACGCATCCTAAAGAACAACTAAACAAGAATGAGATTAAAAAAAAGAGTTCTTTTCAATCTTAAAGTCAAAGTTCCTCTTCCCCTTTTCTAACCCTCTAAGAATGCATAAACATTTCAATTCTCATTTCCTTACCCCCCCCCCCTTTAGATGTATCCCAAACTTTTTTCCTAAAAAGCGTATTTATAGAACTTTGATGAGATGGAGAGAAACACCATTTGTATTTGAATTTTATAAATTCAAATTCAAACTACTAGCCACCAACCACCATCTACTTGCTGCCTTAGTTGTTGTGTAACATGCGACAACTTGTAAGACACTTGGCATGCCCAAATTCATTGACTAATCAAATGAAAACAACTTAAATTTTTAAAATTTTATTTAACTGGTTAATCACCTGAAGAGGCCGATCGACCCTTATCGAAGAGGAGAAAAAGGGTTGGTCGACCGCCAAAAAGTGACTAGTCAATCGCCAAATGCCGTTGTCTTTTTATTTATATTTTTAGCATAATTTTTCATATACTTGGCTTGGTCTCTTTATTTTATTGGGTAAAAAATGGCTATAAGAACTTAGATTTGTGTCTAGTGAACCATATACATGGATGGAATTGAACAATAGTGCAATTAGTTCTTTGCCTAGTAAGAGTGCGAACCACTGCACTACAAAATCAATTAATTGCTAGAGTAGGCAATTTTTTTTTATATTATTCTTACACCCAGCAATTGAATAATTCCCCAGCCCAACCATTTACATAAAAATTCTATACAAATACAGTTTGCATCCCATCAACATTTTAATCATCTTCATCACACCATTGACATGAAATAGAACGGATGAAGGGGAGGATAATATGTTGAGAATTCCACTTGTGAGTTTGTCCTACATTGAAAAAATTTAGTGGATAATGGGTACTTATATACATTGTTGGGCCCAAGACCCAATAGGTCTAAGCTTTTGGGTCAAGTTGGTGCTTACCCCTCTGTATCAAGACTACTAATGGACTTCTCCACTCCTAACAAGGGGTATCAGAGCTTCCGGTTCATAACTCTTGGAAAGAAAAATTATAGAAAAAGTCCAGGCATGAAGCTAATTCTCTTGATGTTCTAAACAGTTGGAGGACTAAGTGTATAACCGAGGCCAATAAGGATCATCTAAGCTTGGAAGATAGATCTGAATAGGGTTTAGACATGAGAGATAGGATTGGTTCGAAGGCACATGGAATGCAATCCAAGGCACATAAGGCGAGGTAGTAAGAACCACTTGACCAACTATTGGAGAATTGGGCTTAGTCCCATAAAGAAGATGGTTTCCATTCATGGGAGAGCAATTGGTGCTCACCTATGTGTATCAAGACTACCTATGGACTTCTCCACTCCTAACATAATAGCTAAGAAGGAAGAGTTGTAGGAGAAGGCGATGGTGGAGAAGAGGACCTAAAAGGTTCCAGCAACAATGGAGAGGTCGCAACCTCCTCGGGATCTAGTGGTTGTAGCAAGAGAGTGTGTAGACAACGGTGGTAGTGATTCATAGTGCATGCCTACAATTCTCGCTGTGGTTCGAACTTTATTTGGGCTCTAATGCAGCAGAGAGGATGGTATCAATTATCAAAAGAAGTAATAACAAAGGTCAAAGTTGAGAAAGAGGGATTGTGAGATGTTCAATAAACATTTTGTTTACCTAGGGCTTTGGCAATGGCATAGGGGAGGGATATTACCTTTAGCGATGGCAAAGGCAAGAATTGAGAGAGGAATTGTGAGAAGTGTGCATCGGTTTAGAAAGGAAGAAAAAGGGAAATACCAAAATAGAGTTTTAATTGAAAACTCCCTAATTTAATAGCAACCAATACCACATTCATCACCAGAGAAGGAACTCAATACCATCACTAAAAATATTGAATCTAGGATAGTTTAATGGAGACAAACTCAAAAACCGTCACTGAAGACAAATGTTAGTAACCAATCATGAAACCCTCACTAGAACTTGGTGTTAGTGACCAATATTAAAGGGTCACTATTAATTTATTCTTTATTTTATTCTTTTAGAATATGTACAAAACTTTTAGTGCTGGTGTAATGCCCCGACCCGCCACGTAGGGCCCAGGGTGCTACTTAAGTGACGTTTGTGTTCCTGATACCATATTCATTATATAAATGCAGCAGAAATAAATAATACATTCTCCAAAATACATTACCAGAGTTCTAAACTACCCTTATACACAAAGGTCTCCAAATATCCATATTACAGACCATAATACAATACAAAAACCAACTCATTCCATACAACCATAATACACATCCGGGGACATCGAACATAATGGAAACACATTAGAGTTCTTGCAGACACTCACAAAAATTGAAACTAGCTATCATCCCGCCCCGACGCTCACTAAGCTCGATCTTGAGATGGTCCTTAACAAATGATTTGTATATTGGGGTGAGACACTTCTTAATAAGGCAGATTAAGTTAATATCAGTGTGTGGCCAACATGAGATTTAGTGTATACAAAATATCATCAATTGTTAATTAACCCTAGTTATAAAATCATTCTCAAACCATACTCACACACATAAAAAATTATTTATAATCGAAATTTCCCGAGGATAGGGGAGATTACACGCCCATACATGTAGCTTCCCCCTACTCTCATACGTTATGCAACCTGGTATGGCTACAACTGATACTTATCAGGGTACTTTTCTTTTTCAACAAGCCCTCGGGTGGAGAGTTTACTTCGCCATAAACCTTCATGCATTTTAATTCACAAACAAGTACTCACACCTTTATAGCTGAAAAACATGCATTTACTTCCTTAGTATAAACTAGTACAATAAATAATAACACCATTTACATAAATCAAAAGATATGCATAAAAGAAACTCCCTGAGACTAACACACCATTTACTTCACCTATGGTATGGGTTGTGCGACCCAAAAGCTGGACTTATGCTCTAGGGGATCAACCCAGACACAATCAAAGTAACCATCTGCAACTACATCTGCAGGCATCCACAACCCAGCTGCAGGTCCAATTGCCTTACCACTTCTTGGTCTGGTTCCTAAGAAAGGTACTTCATCCTTATGCAGGCCAATCGGCTGAGAGCACCCTATACCTCTCAATACAGTATGGGTGCACATAACCAAATAATAATTCCCTAACAATGGTACCGTGCTTACAATACAATTGGTCCTCAGGGTTCTTAAACCATATCATGCAATTTCGGTAATAAAAATTGTAGTATAAATCTCATTTCATATAGAACCTGCCATTTAATAAAACCCGACCCCTGACCGTAAATAAAACCCGGCTCACAGCCATTAAATAAAACCCGGCCCTCGGATGTTATATCAAATCCCAGTTTTTTGCAAAGACAGTTCCAATATTTTCACAAATAATTCAGTATTTTCATAAACATACCCAAATTCGGTTATACAATAACCATATAGATTATTCACCTGCCATACGATTTCAGTATCTGAATATAGTCCAATAAACAACTAGGAAAGACATAACATATTTAGTTCATATGATAAAACCAAGCTTCCCACCGTTCATTTTATTCAAAATACCATAAGATATAATCGTAGCTTATAAACCTCCTTTTTTAACAGTCGATTTTCAAAATAACCTTTGAAATCATAATATACATACATATATATATATATATATATATATATATAAATTAGTTTAATCGGTTCAAACTTGATAAAAACCTAACTTAACTTAATCCCCTTACCTATTCCTGAAAAAGAAACCGATTCCGTTCGAAAAACGGAAAACCCTAACTTTTCGATCTCATCACTGAAAATGAACTGGCAAGCCGAGAAAGAAGAGGAGAGTGATCGGAGAGTGATCATGGGATCTGGGTGAGCCATGGGAGAGAGAGGAAGAGCCACGAGAGATTGAGAGTAGAGAGAGAGAGAGAGAGAGAAAGAGAGGAAATTTTTTATTTATAAAAAATATGTATTGCTTAGCCTTTAAGTAAGCAAACTCACAGGAAAACCATCGATGATTTTCCCTACCCTCACAAAATCATTGATGGTTTGGCAATTGACCCTCCCCTGTTGACTGAAACCGGCTACGGTTTTCCTAGGCTCTTAAAAATGGTCAATGGTTTGGGTCCTGCCAAACCAATTTCCTTCTTTTTCCTTTCTTTTCCTTTATTTATCTCTTCTTTATTTATTTTATTTTATTTTTTGGGTTCAGGTTTCTACAATCTCCCTCTTATAAAAATTTCATCCTCAAAATTTGCGAACTGTTACCGATCACATTCTTAACTCACGATCCATCTCTAAAAAAGAGTCAGTAGCCACCCACATAGCGGCCCCTCCTAAGTTTATTAAATACCCTCACTTAAAGTGGAGGAATACTGTGGTTACGCAAAATGTCTCAGGAGATTAAAATATCATACGAAACTCTCCCAAAAACCATTCATATACGAAACCGTAAATAACTGACAAAACTATATAACCTACCTTATCTAACCTACAAACAAAACCAATATTTACCTGTGCCATCATACTGAACTATCTAGCGCTAAGTCTCTCTGAAAAGCTGTGGGTACTTTTGGCGCATTTCTATTTCTAATTCCCAAGAAACCTCCTCAACTACATGATTATGCCATAACACCTTCACTAACGGTATTTCCTTAGTACGCAACTCCTATATTTTCTAATCTAAAATCTAAACTGGTACCTCCTCGTATGCCAAAGCATCCTCCGATCTCCAAAGACTCGTAACTTATCATGTGCAAAGGATCTGACACATACTTTCTCAGCACTGATACGTGGAAAACGTCATGAACTCTAGACAATGCTGGTGGTAACGCCACTCGATAAGCAACTAGACCAATCCTTTCCAGGATCTCAAATGGCCCAATCATCTAGGACTCAACTTTCCTTTCTTCCCAAACCTCATCACCCTTTTCATCAGAGCAATCTTCAAAAATATCATATCACCTACCTCAAACTCTAGCTCCCATCGGTGAGTATTCGCACAGCTCTTCTGCCGACTCTGTGTTGTTTTAATTCTTTCCCTGATGAGATCACCTTTGCAGAGGTCTACTGAACAAGTTCCAACCCCAAAATCTTCCACTCACCTACCTCATCCCAATATAACGAAGATCGGCACCGGCGACCATATAAAGCCTCATATGGTGCCATCTCGATACTAGCCTAATAATTCTTATTATATGTAAACTCAACGAGCGGTAGATAGCAAATCCAACTATCCCAAAAATCCAACACACATGCCTGCAACATGTCCTCTAGAATCTAAATGGCCCTCTCGGGTTGCCCATCCGTCTGTGGGTGAAACGCGGTACTGAAAGTAAGTTAAGATCCCAAAGCGTCCTGCAAACTCTTCCATAACCGAAAGGTGAATAGTGGATCATTATTTGAAATGATAGATATCAAGATGCCATGAAGTTGTACAATCTCCTGCACATAAAGCTCTTCTAGCCTATTCGTAGAATAACTAACTCTAATTGAAACGAAGTGCGCAGTCTTCATCAACCGATCCACTATAACCCAGATGGCATTATGTCCATACACCGCTGAAGGCAACCCCGATATGAAGTCCATCGAGATATGCTCCCACTTCCACTTAAGGATATTAAGTGGTTGAAGTGGTCTCACTGGCCTCTGGTGCTCTACTTTTACCTGCTAACATATCAAACACTGTTCTGCAAATCTTGCAATCTCCTTCTTCATGTCACTCCACCAGAACAATTCTCGTTAATCTCTATACATCTTTGTGCTTCTTGGATGAACAGTATAGAAAGAGCAATGAGCCTCCTCCAGAATCATATTTTTAATCCCCACGTCATTGGGCACACACAATCTAGTGTGAAATCTAAGAACTCCATCCTTAGAAACATTGAAGTCCGGTTGCTGCTCACTCCATACTTTCTCCACAATTTCCATCAACTCCGCATCTCTCATTTGAGTGGCTTTAATTTTCTCCTATAAGGTTGGCTAAATGATCAAACTGGAAATGAATGCTTGTGAATTCCCTTCCACTAACTCTACACCTAACCTTTCCAAGTCTATCCTGATTTGATGTTGTACAACAACCGCTGAAACTGACGCACCCACCGATTTTCAACTCAAAACATCAGCTACCACATTAGCCTTTCCTGGGTGGTAACTAATGGTACAGTCATAGTCCTTTATCAACTCAAGCCATCTTCACAACCTCATGTTCAAATCTTTCTAGGTGAAAAAGTATTTAAGGCTCTTATGATCAGTAGAGATCTCGCACTTTTCATCGTACAGATAGTGCCTCCAGATTTTTAATGCAAAAAGTACCACTGCCAGCTCCTTGAGTTAGTGAGAAGTATACGCAATAACCTTTCCTTACTGCATTAAGACAGACTTGAGTCCTTTTTGAGATGCGTCACTGTAGATCACAAATCCACCATCTCCTAAAGGAATGGTCAGCACTGGGGCAGTGACTAGTCATTGCTTCAATTCCTGAAAACTCTGCTCGCACTCACCAATCCACTCAAACTCATGTTCTTCCTCGTAAGTTGCGTTAGAGGACCTAATAGCCTCCAAAACCCCTCAACGAGCCGGCAATAGTATTCTGCCAAACCCAAGATACTTCTAACCTTATGCATGTTCTTCAACCTTGCCCAATCAACAACCACCTATATTTTTCTCAAGTCCACTAAAATTCACTCCTTGAATACTACATGTCCCAAAAATGCAACCTGTTCCAACTAGAACTCGCATTTCTTAAATTTAGCAAATAACTTCTTTTCCCTAACTACCTGAAGTACCAGTCTTAAATGAGCTTCATGCTCTACAGGGTTCCTCGAATAAACCAAGATGTCGTCAATGAACACCACCACGAACTAATTTAAGTACTCATACCCAGTTCATTAGGTCCATGAATGCTGCAAGAGCATTAGTCAAACCGAATGGCATAACCAAAAACTCGTAATGACCATACCTAGTATGGAAAGATGTCTTTGGTACATCCTCTGATTTAACCTTCACCTGATGATACTCGGATTGCAGATTGATCTTAAAGAAAACCTGTGTGCCCTTTAGCTGGTCAAACAGATCATCAATATGGCGTAAAGAGTACTTGCACGTCAATGTCATCTTATTAATTTCTTGATAGTCGATGCATATCCTCATCAACTCATCCTTCTTATTTACAAACAACACCGGTGCTCCCAGGGTGATATGCTCGGTCTGATAAACCCCTTGTTAAGTAGTTCCTGCAACTGCTCCTTTAACTCCTTTAATCCAACCAGAGCCATTCTGTATGGAGCTTTAGAAATGGGTGTTGTGTAATCACCCAAGAAAATTAATCAGGCCTTGTCAACGAACATAGGAGATTCGTCGACGAGGGTACATGAGGATCTCGTCGACGAAGGCACGTCTTGTCAAAGAGAAGAAACCAAGAGGATGTTTTTCAAGTACTGAATTTCATCAACGAGGAGATAGCATTCATCGATGAACCTCCTTCTTGACCTCGTCGATAAGATGACGTAACTCGTCGACGAAGCCCATAATATAAATAGCCCCAAACTCATATTTTTACGCAAAATTTTCAGCAAAAGTCCTCTCTCTTTCTCTCTCTCTCTCTCTCTCTCTCTCTCTCCTCTACAATTTCTCTCCCTTCTCTCTTCGATTCTGGCTTCGTTAGTCATTGGATTGATGATCTAAGGCCACCACGACACTCTTGGAAAAGTTCTCTCCAAGTCTGCAGGAGTGGATCGTTGGTAAGACGAAGTTAAATTCCATCCTAAATTCAGGGTAAGGTCTTTAATACAATATTTGGCTTTCCAGCAGTTGTAGGAAATGTAGTAGTCGAAGAAATAGTGATATTTTGTTATGATAAATGTTGTTTTCAGGGTGTTAAGTGGGGAATCCTGCGGGTGTAGGACCCGTCACAGTAGGGGATTGTAGCAGGAATTAGGTAAGGGAAATATGCTATGCTAGGCAAATCTATTATGATTCAGTACAAATCATATGTTTTTAGCAAATTATTATTCATACCATATATATAGTTTTCATAGCCTGATTATATTGATATTTAGTTGTGTGGCATAAGTTTAAAAATACCATGATTTACAGTATACGTTCAGAAACTTATATTTTACAGTATTTTCATAATACTATGATATACAAACCTCAGAACCATAACATCCAGTTACTACAGGTAATCAAATATTTTAGTTATTCAGTTATGCAGATATCTCAGATATTCAGTTATTATAGTTTATTCATATCAGTTTATATAATGTTATGGTTATTTCAATTGTTACAAAATCATGGTAAAAGCAGTATTTTAGAAATATCAGTTACTTATATATAGTATCAGACCCTGATGGACCTTATTCATCCAGTAAAGCACGGTAGCTATATTCAGTTCAGAGTGCAACCACTACTCAGATAGTATGTGGTATTCAGAAGTCGATCGTGCCTACGTTGTGGATAGGCTCCCCATCAGATATGGGTTGAGGGGGTCAATCTGACTGTCGGAGTTCAGTTGACTTATCCTAGTCAGCCAGCCAAGTTAGGTCCCGCCTTTAGGCCGCACAACCCTGTTATGAGAGGTTAAATCATGAATTTCAGTTATCCATCCAGGGAATCTTTTCAATTATTATATATATATATATATATATATATATGATCATATTTACAGAAAATAGTCATACCTATAGATATTAGCAATATTATGAATAAATATTCAGGAAAATCAGTTTATGTTAAGCAACATAGGTATGATTTATATTGCAACAGGTATACTGGTTTGACTCAGCTTTGTTATGTATGGTATTTTCTAAGTTAGATTTTACTAGCATGTAGCTCACATGCCACATACTAGCGATAGCATATTTTGTCTTACTAAGCATCGTCCCATCCCAATAAATTGATATTTTTCAGGTGATCCAGTTAGGCAAGCAAATCGGGCTCGCAGATAGAGGGGGTTACGATGCAAGCCTATCAGTAGGGTGAGTCTTTTTGGGGAAGGAAGTACTGTTGTGTAGCCTAGTTCAGTTATATATGTGTAATTTAAGAATAATCTAGCACTCTAGTATTGTATTATATATATGTGGTTGTGGATTTATGTGAATTTAGCTTCTCGCTGCTTAGGCTATAGTTAGAATTAAATTAGCAGGTATCAGAGTAGTGTAAACCTCAGTTTATATGTATATTTTTTAAATAAAATAAAAAAATTGAGCAGGTCATTACATGTTGTCCCTAGATTTAATTCAATGGCAAACTCCACCTCACGATTAGGAGGCAATCCTGGTAAGTCTTTAGGAAAAACATCCAAGAACTCCCTTATCTCTGGGATATCCTCCAGCTTAAGTCCCTCATTCGGTGCTTCTTTTACAAATGCAAGGTACCCCTGGCTACCCTTTAGAAGTAACCTCTTTGCCTGAATTGTAGAAAGGATCTATGGGGCAGAGCGCACACACAACCCGATGAATTTAAACTCTTGCTCCCTTGGAGGTATGAAAACTACCGCCTTCCTATGGCAATCAATACTCGCATAGCTGGATGCTAGTCAGTCCATCCCCAAAATAACGTCGAACCCATGTATGTTAAAAAAAATTAAGCTAGCAGGCAGCCTTCACCCCTGAATCTTCACTAGGTAATCTTTGATTACCTTACTACACACAACAACTAACCCCGTTGGTGTGACCACACTTAACTCGGCATCTAACAACTGAGTCTCTACCCTGCATAGTTTAACCAATCCCCGAGATATGAAAGAGTGTGTCGCACCTAAATCAAATAACACAACAACACTATTTGACAAAATGGAAATAGTACCTATCACAACATCGTCGGGGTTCTCTGCATCTCTCGACGTAAGCAAGAACACCCGCACCTGGGCGGTGCCTCTCTAGTGACCACCTCAGGGTGCTTGGTTACCTCCACGATATTGATGCTGTGGAAAAGCGTGAGCCAATGTTGTACTGCAGTCCCGCGCCATATGCCTTACCCTACGACACCGATAGCAGCCATCTGGTCCACCCCTGCACTCGCCCCAATGCCTCTAATCGCATTTAGGACAGGTCAGATATGGTGGATTCCCCTAATGGCCTCGATATCCCATCTCCTTCCGCTGGCTCGCGAAATTACCAGGCCTCCTCCATGAACCTTGGCTGGTGCTAGTATGAAATCCCAAAGGCAAGGGCCTCTTCTTCTGGTTTACCGCTCTCTCACCTTCCTAAATACTAGCCTCCACTCTCATGGCCTTGTCCACCAACTCAAAAAAACTCTGAGCCAATAACGCCACCACCTGTGTGCATATTCCCTACCTCAAACCCTTATCAAACCTCTGTGCCTTCTTCAGCTCATCTGGGATCATGTATGGAGCGAAGTGGGATGGCTCCACAAACTTGGCTGCATACTGCTACATGGTCAAGTGCCCTTGAGTCAGATTCAGGAACTCATCTGCCTTAACCTCTCAGATAGCAGTAGGGAAGTACTTGTCGAAGAAAACCTCTCTAGAACAGCTCAGGTTATAGTCGCAAGTCCTAGCCATTATTCCTCAACCAGTTTTGCCAATCTCCACCACCTATTTTCTTCCCCCACTAGTTTAAAAGTGGCATACAGCACCTTCTTCTCCTCCGTGCATTCTAGCACACCCACCGGTTCCTCAATCTCCTGAACCCAATCTTCAGCTGCGATCAAGTTTGCTCCTCCTGCAAATGCTGGCATATTCATCCGAGTAAACTGCTGAAAAGTGCAGCCCCAACCAACCGGTGGCTAATGTTGCTCTCAAGAGTCCATCCGAGTTTCCTTCCTAGCCTGTCGCGTTATATTTCGTAGTACTGTCGAGGCATCGACATCATCCTCACTGGAAGTCTCCACGTGATTATCCCCTCCAACTACGATGTCCTTTTGCCTCGAACCCATCTTGAAGATAGGATAGAAACCGACTTAGAAATTCCACATTTATCATGGTTGATGCAAGTATGGAATGAAGAAGTATTATAACATATGAGTTCATAGTTAAAAAGAATCATTTACATAATCATGCCACAAAACTGTCAACGATTTTCCTATAGGGTTATAAAACCATCAATGGAAAACTTGAATTACAGAGGCCACTTTTTGAAGAAAACTAGCAATGGTTTTACATTCCTCCCAGGAAACCGTCAATGTTTTGTAGAAACTTAGTCATATTTAAGCATTGGCCTCTAATCAAAACACTGGGACTAACACATACACGCCCCACCTAACATTCCTACTTAAGTTTTCAAGTTCCAATCTCTCAACCCAGAAACGAAACCATCGATGGATTTGCTATGGTTTTCCTGAAATCGTCATTCCAAGAAAAACATAGAAGACCGTCAAAGGATCACCGTATCTAACTTTCCAAACCAAGACTTTCCTAATCTACCCACTCTTATCCTTATCTTATCTCAACCTATACTCTAGTAATCATCCACTATCAAAGTCTGTAGAACCTAACAAACCTAGGCTATAATACAACCTATAACACCCTGACCTGATTTACTATGGTTTTCCTGAAATCGTCATTCCAAGAAAAACATAGAAGACCGTCAAAGGATCACCGTATCTAACTTTCCAAACCAAGACTTTCCTAATCTACCCACTCTTATCCTTATCTTATCTCAACCTATACTCTAGTAATCATCCACTATCAAAGTCTGTAGAACCTAACAAACCTAGGCTCTAATACAACCTATAACACCCCGACCCGCTACTTAAGTGACGTCTATATTCCTGATACCATATTCATTATATAAATGCAGCATAAATAAATGATACATTCTCCAAAATACATTACCAGAGTTCTAAATTACCCTTATACACAAAGGTCTCCAAATATCCATATTACAGACCATAATACAATACAAAAACCAAATCATTCCATACAACCATAATACACATTCGGGGACATCAAACATAATGGAAACATATTAGAGTTCTTGCAGACATTCACAAAAATTGAAACTAGCTATCAGCCCGCCCCGGAGCTCACTAAGCTCGATCTCGAGATGGTCCTTAAAAGATGATTTGTATATTGGGGTGAGACATTTCTCAATAAGGCAAATTAAGTTAATATCAGTGTGTGGTCAACATGAGTTTTAGTGTATACAAAATATTATCAGTTGTTAATTAACCACAGTTATAAACTCATTCTCAAACCATACTCACACACATACACAATTATTTATAAGTGAAAGTTTCTGAGGATATGGGAGATTACACGCCCATACATGTAGCTCCCCTCTTCTCTAATACATTATGCAACTTGGTATGGCTACAACTAATACTTATTAGGGTACTCTTCTTTCTCAGCAAGCCCTCGGGCAGAGAGTTTACTTCGCCATAAACCTTCATGCATTTTAATTCACATACAAGTACGCATACCTTTATAGTTGAAAAATATGCATTTACTTCTTCAGTATAAACTTGTTAAATAAATACTAACACCATTTACAACAATCAACAGATATGCATAAAAGACACTCCTTGGGACTAACACACCATTTACTTCCCCCATGGTGTGAGTTGTGTAGCCCGAAGGATGGACTTATGCCCTAAGAGAACAACCCCGACATGGTCAAAGTAACCATCTGCAAGCATCCACAACCCAGTTGTAGATCCGATTTCTTTACCACTTCCTGATCCAGTCCCCAGGAAAGGTACTTCATCCTTATGTTGGCCAATCAGCTGAGACCGCCCTACACCTCTCAGTACAGTGTGGGCGCACATGGCCAAATAATAATTCCCTAACAACAGTACCATGCTCACAATACAACTGGTCCTCAGGAATCTTAAACCATATCATGCAATTTCGGTAATAAAAACTATAGTATAAATCTTATTTCATATAGAACCTGTCATTTAATAAAACCCAGCCCCCAACCATTAAATAAAGCTCAACTCACATCCGTTAAATAAAACCTAGCCCTCGGCCATCATATCAAATCCTAGTATTTTGCAAAGGCAGTTCCAGTATTTTCACAAACAATTCAGTATTTTCACAACCATATCCAAATTCGGTTATACAATAACCATATAGATTATTCACCTGCCACACGTTTTCAGTATTTGAATATATTCCAATAAAAAACCAAGAAAAACATAATATATTTAGTTCGTATGATAAAACCAAGATTCCCACCGTTTATTTTATTCAAAATATCATAAGATATAATCGTAATTTATAAACCCCCTTTTTGAACGATCGGTTTTCAAAATAATCTTTGAAATCATAATACACACACACACACACACACACACACACACACACACACACACACATATATATATATATATATATTAGTTTAATCAGTTCAAACTTGATAAAAACCTGACTTAACTTAATCTCCTTACCTGTTCCTGAAAAAGAAACCGATTCCATTCAAAAAATGGACTTTTCGATCCCATCGCCAAAAACGAACCGATAAGTCGAGAAAGAAGAGGAGAGTGATCGGAGAGTGACCACGGGATCCCAGTGAGCGTATAGGAGAAAAAGAGAGAGAGAGAGAGAGAGAGAGAGAGAGAGAGAGAGAGAGAGAGAGAGAGAGAGAGAGAGAGAGAGAGAGAGAGAGAGCCATGAGAGAGTGAGAGTAGAGAGAGAGTCCAAAAACCCTAAGAGAGAGAGGGAGGAAATTTTTGAGTTATAAAGAATATTTGTTGCTTAGCCCTTGAGTAAGCAACCTCGCATGAAAATCGTCGATGGTTTTCCCTGCCCTCACAAAACCGTCGACGGTTTTCCCAAACTTTAAAAATTCATCTATGATTTGGGTCCTGTCAAACCAATTTCCTTCTTTTTTTCCTTTCTTTTCCTTTATTTCTCTCTTCCTTATTTATTTTCTTTTATTTTTCGGGTTCGGGTTTCTATAGATGGACCTCAGAATCGCCACCAGAAGTTAAATAGTAGTGATAATTATGCATCAATCACTAAAACTTGGTATCAATAGCCAATCATCAAACCATTACTAAAACTTGGTATTATTGAACATTACAGAATAATCACTTTTAATTTATTATATGTGCAAAATTCTTAGTCACGAATAACAAAATTGTCACTAAAAGTTAAACAGTAGTGACCAATGCATCTTTCACTAAAAGAACACTACAAAATATGTGAAAAAACAATAGTGACAATTTTGAGTACCTTCACTAAAAACAAGCTATTATTGACCAATATAAAACCACCACTATTAATTTATTATTTTTTTTTTATAATATGTGCAAGACTTTTAGTGATGGACGAAGATTTCATCACTAAAAGTAAAATACTAGTGAGTGTCTGTCACCAAAACTTGGTAATAGTGATCAATACCAAATGGTCACTAATAATTTATTCTTCATTTTTCAGAATGTGTACAAGACGTTTAGTGACGAACCCCATAATCATAACTAAAAGTAAAATAGTAGTGACCAATTAAATGTTTGTTACTAAAACATTGTATTAGTAATCAATGTCGAATGGATACTATTAATTTATTTTAAATTTTTTAATATGTATGCAAGACTTTTTGTGATAATCATCAAAATCGTCTCTAAAATTGGAATAACCAATTACACACCTTTACTAAAAGAATACTATAAAACATACGAAAAAACTAATAGTGACGACTTACAAACCGTCATTGAAACTAATTTTATTAAAAAAGTTAATTTTAAATCAATAGAATAGACTATAGTAATGACTTAAAGACCGTCACTAGTATTTGATAAATTTTTTTTATCTAAGATCATTATTGATGGTTGTCACTATTAAATAAAAAGTGTCACCAGCACTTTGGCACGATAATTGATGTGAAAAATAGTATTGTTAGTGTCGAACTTATAAGTGATGAATAGAGTTTCGTCACTATTAATACTTGACACACTTCATCACTAATAACACAACTTTTAGTGACAATTTTTAGATTCGTCACCGGTGCTATGTTATTAGTGACGGTTTTGCGTTATTCACTATTACTAAAGATAGAATTTATTGCAATAATAGAAGTCTCAACTCTTCATAAACTTTAAAAAAAAAAAAAAAGTTAGTGATCATTGTATTACTATCAAAAAATTATGAAAATAGAAATAAAAAACAAAAACTAAAACCAAAAATAAAAAACTAAAAATGAAAACCAGCAATATATTTGATTAATATTTGTAAAACTAAAACGAATTAAAATTTTAACTAATAGTGCACATTTTCGTCTTTAAACGGAGTAATCTTTTAAAAATCGGAAATTAATAATAATATAATCAAATGCATTTTATAAATTATTTTTCATTATATAAAAATTAAAATAATAAATAATATCTCAAATTTAATATCTCAATTTCAAGATTCTAAACGTAAGACAAGCGTAAACCTAAGTGTTGCAGAGAGGACGAGATGAGAGGCATGTAGTTGGGTTGGATTTGATTTGACAGGGAATAAATTATGAATTGTAAACGAGGAGCTTCCTTTGGATGATGACAATTGAGCTTGGCGAAAGCCACAGCCAGCGTCTCTTGCCTTGGAGTAAACGCAGATCTCTCTGCATGCCCCCCATCCAAGCCAAACTCAGAAGCAATTCCTTTTACTTCTTTCCTCTATGGGGGCGTAGGGGAACAGAGGGGAACAGAACTTAGGAGTGGGTGACTGTTGCTTTCACGTTTAAATGGAAAAAATGATTTCATTACAGATAGCACAAATGATTACTTTGTAGAGTAGAAGTAATGGGAAGCCGCAGACGTGCAGTGATGCAACACCTTAATTCAAAGCAGCAATTTTGCTGTCATAATTATTGTATGATTATTGTCGTTGAAGTTTGTAACCAGTGAATGAGGCCACGTTTGGGTCAATAAAAACACTATTCTTCCCTCAAGTTGTCTTATAAAATATTTGGTAAACATAATGTGCTAGCTCATTATCATAAGCAGCTGTCAACGTTGCTAGCCTTTTTTGGGCTACTTAGGAAGTGTACATGGGGAATTTTCAATTGGGGCTAAAAAGGAGTTAAAAGAAATAAGAGATGTCTTTGTCAAAACCACGAATGATCCGATGTAGCATGCATCATATGGATCGAGAGACTGAATTTGGTAAACAAACAAGAAAGCATCACTTTCCTTCGACATTATAAATTGATAAAAATATAAATTATCTTATCTATTTATTTACTAAAATAAAGACAGCATATATATATATATATATATATATATATATATATATATATATATTACTAGTAGTATACAGTTGTCTGGTCAAACCTATATTAACTCTACGATTATAAGCATACGTTCAAAATAATAAATCATAACATAGGACATTTATAGAATATTTAAAACCTAGTTGTATATTAAGACCATTTCATGATATTAAAGATCCAATTTATTATAGTTGATATGCTTAATAATTATCTGCCTTATTGCCTAATGATGGGCAAACTTCACTTGATAATTTAAACGATCATGATCTCTCGGTAATGGGCAAACTTTGCCGATGACTTGTGCAACTATCGTTGCCTAATGACTGCATATTCTCTATTGCCTAAGTGGTTACTTACAACCCTTGTGTCACTTGGGTGATAAGTGGTCTCATCCCTTATGCAATTTGTGACTTGCTTGTAGTGTTTGACTTACCCTGTGCTAGGCAATTCTCACTTAGTCACTTGGGTGACTAGGTGACATGTGATTCGCCTTTCCTATGTGACCTCTTTTTAAGAAGACTCTCTTGGTTGGATGATCATCATCACACTCCGAAAAGGTGCACAAGGATGACACAATCAACTTTCCTTTCATCTCACCTTAACCTTTCTTTTATTCTTCTTGTATAGGAGCACTAGGCCACACTTCATTGGCACCCTAAATAAATTCATATTTGACACACGATTTGAGTAGTTTGCTAAGGTTTGACGGGTTGATAAACTCATAAAGGGATTCACTACAGGGGGAAAAAAAGTAAAGATAAATTTATACAATAGTTTTACCTTGCATTATTATTTTGTCAGCATTATTTTTTTGTGAAATCAAGAAAAGCCAACTTTAAGCTGAAATCAAGTTTTGAAAAATAGATTGAAATGTTGTGAAAATCAAATTAATGAACTTAAATTTGAAAATGAATTAATTTTAAAAAGGGTTGATTTTATAAAATGGAAATATGAATTTCAAGTCAAAGGATTGGAAAATGAGAAAGACACTTTGAAAATGAAAATTGAGATTTTGAGTGATGGAAGTGATGAACTACATAATCAAGTAATTGATTTGCAATACCTCCTTGAAGGCTTATCCGTAAAACCATTTTCTCATAAGGTTTTGAAAAACCAAAAAATTGGATCATCCTCTGAACAACAAAATGCAAATTCTCCCAAAAGGAGAAATTTTCCAAGAAATTGTCCATTTCCTAACAAATATAATTTTTGCAAGAAAATGGGATATGCAGAAAAAGATTGTTTTAAATGGCAATGTGTGTTTACCAAAGGCAAACAAAATGGGTTCAAAAGAATTGACTTTCTAATGTAAAATAGACTCAACAATTATTAGGTATCAAAATTAGATTATTCCTTTTTCTTTTTCTTTTTTTCTTTTTTTCCCTTTTTTTTGTTGATAAGTAGATAGAGGAGTGATAGTGGTTTCTAGATAGTGCTTGATTAAGACACATGATTGGAGACAAGGCCAAATTCTTGACTGTCGAACTAAGAGAATTTGGGTATGTGACCTTCAGTGACAACAATAAAGGTAAAATCATCGGTGAAGGTACGATTGTTACTAATTCACACATTAATTAAAAATTTATTATTGGTGGATTGCCTTAATCATAAGTTAAATATGTGATAAAGGTAAATGTAAATCATTTATTAAGACTAAATGTGTTGTACTAAATAAAGATACTTGTTACTATTTGATGCTCCAAGAGAAGGAAATGTTTACATCATTGACTAGACCGAATCATACAAGAATAAGTGTGATACCCCGTAAAAGAAAGACTTAAAAGAATTAGATATTACTACCCATATCAACAAAGTGTACCTTCCTTTTCGAGAGTCTTCCCATAAGAACTCTATGGTTAAGCGTGCTTGGCTTGGAGTAATCTTGGGGTGGGTGACCTTCTGGGAAGTTTTCTCAGGAAGTGTTTGAGTAAGGACAAAAACGCACTGAAAAGGACACGTATTGGTCTGTGGGGCCAATCATTAGTCTGATAAGGCCTGCGTCTTATTGTCTGGTCCAGGTGGAGGAGAAGAGATGCAGTGCTCCCTGGTAGACCCAAGTTGGGGCGTTACAAAATGGTATTAGAGTCATTACCCAGCCAGAAGTGTGATGAGAGTGGTATTAGAGTCATTACCCAGCCAGAAGTGTGATGAGATTCACTTCGTCTGGGTTTGAAAATGTGGGTTCGTAACGAAAACGTTGTGTTATGTAAGTGGGGGAAAATGTGATATCCCATGGAAAAAAGGCTTAAAAGGATTAGATGTTACTATGCATATCAACAAGGTGCAACTTTCTTTTCGAGAGCCTTCCCATAAAAGTTCTATGGTTAAGTATGCTTAACTTGGAGTAATCTTAGGATGGGTGACCTTCTAAGAACTTCTAAGAAGTTTTCTCAGGAAGTGTGTGAGTGAGGACAAAAACAGACTGAAAATGACACGTGTTGGTCTGTGAGGCCAGTTATTAGTCCAATAAGGCCCGCCCCCTATTGTCTGGTCCAAGTGAAGGAGGAGAGACACAATACTCCCTGATAGACTCAGGTTGGGGCTTTACAATAAGTGTTTTGTATCTATGCATAATGATTCATAATGATTGCATCTTTGGCATAAAAGATAAGGTCACATTAATTTTAAATCAATCTTGAATGCATCTAAGCATAGAAAGTATGAGTATCGTGGTCTCATTTTGATTCACAAATTATATCATATGTGATGCATTTATTAAAGGGAAATATGCAGGCAAAAATTCAAAGTAAGAATGTTTCCACTAAGAGGTCCTTGAGCTTCTACATCAATATATTTTTAGCACTATGCAAACCTTTATATGGATGGAAAAAGATTCACCTTAGTTATTATAGATGATCTTTTGAGATTTACATGGACAATGTTCATAAATTTTAAAGATGAAACTTTTTATAAGTTTTCAAATTTTTATTAAAAAAATCCAAAACAAATCGTTTTTTCAAATTATATTCTTGAGAAGTGACCTAAAGAATTTAAAAACAAGGAATTTGATTCTTTCTATGCCAAGTATGGAATTACACATAATTTCTCTACACCTAAAACTCCACATCAAAATGGAGTGGTTGAAAAGAAAAACAGAACTCATATTGAAATGGCTCGTACCATTTTGAATGATTAAATCTCCACCTAAGTTTTGGGATAAGGCTATTAACACAACTTGCTACACTATTAATAGAATTTTGCTTCAACCTATCTTTCTAACTTAAAACTCCTTATGAACTTTTTTTAATAGGAAGCCTGATATGATTTATTTCCAAGTATTTGGTTGCATATTTAAATGAATGTGATCGAAAACAAAAATTTGATTCAAAAAGTGAAGAAGGTATACTACTTGGATATTCTAACACTTACAAAACATATAGAATATTTAACAAGAGAACTCTAGTGGTTGAGGAAAGTGTTATTGTTAAATTTGATTAAATTATCATTAGAGGCATTGTAGATTTTGCAGGTGAAGAAGCTAACAACGCTCAACTAAAAATAAAAGAACATATGAAGCCACAGACTCTAGAATGGATACACCTATAGATGCAAGTGTAGACACCAAAAATAGACACATCCTCATATGCGCACATAGATGCAAGGGCGAATGTGTTGATAGACACAACAACAAACACATAGGCCGAAGCATAAACAAATGTAGTAATAGACACAAAAGTAGACACATAATTCTGAACAATGTCTTAACAAGGTAATTCTGAACAATGTCTTAACAAGGTAATCTCTCACTAGTAATGACTACTATAATTAATCCTACTCACCCATTAGATTTAATAATTGGTGATTCAAATGGTAGTGTGAAAGTTAAGACATCTCCATAGTAACCACTCTTTCATTTCTCAAATAGAACATGAGAACATTAAGGAAACAAAAAGTGAGAATAATGGATGTTTGCAATGCAAGAAGAGCTTAATCAATTAAAAAAAAATTATATGAAAAATTGTCCCTAAACCCCTAGATCTTTTAATAATTGGAACTAAATGAGTTTTCGAAAATCATGAGTTTGGCAACATAGTTAGAAATAAGGTTAGATTGGTAGCTCAAGGCTATTCACATGAATAAGGAATTGATTTTGATGAAACTTTTACTCCTATACCTATATTTAATACTACTTGCATTTGCAAGTTACATGAACTTCAAATTATTTTGAATGGATAAAAGAAGTGTTTTTCTAAATGATTTTATTGAAGAAGAAGCTTATGTAAGTCGACCCTTGTTTTGAAAGTCATACCCATCTCGAACATGTTTTTAAACTCAATAAAGTGTTGCATGGTTTTGAACAAGCTCCAAGAAATTAGTATGACAGGTTAAGAAACATTTTTATATCAAATGATTTTACAAGAGGATGTAACGACCTACCTATTTTTCTATATTTATTTTTTTTTCCACATAATAACATTTTTAATAATTCTAATAACATGCCAACTGCCAAAGTCATGATCAACCTGAACCCATGGGTACCAAGGATATACCTATCATAAAACTTTGATACCTCAACAATGGAAAACATAAAATCACATACATGCCACAAAACACCAAAAACCATACTAGAGTTCTACTAAATCAGTCACACACACACACACACACATATATATATATATATCATAAAATCACATACATGCCACAAAACACCAAAAACCATACTAGAGTTCTACTAAATCAGTCACATATATATATATATATATATATATATATATATATATATATATATATATATATATATACATACATCCCAAAAAGACCAAAAAGTATCCTAGGGTCATAACCCAAAAATCCATCTGATCCTAGCTCACCCACTTACCCTACAGACAAGGTAGCTCAGTCCTCTTCTACTGTTGCGGGGCTCTATCTGCCCTCATACCTGGATTTCCTGAAATGTTTGTAATGCTGGGGTGAGACATCTCTTAGTAAGGAAGATAAACTAATATCAGTGTGTGACAACATGAGTATTTTTTGTGACATACATATAATCAGTACGTAATTCATATCTGGTATAAACAGTTGTATCATATTTGAATAAAACATGATTTATCATAACATAGTTTAACGTACTAATTTCTTGTACTGGAAAAATCATCTTATATAAACATATCATACTTGAATTATTACCCAAGATAGATAGATAGTTAGCTATCATCATGTCTTACCCCTCACATGACAGGGTTGTGTGGTCTGAAGGTAAGACCATGCTAAATCAAACATCGGTTACAGTGTAAGTACGATGGGCCTGTTCCACCTATGTCGGACTACTAGGGGAACTACGACACTCACATAAAACCACATCGACTACCATCTCCCACACTCTACATAAGAAGTGTGGTAGCACTAACATAAATGTAAACGTAAACATAAATGTAAAAGTGAACAAACGACTATGGTACCGTACTTCATGAAACTAAACTAAGTTATACGAGTTGTGATAACATATAATACATTTCATGATATTGAACATAGCAGTTTCATATTTCAGAGTAAAACATGGCATGGTAATATTTTCTTGAATCTTGACATAATATTCATAATTACGACATTTCATGTCGTCATAACATAACGTAAAAATCATGACACTGGCGCCGACATAACATGACATACTTGTACATGAAAATCTTGAATTTGTTAACACAATATTCTTAAAATCATAATTTTTGTACTATTTTTATGGTTTTCCTGGAAAAATGTTATAACATGCTTATCTTAGAAAAATCATAATATTTCAAAATAATATAACTTTCATGGAAATATTATACTCATACCACACAAATGTAAGTAGCCTTATAAACTCATAATTTATTCTAAAATCATATTTTCTTATAAAATGTGTTAAAATCATTTCCCTATTCAACAACAGTATTCCCAAACATAATTTTATATCATACATTCCCAAACATAATTCTATATCATACTTATTTTCTTGAAAATAAATGTTGCATAATAATAAATAATTTCATGAAAAAGGCTGACTTAATTTATCCCCTTACCTGGCTTACTGAGAGGCCCACAATTTAAACCAAGCCTACACTCGTGTGTTCCCCTGCTCAACACCCTGAAATTACATTTTTCCCAACAAAATTTCAGTATTATTCTATATAAAGCATTTTCCTCAGTCTAAAAACATCAAATATCTTATAAAACTTAAAATAATCAACTTATCCAAATTTTGGGATGATGCCCAAGTTGGCCTAACCAACGAACTACTCTAGCAGACTTGAAGAGAATCTTCCCAGGAGTAGCGTGGCAGCTTCTGATCGTCGAACCAACAAAGGAAGAAGCCGAAAATCTAGAGAGAAGGTGGGAGAGACTTTTTTAGAGAGAGAGAAACCGTTACATGAAATTTTCCTTCGTTGAAACCCGAGTTTGACATATTTATAAAATACGGATTCGTCGACGAGACACGTCACCTCGTCGACGAGTCCATGAAGAGAGGTCGTTGATGAACACTTACTCCTTGTCGACGAATTTTAGGCCTTGAAATTAGCCCTCTCGGTAATGTCTCATTGACGAAACATGTGCCCACGTCGACGAGCCCAAGAAGCCTGTTCGTCGACGAGCATTCTACACTTGTCGACAAGACATTATTGAATCCTTTTTTTTTTTAATTCCTTTTCTCTCCTTTCTTTTATTATTTAATTACTATAATTCTTCGGGTCTCTACATTCTCCCCTCCTTATAAAATTTCGTCCTCAAAATTTGCTATCTGTATTGAACACCATCCTTTGAGGAAAATGGACTACTTATTTTATTACTTACCCTCACTTGTGGCGGAGGAATACCGTGGTTACATTCAGGGTTCTGGGAGATTACAAATACATAAAAGAAAAATTCTCCCAAAACCAAAGCAGTACCTATCCTATAACCTACAATAACACTTATACATACATTATACTGCTTAGTATAAAATAACTCAAATCTTTTCTACTTTACTTGAATTATTATTGTTTTTTCTCTCTATCCACTGCTGGTCCCCACTAAACAAGTGCGGGTATTTCCGTTGTATTTCTTCCTTAAGCTCCTAAGAAGCTTCTTCCACCGCATTATTCCTCTATAGGACTTTTACTAATGGAATCCTCTTCTTACGCAATTTCTATTCTTTGTTGTCTAAGATCTGCACTAGTATCTCCTCATAAGCCAGTGAATCTTTGAGTTCTATCCCTACATAACTAACCATGTAAGAGGGATCTGGAACGTATTTTCTCAGCATAAAAACATGAAATACGTCGTGTATTTTGGATAAAACTGGTGGCAAAGTTAGCCGGTAGGCAACTGACCCCACCCTCTCAAGTATCTCGAAAGGGCCAATAAATATAGGGCTTAACTTACCCTTCCTCCCAAACCTCATGGTACCTTTCAATAGCGTTATTTTCAGAAATACATGATCTCCCACTTTGAATTTCAACTTCTGGCGATGATTATCAGTGTAACTTTTCTGCCGACTCTGAGCTACACTAATTCTATTTCTAAAAAGTTGTACTTTATCGTATGCCTGCTACACTATTTTTGGTCCCAAAACTCGCCTCTCACCTATCTCATCCTAGTATAGAGGAGATCGACATCTCCTACCATAAAATGCCTCGTAAGGTGCCATGTCGATGCTAGTCTAATAGCTGTTATTGTATACAAACTCTACCAGCGATAGTACTGGGTCCAACTACCCCAAAAATCCAGCACACAAGCCCGTAGCATATCTTCTAATATCTGAATCATCCTCTCTGACTGCCCATCCTTCTGAGAATGAAATGTTTTGCTAAATGACAGCTGAGACCCCATAGCCTCCTACAAGCTTCTCCAAAACAGTGATGTGAAACGTGGGTTTCGGTCTGATACTATAGACACTGGTACACCATGTGATCATACTATCTCTTGAATATATATTTCATCCAGTCTGTCTATGGAGTAGTTGACTTTAATAGGAATAAAGTAAGCGGTCTTCGTTAGTCGATCAATGACCACTCAAATAACATTATATCCCTACCGCACCGGCGGTAAACCAGTCACGAAGTCCATAGTGATGTGATCCCATTTCCACTCCGGGATGTAAAGCGGTTGTAGCTGACCCGCCAACCTCTAGTGTTCAGTCTTAACCTACTGGCACAGTAAACACTACTACACAAATTCATCTATCTCTCTCTTCATGTTGCTCCACTAGAAATACTCTTGCAAATCCCTATACATTTTAATGCTACCAGGATGTACCATGTACAAGGACCTATGAGCCTCCTCAAGGATCGCCTTTCTAATATCTTCATCTGTACGCATGTACAATCTGGTACAGAACCGCATAGCTCCGCCATCTGAAATACTGAACTCCTCCCCTTGTCCTTCCTGTACCTTCTCTATCAACTCCATCAACTTTACGTCATTTTTATGAGCTACTTTAATCTTTTCCTGTAGGGTAGGCTGCACCACCAGGTTGGTAATAAAATGTCTAGTGATCATTTTCTATTAACTCCATGCCAAGCCTCTCCAAGTCCATCAAGATCGAGTGCTGAATTACTACTGCTAACTGTGTTGTTTTCCCTTAATTTTTGGCTCAGAGCATCAACCACCACATTAACTTTACCTGAATGGTAACTAATGGTGCAGTCATAATCCTTGATGAGATTTAACCATCTTCTTTGCCACATGTTCAACTCCTTCTGCGTGAAAAAGTACTTTAGACTTTTATGGTCTGAAAATATTTCACATCTTTCGCCTTACAGATAATGCCTCTAAATCTTCAATATGTGAACTACTGCAGCTAATTCTAGACCATGAGTGAGATAATTCTTTTCATACTCTTTCAATTGCCTAGAGACATATGCTACTACTCTGCCCTACTGCATCAATACACATCTGAGCCCCCTCAAAGACGTGTCACAGTAGATCACATAACCATCACCTTCTGATGGAATAGTCAATACCGGTGCTATGACAAGCCTCTATTTTAATTCCTAGAAACTCTGCTCACAACTGTTGTCCTATTAAAACCTGACATTATTTTTGGTTAATCGCATAAAAGGCCCTAACAATGCTGAGAATCCTTCTACAAATCGACAGTAATATCCCGCCAATCCTAAGAAACTCCTGACTTCCTATACATTCGTCGGCCTGACCTAATTCACTACTGCCTCTATCTTGCTAGGATCTACTGAAATTCCATTCCCTGATATAACATGCCCCAAAAACGCAACTTCCTCTAACCAAAATTCACATTTGCTAAACTTGACATACAATTCCTTTTCCCTGAGCATCTAAAGTACTAGCCTTAGGTGCATCTCATGCTCCTCAAAACTTCTCGAGTAAAACAGTATGTCATCAATGAAAACCACAATGAACTGGTCTAAATACTAATGAAAGATTCTATTCATCAAATCCATGACTATAGTAGGAGCATTTGTCAGACCAAATGGCATAACTTGAAATTCATAATATCCATACCTAGTCTTGAAAGCTATCTTTGAGATATCCCCAGTTTTAACTTTCACCTAGTGATAACGTGACTTGAGTTTAATCTTGGAATAGACCCGCGTACCTTGAATATGATCGAATAAGTCGTCTATACGGGGTAGAGGATACCTGTTCTTAATTGCTACTTTGTTTATTTCCTTATAGTCTATGCACATCCTCATAGACCCATCCTTCTTTTTCAAAAATAACATTGGAGCTCCCCAGGACGATACACTAGGTTTGACAAACCCTTTATTCAATAAATCCTGCAACTGATCCTTTAATTCTCCCAATTCTTTTGGAGCCATTCGGTAAGGAGCTTTAGAGATCGGCACCGTCCCTGGAAGTAAGTCAATAGTAAAATCTATCTCATGGTTGGGAGGCAATCCTGGTAATTCTTCTAGAAAAACATCTAGAAACTCTTTAACCACTGGTGTACCGACAAGCTTCAATTCATTGCCTATCACCTCCTTTACATAAGCCATAAACCCCTAAAATCCATCCAGAAGTAGTCTTTTCACTTGCATGGCTGACACTAACTGAGGTGGGGAATGCACTCGCGACCCAACAAATCTAAATTCTTGCTTTCCTAGTCGTCTGAAAATCACCTCTTTCAGATGACAGTCGATACTAGCATGGTTAGTAGCCAGCCAGTCCATATCCAGTATTACATCGAATCCATGCAAATCTAGTACAATTAGGTTAGCTGGTAATACTCTTTCCTGAATTTCTACTAGGTAACCCCTGAGCACCCTACAAAACCTCACCACTAACCCTGTTGGTATTTCTGCTGATAATTCAACATCGAATAATTGTGTCTCAACACCAGACAATTTAACATATCTTGTAAACACAAAAGAGTGGGTGACACTTGTATCAAATAAAACAATAGCTTGATATGATAAAGCAGTAAAGGTACCTGTCACGATACAGTTTATAGCCTCCGCGTCTTCTGACGTCAAAGCATAAACCCTTGCCGGGGCTACATTCCTCTACTGACCTCCATGAGGCACCTAATAACCTCCTTGGTGCGGTTTGGGAGCAAGTGCGGCACCAAGTGGTGTAGGGCAATCTCATATCAAATGTCCCAGTACACCGCAATGATAGCAGACGCCTCTCCCTGCTCAACACTCTCCCAAGTGTCTTTTTTCACATATCTAACAAACAGTGTAGGTCTGCACTCCTTGAACCTCATGGCCACCAGTTTCCTGGCTCTGTCCTCTGCCATAATTTCCTCTCCTCCATTAGCCTTGGCTAGATCCCTGTTGAAAGCCTGAAGGCGTGGACCTCTTCTTCTGTCCCTACTCCTCTACACCCATCCGTTCACCAGCTTCAGCCACAGCTACTCTGTTTACCAATTCAATAAAGTCCTACACTTTCAACACTGCTACCTACTTATAAATTTCTTGCCTCAGACCCATTTCAAACTTTCTCACCTTCTTTGCCTCATCGGGTATGATGTACGAGGTGAAGCGGGACAATTTTATAAACCTCGTCGCGTATTGTTGGATTGTTTGCTGTCTCTGCCTCAAGTTCAGGAACTCTTCCACTTTGGCCTCGCTAATAATGGCCGAAAAGTATCTGTCGAAGAACAAATCTTTACAACGGCACCAAGTCATAGCTATAGGCACCGCCCTCTGTTCTTCCAATAATTTCATTGCAATCCACTATCTTTCAGCCTCTCCTGTTAGTTTATAGGTGGAAAATAAAACCCTCTGCTCTTCAGTGCACTACAGTACCGCCAATACTTTCTCTATTTCCTGCATCTAGTTTTTGGCGACTTTAGGATCAGCTCCTTTTGAAAATATCGAAGGGTTCATCTTGGTGAATTTCTCTATCGTACACCTAGGGCCTGCAAATGGGCCTCCCTGCTTTCTGAAGCTCTGCACAATCTCAACCATGACCTGTTGAGCTACACTGCGTAGTACCACATCCGAATCAGCCCCGCCAACACCTGAGGGCCCTACACCTTGCCAAAAATCTAGAGAGAAGGTGGGAGAGATGTTTTTAGAGAGAGAAACCCTTGCATGAAATTTTCCTTCGCTAAAACTCAAGTTTGACATATTTATAAAATACAGATTCATCGATGAGACACGTCACCTCGTCGACGAGTCCATGAAGGGAATTCGTCGATGAACACTTACTCTTCATCGATGAATTTCAGGCCCTAAAATCAGCCCTCTTGGTAATGTCTCGTTGACGAGACACGCGTCCACGTCGATGAGCCCAAGAAGCCTGTTCGTTGACGAGCACTCTGCACTCGTCGACGAGACCCTACTGAATCCCTTTTTTTGAAAAATCCTTCTCTCCTTTCTTTTATTATTTAATTATTATAATTTTTCGGGTCTCTACAGAGGACAAGTTGACAAAACCTTATTTATAAAATCTAAAAATGATAAATTGCTTATTGTGCAAATATATGTTCATGATAGCATGTGCAATGAATTTTCCAATCTATGCAAAATAAATTTGAAATGAGTCTCATGGATGAATTAAAATATTTTCTTATACTACAAATAAAACTATGCTTTGAAGGAATCTACATAAGTCAAACTAAACATATAAAGGAACTTGTGAAGAAATTTGGTATTGAAAATTGTAAAACATTTTCTACACCCATGAGTAGTTTAATTGAATTTGATTTATCTACAAAAGAAAAGAAAGTGGGCCACAAATTATGTAGAAGCATTATTGGATCCTTACTGTTTTTAACTGCCAGTAGGCCTAACATTATGTTAAGTGTTCGTTTGTCTACTAAGTGTCAATCTAATCATAAAGAGTGTCATTTAATTGTTGTTAAAATAAAATTACAATACATTCTTGGTACTACTAATATTAGATTATTTTATCCTAAAGTGTCTAAACTTAATCTTTTATTTTGATGCTAACTTTATAGGCTCAAAATTAGACAAGAAGAGTACTAGTGAAACTTTTCAATTTTTAAGTTTTTGTTAGATTAATTGGTCAAGTAGAAAGCAAAACTTTGTAGCACTTAACACTATTGAGACTGAGTATATTGTTGTAGGTATTTGTTGTGCATAGATTCTCTATATGATTAACCAACTAAAGAGTTATGGTATAAACTACAAAAATGTATTTTGTGAGATAATTCTAGCTTTATTTGCTTATTAAAAATTCTAAATAACCATCCACACAGAAAACACATTGATATCATATACCACTTCTTAAGAGAACATGTGGCTTATTAGAACATCACGCTGGAATACATAAACACAAATGATCATATCATAGATATTTCTCAAAAGACCATTCCTAAATAGAGGTTTGTTAAGTTAATGGAATTAGGATTGCACTTAATGCACTATCATAGACTCATTAAAACACACGCAGTCCCAACCAACTAACCCTTAAATTGCATGTGTCACCCTCTATGCCTCCGGGTATCGTTCAGATATCCTTTAATTTCCTTGAAAACCAAAGGAATGTAGACTTAAAATCCATCCCCTTCATTCACGAGCATCTAAATCAGAAGAACACGACTTGATCAAACTCTTTAACAACATGGAACGAAACCCTACTTTTGAGCAATCATCACCATCTCATTCTATTGCTTCTATATCGCTTGCTGCCTCATCCACCTTTGCCCTTCCCTTACTTTTCCAACCACATTTAGGAAGAGAAATCTCCCTCAATCAACCAAAAAATCATGTCTATGTTTATGAATGATTTTCCTTTCCAATTCTGAAAGGTTACAATGTTGACTAGTGTTTCATCCTAAGTGACAAAGACAAGTTCTTTCTTCTTTCATCAATAGAAAGATCTTGTCACCTCATTTTGTTCATTTTGAATTCTTTTCTAACAATGGATTTAGCTTTCCTGATCTTTTAAGGCTCAAGGGTGGATGCAATTGTGTCGTTTCAATGGCTCTATCCTATGAAATTTTATTCGAGTTTTTTATTCCAATTTTGAATAGAAAGGGATAGGTGATGCTCCTATATATTTTGTGAACCTATGTACACTCCATGCACATGGATATTGAGCCATGAAATTTAGTTGCCCTGTTTGATCTTCCATTAGTTGGTATTGAGTTAATCATTGCTCTTAAGAAAAGAAAGCCCTAAAAGTTGTCTTCAGATCATCCAAATCTCAAATGATGCCAACCTTCTTTCACCTGACAAAAGAATCATTCACCACATTATTCAAACTGTCGTTGCCCCAAGTCGGCTCCATGACCATGGTAATTGATCTTGATTTCCTATTCATGTGGGCTTTACTGAAAAGAAACCTCTTAACTTGCCATTTTCATGCTATACCATATGCTGGCTATCAAGGAAAGAAGCTCTACTTCTTTAACTTATGCCCATTACCTCTACAAACTTTTTGAAGCCTTTCAAGACCTAACATAAACCTTATAGTGAACAAACTCTCACTTCCATATAAATTTTACGCACTAAATAAGACTAGTCTTGTACTCCAAAACCTTCCAAACACAAATCTCACACTTTACCTTCTACCTCGCTCTACCTTTGCTCCAAAAGACAACGCTTTAAAAATTCTCTCGATTCATATGCAGCACCTGGAAGAGCTTGCTATAAACAATGCTCAAATGTTGAACATGCTAATTCAACTGAATGAAGAGATTTAAAGTTTGGTGAAAAACCATCATGTGTCTCGTTACCCTAAGATTTGGTCTTTATTTTCTATTTACTTGGTCTTTACAGATACAATTTTTTTTTCCTTTTATTTGTATTACTGCTAGTACTCCCTATTGCCTTTTTACTAATGACCAAAAAAAGGGGAGAAGATATAGTGTGATGAAATTGTGTGTATGTACTAGTGTTATACTACTCTTACTACTGCTTTATACTATTGATGCATTGCTAATGAATGAATATATTTGTATATGCTATTGAATGGATATTACATGCCTCCCTTTGAATGTTATGAAAATCAATTTGAAGCTTTTTTTTAAGGGAGAGATATGCAATAAGTAAGGGGGATCACACACCATATACACTTGGTTTTGTCATCAATCAAAAAGGGGGATAATGTTAATGTTAGTTTTGATGATGATTAACAAAAAGTGGTGTTCAACTATCAGACTAAGATAAACTCGAATAGACTCATGAACAGACTCACATGCAGACATAAACTCACTCACTCACCAACTCATATGCAATTTGTCACAGACTCGTTACTGGAAGCACTGTAATTCTTACTATGCGTGATAGTATGCTGTTCAAAAACTTTACTGTATTTATATGATTTATATTATCTCATATACTGGTAATTGATATCTTAGATAGGTTTTAAATCTTTTATGTCAAGCTCTAACATTCGAAATTTGAATTTGGAGAACCAAACAAAGACTTTATTAAAAGCTAGAAGTTTCCTTCTTAAGCCTGCATTAATGGTCAATTACATGGCATTAATATCTTCCAACTCATTCAAGCATTAACTGTTGATCCTAAACAAATCTTGCTAGATTTCTATTACTCGCCTATAAATATTGGTTGAAGACTAACCTAATATAATTAAGGATACAACATGCACAAGTTTTGATTAACTACTACTTTTAACATTGACATTTGATCAACTTGGTTGTTTTTTTGTTGCTATACTTCATTGTTCTTATTGTAAATCTAACCTAATAGGTCGAGTCCTTCTTCAAGGCTCTTTAGATTCATGGTTCTAATTTTAAGAATTTGGTTGTATGAACTAGAAAAGAGTTCAAAGGTTTTATCTTCAAGTCACTTTCTTTTAGTGTTATTCCAAGTTGGGATGGTGTTCTCAAAGTGCAAGGCGTTGTTTGTTGGCTGTTGTGGTTTTCTTGACTCCGTAGGGCATCATCCTTGGTGTTGTGGCATGATTGTTGATAGGTTTTCAACAACATATATAGGACTATTGTCCTAGTTTTTTTAATTTTGCGAGTATTAGTGAAAAATATTAAACGTGTTGTTTCAGGAGTGGACATAGGTGAAGGACCAAACACTATAAAATCTGTTTATCTCTCTTATCTCTCCCTTTATTTTACAATTTGATTGTGCACTCCATTTTAATTATCCTTGATCAATCAAATAAATGGTTAGGTTGTGGAGCTATATTGCATCCAATATTGATCAATCAACTTAATATTTGTATCAAGGTTGGGATCTACATTTTGAGCATAATCATTTACCACTTTATTCACTTTGTATTATCCGCAATATTTGTACCTCTCATTGTCTGGCTTATTTAGTCAACTTGATAATCTAGAAACTCTTATTAGTATTGCTTTGAATCAATTATATCTTCAAAGGATATATTGTTTTTGAATATTGCATGCACTCAAATTATCAAGTAAACAATATTGAATATTGAGCTCATCGTGTAAAAGGAAGAAAAAGTTTTGTAACACCCAATTCATCCCCCTTCTTAGGTGCCTACCTAGACCAACTATAATAAAGATTAATATTTTGATATTTTAATTATTCTAAATAGCTCGACAGTATACTGATACGTGTTTTGACTTATTTTTTAAAAAGAGCTTCTTGGAGTTGTACTAGTTTCTTGGAAATAAAACATTAAAAGAAACAAGCTTGACCGTTGATATTTTAGCACTACATTTACTCGTGTTTGTTAGAACTATTAATTCTTGCAGCTAGTTGCCCAAACAACTATATTTCTACTTCATTTATAAATAGCATGAAATGTGCATGAAGAATATTATCAGAGACAAGAGGGAGAGCACACGCAACTAAAAGAACAAGAATGTGATAGGAATGTGATAGTTTCTCTTCGACTAATTTTTACTGAGCAATCTCAATCTTAATTTGCTTGTACTTTAATCATTGAGTTAATTATGTTATTTTATTATTTTTATATCATATAAGCCGAGTATTATTGTGTCCTAGTTTCATCAGAACTTTAAAGGATGTCTTGTGGGTGAACTAGAAAAGAACTTGAGATTGTTTTAATTTTTTGTAAACGTGTTTTAGTTGGTAGGCCACTTGAAGGAAGGACAAGTTGCCCGAGGTGCTAGTTTTAATGAAATCTCAAGCAAATTACTTGAATGGATATGAGTAATAGTTGACCAAACCACTATAAAATTTGGGTTGCCTCTTTACTTTATGTTTATTATTTGGTTAATTGTGTGCAAAAAACTTGGTTCCATTTATCACGGTCATCATTAAGTTTTAATTAAAAATGGTTTAAAACTTTCATCACCCAATTCACCCCCCTCATCGGGCGCCATATTTTATACCAACAATTTGGTTATGTTTAAAACCAAGTGTCAATTACTTATTAATTGTTTAAAAATAAACATTGAATGTTAATATGTGATAAAAGTATTATTAGTAATTAAATTAATAGTTTTAATTATGTTTATGATTCATATAGATCATTGTTGTTTTTAATTAATAATAATATAATAATTATTAATTATTAATTAATGTTAATAATAATATTAATTGAATTAATAATTTTAATTAATATAATTCATCATTATTATTTTCTAATTAAATAATATATTATAATACATATAAAATAATATACAGTCATTCATTTATCTTGCTAACTATACAGTCACTTAATAATCTTTACTTTTGAAAATTTTCTTTGGTGCCTGCTGAGCCAATGCTTATCCATGTCTCCCAAAAGACAACTAAGTCAATCCTTATAAGGCCTACCTAATATGCAGACTTAATCATTCTATTGCAGAATTAAGAAAATAAATTCTAACCTGTCACACCCTATCCAAACTTGGAGAGCATTAATGAATGGTAAGAGATTTTCTTTTTAACTCTAAAATTAGATGATAATTTTTAGTCATTTTTTAAAAATAAAAATTATAAGAATTCAATAAAAAAAATTTATACTAGTGTAAATGAATAATATATCCAAAAATCCAATGATAATTTTTGGTAGTTTTAAGTTGAAAAAAAAAAAAAAACATTATGAGAGCCAATCAAAATGTTTTACACAATTAAAATTAATATATCGAAAATCTGTTGATGAAAATTTTATAATTTAAGGTAACAAAAATTATAAGAGTCAATCAAAACTTTTTGACCATGTTTGGAAATACATACTTATTGAATCTTTCCAAAAAGAAATGCATTAATTAAATATAGGGTTAAATACATAAAATAATTGTATGCCTATATCTTAAATTAATTAGCTTAATTTTTATTTAGCATAATAAAAATAATTTTTTATTAGTTAAATTAAATAATTAATTCTTGAGAGGACAAGAAAGAGTAAAAAAATTATGCTCATAATTTATTTTTTATATTTTAATCATATATAATATTTTATAAAAAAAAAAAAAGTGAAGAAATGAGAACGAAGGCAATGGCGCGTGCAGAGTTGTGGTTGGAGGAGATAAGAGTCGAAGCCAAAACAAGAGAATGGTCGAGCGTAGTACGTTGGACGAGTTGTTGTGGGTCGCTGTCCTTCCCTCTCTCTCCTAAAACTAAGATACAGCAAAGAACCAAGGAGTGGAGAGGACCCCAAAGGCCGAAGGACACAGCCCAAGCCACTGCTTACGTGAAAGCAAAGTCAAGCGTATGCTCCTCCTCCGCCGTCTCTGTACATTCCTTTATATATCCCGTCTGTTTGTCCTTCACCCGCAGACCCATTCCACTCAACCCCACACCCACACTCTCCCCTCCCCCCCTCTCTCTCTTTCCCAGCAGAGGTCAGTGTAGATTCTGTTTTATCATTCAGGTGATTGTCAGCATCTGCTTTGAATCGATTAATGAAAAATTTTCATGACCTGAATTCATTCTCTCTCTCTCTCTCTCTCTCTCTCTCTCTCTCTCTCTCTCTCTCTCTCTCTATTGGTCATAATCGCACTAATTTGCTTAGTTTTATGCTTAATTATCCTGAATCGTACCTGGGTTTGTTCTGAGAGTCTGGTCCTCCCACCCTGTTTGAGCATTCGGGCAGGTTTCAAGTCTCACTACTCCCTTCCCCACTTACCACTCAAAAAGGGGGGGAAATCACTTTATACTAATTTGAATATTGCAACAAATTGTTAAAACTCGAAAAGGCTGACTTTGCACAGTAAATTGGGCGAAATGACGTATTCTGACCTTCACTGTGCAATTGGATGCAATAGCCCAATCTGGTACACGAATGGTGATGACATTAGATTGTTGTAGAGGTTCATGGGCCTTCTAACTGATTGGCCATAACGTTGTTTGTGATTTTAGCTTTTTCCCCATTCTTGACTGTTCAGAGTGTTTTCTGAATTACCTTCTGTGTATCTGCTGTGTTAGGCTGCTGTGGAAAGAGTGAATGTGGTAAGGAAGCGGCAGCGATGGCTCCTCACAGCCTTCATCTGCTTTCCTTCTTCTTTGGGTTGTCTACTTTGCACTGGTGTCTTGCTGATGGATTGGATGCGAACCAAGCGGCACGGCTGCTTGTAGATGCTTCTCAACCATCCAGCCGACTGATACCCAAAACACTATTTGGGATTTTCTTTGAGGTGAATTGAATTTGAATAAGCTGACTTTAAATAGGGTGCAGCAGCGCAGCTTTCTTCATTTTTGATTGGGATTTTTGTCACCTTTGTTTGCTCTGGTAGATTTCTTCTCATTGTGTACCTTAGAAGAAATTGATTTGTATTTTTGAATAGATTTAATGTGCTATCTATCAATTTAATGTATTTAGTACTTTGTATATTGTTTGTTTTTATGAAAGCTCGGATCATTAGGCATTCAGTCAACCCACCTCATTACTGTTGCAAGAAGAAGATTTTCTAGTTTTATTTGTGACCATGTCTTGATTAGCTATACTACAAGGCTAATATTTCAGTACTAGTTTCTTTGTTTAGAATTTTCATTCCTCGCAACACAAATAACTCCTCCCTGCGCATTTTGTTGGTGTGTAATTGAATTTCTTTGATCATTGAGATAGCATTCCCCCCTTTTTTTTTTCCTGCAGGAAATCAACCATGCCGGGGCTGGTGGGCTGTGGGCAGAGCTTGTAAGCAACAGAGGTCATTTCTAAATTCTCTTGCTTTTTTCCAAAAAATGATGAAAGAAAAAATTAAAAGGCAAATCCTTTATCGTTATTCAAGATGTTTGGTGTTTGTGTAGTACAACTTTTTGGCATTTCAATGCACATAAAAAAGGACTGAAATATATAGCTTTAGAAAAATCACAATCTTGACTCCAAGAACCCCCTTTGCTTAAATATGGAACTAATAAAAGAATAATTGAAATTGTCCTTCTTTAGTAGTTCAGGAAACCGGACGAATAAATTGTCTCCTGGATACTACGCAAATGGTTCACCGTACCAAAACATGCTTTTGCATGTAGAGCTGCAACCACCCTCCTCCCCCCCCCCCCCCCAACCCAAAAAACCACATCACAAAAAAAAAACAAAACAAAACAAAAACAAACAAACAAACAAACATAAAACTTCTCATTTGGGAGATAGGAGAAGTACTTGGTGATTATGGGTTGGGTGATGTTACTGCACATGGACCATGCGTTTCAAATATTGTACTTCACTTTCTTGTCAATTTTTTAGATTTGCAATAGTTTTGGAAGGCCAGCTGAAATGGGTGTCAAATGATCTTTCAATGCATCATAATGCTTAATGGAAGTAAATGATAAACTACCTGCTTATCACTAAAATAAAATATCTATAAAAAAAAAAACAAACATAAAACCTTTCATTTGGGAGATAGGAGAAGTACTTGGTGATTATGGGTTGGGTGGTGTTACTGCACATGGACCATGTGTTTCAAATATTGTACTTCACTTTCTTGTCAATTTTTTAGATTTGCAATAATGTTGGAAGGCCAGCTGAAATGGGTGTCAAATGATCTTTCAATGCGTCGTAATGCTTAATGGAAGTAAATGATAAACTACCTGCTGATCACTAAATTAAAATATCTATCTCAATTCATATTCATCTGGATATTCTGAAGCTGTGGATTCTCACAAAGTTATTTTTCCAGGGTTTGAAGCTGGGGGCCCTAACACACCCTCAAACATTGATCCTTGGTCTATAATTGGGAATGAATCACTCCTAGTTGTATCTACAGACCGCTCATCATGCTTTGAGCGTAACAAAGTCGCCCTTCGAATGGAGGTACTCTGTGATAGCGAAGGTGCTAATATTTGTCCTGCAGGAGGAGTTGGAATTTATAATCCTGGCTTTTGGGGCATGGTAAGATCTAGTGAACGCCTATTTCATATTCATTCTGATGTGGATTACCCTACTTTCTCCTTGCACGGATCAAAACTAAGCCCTGCAGTAATGGGCATGATCTTTCTGCAAAACCCTTTAATGTGGAATTGTGGAATCAATACCTCGTATAGTCATACACTCGTACCATACCTACAATGTCCAACATCCTGTACTGAGTGTGCTTAATGGCTTATAATCATCGATTTGTTTGATATTTTTAGGGAATGCAAGCTTTATTTTGTTTAATTCTTCAATGGAGATGGGATATATATAAAACGATTAGTGTAAGGCATTGTATTCTGGTTTGTATTTTGACCAGGCAGTCGTCACTGCAGACAAAACTTGCTCATTAGATGAGTTAGAGCCTGCATTTTTCATCCTAATAATATTCTGTGCATATTTCTTCTTCTAGTTTCATCCTGACTGTGTTTCCTTTTCAATCCTTTAACATATATTTTCCTGCAGAATATTGAACAAGGAAAGACATATAAAGTGGTTTTCTACGTCCGTGCATCTCAATCTATTGACTTATCTGTGTCATTGACTAGTTCAAATGGACTGCAAAACTTGGCAAGTGCTAACATTGTGTGAGTATCCATGGTTGTTTTACATTTGTGAAATGTTTGTGAGCTATGGATGGCAAAATAAGTTTTTTATTTGGACACTGCCTAACTTATTTGATTGTCCCGGACTCCTTGCAGAGCTTCGGCGTCGGATGTTTTAGATTGGAATAAGATGGAGGTTCTGTTGACAGCAAAAGGAACTGATCCTAATTCAAGACTTCAGCTGACAACAACCAGAAAAGGAGATGTATGGCTTGATCAAGTGTCAGCAATGCCCTCGGACACTTATAAGGTTATTCTTTAACTAAACTTGTTGCTTCAGAAATATTTGGATGCTTATTTGAAAAATGTAGTCAGTTATTTGGATGTGACTGGATTCGAAATCTGTGATTAAATTTGTAAACAGCATCCCCCTGTTTCCTCACATTCCTTTGCACTAGAGATATGATTTGAAAGTTAAATGTTTGGATCTGGTTTATCTGCTTTAGCTTTTTAATTTCAAAGTCTGGTTAAATGTGGGCACTGCATTTCTAAGGTGGGTAACCTCCAAGAAAATTACAAGGTCTTGAACTTATAATTCTAGTAAACATTTAGCTCTTTATAAGTTGATTCATTTGCAGAAATTATGGAAACCATGGATATGCTATGTTGTATGTATATTGTTGCAAATACCTTCTGGTGAAGTATTCCTTTAGGTTTATTCTTGTATTTAACAGCATTTCCTTTGTACAGGGACATGGTTTCCGAAATGAGCTTGCTGAAATGCTCGCAGGTTTGAAACCTCAATTTGTAAGATTTCCAGGTATACTTCAATTTTTTTCTGGCGAGATTTTGAAAAATGTGGATGATACAAACTTTTTCTGTTTCTAGGGTTAACATTTTTTATATTCTTTCCTTTTCTTTTTATTCTTTTTTTTTTTAGTCTTTGTACCTTGTTTTTCTTTTATTAGAATGCTGTTTTTGTTCTATTAATGCGTAGCGTAGATGATCTATTGATTATATATGTGTGATTACATAATCTGTTAATGACATCCATCTATAGTATAGGTAGATTCAATGATGTTAATGTCAACTTCTGCAAGCCTACACCTTCTTTATATCCTAGAAATAAACAATAACGTGAATGAGCAATTTGAAGGCTTTTCAACTAATTGAGTTAAGCCTTTTCTCTTGTCTAAAATGATGTAGGTCTGATGAAGTTGGAAATAGATGTGAGTTCAATTTTATTTATGTTTTTTCTGTATTAATTCAATCATTATTAAATGTTTGATTGGAGTTGGAACCACGATTTTGTCACATTTATGGAAATACCGAACATAGCTTGTTTCATGTTGGAATCTGCATCAAAATATAGAGATGATCAGTTCATAGTCCATCGTAGATAGTTGAAAACATAGAAGGCTAAATATAGTCTTTTTATTTTTATCTTTTAGAGAATCAACTAAGAGTGTCAGTGATAAATATAGGGAATATGTTGAAGAATGGATAACAAATTCTTAAATTCCCACAAGCTCTGAAGCACTTTTCAAAATTTCAAGTTTCAAATTACTCCTTGCCTATTGAATTGAATGCATGTCATTGTGGTATGTGCTTTTACTTTCCTCTAGAAACATTGAGAAGAAGATGAAAGTACATGACATAAAAAGAGATTTCAAGGAATTGAATGAAGAGAAAAAATTTAAGGTTTGTTTAGTTGTAGAAAACAGTTTCCATTTTCCAAAGAAATAAAAAAGTGCAAAATTATTTTCTAAATCTCCAACATTTATATGGAGAACGTGGAAAACATAAAAAGATGTTTTCCAACTTCCCAATGCAAATGTCGGCAAGCTAGAAAACAGGTAACTTTTTGGTAACTATTAGAAAATCTGAAAATGGAAAAAAAAAAAAAAAAAACTGTTTTTGATAACTCTATGGGCCATTACTATTTGAAATGTAGAACCTATTAGTTGATGAATTTAAGTGCTAGAAACAGGATTATAGGAGTTTGTGTTTCCTTGTTTTAGGAATTTTTCCTTATTTTTTACAAAGAGCTGAGGGTTTTACAATTGCATTTTAATAGTAGGCTATAAAATCTTATTCTCATGCTATGTGAAATTTGACATTAATTTGAATTTTGATGAAGTGGTTTGGTTTATCAACTTCTTTCTGTTGTTAATCTACCTACAACCTGTGCTTTTTAAAAAATTGACTTTGGTGCTTAACTGTTCTGGGGATTCTTGGAGCCATAGAAAAGCCAAACTTATGCATGTGTTTTAAATAAAAGGGGGGGTGGAGGGGGGAAGAGGGAGGGCAGCCCAGTGCCCAAAGCTCCTGCGTATGCAGGGACCGGGTAAAGGGCGAACCACAATGGGTCTATAGTGTGCAGCCTTACCTAACATTTTTGCAAGAGGCTGTTTCCATGCCTCGAATCTGTGAGAGGTCACACAGTGACAACTTTACCGTTCCGCCTAGGCTTCATACGTATGTTTTAATAGAAAAAGAAAATTCATTAGAACAGAGATAAAAAAGTACATGAAAGAGGACTAGAGATCCTCAAAAACAAAAGCAAAGCAAATGTATAAAATACAACCATCTCATTAAAGCCAAGTTGATGTACTGCTATTTTCTCCTTTTGAAAAATAGCACTCTTTTGATTCTTTCTAATTATTATTCAATATTCAAATACTGCAGTGCTGCCTTTTGCTGGTCGGTAACCACTGGTATTGTGTATGAATGAATTTTTTTAATTATGAGAATTCCACTGCCATAAGGACATTTTGCTATAGAAAAATAATATTTATTAGAACATAGAGGAAAAAGCACCCTGAAGAGGACAACATGACATCCTCAAACAGAAAAGGAAAGCAAATGTAGAAAATACAATGGTCTCAATGAAGCCTTTCAGTTGCACTTAACATCCTCAAAGCAAGTGCGCTTGAAAAAGCCTGCAGTAAAAGACTAAAGAGAAGCCAAATACTATATCCTGGGAAACATTTACACTGTTTATTTGTTGATGAAATCAATGGTCAATTTTTTTCTTCCATTTATACGTTATACTTCAAATCCTGATTCTTTATGGAAGATAATACTAATTTTTTTGTAAACTGTCGCATTTCCCAGTTTCGAATGAGAACTTGAATCGCTGGTGTGAACACTGCATTAAACTGAAAATTAACATTTTCTACCGTTGGAGTAGCAAAATTGTCAGCAGACATCAGACTGCCTTTAGGGACTTAATATTGAAAAAGATTGCAGTATTTGTAAAAATAGGTTACTTGTACATCTGTAGACTTTATTTGAACCCCTGATTCTAAATATATAGCTTTTCTGGACATAATGTTATACTCTTTCTAACCTTAACTACATTTATTCCGTGTTGTCTAAAGATTTGAATCACTAGAATCTAGCCTTAATCTGAAGCTCTGAACTGTAAATTCCTCATCTGGCAAGATATCAAAGTATGACAAAAAAATTATTTTATGTCCACCTGGTTGCCTTTAGAACTAGTTTTGGTGAATATAAGATGTCTTACCCAGCTGCTGCCCCGTTCATTGTGCAGTCCTGTCTCTATTCAAGCACCTTTGTTTTATGGAATCCTCCGAAATTCTAATCCAGCTAATTCAGACAATATTATTTTCCTTCTATATTGCATCAGGTGGGTGTTTTGTTGAAGGCGAATGGCTGAGAAATGCATTCCGCTGGAAAGAAACCATTGGACCGTGGGAGGAAAGGCCCGGTCACTTTGGTGATGTTTGGATGTACTGGACTGATGATGGCATTGGCTATTTTGAATTTCTTCAGGTAGGCATATTGTGTAATTTGATTGCTGGACGCAGGATTGTGTGAAGTTCTATGAAATTTAAAGAATTTTCATTTAATGGCATATTACACTGTACATAGCTTATGTGAATATATGTTTCTGCAGCTGACAGAGGACCTTGGTGCATTGCCGGTGTGGGTGATCAACAATGGTACTAAACACCTGCAGAGTCTAAAACATTTTTTTCCCTTTTTTTTTTTAAAAAAAAAAAATTGTTCTAACTCCTTTTTTTTTTTCTTTAATTAATATCACAGGAGTCAGCCACCAAGATCAAGTTGATACTACCGGCATCTTACCTTTTGTGCAAGTATGCCTTTTTTTTTTTTTTTCTTTTTTTTTTGAGACTCATCGATTAAATAAATTATCAAGACTATTAGTGATAAAAAAAATTCAAACAGGTTTCATGTTTTACGTTGTATGATGCTAATACTGTACAATTGAAGCAAATCCTATTGTTTATTCATTATCAGATCAAATCTGATCACACTTGATGGCTGTTAGGGACTCAGGTAAATTAACCAGCTTTCTAGGTGTGAAACAAAGCTTATAGGCTGCCAAATTTTAAGTGAGTTTCATATTGCTTCTTGTGAACTTGGTTCTTTCTCCCAATGAGCCTTGTCTTAATAGGTGTTAAAGGAGGTTGGAAGGTTTAGCATCTCCATATGACTTAGGATGATAGGGTAAAAGAGAGAAAAGATTAGTAGATGGGAAGAGAAGAGATCCCATGATCCTGAACCAATTTTACTTGGGATCGCAAATCCCAAGTTTGTCTTAAACAGAAATCTATGCCAAAGTTTTAATGCCTTAAACTTCTTGCCTTGCTTCACATACTGCATCAGTATATTTTGTAACTTGTGAAGGGGAAATGCCAAAAGATAAATAAGTTGGGGAATCCAGGCTTTGGTCTGGTGGTTCATCTCATTGCCCCCTTTGGGGAGGTCTAGGGATCGAATCCCCTTGGTGGATCCTCCTGGGTTTTAGAAGGGGAGGGAGGCTTTCTTGGTGTAGGCTTAGGAAGAGGGGGGGGGGGGGGGGAGTTGGGGGTTTGTTGTTTCTGTGGTTGGATCGGACAGGGACTTCTATAAAGATCTTTCCACTCATTCATCATACTAAAAATCGAAGTCATGGCATGGGGGGCTCGGAAAAAGAACGAGAATCGGTGTCGTGGTGGTGCTACGAGATGGCGATTTATCATATAGAAGAATAGATCCGTGGACCTATTGATTGACCATAGATGCAAACCGATCGACCGCTATCTAAGAGAAGATAAGTAGTTCTTCTATCGTTCAAGGGCAAGGGGAGAACATGTAGCGGCTTGCCTAGATCTCGTATTTCCCGTGTAGTCCGTCGGTCAAACCAACGATTCTCTTCTCAAAGTAGTAGAGATAGTCTTTTTCTTTTTCCGGTATGTAGCTCCGCAAGCTAGGAGCGCATCATCGGGGCAAGGCGAAAACGAACATAGGATCATCATCATGGCCCTTTTCTTCTTTCTTTTGTTTGTGTCCGGTCCGTTGTGTGTGTGTGTTTTTTTTAAGGCTTATCCGGGGGCTGCTGCTCTGGGGCATCCAATTCCTCTTCTTTCTTTTGCTGCTGATCTCACATCGAGAGCAGCTCCTTCTTGTTCAGGGTCATCAGATGAGAGATCTTCCTCTGACTCCGAGAAATCGGTCAAGCAGGAGGCTACCCTCGACTCACCTCTCTCTCTATAAAAAACCCCTCCCCAGAGGAGAGCAGAAGCTCCAAGATGAGTATGTCCCCGATTCATTCTCGTCCTGATCCACCATGAAATTTTCGAAATCTACAAAAACATTCTAGGAGAGGGCTCGTAATGATCTTTCTTCTCAAAGATCACAAGGTGCTGAAGTCAATCAGTAGGTTTTTGTGAAAGGGATGCTCTTATCATGTTATTGCTGAAAAGAAAAACCGAATTCCTCTATTTGATGTCGATTCATCCACACTTCCATTCCTTGTAGAGGAAGGCTAACTGCTTGCTGGCTGGGACCTGTATGAGCGCGGTAACGTCCATGTACGGCTCCATGAGAAGGGCGGTGGAATAAAAACCTTGTTGTACCTCACTCCCGTCTTCAATGGGGTCTGCTCTTTCTTTTTTGGGAGAGTATGCCAATATGATCTTAATGAGGTGCGGGGCTTTGCATCTGACATTCGTTGGGCTTCCCTCTTCTGGAGCCTCCATCCCAGTGTTTTTGTGCAATAAACCCCTCCGGCCGAAGACTAGTGGTAGGTGGTCCGGTGGAGCTTTCGGAGAAGGGTAGCCTAGTGTGTAAGCACAGCAATGAACCGCGGCGAACCCTCAGACGACCTATCTAAGATTAGGGGGGCGATCCTCAGTAGTGGTGACCCTTTCACTCCTAAGCCTACGCCAAGAAAGCCGCCCTCCCCTTCTAAGCCTCCCTCCCCTCCCAGCAGTCCTTATCTTCCAAAAAAATAAGCTGGGTAGATTGCAGCAGTAATTTTGTAACTAGTTGTATCTGAAAAGATGAAATTATTTCCAACCTTGATCTTTAATTAACTTAAAAAGAAGAGCTGGGCTAATACAATGTGGAGGTCAAGATTTTTTATTTTCTTTCTCTGCTATTTTGTATATGAAGTATAATTTATAGAAATAAGCCCTTAAAAGTTTACAGGAGAAACAAAAGAAGACAAAATTTGTTGATATGATGGCAAGTAGGTTTGATCTGGTGTAAAATTGAATCTTAAAGCAGTGTACCGTTCGAGGTAGTACTTTAGCTCCAGCAATGTTCACATGTGCTGTAGTAGTATTGCTCACAAGGGTATTTTTGGGTTATTGTAATTTCACTATGTTATATGTTGGGGGTAATTTGTGTCTTTATTTCCATTCATGGGCTTTTGTCTTATTTTTGCTATCAATTTTTTTATGGTCAAGATTAGTTATAATTCCAATGGTTGAGATCTATTATTGTTGGAATAAGCTACCAAGAGGCATGTCTGAGCTTCATACTGATTTTCTCTGGATTATTTAATGAAGGATTGTCTAAATTGTTGGACCTTGAAAGCCTTAAACTCTTTAAAGTGAGAGACTTTGTTCTCCTAGGAGTAATTCCTAGAACCTATTAATGTGATGCTAATAGTTTTACGCTTTGTTATTTCTGTTACTTTTATTAATGGTCTCCAAATCAGAATTTTGAATCCCTAATTAATTGCTACCCTAATTTTATTTTCCTAATTTTCATCTAGTTGTCCTGTTTCAATAGTAGAACTACACTTACTTTGCTATATCAATGAAAATTTAACTTAGTATAAGCTTATCTGTAGTAGATACATATTTATTTAGAGTATTTTGCTGTTGCCATGAGTACATTTAATTGAGTATAAACTCATTTGGCTGTTATTCTTGGGCAAAGTTGGGCTGAGCCATTCAATACCAATGTTGTAACTTTAAGTATCATCTTAATCTTGAATTCTTGCTTGCAGGAAGCTCTTGATAGCATTGAGTTTGCTAGAGGTTATCCTAATTCTACATGGGGCTCAATTCGAGCTGCAATGGGACACCCAGAACCGTTTGACTTGAGATATGTTGCTATTGGGAATGAAGATTGTGGGAAAAAGAACTACAGAGGTATGCATATTATCTTTATTGTTGTTTTTCTTTTTGTCACTTACCCCTTTCAAAGGTATGGATGGCATATGTAGTGATAATGCATAAGAATTGATTTAATCCATGGAAAAAAAAAAAAAATTTATTCGGGGGCTTCCTCCACTGAAACAGAAAAAAGAAAAGGGTGTTGTTTATTGAAGGATTTGGCTTCTGTCTGAAAAAACAAAGAGAAGGAAATTATTAATTTCTTGTTTTAAATCCAAAATGATGATAGCAACCATAGCATCCTCTTACTATAATCTGCCCTGCCTTCTACCCCTTTAATAGAAGAGGCACCAACCTGAGAAAAGTTGCATCCCATTGAAGATGCATGAAATTCGATTTTCTGTTACTAAGTTTAGAAAGATTACTTATTGATCTAACCTTATTAGTAGGAAAATCTACTGTCATTGGTTATGAATAATAAATTCTAAGTGAGCTGATGAAGAGTACCAAAAGTCTAGGAGAAAGAATCAGTCAATGCTTTGTCTTGTTGGATAGTTGTTCATTTGCTTGTTTCTTTCCTTTCTAGACAAAAAAGTGAAGCAATTACTGGGTAGATTTTGAAAGAGAATGCTTTCAAGACTTTTACTGTAACCATCTGTTGATACCATAACTATTGGAGCAAACACCTTTGTTCAATTTGCATTTGCAGTTTATAGCTGTTTCTTTTTACTTTTTTATTTTCTCATCCACTTAAATATCTTCTCCTTGCTGGATTTAATATGCATAATTTTTTTTTAATTCATTAAGTGCGGTGAGTTTTTTATATATAAAAAAATATTGAGGAAAGAGTACAAACACTAGGAGGTACAAGAAAAGCTAAAAAATGAAAAGCATCAACTCAAGAAAGCCAACTAATCTCAGGAGAATCCATAGAACACCAACTAATCTCAAGAGAATCCATAAAACAGGCTCCCTTAACAGAAAAATAAATAAGCCTATAAAGAAGTGAGGAAGCCTATTCTCTCCAAAAGCAAGGATGGAGATATAAATCAGCCATTAAAATACAAGCATTTCTCTCCAACCATATGACCCAAAGCACCACAAAGCCTGCAAAATTCCATAACCTAGTTGCATTCTTTCTCTTTCAAAACCTGTAAAAGAAACAAGCAAGAAAGCCTGCAAATAGTCCAGATGCACTCAATTTTCTCCAAAATTACCAAACCTGTTCCAAAAACTCCAAGCAGTAAAGCAATGCAAGAAAAAGATGAGAATGTGACTCACCACTAAGATAACACATCATAAGAATATCCGGAGAAGTAGACTTCTGAGAGGCCTTAACAGCGGGTGGAGCTGCAGCTCTCCAAGTGCCGTTCGCCCAAGAAATTGGAGAATAGATCAAATGAAATGGGAGGTTTTAACTAGAATAAACATTAGAACTATCCAAAGTCCAAACCCCATTATTCATTCTAGGAGGATGAAAAGAATTCAACAAATTATGCAATAAAGCGAGCTCTATAGCATCCCTGAAAATTCCAAGTAACCTAGTTAGTTTTTTGAGTTTAAGCTCTGTTTGGTTGGATGAAAATATCTTTAATAGAAAATATGAAAACTATTTTCCTGATAAAAAATGTAATTTTCTTTCATTTTTCATTGTTTGGAGAAAAATCACTTTCTTTAATGAAATTGTTTTCTGTTCTTAAATGGAAGATATATTCTGTTAAATTGTATTTCCCCTTTTATGCTTAGCAACCAACAATGGAAAACTCAAAAACTATTTTCCAGGGAAAAAAAAAATTTTCTATCCTCATGAGTCCTTAATTGTTTCTTCTATCCAAAAAGAACTTCATGGGCTACATCTGTGAGGGATGACAAATTCTGAAAAGGGCAATGCCATAGCACCTCAGACAGTAGGATCATGAAAACAACAGTAACAGTAAGCCTTTATCCCAACTATTTGGGGTTGGCTATGTGAATTCTTTTTCTCCATTCAATAAGTTTAATAAATATTATGTATAAGTTTCTAATTGAGGGCGAGCCTTGACCCAACAATAAGGGTGTTATGCTTGAACCTGAGTCACAGTTTCAGGTAACAGAAATAGCCTCTCCAAATCTGGAGGTAAGGCTGTTTATAGCATACCCTCCCGAGAATCCCTGTGTGCCATGGGATTCGTGCATGTGTTTCGTTTTTTGTGGTTTAAATTAGGTTAATGATTGTTAAACAAAATTTCAATATATAAATGTATGCTTCTTCCTATTCCTCTTCTTCTTCCTCCCATTCCCATAGAAATTCTCTGTTTCACAATTTTTTAGTTCTCAAAGTAGCCAAGCTTAGTATAAGTTTCAAAAAAATACATTAAAATGTTACTTCACAATCCTAGTCTTCAATGAATACTATAAAATAAAGTTATATCACAAATCACGTTGTTGTGTCTAAAAATCTGGGAAGCATGGAAAGTAGTATCCAATGAGTTTTGATCAAATTCCTCGTATTTCTACACATTTTGAAAGGTATGTCATGCTTAAATGATTTGAGACTAAAGCCTATTGGTTTCTTGCCAGGAAATTATCTCAAGTTCTATTCTGCTATAGCCCGTGCTTATCCTGACATTAAAATGATCTCAAACTGTGATGCTACTGTTCAAAAGTTGGATCACCCAGCCCATCTATATGATTTTCATGTAAGAATGTATTAGTATCAGAACTACTGTCACATGTACAAATGAGGTTTCATCCATCATTCCGATTCATCATAATTTTGTATCATTTCTATGTTTGGGTATTATGAGCAATCTATCTCCACTCTTGTGCCTGGCTCAGGTCTATACGTCTGCCAACAACTTGTTTTCTATGACTCATAAATTTGATCGTATGACACGTACTGGTCCAAAGGTGGGTTATTTATTGATGTGATTTCTTACAAGTCAGAAAATTCTTTCTGAATTGACTACTTATGAATAATCCCTTCACTACATACTTTTAGGGTTTTGTTAGTGAATATGCTGTGACTGGAAAAGATGCTGGCACAGGAAGTCTGTTAGCGGCTCTGGCTGAGGCTGCCTTCCTCATTGGGCTAGAAAATAACAGGTCTGCTGTAGCTTTCAGGATCTTTATGTTATGTCTTATTTGCCAACGCATGTGCATATGGTTTCCTTAGTGCAGATTATAAACTACTCGGTCCTTAGTTTTTTCTTGAGGGACCTTGACATCTTATTTTAACTCTATTTTTATGTGCTTATTTGAATGTTAGGAGGCCAACGTGATGAAGAACTCTCATTTTTCCTCATTCTGTTTTTATTCCTTTTACCTAGTTACATAATTCTATTTCAAATTGTTATAATCAGCAGTCGGACAATTCATGTATTGTCCATTCAAGATTGATCTATGGATTGGACAAAGTATCTACTGAGGGAAAAAAAAAAATGAAAGATCTGTGATATAACAAACACAATCAGAAATCAAATATAGGTAATTACAGAAGATCATAACAATATTTTATTATGTAATTGACCACGATAAAAGAAGGTTTCTATACTTAGTTACTTAATTCTATTCCAAATTATTATCTTGATTTGGAAATATTTTAGTACACTTTGAAAAGTTCTATTCATTTGAAAATTTGAAAATGTATCAATAACATAAAATGCAGCATGCGGAAAATATACTGCCTTCTGTACTTTCAGCAAAATGATATGTGACTTGAACCTGTTTTATACCTTTCGAGTTTCAACTCTCTGTGTGTGAGCAAAAGCTGGAAAATTATGCACATTGAATCTGTAGGCATGTTTTTTTTGGTGGAGGGGTCTTGTAATTCGTGGCAAATATCTCAACTTTGTGTGACCATTGGAGCCCCTATTTGCTGGAAAACCAGAGGAACAAGCATGGAAATCATGGCTGCAAGCATTCCTTTAAGATAGTTGAGCCATATCCTAACCTGAAGCTCCACTGAGGACATTTGCTATGATTGGACCCAGAGGGGAGATGGAGCAGGACCTAATCAGGGATGCAGTTGAAAAAGGGAGGATTGATAGCTGCATGAACATGAAAAGATGGAACAGAATGGCCAACAAGTGGAGACTGCTATGGATTTTCTGACTTAAAGTGGAGTTTTTCTTAACTAATTGAAATCTGAAAAATCTTGTGTTTGATACAAAAAGGACTTCCATAGGCATAATATCTCAGAGCATAGCTTGTAAATAGTCGCTTCTCCGGATGTTATTTAGTTTATCTTAGGTATGAGGTCATAGCAGAAGGGTCAAAGCCAGATCTCCTCCAATAAGTTGGATTTCTTTCATTTGACTGAAAGTGATAAATTTCCCTTTAATAAGTGCAATGACTATAAAGCTTAAGCTTGTGGCATGTGGACAAACTCTTCTCCAGGTGTTAGTCTGTCCTTACGAGATCTTGGTCATTCCAGAGAACCTCTTTTAATCTTTAGATTCAATGGTGGTGAGGAAGATTTAGGAGACCATGTCCTAGAGGAAGTAACCAAGAATCAGGAAGGTGTATGTTAAAAATATTTGGTGAGAAAATTCTATAATGAAAGGAGGGGTTAGGATATAAGGAGAATGACTATAATTACCAACTTCATGGAATGTTTTCTTTTTCTTGACAAGAGGGATATGTAAAATATGAACAATGGGTGCAATTGGGTTGATGAAATTTCCTTAATCTCAATCTGCTTTGAAAATACGAAGTCAAATTTTCATCGTGCATAATGGACTTTTCTGAACTAAGAGAATGTCAAGAGTGACTTTGATATTTGAAAACCTGGAGAATGCTGAGATCTTAGAGAGGTTCATTGAATGTGATGGAAATCTATTCTTCAAGTTAGTAAACTCTATTAAATATTAATAGATGCTTCCGTTGAAAGGAACATTGTGGTGCTTATAATGTTTTCAAGGATGTCTCAATTCCCAAGTTTTCAAGGCATTCTTGGTTATTTGGATAAATTATTTCGGAATATGTCTTGAGTTTATTAAATGGACATGGCTGATTAGGGAAGAGTTTCCTAGGGCTTAAAGCTTGGTTAAATTAGGGTAAAGTTTCCCTCTTTATTTATTTTTTCTTTTCTAATTTTTAAATAAGATGGGTGTCTGAATTACAATCCTATGGTTTGGCAAGGACTGTAACTGGTTCGACTTGGGCCGCTTGCATGATTATCTGGTGACCTAAAATTTCTTCTCTGGATTTTTTATTTTATTTTATTTTATTTTTTGCATCAAGGTTATGGATTTAGAACTTGGTGAAGATAATTAGGAGCATCCTTCTTATTGACTCTTCAATAAGGTTGGAAGAAAAAGATGTTAACTGAGGGAGTTGCCTCCATAGTGCTTACACAGACATGGCCTTCGACTGAGTCATATTAACCGAGAGTCTAAGTCAAGTTCAAGGAAGGGATTGAATCATGTAGATCATGGAGTCATGTTGTGTTTGTATGTGGGGAAAGGGGACTAGTAGAAGTAGATGGAGCAAAGTGTCCTCAGATGCAGCATAAGTTAAACTGGAACATGATTTTTTTTTTCCCCCCTTTTAAAATAATGGTTGAGTTATTCGCTACTTCTTTCCTTTTTTTATTCTCTGGTCAGTTACTCAAGAAACTAATGATATCTCATCTCCTTTGAACCACAATCCATTGACTGAACTTATCCCACATGGTTTTAAAGTGCTATCTAATGCTGCATATTTTGTTGTCATATTTATATGAGTTTACTTTTCTGGATGGTCAATACCAATACATTTTTTAATTCTCTTACAATCTGTTGATTGATGTTTCTCAAATTTTCTTTGTTTATTTGAATTTTTTTTTTTTCAGTTGAACCTTCTCCTAGCCATACGATTTGGGTTAATGGGAATGGCGTTAGTGAATGCATATAGAAATTCTTTTAAGATATGTTGATTAGTGTCTCAAGTTGTTCATATTGGCTTGAAATTTTTGGATTTGACTGATGCCTTCTCTTCTGCTCATTTCCCTAAGATTTGAATCTATGATGGCAACAAGGAACCTAGTCAAGTCTCAGTCTTCAATTGGTCCTTAGCTCTTTTGATGTTTCTTTTGGCTTATTTTCTTCATAACATTTGCTACTGTTTTTATCTGTTTAAAGCATCTTTGATTCCTTTGACTGTTGCATACTTAATTTTCTCCTCCAATGCAGTGATATTATTGAAATGGCAAGTTATGCACCTCTTTTCGTCAATACAAATGACAGGCGGTAATTTTTCTCCTTTTTTCCAGTTTTTTTTTTTTATTTTTGTTCCCAAATTGTGTACTAAAATTTGTCTTTTTACTGACTGATCTATTTTTTCTTACTAAAAACTTGTTTGATAAAAGATGTATGGTACTGTTCTCAATTTTAAAAATTTCCTGTTATTAAGGTGGAACCCAGATGCCATCGTCTTCAATTCATCACATCAGTATGGAACTCCTAGCTACTGGATGCAGCGCTTTTTTGCAGAGTCAAGTGGAGCAACTCTTCTCCAAACCACACTTGAAACAAATTTGTCAGCTTCTCTTGTTGCTTCAGCAATTGCTTGGCAAGACTTGAATAATGGCAGTAATTACATTAGGATAAAGGTATTGGACTGTGATCTTTATTTTTAACACTCAGTAATGCTTATTTAGTTCATGTTCAATATAACTATATTCCACTTTGTTGTTTTCCAGCATGTGCATATTCTGCTTTTTTTCCTCCTCATTTATATGTTTAATACTTGTTCCTTTGTGGAACATTTTTCTTGATGCACTTTGGTCCTTCTTAAATGAGTTGTGTAAACCCTTGTGGGAATATTGCATGGACAAATAAAAATTTGCATCGTCTACAAAGCTATTGTACCTTCTGTTGCTATGCTTGACTACATATCCATGGTTACCAATAGCATTATAGGTCACCTCAATTCTACTCACATTAGCTCATGTGCACAAAAAAACAAGTATATTATGTGTTAATTCTCATTGATTTACACTAGGTTATACGCCAATTTCCCAGTTTGATTGCCAAATATGGAGGATCCTGATGTAGGGTCAAAGCACCTGTTATTTCAATTTGTAGTTTAGAATTTAAGCCAGTTGTTGCTTCTGTACTCTTTCAGTTTGATGAGCATGCAGCTGCAATTTAGATATCAATATTTGGTGTTCCTTAATTTAGAGATCTGATATCTGTTCATTAGACATTTTCTTAGCATTTACCATTTGGGAACGCTGTTAGTCTCTGCTTATTAAACTATTGAATTACTAAATCATTTTAGGTTCATGGGTCTTTGGCCTAGATTCTATGGCTGATAAGTGCTACTCGGAGTGATATACAAAGGGCCTCCTGTCTAGGTTTTGTTTAATCATTATTGATTAATTATTCATTATGTTTTTGCTGACCTCTTGGGATCAACCATCCAGTGCACTGAAACCATGCCTCCAGTCTTTCTATTTTTTCTTCTTTTTTCCAGATTATGGCACCTTTTCTTTTTGTTTTTTGTTAAATTATTTATAGTTTTTTTTCCTGACCTCTTGGGATTTGCCATCCAGTATACTGAAACAATGTCTCTAATCATTTTTTCAAGCTTATGCTACCTTTTCTTTTCAATTTCTTTTGTTCAATTCATTTGGATCCCTTCCTCTCTACACTCCCTCCCCACACCAACATCGTTTACCAAAAGACAAGAGGCATGGTTTCATAATTCCATTTTTTCCCTTACTCTCTATTCTTGATAACCAAAAAAGAGCACCACTGATAATAGCATCAGTACCACTGATGCTGTATATGGTAAAGAGAGACTATGAAGCAATACCACATTCAAAAGTGCACCAAAGTTGCTTTTGGACAAATGGGGATTAAATGTGTGGTTTGATGAATTATTTTGGACGATGCAGACCAGCTGCCCCATGTACTGACAGGACTTTCTGAATTTTTGATATTTCGGAATTCATTCATTACCTCTGATTTTACGCCTGTCAAAAGTGAATGGCATTTTTTTGTATATCTGAGTTAGCTGTTTTGATTTTTGGGAAAATATTCTTGCAGATTGTGAACTTTGGGACCAACGCTGTGAATCTCAGCATCTCAGTAGGTGGATTGGCACTGAACTCCATACAGTCAAATGGGTCAACAAAAACTGTACTCACATCTACTAGTTTGATGGATGAGAATTCCTTTAAAGAGCCAAACAAGGTATTTTTTACATTCTTATTCCTTTAATTTTATAGTAGGAAAGCATTTTTCATTCCGCATAATTTGGGTTGGCTGCTTGAATCAATCCATTCTCATGTATTCAACCCATTTAGGGATGCGTATCCTTGTTAGATGATTTAAAAAAAAAAAATGGGAGTGAGAAGAGCAAAAAAAAAAAGACATCTTTAAAAAAGACTGAGGGCTGCATAAGCAACCCTAAAGCTAGTTGCCCCAGTTATCTACCTGTTTGTATAAGAGAAAAATATTTGTATATACAAGTGGTTCTTGAGAAGGGAGGAGAGCTTTGCTCACATGTAATGGATGCTCTGGCAAGGGTTCAGAGAGGAGAGCTAGGCAATTCCCAAGAAGCTCGAGCATGGATTGTCGCATGTGAATATATTCTGATGACTATAGGGATTCCCTTAACTAGAGAATACAAAGTGGTGGGTGTGTGTGTGTGTGTGTGTGTGAGAGAGAGAGAGAGATGGTTTTAGTCTCTAAAGCCAAAAAAATTCCCCCATGAAGAATAATCAGGGGTATTTATAAATGAGAGACAAAATGCTGCAAGGTCTTTCAATAATAGATTGACCATATCAATTAATGAAAAGATAGATGGTTCAAATGAAGAAAGAAAGGATACACGTCATTATTGACAGTTAGACGCTTGAGCAACTTAAGAAAAAGTTAAGGATAGGAACCCACTTATAGTGAACTGTGACTCTAGCCCACCAAGCCAAAAATCTCTTAAACATCCTAAGATTGAGATTGGTAGAAACCATACTACGTGTCTCTATTACGAATCCTGACACATGCCGTCAATATTGACTTCCTGAATGCATTCATGATATAATTAACCCTTAATTTAAGTGTAGCTTGGAATTATTGTCTAAAATTTGAGAAACAAAAATCGAAACCAAAAATCAGAATCAAAAACTAAAAATTAGGAACGGACAACCTATTTGATTGATATTTATAAAATTAATATAAATTAAAATTTGAGTAAAAAATTATTCATTTTTATCTTTAAATTAAAATATTATTAAAATATGATTAATATAATAAAATTATAAATAATACACATAAAAAAATTATTATAATAAAAATAAAATTTATTATAATTATTTTACTTAATTGTTCTACTTTTAAAATTTACTTTACAATAAAAAATTTATTGAACATGACAATTGAAAAATAGTAAAAGTATTTTGTGATTGGTTTTATTATTATTATTTTTGTAGATTTATATGTATTTTTATTTTAGTTATATTTAAATTCTTATGATCATTTAATTTTAATTTTAATTTAAAAGTTTATAAAATGAATAATTTAATCTAAAAAAACTATTTCTGAATATTTCTAGCAAAAAATTATCAAAACAACTGAGAACCCTAAAACATAGTTTTCAATTTTTTCACGAACAGTTAAAAACCGACAATAGACATAGAAAATTGACAATATAAACAAACATATTTTTATAATCTATTTTTTCACTATGGAGAAAAAGAAACAGAAACAAAAAACGACAACGATACCAAACAAGTCCTTCATTAACATGTACATGCACATTTGACAATGATCAATTTTATAATTTAGGGCTAAGTAGTAACTTTACACATATACAGTATACAATTTTTTTTTTTTTTCAAACAATAATTTCTTTAAAGTAGAAGCTTGCTTTTCGGTTTGCTTCCCTCGATGACCACTCAATGCAGCAACTCTTGGATCCTTAGACGTCGACTCCCTTCTTGCAAAAACTTCAGAGATCATGAGAACCTCCTTCCACTTGATGATGTTTCTGCTATTGTCTGCAGCTTTCTATTTTCCACCTTGTTTGAAATATTGGGTTGCATGAAGCGCAACATATATTATTCCATTCAATTAAATTTTCTCAGTAGACTCCGGCTCATTTATCTACAACATCCAGGTCTCTGTTCTAAGATTTTCATAAAATGGCACTTCCTCATTGTCACTATTATAATCAAATTATTCAAAAAAAAAAAAAAAAAAAAGATAAAATGAAGGAAAATGAAAAGGACTTGCACAGGCGGGGAACAAAGGACTGTATCTGAATATAATTGATATCCACCATATCTGTGATTGCATCTGTTGTGTTAAACCTTAATATACATTGTTGACCTACAACTAACAGCTTAAACTTTTAGATAAAATGATAATCTAACATAATATCAGAGTTGGTTTTCAGGAGATCCTAAGGTTGTAGCCTCGTTGCCTGCGTTTATCGTGATATTTTAAAAAAAAATTATATATATTTTGTTGCCTATTATGGGTGTTATTTCTCGTGTGTTTATCTCTTTACGTACTGTCAGACTACACATGCGGGGGAGTGTTAAACCTTAATATACATTGTTAGTTCACAACCTAATAGTTTAAACTTTTAGGTAAAGTGGTAATATGTTGGGTTAAAATAAATACTAAAAGTATGAATCCATCTAGACAATATATATATATATATATATATCAACCAATGATTATTTCACTATTTCTTTTATCAGTTAATAATACTTTCATTAATTGGCATTTCTGCTTCATCCTTTTACAGGTGGTGCCAGAGCAAAAGTCACTTGACAATGCAGCAAAGTACATGAATGCTGAACTGCATCCCCATTCTTTAACTTCATTTGATTTGTTACTAGAGTCGAATAATATCCGGACCGCGGAAACAGATTCGAGCTACAAATCGAGCATATAGTAAAACAAATAAAATTTGTATAATAAAAACCACAGTGATGTGAAAGGTAGGTCTGTTAGCCTACCCTGTGCTGTTTAATTTATCCAATATCATGCTGCAAATAATAATCACACTGCTTCTGATCAATTCCAATCCTGAAAAAATGAGCATTTTATTCTATCTTGATGACGAGTTAGTAGAGTGCCATTGCATGCCATTGAAGCACCAATTCACCAAGAAACACAAGAATGCTCAATTTCAATCCTTGTCGCCTAATCACTGTAATCCCTTCTGGCATCAAACTTCTGCAACCATTTCTATTTTCATAAACCTCTTCCTCTCTGTAATTTATACCATTAAGGAAAGGTAGGTGATTAGTGACCAAGTTCAGTATTCACTATCTATGTCATTTTATGTAAACCTAAGCTTATCTTTGTTCATAACTGTCCATTCTAGGAATAGAATGGTTATAATGAATAATCGCATAGTTTTTTATACAAAGAATATATTATTATCATAAAGTAAGTAACAATAAAATATTATTGCATATTCATAATATTCATTTCCTATTCTATGTGGAGTGGAATAGCATAGACTTTTATACAAATAACTTCTTTCTAAATTATTATATTCCTATGCAATTTCCCTAACATTCTCTATTTTATTCATGCAATTGTAGTCCCAAAAATACCCACCAAGTAGTGAGAAATTATTATATTTGGTAGCCTTAACTTGTCATATTTTTTATACCTTTATTTTTTGTATGTATTAACGAGATTCACTAACATTTTAGACTTAATTGGGATAACAAATATAATTTCATGAACTTAGCCAGGAGAAATTCTTAATCGTACTAAGTGTAAGCAAAAAACTAGAATAGATTTTACTTAATAGTACTAAACTAAATTGTACTTTCACTCAGTTTTATTTTAAAGCCAAAATTGTATTCTTGAGGGCCTTGACTATATGGCCAACATCATTGGGATGCATACTTCACTTTTATTTTAACTCTTTTTGTTTTCTCATTTAGATTCACATCTAAATTCTTAATATTTAAATTTGTGTTAAAAATACCCACAAAACCCTAATTTTCAAACAACCCCACCATGCCTGTACTTCTTTAACCCACCAATTCCCTAAGAAGAAGGGAAGTTGTGTCCGCATCTGGACTTTATCCTGATCAACGAGACCTGAGGTGGAAGACGCTGATTCGTAGGTTTAGTATTACATCAGGGGGTTCGAAGGACTCGTTGATGGCTGGAGTTCCAATATAAATCGAAAAAAAAAAAAAAAAAAGGAAGTGGCTCTATATGCTAGCAACTAGATGACCCAAACCCACACCCATTAATGCCAACACTAATGAGGTAAAGCCGTGTAATATGACTTCTAATATGTCATCAATATTATTTGTTGGATGAATAATGTAAATTATTTGATGGGATAAAATATGCTTTATTTTATTTAAAATATTGTCAAAATTTTTTTATTGTCTTAAAATTGTGACATAATAAAAACACTAGAAATCTTATATTATATGATTTCTAGACCAAATTTGATGTTATATAATTAGTAGATTGTGATGACAAAATATTATTGTACGGCCATTTTATTTTTCAATAGTTAACCACACACACTAGAACACATAATTTTTTTTTTAAAAAAAATACCTATAGTCATATGATATTCTTGTCAAAAATTATGTAAATAAAAACTGGAAATAAAAATAAAAATTAGAAATAGAAGCTAAACCAGAAATCAACAATCGATTTGGTTAGTATTTGTAAAGTTAAAATATTTTTTTAAAATTATTTAAAAATTATTTTTTTTATCTTTAAGTCAAATAATATTATAAAAATATTATTAAAATAATAGAATTGCTAAATACTGCAAATTAAAAATACTATAATAAAAAAATTATTATAATCATTTTACCTAATTGTTATTTTTTTAAAAATTCACTTCACAATAAAAATCTCATAATAATTGACATCTAAAAAATAGTAAAAATATTTTGAAATGACTTTTTTTTTTATTTTTTTAAAATTTTTATATATATTTATTTTAATTATATTTAAATTCATATGATCATTTTAATTTTAGTTTAAGAATGTGTATGAAATGAATAATTTAATGCAAAAAAAAAAAAAAAAAACAAGCTACTTTGGAGATATTATAAATTCTAATGACAGGTTGTTAAAACAGTTGAAAATCATAAAAATGTAGTTCTCAATTTTTTTTTTCTCAAATAACTAAAAATTAATAATGAAAATAAAAAACTAGCAACATAAAATAAATTTATATTTATACTTTTTTTTCCATTTTACAAAATAAAAACAAAAAATAGAAAATAATAATGACACCAGGCGCTAACATATCAAACTTGATTGCGGTGTTTAGTTAAGTTTGAATCGTAAAATATCTATTTTTAGAAATAAAATGGTTACAATGTTATCATAGAACAAATGTCAAGGAAAAATTATGGAATATTGAAAACTTTTGCATTGCCATTATTTGTTTTATAATATTGAAAAGATTTTTTTTTTTGGTAAGCTATCAAATCTATATTGTGTCCAATAAATAGTTCCCATAGTAGGAATTGGAAATGGTTGGTGTGGAAGTGGTGTAGGAACTCAAGTTGCCCCCTAAAAAAATGTAGAGAACTCTAGCATGTAAGAAAATACCTAATTAAATAAGGATAATAGGAAATGGTGGGATCATAGAATGTATAGAAATCATAGAATATGATTTTTAAGCTCACAATTGTCAAAGAATCTTGTATGGTCATTATCTAAAATACTTACAATTCTTGGACTTTCTTCGAAAATCAAGCAAAGTCTTCTATAGTCAATCTCCAACTAATTTTAGTAAATTGGTTTTGATGATTAGCTTGTGTTGGGCGATATTTTCATGTTCAGAGGCTGCACTCATGACTCTTCTTATGTGTTAGTTTGATGAATTCCTATTTTAATTTATGCCAATTGAGCATTCCATATGCCGCGTGCCTGATTATTCGACTTTTATATTGTACTTTGGGGTGTAGATAAAGATTGGGCAAATATTGTCCCCATTCTCCTTGGCATAGTCGATTATGAAAGAGTCCCCATATTTTTCATCAATGGTGGGCTCAAGCTCTTCGTCTTCTTCTATGAAATCAACTATTAGAAGATTCTCATAATCTGCATAACTAGTGATGCTAGTAGGGGGATTTTGCTACCCCCTAGTCATTGATTCTCTCTTAACAATGGAGTAACTCATTCCAAGAAATGGTTCAGACAAGTGGAGATTAGCAAAACTTGTCCTTGTTGTTCGCCTAATAAAGAGTAGGTTGGTCAAACCTCTAGAACAATATGATTGTGAGTAATGATTTGGCCACACACATGGAACAGTTAAGAAGTGAGAGAGCTTTGCCCCCCTAATGTCTGCCCAATGGCCGACTTCATATGGTTAAAATGGCATAGCTTCAATGCCTATTGGGTGGATAGGCTAAAAATACAAGGTGGCCAAGTAATAGTTAAGATTATCTCTAGATTGTTAGGCAATAGTGACACGGTGGTACCTTAAATCTAGGAACCATGGCAAGATCTTTGTGTGTGTTTTTGTTGTGAGCCTTGCATTCCTAAATATGTATTTTTGCATGTGCCTCATTCTAGATCCCATTTCACCCTTGAAATCATTAACCATCGCCTCCATCATACTTACCGCCTATGAAATGTGTGAAAGGTGTGAAAAACTAAATTAATATTTTTCTTTAACTACATGTTGTCAAATCACTACCTAAGTTTGACCATCATTGGCACCGTAGTGTCAAATATAGATGTAATAACTAGTAAGGTTTGGTCAGCAATATGGTCAGGTCTAGGAGTACAGTTAAGCATAGAGAAGTTACTAGAACCTCTTGTCACCTCTATTTTAAACAATACCCCTAAACATGGATGATCGTATATGGAATTAATCGTCATTATATTATATTTCACCTTTTCTTTTATTTTGAATCCCTTCAATGCCCTCCTAATAGTCTGCTTGGGCAATGAGGATTATTTTACCTCTAGAAACCCTATGAGGGCACTAGTATGCTTCTTTAGGAAATCATTGTCTAATTGATTCAAAGCATTGTTTGTTGGCAAAAAAAAAATCACATTCAAAGAGTGTTAGCTTTTTGAGTCCAGTCCCGTTTTGATTATAACAAAGTACAGTATCTTACTTGTGTGTTAAGTGTGTGTATAGGTTTATCTCTTTGCAAACACAAGTGACAGATGCAAAATGGAAAGTCATGCAACACATACACAATCACATCTTCTTGGCGTAGTCCATGGACATCAGAAGAGCAAAATCTAGAAGACTTTTGATTGTTTTAAGTTGTAATATTATTAAGTTTTAAATTGTGCATGCATCTCTTGATTTGAAGCTCTCTCTAAATCTCTTAAAATGACCAAGACCTTAAAATGACCATAGGACACCCAACGTTTCAAAGAAAACCTTTGTTTTACAAAGTTAAACTTACCAAAAGGATTTGAAACAGTTTTAAAATCAAAACTCTGGCCAAAAATCACCAGGACATGTTTTAATCTTCATTAGACTTTATATAAATCATAAACACTTGTCCTAGCATGGAGTTAGCTCATTGACATGGAAAAACAGAGCACTCGTCGACTAGTGCCGTAGAGACCCGGAAAATAGAAAGAATAAGAAAAATAATAAAATGAAGGAAATTTGGTTTGGTGTAGACCAAACCGTCGATGGTTTGGTGGGAGCCCAGTAAATCGTCGACGATTTTGCATTACTGCGGCCAGATTAAGGTAAAACAGTGAAAAATGTTTGGTTAAAAAGTCAAATCGTCAACTATTTCAAGGGAAACAGTCGATGGTTTTGTCCAACGACAACTTGTATATAAAGGGACTTAAGCTCATTTTGGGGAGAAAATTAAAATTTTCTTCTTTCTCTCTCTCTAGCTGCCAGATTCCTCTCTCCTGTCTCTCTCTCTCTCTCTCTCTCTCTCTCTCTCTTCATTTTCTCCCTCAAGTCTTGCCCAAATTGATGATCAGACACCACTATAGGGTCCTAGGTTTGATCCTCGCCAATTTAATCGGAGCGGAATTGTGTTTCGAGAATCTTGAGCACCACTCCAAAGTTGAGGTAAGGGAAATGGTTTATGTTGATTTTAACTGGTTAATAGAATGTGTGGGCCTAGGAATGTTAAGTAGTTATAATTCTAGGGTTGAGCTGATTAAACTTAGGTATGTGAATAGAGGGATTTGTGCGAATGCCGCGGGCGTCAGTTTTAGATCCTTGCAGACACTTTCTCAGTAAACAGGTAAGGGGAATAGGTTATGTCAGGAATTTTCAGAAATATTATATGAGTGTTTTTTTTTAATATACATGCATGTGGGAAATGATACTTATTTTAGCAAAATCTATATTTTCCTGCGTGGATATAATGTTATAATTTATTAGACAAAAAATGTGTGACATGAGGATGATTTTTATGGCTTGGTTGAATACGATGATTTTACTAGTTATGATATGATGACTATAATGTCAAGTGTGATATGTTGATTCATACTGAAAGTGAAAATGATGGTTTTATACCAAAATGTGATTTGACTGGCTATTTACAGATTTAGGAAAATGAGATTTTGATACTGTTTGTTATGGAAACCACAATATAACGTTAGCAAGATATGAGAAGTTCATTATATTGTTGGTTATGAAAATTACAAAATAACATTGGCAAGAAATGACGAGTTTGTTATATTGTTTGTTTTTATGAATATTATGGAAACCACAATATAACGTTGGCAGGATATGAGGAGTTCGTTATATTGTTGGTTATGAATTTGCAATATAATGTTGGCAGGTTATGAGGTGTTCGTTTTATATATATCAATATAACGTTAGCAGGATATGAGGAGTTCGTTATATTATTATTATATAATACTATGTAAATTGCAATATATATATATATATATATATATATATATATATATTAAGAACCTTGGTGCACTATTTATGTATAGAGCACGATACCGTAGCTACAGTGTATTAAGAATAAGTGCTGGTAAGAATTATTTTGTATATAGTGGCCTTTTTGTGCACCTAGGAATTGTGGTAGCATTTTGGAGAGTGACTAATGTATATATGATAGTACTAGAACCCTGGTATTGTATTCCAGACTTTACGTAAATGATTCCGCTGCATATATTTTTGGGTTATACAGTTATGGTATTAGATATTATTTTATTTATATATATGTATATATATAAATTTCGGGTCATCACAAATGTGGTATCAAAGCCTAGGTTGCTGGATCTGCAGACTTAAATGAATGCAATACTAGAATATAGGAATGGATCTTGATGAGACTAGGAAATAGGTGGATCAGGTGCATAGTAGGATATTGTTATGGAAGTTAAAGTGGAATTTAGGGTTCTATCTCGCGGCTTAGAGGCAGGAAATTCCGTGGTGGTTACTCTGTTTTTATTGGGATGACGATTTCATGAAAGTCATGGTAAATTAACGACAATTCTTTTTTTCAAAGCAGTAAGACTGAATCTTAAATTGGGAATATGGACGTTGAGTTTGTTCACTCTATGAGTCCAATCCTGTTTTGATAATGAAAAATCACTTGACATTTTACCTATGCAATTGAGTTTGTGAACAGGATTATAATTTAGAATGCACGAACTGTAAGCTTGATATGGAAGTCATGAGGAATCTAAAGTACATATCACTTGACTTAATCCATGGAACTTGAAGAATAAAAGGATGAAGAAGCAAAACTTCAAGTTCAAGATTTTCAATAGGAATGGGTATTTAGAATTGAATGTATTGACATATGTTATATGATATAATTCAAAGCTCAAATATTCTTTAAATATACCACAGAACTCATGCATTTTATGAAAGATTCATTTACATTAGTTCTAGGTTGAATAAATTTTTAGAGGCCTCGTCGACGAACTCATGAAGACCACTCAACGATGAATAGTTTTCTCTCATGGATGAAAAAATACCGAGAGCCCAAAAAGTTCAAATAGTGCTCTTGTCAACGAACGCATGACCTAGTCGACAAATGTACCCATTTGTCGACAAAGGTCGCAGCACTAAACAACGTCTTAGCGAGGATACGTACGGAATTTACTTAATCTAAATGATCCAATAGCCAGAACTTAATCTAGGGCCCAGAACACTTATAAAAATAATCTCTAAACCCTAAAAGAACACTTTTTTGCATATTATTGAGAGCCTTGAACTTTTTGCCTACATTTTGAGAGCCTTGAATCCACTGCTAAGAATCTTTGCTTGCATTCCAAAGAACACACATTTGTCTGGGCATTCTCATCATCAAGATTCAAGCGAATACACGCACAACTTCTGCTAATCTAGGTTTGATCTTGAGGTTTGGAAAAATCTTTCATTGAGTATTCAATCTGTTATTAAACGATATTCTTCTCCATTAGTTGTTTATATAAAAATATTCTTGGGAGCAAGACACCTATTTTCCCATAGTTATTTATTTGAAAAAATCTTTTGGGAATAGCACTCTAAAGATTGAATCCTTGTGATATTCAAAGTTACATCTTTATACAAAGAATTTTACATTATTAGTGCAAAAAGTACTTGAAAACTATTGTTTTTAGATCTTTGTAACATCCAAAAACATATCTTTATTCAAAGGTTTAATCTGCAAGTTATTTGATAGCAAGAACTTAGATCTGCATATTATTCAAGACTATTTTTTGAAAGATCTTATTTGTTATTCTTGCATAAAGTGAGTTGAAATCAAGTCCTAGACAGACCTTAGGACTCATGCATTTCATGAAAGATTAATTTACATTAGTTTTAGGTTGAATATATTTTTCGAGACAAATTTTAGAGGCTTCATCGACGAACGTATGAAGGCCACTCGGCGATGAACAATGTTGTCTTGTCGACGAAAAAAACCCGAGAGTCCAAAAAGTTCAGACAGTGCTCTCGTCAACGAACTCATGGCCTCATCGACGAACGAGTGTTGTACATTCGTCGATGAACGTACCCATTCATCGACGAAGGTCGCAGCGCAAAACGACATTCCAGCTCAGACACGGATGTAAATATGATATTTTAAAAGATCTAACAGCCAAAAATTGTTTATATGGCGAGATTGCTTATAAACCTAAACTCTAAACCCTAGAGCACCACTTTTTGCACATCAATTGGGAGTCTTGAACTTTTTGCACATCTATTGGGAGCCTTGAACTTTTGCACATCTCTTGAGAGCATTGAACACCCTACTAAGCTATTGTCTGCAATTTCAAAGCATTCGCATCAGATCTGAGCTTGGGTTACATTGATTTTCAAAAGGCGTTCCAGCAAATATTGTGCAAACAACTTGGGTATTGAGGTTTGGTGATCAAACTATTGTTTGCTTATTCTCAAATACTTTTTCCTCTCACAAATTTATTCTTGAATATTTTTTTTGAGAGATTGATCTTGGGTTATTAATTATATATACATTTTGTGAAAGATCATTATTTGAGAGAAATATTTTTATAAAGACTATGTTTTTTATCTTTACTGAAAATAAATTGTTCGAGAAATTTTTGTGAAGGTCATAAATCTGATTTTAATTTCTGAACCATACCTGCTATTCAAATAATTTTATAAAAATCGTATAGTTGATTAGATCGTTGGAGCATTTTTGTCCTATATATTATAAATAACGATCATTCATCACTTATTTCAAGAAATATCATTGAATATCATACTCACACATTGAGTTTCAACTTTTATCATATGAGTATGTATTAAGTTTTTATTGTACTCACTAGTTTTCTGTAGAAGCATTTGAGTTTTTTCAGAAATTGTAATTTTCTATTATATTCATAGTTCGGGCTATGAACCAAGTTTGAAGAGGAAGCTATGCCTCTTGTAAGCAGTAGATTGTAAGGGAAGCTTCATCCCAGTTAAATGAGCAGATTTTTAGTGGAATCCTTGAGTAGGTTGCTCAAGGTAAGAACGTAGGCTAGGGTAGGCCGAACCTCGTAAAAATAGTGTTTGTCTTCTCTCTTCTCTTAACTCATTTTAATTTCTGCTTACATTTAAATTATATGTTTATTGCGTATGAGTTGAGCATTTGATAAGTTTGTGTATGATTGGGTAAAATTGTATGTTTGATAAAGACATACATTAAATTGATTAATTGTGATACATTAAGCTAGGTATTAAATAGATTGTAAGTTTGTAATTGATAGTTTTCAAAATTAGAACTTAAAGGACTTAATTTTTGAAAATACACAATTCATCCCCCTCTTGGGATAACACCGTAATTCACATCTCCCAATATATATCATCAAATACATTTTTAATCTCACGACCCACACCATAATACAAGGCTTCAATATTGAGATGAGGGTTTATTGATGCAGCAACAGAAGCAGCAATAGTGGACTTGGAGGTGCTTCTAAAAATGAAGTGTAATGGTATTGTAGATAAGACAAGGGTTGGATTTATAACTCTTTGCAACCGTTTACTTTGTTCAAATGATCCAAGACTTTGCAAGTTGACATAATCATGGATGGAGTGGCTTATGGAAACAACATGGTCGAAGGACAAATGGTGGATGATCTCCTGAGGGAAAGTGTTGGCATTCCTACAAAATTTATTGTTTCTTTTTCTCTCAAAACCAAAAGGCACACCAAATAAGCTCCTTCCATGGGCTAATATATGTAGCTGACATGTCTTTGCTAGAAACAACTAAAGCGAGTGGGGCAAAAGATGACTCACATCAGAGTTTATCAGCAGAAGAAAATAAAGTAATCATTTTTGGACATTCACTAGACACAAGTGTGAACGAAAAAGCCTTAAAAATTCAAGATGAAGATCCTTCCCTGCATCTGTTTCTATTAAATGAGTTGAAAGCTGCAACTGAGTTCCTTGGAGATGGATCTTTTGAAAATTATATTTCCGACTTGGCAAGTGAGCTCGACACGACTCACCAGATAATGTCCAATTGATGAGCACAACTCATGTGGTCCAAAGACAAGTTCATCTGATGAGTATAGCTCATGAGACAACCCAAGAGTAAGCACAACTCACAAGCAATGACCCATTTGATGAGCACCGCTCATGATTTCTGAAGACATGCCCACTTGAGCATAACTTATGAAGCAACCCAAGGTTGAACACGACTCACTGATTATGACCCATCTGATGAGCACCGCTTATGAGGCAACTTGAGAGTGAGTACGACTCACCAGATAAGGTCCAACTGATGTGGCCTGAAGACATGCTCATCTGATGAGCAGAGCTCATAAGGCAACCCAATGGTAAGCTCAAATTATAAGGTACCTTTTACAACATTGATACAGTAGATAACAACACTTGCTCAGCAAGGAGTTGCTCCATAGAGAAGTAGCATAAAAAAAGTTGTTAGGCAGAAAGCCGCTTAGACAGAATTATCCAAAAAGCTACCCTAAAAAAGGTACAATTATTTAATTAAAAATTCTACTTAAACATATGCACTCACATGGATTGAGACCTAAGAGTAAGGTAACCAGCTCGAAATGAGCCGAATTACATTACACCTGGCTCAAATTAAGCCAATAAGCTCTGTAATCAGCTTGGATCTAGTCGAGAAGCTCTGCAACCAACTTAGATTGAGTTGGAAGTCCCCAAATCGGCTTGGATGGGGGGCCAAAATCATACACACAAGGTAGGTGATTCTAAACACTCTCGAATACAAGAAACTCAGTTCAAAAATTTGAGAATAAAAGGCGGGGACAACTGATATACCCGAAATCAATAGGCATATTCATGAAGGGCTACGATTATAAAACCACCATTAACACCCCTACATAAATTCCCTTAAATTATTCATAACGCCCCCTCCAACTAACATAATAATGCACTTATAAATATGAAATTAAAGGAGGACATGCCTTTACCACTATAAAAGGGTACTCTGAGAGAATGTAAGCATTTCATTCTTACCCATTCTCTCCTACTGTTGCAATGTAAACCTCCCACAATCCCTAACTTAGGCATTGGAGCGATCCCTCGGAGCACACCCTAGGTCCTCCAAGTCATTCTTATTTGAATTCTTACAGGTGATCGCAATCGAAGATCAATCTATGTATGCCATTCAATTTTTGGTAGCAACAACTATATATATATATATTGAACATAGTTTTAATAGACACAACATTGGCATAGATAAAGAGATAAATAAATGACTAGCATCGAAGAGAAATGAGAAATTAAAGCAATTAACTTTTTAAAATATGTAGATAGTTTCTAATGGGGAATGATATGTGTTAATGAAAAAAGAAAAGCAATAAAGAATATTTACATGTGACAACAAAAGAGAAAAGAAAGTAAAAAAAAGTGACAATGAAAACAAAAAAGTAGTGGCAATAAAAAGAAAAAAAAAAGTCATGTGGCATTATAAGATAGGAGAAAAAATGTAACAAAAAAGTAAATTTTTTTTAATAATATAATAAAAATTTATTGTCACGGTCACTTATAACTTTTAAAACACAACCATATGCTGCAACGGTATAATATATATATATATATATATATGTGTGTGTGTGTGTGTGTGTGTGTGTGTGTGTGTGTGTGTGTGTGTGTAACATATGATAAACAATGGTCATTTGGTCGGTGGTTCTTCTTTTGTTGTAGTAGTAAACAGGCACATGTTATGCATGTGCTAAATTAGAAACTATGTACTTAATCGCCCATTATTTCAAATAATGAATTGAAATAATCACACAAACACAAACATATATATGAAGTTTGTATGGACATTTTGACAAAAAAAGAGCTATCTAATTAATAATTTTTTAGTGGTTAAAACTTCTGAGTTAAATATTTGATTTCTCGGGTTAATATTTTGGGAGAAGGAGAGAAGTGGTGTAATATAAGAGATAAACTCATTGTATAACCAAGATCCTATGACAATGAGTATCCAATGGATATATATATATTTTTAAAACTACTATTTTTTTTTTGGATTACGCATCGGGTATCCACGTGGTCCACGTGACTAATCCTGCGCCTATTGAAGTTGACTCCACAACTCCAAAAGAAGGGTAAATTCAGGAGTCTAGAGGCAGAAACGAACCCGAGAGGTTATGTCGCTTATAACCTCAAAGTTTGGCTAAAGTGTGTAGAAGTAATACTAGTAACATCTTTATATCAAATTTTAATGATTTAAACTTTCCTACAATCAACAAATTTGATGAGAATTTTTATTTTATTAAAAGAATTTCTTGTACTCGGTTTTATATTTTATATTTGATTGGCTTGTTGTTTTTAAATTCACTGAAGTTGTATTTAGATTGATTTCAAGTTGGATTTGTATGGATTTAGATTTATGTACATTTGAATAAAACTTAATATTCTTCACGTATTTTATTTATATTTAAAATCTAAAATTCTAATTTCTAATTAAATACCGATTAAGAAATTAACAAAGCAAAATATGGAATTACAATTTAAAAATACTACCATTCTGTTCCTATTTATTTTCTTTTATTTCCAACAACGCAAGCTGCAAGTGCAACTTTTTATATTTATCTCTTAAGAATAATACAACAAAAAAACTAAAAAATATGCATGGTTTGTTTTGAACGAGAACAAAGAATTAATTTTCTTACAATGATACGCAATATCGGGGAAAGAAAAAGAAAACAAAGAGCATAAAAAATTTGTGATTGTATATAAAGTAATACTTTAATTTTCTTTATCCTACGTTCGATTCGCAAAATGTCTATTTATAAGAATAGACTATAAGTTAGATAAAATTAGTTATACAAATGATTTTGTTCGTACCGTAAAACAAATAATAATGTAAAACTTTTTACAAGACCATAATAAGGAATGTATAAGAAATAATTATTTGCAAATTTATCAAGAGATTGTTTATCAAATGAAAATAATAGTAAACACACAATAAACAATTATTACCTATATTTCCAAAATCTTAAGGAGTATAATTTTTTCAAATGCAAATATCATTGTTAGATTAAATATAAATTTTGAATAGTTTTTAGGTGTCTTACTCAAAATTTCTTTTCTGAAAATATATATAATATAAATAGATATAATAGTATAAATATAAGTAGATTGATATGTTAGCTTTTTTCAAAATAAAATATTAATAAATAGACAATAGGCATACTTCACATTAAGAATTTTATTTGGAAAAAGGAAAAGGAATAAAAATAAGTAGGAAACTTATTTTTCGACATATATTCTTTTTGTACCGACCATTTTAAAATTAAAAACTCATTCTAATATGATCATAAAAAAAAGAAAATCAAAACTTAATAATATATAAAATCAAATTTTTTTGTTCATTGATGAGGTTTATTTATTTTTATTTCTTATTTTCCATGGTAACCAAAAAAAAAAAAAAAAAAAACCTTTTCTCTTCTTCTTTCCATTTGGTAATATTTTCTAGGTTATATACAAAGCAGGACCTAAGGGTAATTAATTAATAAAAATAGATATATTTTTTAAAGAACATAATGAATATATTTCCCTTCTCATAAGACATAATAAATATTTTTCCTTTTCATTTACAAAAATTTTGCCACAAAATGTAAATAATATTGCTCTTAAATTAAATAACATTTATATTGAAGCGGTGATACAATTTGCTTCAATTAGTAAAAGAAAGAAAGAAAGTAGAGCATTTAATGTTAATTAAAATTGTCACATCGTGCTCTTAAATTATTTCGCTTAGCCTAAATCAATTTGGGATAGGATGAAATTGCTAAAATGGATAAGACCTTTTTTCTTTATTTGATCAAATGTAAATAATTTTTACATCGGATTAAAAATTTTGTTTGAGATAGAGAGAAAAAAGAAATGTAAGAGTGGAAGTCATTTTTTTTCTCAACCTTAAATACTATTAAAAATAGAAATTTATTTTAATAAAAATAAAAGTTAAAAAATAAAAATATAATGAAATGTAAAAATAAAAGTTTTATTAATTAATTTATTCTATATTTTATTTTTTACTTTCTTTAATAATTAATATAAAAATTGAATTGATTCAAAAAAAAAAATTCTAATAATTTTTTAAATTTCAAACGAGATGAGGAGTTTTATTTAAGGAAAAAAAAATAGAATGTGGGTATTTTTTAAATCAAAATTGAGCCAGCGCTTAAAAAAACAAAAAGAAAAAACTGCAACATGCTGAAAAAGGGATATGTGTTTTAAGACACTTCATAATCAGGCAGATGTGATCTGTAGTTTTTTTGTCTTAGCGCCACTAAAAACCATTTGCCAATTTGCCAGCAGCCATTATCAACAAACCCAAACCCCAAAACCCACCCAAACCACCCTCTCCTTCCCCAGCTTTGAGCTTTGACCCAACAACGCACAAACACTGAAAACCAAAAAGCTTCCTTTTTTCAATTAACCCAAAACCCTTCTCCCTCTCTCTCTTTCTCTCTCAAACCATGGAGGAAGAACCCTTGCAGGGAAGAATCGATAGTGGGTTCGAGTCTACCTCCACCGCCGGCGCTGCCTTCCTCCTCCGCCACCCCACCATAAACCACCTCGTGAGCACCACTTTCTCCATGTCTCTGGGCCGGCTGATCAACCGGTCGACGGAGCTCGATGAACCCCTCTCGGACGGCCACGATGAGGCGCCGAGCGCCGGGCGTTCGAAGCGCTTTTTGGCTCTTGACGTTGTGTGGAACCTGGCATTCGTTGTGGTCTCGGCGGTGGTGCTTCTGTTCACAATCGAAGAGAGGCCGTCCACCCCTTTGAGGGTTTGGATTGCTGGGTACGCTTTGCAGTGCCTTTTGCATGTGGGCTTTGCCTATCTCGACCATCGGAAGACGTTTCGGGACGAACCTGAGGATGTCGTTGGGCTTTCATCGTCTGGCAGTCACAGCAGGTATTTTTATTTTTTATTTTTGTTATTGGTTTTCAAGTCTTTGTTTGCTGGTTAACTTTGCAATTCATTATGCTTGGAGTACAGAGCTTTTACTATTCATCTTTTAATTTTTATTTAAAATAATTATTTCTATTTGTTTAGGTCCTTTTATGTATATTTTATTTGTGCTTTTTAGTGGAAGTAATTGATTTTTAGCTTTATTCAATAAGTTTTTGTTTTTTCTAGAGTATTGTATTCTCATTAAGTAATGTGGTTATATAATTTTATGCATTTTTTTGTTCCTCTGATGGAATATTTGGCGCATGTTTGTGCAGTCATAATAAATTTTTATATTTTCTTCTCAACGGGAATGATGATTTATATTATGCTTCTTCTTCTTATTATAAAATCATTATGCACATACGTCTCCTGTGCTTAAATTTTTCGATTCAGAGAGCTTTTGTGCTCTTGCCCTCAAACATACTTCTCCTCCAACTATTGTTCTATTTTTACATGAAACTATGAATCAAATTTTTTATCTGGGTCTGGATCAATGCATATGTTTTGTAATAAGACAGCAATGACTCAGTCAGTCTAAAAAGTCCCCTAAGCAAAATTTTGTTCTGATGGGCAACAAAGATTAGCATGACAGACTAAACGAGGAATCTGTGTGTATGCCTGCTGCCTCTTGATACTGAAATTGTCATGTATTTGCATCAAAAGGAATTTGCGCATCAATAGCAAAAATCTTCACAAGTGCATTAAAGGTGCAAAAGATATTTCCAAGTTCTAGGACTGGATTTGGAATCTATTAATGAATTTAAGCACCCTTGTATCTCACCCAGACCATATAACATGAATTCAAGTTATATTTTTTTATCTTTTTCCTTTAGGCTTGTATGTTATTTGTTCTATTCACTTAAGATTCATTATGCTTTATGCATTTTTTCCCCCCTGAAATTGGAATCTAATGGTTGGCGCACAGGATGTTCGTGCACAAGATGTTTGTGCACATGATGTTCATGCTCAAAATCTTCTAGATGATATGGGAATATGACTAGGTGATCCTAGAGGAAATGAGGTTTGACTATATGGGGCTAAAAAAAAAAACAACTAAAGATTAGCGGAACTAGCAAGATTATAGAGCTATATCAATTTGGAAGGGAAGGACTTAAAAGAGGGGTTTTCTTAATTAGCATTTGGTAATTTCTTAGTTTTATTTTTATTACCTTTTTAGGGGCCATTTGGTACCATTGTCAAAAATTATGAAAACAAAAACCTGAAAACTAAAAGCTAGAAGTAGAAACTAAAAATTGAAACTAACAACCTGTTTGGTTAATGTTTATAAAACTAAGATAAATTGAAAACTAGATTAAACAAATGCTCATTTTTGTCCTTAAATCATGTAACAATTAAAAAAAAATATGATTAAAATAATAAAAGGGCAAATTAATAAAAATTAAAAGTGAAAAAAGGGCGTCACTGGGCAACCTTACCCTACTTTTACATAGAGAGGTTGGTTCCTTGGACTCGAACTGGTAACAATAGTCACAAAGGAAATTATTATTATCTTGCTTAATTAGTATGTATTTAAAATCTCACTTTACAAGAACAATCTTGTTATGGATGAAAATTGAAAAATAAATTTTGTAAATGTCTTATATATTTTTTAATATTTTTTTGAAATTGTATGGACATTTCTATTTAAATTATATTTTAAATTCATATGATAATTTATTTTAATTTTAATTTAGAAGTATGTATGAAATGAATAATTTAATCCCAAAAAAGTTAATTATGGATATTAAAATATTTTGGCAACAGGTTGTAAAACAATTGAAAATCATAAAATCTGGTTCAATTTTTTCACAAACTTCTGAAAACCAGCAAAAAAAATAGAAGACTGGCAAAGCATTAAAAAAAAAATGCGTTTTCATAACCTAAACAATACTGATCAGACCCTTACTTTTTTCTCTTATTTTGTTTTTGTTTTGCTTTGTTTGTTTTGTTTTGTTTTTTTGTTTTACCTTTGAGTATCTCTCGTCCTCTTCTGAGTTGCAATTCTGTCTTTTATCTATCTTGATATATTTCTTTTGAAATAAAAAAAAAATCTCAACAAAACAGACTAAATATTGTCTAAAGCTAAAGATTAGATGTGTGGCTTAAATGATAAATAGAACTAATGCTAAAAATTGCTAGGTTGAGGAAATCATTTATTGCCAAAGTTCCTTGCATTCTGCTGAGGCCCCCGCCCGCGCCGGGGGGGGGGGGGGGGGGAGAACTGCACATAAGTGTCAAAATAAATCTCAACTTAGGTCGAAATCACTTCATATTACCGTTTTGAAATTTGAATTTATATATCACTTGGATAGGCATCAAACTGAAATACATGATAAAAGATTCTGATTTAAAATGGTGTCCGCTCTGATGATTGCAGAATCCCAAAAACACCCATTTCTAACAAAGATAGCACAAATAATTTAGAGCTGAGCTTATGTCACCATATATGTAGGATTTTCACTAGTCATCTTGAGTCGTACAATCTCTTTGTTGGCGTTTCGGGTTTTTGTCAATTTATGGGCCTTCTAGGTATGGTCTTTGATTGCTGTTCTAGGATGGGCTTTTTCATTAGTCATCTTGAGTTGTACAATCTCTTTGTTTTGTTGGCGTTTCAGGTTTTTGTTGATTTATGGGCCTTCTAGGTATGGTCTTTGATTGCTGTTCTGGGATGGGCTTTTGTATGTGTTAAGTTTTTGTGCACGTAATTGGGTTTTAGCAGGGGACTTTAATGTCATTAAATTTTCTTTTGGAAAGGCCCTGGGAGGGGGATGTTCAAGTATGATGGCTTTTTGACTATTTTCTTAGAGAGTTTTGGGCTTATGGATTTCTCTTTGGTTAATCCCATGTTACCTGATCATTTTTTTTTCCCTGAGGGGGGTGGGAATTGTTTTGTGGTTTGTAGTCTTGCTAGATTCTTATGCTGTCTTAAAAGAATGTGTTCCTAACATCTTCCTGGATATTCTAGTTAGATAAGTTTTTAATCATTTTGCTTATCCTTCCATTTTTTTTATAGTAGAATTGGAGGTTATTTCTTGAAAGGTTTTTGGGATTGGGATAGGCTGCCGCCCTGTGGCCTGGCGTGGGGAGTTTAGGATGTCAGAGAAGAGATGTTAGGTTAATGAAGAGATTGAAACATTTTAAGGAGGCTTCAAAGAAATGGAATGTGGAGGTTTTTGATGATTTGGGGCTTAGGAAGCCTAAAATCTTGAAGCAGATAGAGACTATTGATTGTTTGGAAGATTTGGGCAGTCTCTGGTTTTATGGCATTTGGGAAAGACCTAGAGTCCCTTGAGAACAATCTAGAGTATTTGCTGTTGAACAATGATATGAGTTGGAGATAGAAGGTTAGATTCATGCTGTAAATCCAAAAAACACATCCCTTTAAAAAAAAATAAAAAAGCTGCAAAAGCCCACAGTGAAGTTCCACTGGTAGGTAAAAAATATGTCTTTTCAATTCTTGCGGGGGAGACATTTTTCTGATCATTGCATAAAGATTTAGCTGGGGAGTTGTATTACTAGGTTTGATAGGCAGAAGAAGAGTGTGATTGAAGAGCTGGAGATTGGAGGGGGGTTGGATCTGAGCTTGATTGTGGATGGGATTGCTAGATTTTTTAGGAACCTATACTCAGAAGAGGTAGGGGCTAGGCCTATGATTGAGGGGTTGTCTTATTGTCCTATTTCGGGTTTAGGTACTATGGTTGGAGGGGTCTTTTGAAGAGGTCGTTAGGAAGGTGGCTTTTATTATATGGAATTAATTTGGATTTTTTCCAGCTGTGTTGGGGATGTGGTTAAAAATAATCTATTGAGAGTTCTCCAGGAATCTTATGCTAACGAGGTGATTCCTAATAGTATGAATTCCACTTTTTTCATTGTAGTTCCTAAGGATCATTCTATTCGTGTTGAATGATTTGAGACTTATTAGTTTGACCACTAGTGTTTATAAGATCATTGCCAAGTGACTTGCTGGTAGATAGGTTTTGGATGCTGATCTTGTGGCTAATGAGGTTGTTAAAGTTGTTAGGAAGAGAAAGAGGAAAGGTTGAATTGGAAAATTTGGATAGTGTTTTAGATAGTACGATTTTTAGTGTTAGGAGGAGATGCTGGCTTAGAGGTTGTGTTTCTTTTTCTTCTTTCACTATTACTATTGATGGGGAACCTAAAAATTGGTTTTTGGCCTCTAGGTGGTTGAGGTGAGAAATCCTTTGTCCCCTTTCTTTTTATGTTGCTGATATTTTGAGTAGGATGATTAATGGAACTACTGATAGGGGATTCAATCAGTGTCTTTCAGTGGGGAGGGATGAGGTGGTTATTTCACATGTGCATCTATATATTGATATCAATTTTTTTGGTCTGCTGTTAGGCTTACTTTTTGTAATATTCTAATCCTTTTACAGGTTTTTTAGTGTATATTATAGTTTTTTATATTCTCATATTGGTTGAAATTATGTAATTACCACCATTGGAATTTCATATTAAAATGTATTTTCTTATGTTTGGTTCAAAGAATTTTTGAGCACTATCATTTATTCAAATTTGATGTGTGTATAAGATGGATATTTAATCTTTTTATGAGAATGGAAGAATGAAGCTGTCTAAGTAAATGTGAACTTTTTATTTTTATTTTATTTTATTATTTTTTCCTTTTTTTTTCTTTTGCAGCCTTGTAAAAAGATTAGAGTCCTTGAATACAATAATTTCATCCTTTTGGTGGATGCTTGGATTCTATTGGATTGTTGTTGGTGGCCAAACACTTGTGCGAAATTCTCCTCGCCTTTACTGGTAAGAGCTATCCTGGGAATCATCTTGCTGAAAATCCTAATTAGATCCATGCATGTTGCAACTGCTCTGATGAACAATTCTACTTTATTTACAGCATGCTTATGAAAATAGCCAAATATGTTTTGATGTGTTATTCCCCCCCCCCCCCCCCCCCTTTTTTTTTCTTTCCTTCTTTCTTTCTTTTTATTTCTGTTTTTTAGCGTGAGGGCTTCTGGTTCTCTGCCTTTTAGTAAGTTCTTATCTTTTAAAAATTTATTTAGTTATAGAAAAACAAAGTAAAAAAATGTAAAATAACTTTGCAATAGTGACCTTTAATGGGGTGCCCAATGATTCTGGACACTGGATTTTTACCCTCAGTTTTATCTTGTTTTTATTTTTTATTCTTTTATGTTGTATTCTGTGGCAAAGTTTAAGAAGGATCCTCGTGGTGTAAGCATGCTGGCAGAGAGGTTTTGCAATAAGATTACCGGTGGTAAAATTGTTTTCTTTGGCATGTTTGTTCATAGCAATGGTTCTCAACCCCCCCAGCCCACGATCTTGCTAACTACTATGCTTTTTCACTAGTATCATCAGTAACTATTCAATGCCAGCTAAAGGAATGTAGAGGATTTGTAGTAAAATGAAATTAGAAGGTTTATGAGACTGAAAAAAAAATGTGAATAAATTATTATCTGTATTATGTTGTAGAGAATCTTTGACATCTGTAGTGCATACATTGAATTTGGACTAAATTTTATTGATTATGACATATTTAAATTGTTTTCAAGTTTCATCTTCATATGAGGTCTTTTATCAAAGTGCAGGTTGGCAGTGATTTTTCTTGCATTCGATGTTTTCTTTATGATCTTTTGCATTGGGATGGCGTGTGTCATTTTCTTCGCTCTGTTCTGTTGCATTCCAATTGTAGCAATTGCTTATGCTATGACAATTAAAGAAGGGGCATCTGAAGATGACATCAGGATTCTTCCCAAGTACAGATTTCATGAGGCTAATTCATTGATGGCATTTGACAACGATAAGAACCAAACGGTTGGGACTATAGTGGAGTTGGGCAACAATGACTGCCCACGTGAACTTGTGCTTCGTTCTGATGATTCTGTAAGGATCTATAGCTCTTTATTTTTACAATTCTGCTATAGTCAATCTGATTGCTTATTGTATTTAATTATCGTTTTCATTCTGCCTAGGAAAGGCATTTGTTATTCTTTATTGCCTTATTGTCCCTTTCTTCCTTACTGCTTTTTTTGCTATAATTTTCTATTTCCTTTGGCCATAAGTCTTGTTTGTTTGCATATGCCATGAATGACATATATGGATATATTGATGAACATGGTGATGCTTGGATATGACATAGCAGTCGAAATTATTTAAGAATGCAGATTTGAAATAACCATCCACAAATTTTCCATGTAACTCAATTGTATTCATGGTTGTTAAAATCCCCCAATCCAGGTTGTACAATCCTTTGGTCCTACTTAACCTAAAGGGTAATGATCCTACATACAATCACAAATTTGAGAAAAGGCATTAGGATTGTAGTAGGATTGCGAGGATCAGTGATTCAATAGGATCATTTTAGGATTGTAAACCATAGATTATATCTTAAAGTCTTCATTAAATTGCTTATACTGTATGCTTGGCTTTTGTCGTGCATGAGTCTTGGATAACTTGTACAAGAAATGGTTAAATTTTATTTAGTTTATTGAATATTAATGAAATTATAGACTCAAAATTTATTTTTAGATTGATGTTCGTTAAGTGGTTCAAACTGTAAACTTAAAGGATGTAAATAGATATTTAATAAACTAATGCATTGGATGTTGATGATAATAATGACGGTGACAATGATTTTAATTATGAACTTAATAAATTAATCCATGATAATCTTTTTGATACTTAATGAAGCAAAAGGTGGTTTGGAGGTTGATACTAGTGTTTTAAAGGGAAAATGTGTAGTGCCCGTTGTTTCAACCCTAAAGTGGAGAGGTGTTAGCCTCAAGGCAGTAAGGATTAAGCTTTTTGAAAGTTTTATTTTTATATGACATATATAATAAATGACATTTATGTTGAAAAAATAAGATAAAATATGGAAATTATGAACAAATATTGAAAAAAGAAAGGAGTAATACAAATATGATTTGTATATATATTGGCTATTCTAAGCATGCAGCCTTAAATTCACTCAAGACAACCGTGCTAAGCTTTAATCAGGCTAAATTTTGATAGCCCTAATTTACTAACCAAATCTAACTTGTAGTTCAAAAATCTGAAATCAGTAAGCCTCAACCAAAGAAGTGCAAAAGTGAATATTTTGCACAAACGCATATGACTAAGCATAAGAATGTTGAGGGATGCCTTGTCTTGAGGTAAGCTTTTTTGTGCCTTTTAAAACATTGGTTGATGCTACTTTTGTTGTGAGCCTATCTTGATGGTCTAGCTTTTATTATTTGTTGGTTATTTTTAAAAATATCTTGGAAGTTTTTGTTGCATGGTTGTTTGGTGAATGATTATGTTTAAAATTATCTTTTTCTATTTTTATTTTTTTACAAGTATTTTATCCTTTTCATTACAAACCAGTCTAACTGAGCTAGGATTACAACAATATGAAAACTAGATATCTTTGTTATATGAGGGATCTATCATGTGAGCTACTTGTTATTTTCTTACTCATGAACACTTAACTAGCCAATTTTGTAGTTTTTTAATGTTCAAATTTTTGGAAGAAAAAAAAAAAAAAAAAAAAAAAAAAAAATATATATATATATATATATATAGAAATACCTTTCTTATATTTATCCTGTATCCTTAATAGAGTCTAATGATCCCTGATCCAATCTTGCTCATGATTTTAGCTAGCGGCTATGATAGTTTTGTGAATTATGGTGTTATCCCAAGAGGGGGGGTGAATTGGGTATTTCAAAAATATTTAAGTTTATTTTACTGCTTAATCCATATTTTTACAAATAACAGAATAATCACAGAGGTATGAAATTAATTCAAATTATTGTCTCAGTAAACTCAATTATACCCAATTAATTATCAAGTGCATGTAATATTAATCAACATACAAACATGCAAAAATAGATAATGAAATGCAAGCGGAAATTAAAAAGTTTAAGGGAAGAGAGAAGGCAAACACGATTTTACGAGGTTCGGCCTACCCCAGTCTACGTTCTCGCCTTGAGTAACCCACTTAAGGATTCCACTAAAAAACCGCTTCTTTAATTGGGACAAAACTTCTTGTAGAATCCGCTGCTTGCTAGAGGCGTAGCCACCTCCTCAATCCCAATTCACAGCCCGAACCATGAGTAAAATATAAAATTACAATTTTCTGCAAAAACTCACATGCTTGTACACAAAGCTAGTGAGTAAGGTAGAAACCTAATAGATACTCATATGATAAAAACATGAAGCTCAATGAGTGTGTAAGATGGTTTCAATGATGTTTGTATATCAACAAACGTATGATCTTTGTATATATATATATATATGATAAAATTTCTTCAAGGATCTGAACACAAATCAGTAATTTTCACAACTATTTCTCAAGGCTATGTATTTTAAAATCCTTAGGATTTGTTTGTCAAGAATTTTTTGCAACTATATTGTAAGATGAAATCTTTGATTAAAATATAAGCTTGAATATCAGCAAAGATCAAACTTTAGCAAAAAACTTTCTCAAATAAGCCTTTCAAATAGTAAAGCAAGGATTTTTCTTCTCAATAAAAATCTATAATGTAAAAATATGAGAGATGAAAAAAAAAAAAAAACCTTTGAATAAATCACTTATTTTGATCAAACCTCAATCACCACGGATTGCTTGCAAATGTGTAGATGAAATCCTTTTTGAAAAATTGAGACGATTTGCCCAAGAAGTATGAATGCAGTAGAGTATTGGCAAGATCTTTTGAGTGGAGGCACACTTAGCACAAGATAACAAGATTAGTCTCTCTAAAGTGTTTCTTCTTGTGTCTCTAGGGTTTTGGGCATGTTTAAATAGTGTTCTCACTATCTGATTCAATCCTGACCGTTGAATCATCTAAAAATAAAAGTTTTAGTCTCTGTCCGTGCTAAAACGTGAGTCAGCGTCCCGACCTTCGTCGACGAATGGGTAAGTTCGTCGACGAGTGTATGACACTCGTTCGTTGACGAGGCTATGAGTTCGTTGACGAGAGCATTGTCTGAATGTCGACGAGACAACACTGTTCATCGCCGAGTGGCCTTCGTACATTCGTTGATGAGACCATTGGGTTCCTCGACGAGGCCTCTAAAATTTGCCTCGAATAATTTCGTTCAACTTAGAACTAATGTAAATGTATTTTTCATGGAATGCATGAGTCCTAAGATCTGTCTAGGGTATATTTGAGCTTCGAGTTATATCATATGACATATGTAAATACATTTAATTCTAAATACCCATTCCATTGAAGATCTTGAACTTGAAGCTTGTTTCGTCATCCTTTCATTCCTTTAGTTCCATGGAATTGCGCCAATTGATATGTATTTTAGGTTCCTTGTGGCTTCCATACAAGTTTACCGTTCGTGCATTCTAAATCATGGTCCTGTTTACAAACTCAATTGCACAGGTTAAATACTAAGTGATTTGTCATTATCAAAATAGGTCAACAATCTCCCCCTTTTTGATGATGACAAATACACAAGGAAAAATGGGTTACGCCTAACAAGGCTCTCCCTAAGATAATGCATAATTTAGAATTCAGTAATATAGGTTACACACAATGATGTTCATACATATTGTAGAATATGCAATATCTTCGCTAGTATATATGTATATACTATACTCGTTTCCCTTTTTATTTCAGAGAGAAAAAAAATATTGCTTTATTTTTTTTGCTTACAAACTTCTCCCAAAAATCGTTTAATTATATTTGCTTTAATTTCTTCCCCTTTTTGACTTCAAAAAAAAGGTATATATAAAAATGTTTTGACAAAAATATATCTCATCTTTGCAAAAGAATGCAACCTTTATATTTCAAAATTGTACTGCGAAATATATCTCTCTGTGTTATTCAATTTACTTCTCCACCTTGCTAATGTATATCTGTGTTGTTGAGTTAAATTTCAGTGTGAACATATACAGTGTGTCAGTTTACATATACATGGATAAGCAAATCAGTCATTAAAATTCAAAGGTTTATGTGAGCATCAACATGTGTCATTTTTCCAAATGTGAAATGTTTAACCAAATATTAATGTTTATGTAAGTTGCTCCCCCTTAATTATGTCGTCTAATGTAATTCTAAGCAACTTCTCGACTATGCATCAGACCTAGTTCACGTCTAATTTGGATGAACTTATCCTTCGGAAGTGGTTTCGTGAATATGTCTGCCCATTGTTCATCTGTGCATATAAACTCAAGTGTCACATCTCCTTTTTGCACATGGTCATGAAGAAAATGATGTCGAATTTCTATATGTTTAGTTTGTGAATGTGATATAGGATTCTTTGAGATGTTTATTGCACTCGTATTGTCGCATCTTACAGGAATTGTGTCATAGTGTAGTCCAAAATCCATAAGAAGTTGTTTCATGTATAGCGTTTGAGCATAACAACTTCCAGCCGCTATATATTCTGCCTCGGTTATGGAAAGAGCAACTGAATTTTACTTCTTTGAAAATCAAGATACTAATGAATGTCCTAAGAAATGACATGTGCCGCTCGTACTTTTTTTTATCAACTTTGCTACCGGCAAAATTTGCATCCGAATAGCTGATAATCTCAAAAGAGATATACTTAGGATACCATAATTCAAGTTCAATGGTTCCAATCAGGTATTTAAGTAATCTTTTGACAGCTAATAGATGGGACTCTTGAGGTGCAATCTGAAATCTTGCGCACAGACATACGCTAAACATTATGTTAGGCCTACTGGCAGTCAGATAAAGTAGGCTACCAATCATCCCTCGATAGAGCTTGAAATTTATTGGTATACCTTGTTCTTCTTTGTCTAATTTCAAAGAAGAGCTCATAGGTGTTCCTAGAATTTTACCATCTTCCATATTGAACCTTTTGAGTAAGTCTAATACATTTCGATTGATTTATAAAGATTCCACGTTTGGCTTGTTTGATTTGAAGTCCTAAGAAGAAGTTAAGTTCTCCCATCATGCTCATCTTAAATTCGTTATGCATACTTCGAGGAGGATGATCTCAAGCACACCTGCAATAGACATTTAAGTAATTGTTTTTGGTACCCATTTTTTCTTGGGTGCAAGGGGGTTAGTGCTTGACTCTCCTTTAATTCTCCATACCTTTTTCATTTTAACATTTTTGTTCTTAAAAGGACAATCAAATTTTATATGACCCATCCTTTTACATTTAAAGCATGTAGTATATTTATAAGAGTCTTTTGATGAAGCATAAGTTTTGATTCTCTTACAAAATAACCCATGTAAAGATGTTTTAGTTTCAAATATTCTTTTCCATTAAAACCAAGCCCTTCTTTATCTAGGGAATTTCTTTGTGCCCCAAGAAAGATATATACTCATCCTTTGTTTCTAGTAGATGTAATTTACACTATAGAAAATTGGTGGTCTAGTGGACGAGTGTCCCTCACCGAATGGGGTTACACCGGTGTGTGTTATTGTGATCTTTTACGAAAATAACGGTTAAGTCTGTATAAACCCGCTTTGATACCAAATGTGAATTACAGTGTTATCCCAAGAGGGGGATGAATTGGGTATTTAAAAAATATTTAAGTTTATTTTATTGCTTAATCCCTATTTTTACAAATAACAGAATAATCACAAAGGTCTGAAATTAATTCAAATTATTGTCTCAATAAACTCAATTATACCCAATTAATTATCAAGTGCATGTAATATTAATCAACATACAAACATGCAAAAATTGATCATGAAATGCAAGCGAAAATTAAAAAGGTTAAGGGAAGAGAGAAGGCAAACACGATTTTAAGAGGTTCGGCCTACCCTAGCCTACATCCTCGCCTTGAGTAACCCACATAAGCATTCCACTAAAAAACCGCTTCTTTAACTGGGACAGAGCTTCCCGTACAATCCGCTGCTTGCTAGAGTCGTAGCTACCTCCTCAATTCCGGTTCACAGCACGAATCGTGAATACAATATAAAATTACAATTTCTGCAAAAACTCAAATGCTTCTACACAAAGCTAGTGAGTACGGTAGAAACCTAATACATACTCATATTATAAAAACATGAAGCTCAATGAGCGTGTAAGATGTTTTCAATGATGTTTGTATATCAACAAACGTATGATCTTTGTATATATATATATATGATAAAATTTCTTCAAGGATCTGAACACAAATCAGTGTTTTTCACAACCATTTCTCAAGGCTATGTATTTTAAAATCCTTAGGATTTGCTTGTCAAGAATTTTTTGCAACTATATTGTAAGATGAAATCTTTGATTAAAATACAAGCTTAAATATCCGCAAAGATTCAGACTTTAGCAAAAAACTTTCTCCAATAAGCCTTAAAATAGTAAAACAAGGATTTTTTTTCTCAATAAAAATCTTAGATGTAATAATGTGAGAGATGAAAAAAAAAAAAAAAAACTTTTGAATAAATCACTTATTGATCAAACCTCAATCACCACAGATTGCTTGCAAATGTGTAGATGAAATCCCTTTTGAAAACTGAGACGATTTGCCCAAGAAGTATGAATGCATTAGAGTATTGGCAAGATTTTTTGAGTGGAGGCACACTTAGCACAGGATGACAAGATTAGTCTCTATAAAGTGTTTCTTCTTGTGTTTCTAGGGTTTTGGGCATGTTTAAATAGTGTTCTCGCTATTTGATTCAATCCTGGCCGTTGGATCATCTAAAAATAAGTGTTTTAGTCCGTGTTTGCGTTGAAATGTGAGTCAATGCCCGACCTTTGTTGACAAATGGGTAAGTTCGTCGGCGAGTGTATAACACTCGTTCGTTGATGAGGCCATGACTTTGTAGACGAGAGCATTGTCTGAACCTTTTGGGCTCTCGGTATTTTTTCGTCGATGAGACAACACTGTTCATCATCGAGTGGCCTTCGTACATTCATTGGGGAGACCATTGGGTTTGTCGACGAGGCCTCTAAAATTTGCCTCTAATAATTTCGTTCAATTTAGAACTAATGTAAATGTATTTTTCATGAAATGCATGAGTCCTAAGGTCTGTCTAGGGTATATTTGAGCTTCGTGTTATATCATATGACCTATGTAAATCATTCAATTCTAAATACCCATTCCATTGAAGATCTTAAACTTGAAGTTTGCTTCATCATCCTTTCATTCCTCTAGTTCCATGGATTTGCGCCAGGTGATATGTACTTTAAGTTCCTTGTGGCTTCCATACAATATACCGTTCGTGCATTCTAAATCATGGTCTTGTTCACAAACTCAATTGCACAGTTCAAATACCAAGTGATTTGTCATTATCAAAACAAGATTGGACTCATAGAGTCAACAAGTTTGTAACAAACTGCTGGGGTCTCAATGCTTTCACATCACTATAAAAATGACAACTATAGTGGACAACAGACTACTACTGTTGCATTATGGCCACTACAAAAAGAATTATTATGACAGTTTTGACACATTTAATTTATTTTTTTATTTTTCAACTTTCATTTGCCTTCTATAAATCAATCATGATTAGCCATGTGAAGACGGGGAGGAGAAGATTAAAAGAGATGACAAATTGACAACTATACTAAGTTATTTATTTTGTCACACAAGACATGCACTAATTAACAATTTAAAATTAGCAATTGTCATTACACATTTTATTATTTTGTTGATATTAGTAATTTGATTTTCTTTATATATATAAACATGTAGGTCAACTTCAAGCTTATTCTTTTTTGCAGTTTTTTTCTTGTTTAAGTTATTAATTTTTTTTTAATGATAAGTTTATGATTATTGTTAAAGCTTGATATGCATTGTTGGTCCACAACCTCATAGCTTAAGCTTTTAGGTGAAGGGGTAGTCTAACATGGTTACCAAAGCTGGTTATTAGGAGGTTTTGGGTTATAGTCTTATTGCCCGTGTTTATTGTGTGGTATTTAAAAAATTATTGTATTCCTTATAATGGGTGATATTATTGTGTCTTTTTCTCTCCACGTGCTGTCGGGCTGCATGTGCGGGGGAGTCTTAGCTTGATATACATTGTTGGCCGACAAGCTAATAGCTTAGGCTTTTAGGTGAAGTGGTAATCTAACAATTATAATTTTTTGTAGAACAAGAAGCTTTATTAATGCAAGCAAGAAACATATGCAATAGCAGAGAACGAGAAGCTTTGAGTCCTTGCTTTTTCACTTCAGTGGTTGATGAACTTACTAGGAATATCTAAAATGAGATCCCTTGGTGTATGTTGTTTGCAGATGATATCGTGTTGATTTGATGGTAGTAGGAGCAAAGTGAAATCTAAGTTAGAACTTTGGGGAGCAAGATTAGAGTTTAAAGGGTTTAAGATAAGTAGGAATAAAGCAGAATATATGAAATGTAATGTCTGTAATGTAAGGAGTAGTAGTGGAGAAAATATTAAACTTGATAATTAGAAGATTAATAGCACTAATAGATTTTGATATCTTGGATCTATTATGCTAGCGGAAAGGGAAAATGAAGAAGATGTAGTACATAGAATTAAAATAGGTAGGGTAAAATGGACGAATGTGTTAGGTATGTTGTGTGGTCGTAGAATACTCTTAAATTGAAAGGAAATTTTATAATACGACTATAAGACTGACTATGCTTTATGGTTCAGAATGTTTGGCAATTAAGAAAAATCATGTTCAAAAAGTAAAAGTTCTTAAAATGCGAATGTTAAGGTGGATGAGTAGTATAAAATTAAAAGATAAAGTAAGAAATGGGCACATACACAATAATTTCGGCATAGCATTGGTCGAAGACAAGATAAGGGAGGGGTGACTTTGATGGTTTGGGCATTTGAAACGCAGGCTTAGTATAGCACTTGTGAGAAGGAGGGAGGGAGTTATTATTTTTAGCATGAAAAGGGGTAGGAGGGGGGACAGTCTGGTGCACAAAGCTCCCGCATATGCAAAGTCTGGTGAAGGGGCGGACCACAGTGGGTCTATAGTATGCAGCCTTACCTTCATTTTTCACATGGCGACAACCTTACTGTTGCGCTTGAACTCCCATGAAAAGGGTAGGAATATACCTAAAATAATTTGGAATGAGGTAGTAAGGAAGGCTTTAATAGCCCTTAATCTAATAGAAGAAAATGCTTTCGATTAAGTGAATTGGCGGAAGTGGATTCATATAGTCAACTCCACCTAGTGGGACTTAAGGCTTGTTGCTGTTGTTGAATCTCGGATGACATCCTGAGAGTACAAAAGAAATAAAAAAATACATCAACAAGCCACTCAATCTCGGATGACATCCTGAAAGCAACAGCCTGAACTATAAGCCCAAAGTGAAGCCAAATATCGCACCCTGTCCCATGGAATCCCCATTTATAATCTCTTCCCAAAAAATATTTTTGCATTCTTTTCCAGCCAAAATCCTCACTGCACGGTGCATATAGCACACCTTTACAGCCTCTTTAACCTCCTTACCCTTCACTAAACCAGTAAGAAGAATAAGCAAGAACTCCACCGACATTGGACAAATCCACTCTTCACCAAAAACTCCAAAAAGTGTGCTCCACGAGCCCCAAGAAAATGAACAGTGGTAGAAGCAAATGTGTCACATCCTCAGATACAACACATATCAACATGGCTATTTTTAAAAAAACAAAGATACGAAATGGCCAGAATACGTTAACTGATTAATATAAAAAATATATGTATGGGATAGGCATTTTTTTTTTCTTTTTAGATTCTGTGAGTTTTTGGTTGGTATCAATTTCTCCTTTACACTCAAAAAAGTTATTTTGAAGGTCAAAATCCCCCTAAAATCAAGCATTTCTTTGGTTGGTTGTGCTTAGTAGGATAAATACTAATGACTTGCTGCAGACTAGAAGACCTTTAAAGGTTCTCTCCAGATATGTGCATGCTTTGTTTTGATTGTTCAGAATCTGTTTCAAACATTTTCTTGTATTGCGATTTTGCATGGAAGGTTTGGAACAAGCTATTCAATTATTTTGGAGAAACCTGCGTTTGTCCAAGGACATTGGAGGAGTTTTTGGCAATATCTTTTGTTGGGTCTGGTAGGAAGGAGGAAGGAATTGCATTATGGAATTGTGCTTTATTTGCAGTGTTTTGGGGTTTATGGGAGGAACATAACTTGCATGTATTTCGGGAAGAATTTATGATATTTTCTGGTGTGGGAAAAGGCTCATTTTATGGCTTCTTTATGATGTGTGGGCATTCTATTCTTTGTGTGTACTGATTTTCTTTTGCTGCTTTTTCTTTTTGCCTGTTCTGGGGGTTCACAGATTTCGTTAAGGAGATGTCTTCTCTCCTGATTTTACATTCTTTCTCCATCTAATTAATTTCTTTTCTGTATAAAAAAATTTCTTTTTAGATGACAAATATTGAGGTAATTTTAATTAAAATGAATATAGCATCACTAATGCACACTTGTTGTAAGTTCACCCATCAATTTTTTAAAGAACAAATAGATTGAAAAAAGAAAAGGCAGAAAAACAGAAAAATGTTTTAGTGACCCTCCATTTTCCAACCTGTCAAAATCTAATCTCCCCATTTCTTACCACTACTCTACTCTACTCAATGTGCTCTCTCTCTCTCTCTCATCCAAAACAAAACTCCATTGAGAACCTATGTGCCCGTACCCAAAATACCTATAACCTTCATTTATTGCCTTCACTGTCCTCACTTGTCCTCTATAAAAAACCAAAACCCATCTCTCTCTCTCTCTCTCTCCCCTCCCCCCCTCTCACTCACACGCGCGCACACATGTACATCCATCATGCAAAGCACTTCTTCCTTCAACTACTACATATTCTGCACTCTGCAGTGAAAGTGCGAGCGTAGAAGCTGTTGATCAAGGAATAAAGCAGGAAGAGCAGTAGACCGAGAGGATCCAACAGTTTGTTGGCCTTCAAGGTTTTGACAGAAGTGAAGCAAGAGCGAAGCAATAGGATTTGAACTTGGAAGGAGAATGAACATCTCCTGCGAAGCAGACTGGGAGATCTGGCAAGGACAAGGATCAACTGGTTGCGCTCAGACTAGGGCTCTGAATGTGGGAGGAATCTTGAGTACTGACATTTGGCTCTTTTCCTTTTTTTTTTTGGGTATAAAGGGACCAAAGTAGATAAAATGCAGTGTCTTTGCTGCAGAAGTGTCCTGGACTTGTCAGGCCATGTCATGACGTGACTGGGAATGTCCAAGATTTTTTCTGAAAAATAAAAACATTAAAATTAATTTCTGACACATGTTGGAAACCCAAAGCAAGAGAGTCCTCAAAAATGGAAATCACATCATTGTGACAAGAAGGATGATTTAAAAGTGCAAAGGAACAGGATAATAGAACTCCCACCCACCCAAATATCTTCCCAAAACCTAATACTATTGCCTCTACCCAACTGATACTTTGTTAGAGAAAGAAACTAAGGGTAAACCTACAAAATGAACATCCAAGGAATCTCTGAAGAACTTATAAAACCCAGCCTACCATCCCCAACTTTTATCTTGAATGCAATATTTACTTTTTATTATTTTGTGCCAAAGGGAATTCACTTCCAAGACATTTTTAGACACCACAATACCAAGACCCTACCACCTCCCAATTAACCAAATGAGCTCTCCTCTCATCAACACCGGACCACAGAAAATCCCTCATAACCTTCTCAAGCTTTTGAGCTACCTTTCCAAGAATCTTAAAAAGAGATAGAAAATACAAAAGAATAGTAAAAAGGATGGGTTATGCTACCCACAACTGCTATTTAAATCTTGCCAACCCCCCTAGCCATAGTCCTAGTATCCAGATTTTAACAACCTTGATTGTATAATGTTCTAGTTTGTTTTTGCTGAGGTGAAAAAATTTTACAAAATGAAAATTTATTATTTTGTATTGACATTTATTTTGTTGTTCAAAGTTTTTGAGATAATCTTAATTCATTTTTACTTTTGTTGTTACATACATTTATGTATGTTGTGATACAAAGAGGATGACGTAGGATAGATTTACATCATTCTTGGGGTTGTGGATGGATTTTTTCTTGCATTGTTTCAATTTAAGTAAAATTATGTCGAGAAGAGATTTTTTTTAATTTTTTTTTTGTTTTTTGCTCTTGTAGACAGACAGTGGACTTGCACCTAGGGCAGATCTTGCTATATTTAGTTATTTACCCCTTTCATTACCACTCATTTTTCTACATTCTGACTGTTGGATCCTATTTTCATCTTATTGTTGTGCATGTCAAATATCAAGGTGACTAGTGATTAGGAACAATTCATCCAAACATGGCCCGAAATTAGTGTTTTTATGAATATTTTATTTACAGTAAGATGACACCTGTTAGATCAAATTGATTTTATTTTTGGTAAGCATGATGAGAGTAGTTTGGGTATGTAACCCAGCCGCGTGATTGTCAAAAACGTGAATCGTGTAAAAAATATATATTGTTAGGTGTAAACATAGAAACTATATATAAATATAAAGAAAATGCGCAAGAAGCATAGGTTGGTTCCGCTTGCTAATAGTTGTAAAAAGATATAAAGATTGAAGAGGGGGAGCTATCATGGATTGAGATATTTAGGATGTGGTTGGATGGCAGTTGAAGGCAGCAATGACCTAGATTACTGAAAACTCTGAATTCTAGCTGACTTTTTTCGCAGAATTTTCTAGGTAATTGAACTGAGAGCTTTGTCCACACACATGCACACGCAGGCACATGTGTGCATGCTTACATGCATGGGCATGCACACACACAAAGTGCATGAACCCTTGAATGGTCAATTAGCGTGGGAGGCAGATTATAGATCTGGTATTTGTTCAGATCTGCTGCAATCAGTTAGCCGAGGAGATGGAGATAAGGAGAAATCTTCATATGGGAGGAAGAGTTGTCAGGAATTCAGCGTACTCTATGCTGATTGAGATTGAGCTGGAGAGATACGGTAACAGATTGATGGGGATGACGTGAAGGTGAAAGGGCTCTGTCCCCCTTTGCGGGTGCGCACACAATTTTGAAGAGGATAGGATGTGTATGTCACATGTATTTTAGGAAAGAGTTCCTAAGAATAATTTAGAACATTACAGGAAGCAACCAAATGTAAAACAAATTTATGACCAAATTTAATCATAAAATGCTGTCAGTAAAATGCAGTTATGAGCTCTCCTGATGTAAATTTTAATTGTATATATATTTGATCATCATCCACTGTTAAATAGAGATGATAATGTGCACTGGCCAGTCATTATCAATTTCTTAAGTCATATTCTGTTTATTATTACTTTCTCAATGTTACCTGATTACTCAATGTTATTCTTGCTGTTTAGGTCTGCTTCATGCCAAGCTGCTTATGTTGAACTGCAAGTGTGTGTGTTTGTGTGTGTGCGCGTGCTTTTTATTTTATTTTATTTGATGATGGCTGTAAGAAAAAGAACATAATATTTTGGGTCTCTAGGAGTTGAGTTGGGTTTGTGATTTGCCCATCTTGAGTTGTGTATCATACGGAAACTAAAAGATTTGCTCATCTGGAGTTTAATTGAACTGAACAGTCTCTTTGGAAAGCCTACATCTTGGTACGAAAACCCAAAATATGGAGTTGTAAATGTTGTTGGTTTGGGTTTTTTGACTTTTGAACATTACTATCACTAGCTATTTTGTTTCCCTTGGATGGGGTAAGAGGTTCACCTCCATTTATGCACTGGTGTGCTCATAAGCACTGGTGCACATCTGGATTAACCCAGAAAAAAAAAAGCTATGTTGGATGAAAGTGTGAAGCTATGTTATGCAACTTATCTCTTTTGGATCTGATTGGTCTTGCATAGTGAAATAGGATCGTCCGAGTTAGGCCCCTCTCCCCTTCTTCTTTGTCCTCTCTGTGTGTGTGCGTGTGTATTTTACTACTTAGATAAGGTACTGGGATAGGGAGAAAGTATTTCCATGAGAGAAAAAAATGTTGAACCTAATGGATTAATAGATGCTCCCGTAGACAATAAATTAGATCTAAATAAAGAAATCTGATTAATCAGTCTATTCAAGTTTGTTTTCCTGAAGATGTGTGAAGTTCTTAAAATATAAGACCTCAAAAGTAAAAGTTCCGCAACACTTTTTTTTTTTTCAAAAAAAAGAAGCTAACCGAAGTAGTAGGTGTTCCCAGACCAAGCTTTAGAAGTTTCCAAACTTTTGGTTTGGGATAAAAAATGTTAGTTGCATGCATTGCAAGTGTTCTTAATAAATGGATGAAACATACTAGCATAGCCATTCTAATTCCAATTAAAGGATCTCTTTTTACCTTTACAGTCAAAACTATCACTAATTAACATAAGGAGTGAGAAAATAACTTTTCACGCGCACGTGAAGGAGAAGAAGAATGAGGGAGTGGGTTTTACTGGCTTACATGGTTTAGCATGTGGGTCACATCAGAAGCAGAAGGGTTTGGTTGCATGATGATGCTTTTTTCTTTCATGTAACATGGGTTTTTTGTTAGTCCAAATGCATGCAGCATGTCTGGTTGCTCGCATGGAATTAACAGCGGTCTATCAGTGGACAAGATCCTCTCCTTAGTTGTCAGTTGAACCAAAGTGCAACTGAAGTGAGAATAATGTACATGGGAATGCTTTGTATTTACCTGAAAGACTTAAACTTTCCTGGTAGTGTTAATATGCCAAATTCTTGTATCTGTTTTGCGTTTTCTTGCGTCTGTTTTTGTGTTTTCCTACGAATGTTATTTTTCTACTGTTAATGCTCAAGAACACGTGTGTAACTGTTGGAGATGCTGGAGTCTAACTTGCAGCTTAATTGGCTGTTAAACTTTGCAGGAGTGCTGCATTTGTCTATCACGGTATGTAGATGGGGTAGAACTGTATACCCTTCCCTGCAACCACCATTTCCATTGTGGATGCATCAGCAGATGGCTCCGGATAAATGCAACCTGCCCTTTATGCAAATTCAATATCCTCAGGGGTGATATGTTGGTCTGACAAGGCAGTCCTTTGAGGTGAGATTGAAAAGGCAACCTGGCTTAAATTTTTGTACAGGGGAATTCGATGCCATCTTTCTAAGCAGTGTTTGAAGTGGGGATTTCACAAGACATCCTGGCTTGAATTTTTCTACAAAGAAGGAATCTGCGGAAATTGAGATCCCCATCACTTGTTGAGCTGCTGACACCTACACAGAGCAACGGGGGTTTAAACCCTAGCTTTATTCTCTTTCGCGCTCTGTTTGTGAATAATACTGTTTTTTTTTTTTTTCATAACTTTTCTATATTTCTATCATGTATGTATGTAACATTTTATATATGTCGTTGGAAGGGGAAAGCAAACATTTTCCGTGTTTGTGTTTTTGTGGATTCTATTCTGGTTTGCATAATATTATATAATGAATTGACAGGGAAAATCTTAAAATGAAATGAGCTATCCATGAGTGATGTGCGAGCTTTACTTCAGCATACTTGTCTTTAAACATTGTGTATTTCAAAACCTTGCTATAAGCAGAGAGTAAAATTAAGCCGTTGTAAGATAGCTATGACTTGGACACTTGCTGTTATCACATATAACACCGAGTCCCTTTTCATAAACTCATAAACTAAGATTTCTGCATGTTTCTACAGGAATGTTCTTGCAGAACGCATGAATCCTGAAGAATGAAAGTCAAAAAAGTGTAGAAAAAAAATGAAAGAACTTTTTGCAGAGACCAAAAGAATGAAAATAGGAGGGGTAAAAATAGCAAATTATTCATACACCTTAAGTTATAAAAGTTAAGTTTTATTTATTATCATAAATTTTGGATACTAATCAACACAAAAGTAGTAAAACGAAAAAAAATAATAATAAGAAGAGAGAGAGAGAGAGAGTATATGAAGAATAGAGGAAGTGGAGCTGCAGCTTTTTAATTTTTGGAAACAAGGAAAAATTACACTTAAGTTCAATTTGGTCATCATACTTTTGTTCTTTAATTCCTGCAATTGAAATAATTCAACTTCTATAATTGGTTCAATGACATCCAAAAAGAAACGGCCATTAAAGAGGGGGGATGGAATGCTGCACTGGTTGGGTGGGTTTGGATTGGGTGCCCATTGGGTGACTCGTTTTTGGGCCCTTTGGCCTCTGGGCCGTCCTATTTTGTTTTTTAAAAAATATTTTTTAATAAAAAAATTAAGCCAATTTTGATGAAATATTAAAGAAAGATTAAAATAAATAAATTGTATTTTTAAATGTGTGCTTAGTGGGTACTCATTTATTAAATGGGTGGATTTGGTTTTATAATTTAGTCACTCATTAATAAACGGGTTAATCCGAACGGAAATCTATTAACTTCCATTTGTTTGTGACCGGTCCAAACCCGTAAACCTGTTTTGTTAAAAACTTTAGCTTATGTAATTGTTTATTAATTTTATCAAATATTTATACTCTCAAAGGTTAGAATTGAAAAACAATAGCTATTTAGATATTAGATAACAAACAATTCAAATAATTTAAATTTTAGATTCAGTATCTCGTTTAAAATCAAGAGAATTGGTTTATGAAATTATTTTTGAATTTAGTGTTCAACACTAAACACTTAATTTGACCAAATGTCTCCTAAATTAAAAAAAATTAGCAAACCAACAAGTCATAACCTATATTGATTTTAAGTAATGCATCTTAGGAATTAGTTGAGAGGGGAGCCGTCCCTAAGATAAAAGGGAACCTTGGAACTTAATAAATTCCCTTAAATCCCTTTATTGTCATCATAAACTCTTACTTGATATAAGAGCAGAGCAACAATCTAAATCTGAGGATGTATAAAAGTAAACATATCCAATAGAAAATCAAATGCACATATCCAATAATAGAAAAATGCTGCTGAGCTTACATTCTATCCCTTCAGTAGAGAGAGAGAGAGAGAGAGAGAGAGAGAGAGAGAGAGAGAGAGAACCCTAGTTCAACAATTTGTTACATCTAAAATCTACTAGTTTTTTAAATTTATTATTATCATTTTAGATTTTTTTGATTTGTTGAGTTTTTCTTAACTTTTTTGAACATTTTACGAATTCTAGAAAATTATTCTTATATTTTCCACACTTGAAATTTTTACTTTGCTTCAGAATTATTTGAATTTTAAATATTTTATGTTAAAATATGTTTCTCCTAAAATTTTAAAATTTTGTATGCATTTTCTAATCTTAGAAAAATTTTATCCTCATTTTTATTTTCTTAATATTTCATTTTCTTATTACTAATATTTCATGAATTTTTGGATTATTTAATTTTTAAGCATTACAAAATAAAATCTAAATTTTCCAATAATTTCTGAACTTTTTGAATTAATAAATATATTTCATGGGTTTTTTTTTTCATTATATATATATATATATATATATTACTGTATAGTTTTATTTTATTTTTTTTGTTTACTAGTTATTGGTACAGATTGCGTGTATGCTTCATATTTTTAAATTTTTTAATAGTAAAAGAATTATTAAGTTATTGATAACTTGTAAAAAATTAAAAAGATTAAATACCATCTATGTTTCCCTTAATTAATAATAGAGATATGCAAAAGTGAAAAGGAAATCAAGAAGCAGATTTTAAAACATCAGCTCAATGTGTTTGTCTTTGCATTAACCCTAAATACCCCTTATATTTTCTTATCTTTGCTCACAGATTCTCTAATCTTAGGTTTGGTAGTGGCTAAGATATTGTTGGCCTAATAAAACTTAAGAATTTTATTTTGACGATAACAAATTAAGGGAACTCAACATATTTAGTGAAGTAAAATTTTAAGATCAAATGTATTGATAAAGATTCAAGATCAAGTGACTCAAGTGATCAATATCAAGTGCTTGACAAAGTCTTTTGAAAGCTTGAACTTAAAGATAGAAGATCTTAAGAGACTATTGAAGCATGAAGTCAAGACAAGCATAGAGAAAGGAAGCAATGCATGAAGACTTAGTGAATAGAGTGGTTGTCTAAAAGTCTCATGTAAGTACTTCGCATATTTTCAATGTAAGTGTTTGAAGCTCTTAAGAATAATTATTGACTTAGAGACCATATTTTAAAAACCCTAGAATTTTTTTTTAAAGTCTCATTTAAGTTTCCAAAGTTCTAAAGTTGAAAAGCAAATTTTTTGAAAAATTGCTAGTTCAAGCGACTGACTTTGTAAGATCAGTTGTCCGACATCTTTAACAAATAAAGATTCAAAAGTTTTTTTGGAAAGTGGCAACTTCAGGCGACTGACCATGTCTAATCAATTGATTGACAATTTTTATGCTAAGAAAATTGAGTAGATAGAATGGCATTAGGCGTCTAACTTCTCAGGATTAGGTGACACCCTATTCTGTGTTTGAAATTTTGTTGATTTATAAAGGCACAGGCGACTGACCCCAATAGTTCAGTTGACTGACCTTCGAGAATTCAAATTTAAAACAGCGATGGAATGTTTCCAAAATTGATTGCTTGGACTCCAAACAATGAGAAAACTTAGGAAACGCATCAAGTAACTTGGAGAATATGAACATTACTTTTTAAACTCTATAAATACAATTTGATTTCAAGAATTACATAACCAATAATCAATAGCAATTAGTATCCAAGCTTACACTCAGACTCTTAAAACTCTCTTCCTGAATACACTTTGCTGAAAGTTCATTGCTAAGTTCTTGCTGATCAATTTTGTTGACCTTATGGGTCATACCCTGTTTTGATTATGACAAATACTCAGGTATTTAATGACTGCCGAGTTGATGTGCAGGTTTATCTTGGTAGTATCCTATGATGGCACTCGGAGACCCGGAGGAAAACGAAGACTCTGAAGACCCTAGATATAATTTATTTGTTGTAATTTATATTCGGGTATGTAATATTTAAGTAGGAAAAGTCTGTAATAGTAATCATCAAAAAGGGGGAGATTGTTGACCCTATGGGTCATACCCCGTTTTGATTATGACAAATATTAAGGTATTTAATGATTGCCGAGTTGATGTGCAGGTTTATCTTGGTAGTATCTTATGATGGCACTCGGAGACCAGGAGGAAAACGAAGACTCTGCAGACCCTAGATATAATTTATTTGTTGTAATTTATATTCGGGTCTGTAATATTTAAGTAGGAAAAGTCTGTAATAGTAAATAGGGATTGGTTTGTAATAAGCTCACACACATCACATGCATGATTTATTACGTAAGCTCAAAACAAACCATAACCTAAAGTGACCTAGAATGACCTTAGGGTTTTCCCTTATACCGGACTTTTTCGGTGTCTTAATTTTGGACATAAATGACCCTAGGACACATACATTTGCATATATGTTTGTTAGGCACTTGAATAAGGTCTGTATGTTTCAAGACGGGACCGAAATGCACACTTGGTGCACTTTCGGTCGACTGGCCAACTTAGTTCATTTTGGCCTGGTTGATCGAACCAGGCGTGGGTCAACCGTTGACCAAGGTCCTGGTTGACCTAACCATGAAGTTCAAAAAGCCCCGGTCGACCGAAACCTCCCTGGGTCAACATTTTGACCATCTGGTCGACTGAGCCTTTTTTGTACTCCAACTACTTGGTCGACCGAGGGTCCTTGAGAGAAATCCCAACGATCCGGTCGACCGAACCAGCCAGTTCAAAATGGTCCGGTCGACCGAACCTCGGAAAATTGAAAAATCACCCTCTCCTGGTCGACCATGCCTTCAGTTCAAAATCCTTTTAGTCGACCGAACCATATGAGACCTGGTCGACCGAAACAGTTCTGGTCGACCGGACCTCTTGGGTTGTCTTGATTTTTTTACCGCAGTTAATTTTTTAACACAAGGTTAAACTAATTAAAAGGTCATTAAACTTTCCTAACAATTCCTAAAAGGTCACCAACGGTCATAACTCATGGGGTGTCTATATATACCTCTTCATTTGGGAAAATAAGCATAGATTAGAAGATTTGATTAGGGAAAATTCTTTGAAAATCCAAAATCCTATACTACTCATTTTCCTACTCCAATCACTCATACTTACCTTCTTCGATTTCTTAAATCATTTGTAAGTTGATTGAGTGTTTATATTAATAGGTTTGCTCTCCCATTCATGTTTTATTTTTATTGAGAACTAAACCTAAGTATTCTTAGGAGACTTTGTTAATAAGTCTATCCTAAGAAGACTTTCATTTGATCTTCTAAGATTACACCTTCATTGCAACTTCTTAAGAAGATTATATTTGTTTTTGGTTGCAAAATATTTTCAAAATACTTTCAAATATCTAGTGTGTTTTATCTTGATAAATCTTTGAAGAGATAATTGTTTGTGTGAGAAAATTTTTTTTTGCAACATTCATTGATTATATCTCTAGTTGAATACAAAAATTAAACTCTTTTTGCAAACCAAACTTATACATTTCTAAAGCTTCATATACATACACATATATATATATATATATATATATATATATATATATATATATATTTTGGTTGTTATCTTTGTCTGAGCACTTAGATTGAATACATTTTGTGACACAAAGATTATATTGGTTTGCACTCTCACGCACTGATTACACCGATAGTAAATCTATTTAAGAGTAGACACCTTAAGACCATACTAAGCTTACATATTAAACCATCTTGTAGTGTATGTGACTGAGCGCAACTGGGTACAGATCTGCTTTACACGAAAGCACTATTACTGTACCATTTCAGTGTATTTCAAATACTGTTGTATTTCTAGGCACGGGCCTGAAGAGGGAGACTAGCCCTAGAATAGTCCCAGATTGGCTTAGACCCAGTTAGGAAAGCTAGGTGCGTCGTCCTGTTAAGGCGTGTAGGTTGAGGTCAGCCCCGTTAATTGACCTGATTAAGGTTGAGGTCAGCCTTGTATTAATTTGACCTAGTTGTAATCGGTGCCGCTCCACCCTTAAGTGAGCTATTAGTGAAATCCTCGGACTTGTGAGCTAGAGGTGGGGACATAGACACAGTTGGCCGAATCTCAATAACATATCGTGTGTTTGTGTATATTGTCACACTTTATATTTACCGCACATGTATGTTATTGTCTGAATGATGCGTTTGATTTAAATTTCCGCATATTATATTTATCAGCATATTTGGAACTGGATAGAAAGACCCTAGGTTGTAATACTCAGTTAACATCTAGTTTAACTTAATAGAAAAGTTTAAAATTCTAATTCACCCCCTCTCTTCGGAATACACCAATTCTAACAAATTCTCACCGTACTCTGAGTTTTCTACTAAGATTTCAATCTAAGAATAATCAATGGTGATATATATATATATATATATATATATATATATATTTATTTATTTATATTGATTATATTGCTGAAGTATATTGTTTTTATTGTGTACAAATTTATTCTAGTTGAGAGTGTTCTTGTATGAACCAAATATTGTTTTTGTTCTTCTTTTGTTTTTGACGATTCAGGGTTGTTGAATCATTGCCTAGTGAGAGGGGATTCTCGTTAGAGAGGGAAATCCAACTGAGAAGGAGAGAGGTTGAAACTTGGCCTAATAAAAAGTTGGAATCCTCACAGCGGTTGCTTGGGGCAAGGATGTAGGTCTTGGGCCGAACCTTGTAAAAATCTGGTCTCTCTCTCTCTCTCTCTTCGCTACTCTCTTTAATTTTCTACATATATAAATTGCATGGATGCTTACCTAATTGCTGGAAATTAATTTGCTATTGGGAATTGAGGAAACCTTAATTAAAGGGAGTATGTTGATTGATAAATATTAAAGCTCATTAACTTATTGATTAGTTACATAATTAAATTCAAGTAACTTATTTGATATCAAAGTATGAATTTTGGAAGCTTTCTGAAATTTCTATTTTGTTTTATATTGTGAAATCAAGCTTACCTTGTTGATTGGATTGACATATTCAAAAGTTAAATAGAGTTATGATTTTGAATTAAATTGCTAAAAGGAATGTTGATAAAGTTGCAAAGCGTTGTAAAATAAAATCTCTGAAATTTTATTCAAGTTGATCTTTTCATTCATAAAGATTTAATCTTAAATTGGTTCTAGCTGTACTTGTGATTGCTAATCAATTATACTTGTGTGATTGCTGAATTTAAAATAATTGGAAAAACCTAAAAAAAAATATTTATAAAGAAAATTTTAAATCCCAATTCACCCCCCTTTTGGGAGTACACCTTACTTCTCAGATATCATTGTCACTCTAAAATAAATCTAATGTCGTTACTGGAATTTATGTCCCACCATGTTCCCTCATTTAGTATTTATGTGGCTGATAGCAGCATGACCACCATAGCCACTTGCTTCATTATAATTAGTGTTTCAAGCAACTCTTTACTTATAACCCAACTTGCATAGCATTAGGATCTAAATTGGGCATGTATTAGGGAGGTTTTGGATATATAAAGATAGTGTAAGTTTCAACTATTTGAGCTGTTTTTTATAAGAAAAAATTGTGAGAGTGGCAAGGGTTAAAGCAGACAATACCTCACCGAAGTTAGTCGAGACCACTATATTAAGTATCAAATCCACCCTTGAGGGTACAGTGATATAGATGAATCTTACATAAAGATATAGTTTTCACACAAGGGTGTGGCCCACATCGTATGTTATTAGGGAGATTTTGAGCATATAAGAATAGTTTAGACTTCAACTATGTGAAACACCATTTATATGATAAAACCATGCGGCAAGTGCAAGGCCAAAGAAAACACATAACTCCTCGGAGTTGAGACCATTACACGTAGCTTGTGCCAACATTCTTATCACCCTAAATCCTTAACTCTAAACTATAAATAGTAAACCATTTCTATTGTCTCTACTAGCTTTATTAGTGCTCTTTCTCTCTCTCTCTCTCTAGATAAAATTGAAGTGCATCTTGACTATAACATTTTTTTATATATACATTCGAATCAAACTCTAAGAAATATCATCCCAATCTATGTAGTAGTACATGTCTATGAAACTAATTTTGATTTTGCAATGTACAAATTGCACCATTGAATTCATAAAAATAATTCATGTTGAAATTGTCAATTTGTACATAAGGTGTAGTAATCTGGATAATTATGGAAATTAAAGAATAAATAAATGAGAGGAAGAAGGAAATTTTAAAGGGGACGCAGGAGGGCTTCGTCGACGAACGTAGAGTGTTCGTCGACGAACAGTCTTCTTGGGCTCGTCGACGTGGACACGTGTCTCATCAACAAGAGTTTACTGAGGAGCTATTTTGAGGGTCTGAAACTCATTGACAAGGGTTAGGTGTTCATCAACAAACTCCCTTCTTGGACTCGTCGACGAGGTGACGTGACTCTTCAACGAGGCCACGTGGCAAGAGGACTATAAATAGCTGAAAATGACATTTCAGCGGAGAAACTCATTTTTCTTGTTTCCTTCTCTCTCTAGCTCGGCTCCTCTCTCCTTCTTTCTAGATTTCTCGCTCTGTTTCTCCCCATTTCGATGATCAGAAGCTGCCACATTGATCTTAGGGAGATTCTCTACAAGTCAGCTAGAGTAGATTATTGGTTTGGGTATTTTAGACATCCCAAAATCAGGATAAGTAGATTATTTAGGTATTTTTAGTATTAGCAGAATAATTTGAGTCCAGATTTTTTAATATATGAAAATATACTGGAGTTTTGTGGAATAAAATTAGGATGTTATGTTTTCAAGGTTAGGGTATTTCTGAGACCTTGCAGGCATGGGTTAAGAACCCTAATAGGTATTTTTCCAGGAACCCAGGTATATTTAAGTTTAATAAATTGTGGATAGGAAGGTTCAGGAAATATGAATGGATAATTTTCTGGGAAAATTCAGTGATTCACTAAGAAATTTGCATAAATGTATTATTGCAGGATTTAGAGATTGGTACGCGAAGGTGTGAGGGTAAAGTTAGAGGCGTGCCTCCCAGTTAGATAGGTAAGGGAAATATGCTACGCTAGGAATTTTAATATGGTTATCAAAAAATTATATATTTTACCAGATTATTATTCAATTCACAAATTATTAGTATATTAGAAAATACAGATTCCGGAGCATAAGATTTTATTTATTTAGTTGTGGCATGAGCTCGTAACAGATCAGTACAATATTTATACAACTTTCAAATATCATGTTTTACAATATATTCGCATAGAATAACATTATACAATTTTCATACTACCATGATTTACAATATTTATAGTTTACCATGATTTCCAAAACTTTAAAGCCATAACACTATGATAATACAGTTTATACAGTTTAGATAATATAGGTAAATTATTATAGATATTTTAGTTCCAAAATTACAGTATTTTCAGATCAGCTTATGGTATTATGGTTATATTGAAATCATGATGAAATAGTAAGATAATACATTTATACAGTATTAGATCTTGACGAATTAGTTTAGTTATCAGCAGAGCACGGTACCGTTGCTATTTCAGATCAGTTTACCAGCTAACGTGCCACAGAGTTTGTGTCAGAGCCGGGCTAAGGATTGGTGGAGTGTAGTTTACCAGCTACCATGCCACGGAGTTTGTGTTAGGGCTGGGTTGAGGATTGATGGAATGCAGTTTGAATTATCCTGGTAGGCCAACTAGTGTTAAGTCCCACCTACGGGCCGCACAACCTTATCATGAGAGGTTAAATCATGATGTACAGTTTTCCAGTGTATTATCACAATTATTTTTATGTGTATAGATTTAAAAAACAACAGCAGATAGTCCATAGTATTAGAATTAAGAATAAATAGTACTCAGAGATGTCAGTTGTATTTTTAAATTATATGGATGTACGATGTACTATGAGATGTTTTACCAGCTAAATTTAGTTTCAGTTATTTGTTAGTAAAATATGTTTGAAAGCTCAGTTGCCACACACTAGTGATAACATATTTCCTTTTACTGTGCGTTGTCTCATCCCAGTGATTTAATATTTTTTAGGTGATCCAGTTAGGCGAGCGGATCAGGCTCGCAAATAGAGAGGGCAAGTACACTACCCTATTTGTTGGGTAAGTGTATACAGAAGATAATATTTTTGAGTAGATGATTCTGGGGTGATGTGTATATATGTGTGTATGGTTTAGGAAGAGTTACTAAATTATGGTATTGTTTATATGGATGAACAGTTTTATGTTTTTCCGTTGCATAGGTGTGTAATATAATCAGGTTTTCCTCAGTGCTCACTTGGGCTCTAGGAGGTTATAACAGATAATTCAGGAGTATCACAATGTTATGTTTTGCAGTTTATTTTTTCTAAAAAACTGATATAATTTTTGGGTTGTTACAGTTTGGTATCAAAGCCTAGGTTGTTAGGTTCTGTAGACTCTAGAATGCAGTGGAAATAATACCAGAATATAGGAAAAGGATTTGAGGTTTTGTTCTGTAGTCTGGGTACATGATTTCCGTGGTGGTTTCTATGTCTTTCCTGGGGTGACGATTTCAGGAAAGCCATAGTAAACTATTGTTGGGTGGTGTGTCTAGGTTGTAGGATTGACTTTTGAATTAGGATCAAGGAGGGTAGTTAGTTGTGAATATGAGATTTCAGTTAGATGAAATAAATTAGATCTGTATGGGAGATAGGATCCTTAAATTATGTTCATTGTCTTTTCAAGATGGACCCAGGGAGCAGTGGTATGAATGCTGGGGGTGATGGAGCTGGACCTTCTAGTATGTGAGGTACAGATTCTGATGCGGTATTGCGCAGTATCACCCAGCAGGTGATGGTTGAGATTGCCAGAAACTCAGGGGAGCGTAGCTGTATGATGAAGCAGTTTACACGAACGAGACCTCCATCATTTTATGGAGGAGCAAACCCTCTAGCGGCTGAAAATTGGATTCAGGATGTTGAGGATATGATGACGGTCCTCCCATGTACTACTGAGCAAAAGGTATTGTTTACGACTTTAAGCTAACCGGGGAGGCAAAATGCTGGTGGAGATCAGTAAGGTTGATTGAGGAACAAAGGTCTAATTCGGTAGAGGTGATGTGGAGCCATTTTATGGAGTTTTTTTTTGACCGATATTTCCTTGCTACAGTTAGGAGGGCGAAGGCAACATAATTTCTACACCTGACTTAGGAACAGTTGACAGTACAATAATATGCAACCCATTTCATAGAGTTATCTCGGTTTGCCCCACATTTGGCACCGGACGAGGAGAAGAAGGCAATGAAGTTTGAGGAAGGCTTGAGGAAAAATTTGTTTTAGCAGGTGATCGGTTTTCGAGCTCAGAAATTTGCAAAGGTTATGGACAGAGCTGCAATAATTGAGAGTGGCATGCAGAGAGGCACCGCAGCTCAGAGTCAAAGGAAGGGGCCCATGTCTCAAGGTTTCTAGGTGGGTTCTAGTCAGGGCCCATGGAGAGGAGACCGGTATGGAGGCGGTCAAGGACAGAAGATGGGGCACAGTGGTTTTCAGAGTGGGCAGACCTTTCCTATTTGTCCTGAATGTGGCTAGAGGCATCTAGGTGAATGTAAAAGGGGAGAAAATGTTTGCTATCTTTGTGGGAGACCTAGTCATATGGCACGATTATGTCGAGGATAGTCGATCCATATGCCAACTCATAGACCACTTCGGGGTAGTTATCAAGCACCCCGTAGGGACCAATAGAGGAACATAACCCCGACAAGGGCGTATGCTTTGATGCCTAGAGATGCTAAGGCTGCTGAAGACGTTGTTACAAGTATCTTTACTGTTTTTTCATATAAAACTGTTGTTTTGTTAACACAAGTGCTACCCATTCTTTTGTCTCATTGAGGTATACTAAATTTGTGATGCTCCGATTTCCATACAAATTTTTTTATAATAAATAAATAAATTAAATATTCACACGTCATCCATAACATTCACAAATCGGCCACGTCAACAACCCTACTACCATTCGTACGACCCGACCCACATTGGGTATGGGGTAAAGAGTCATTTTATTTATAAAACCTAACAGCGGAAGATAATGTATTTATATAATTTAGAATACAATACCCAGAGTATCTACATACACACATATACATCATTATCACAAACTCAAAAACTACTCAACACTAGGGGAATTACACCTCCCCTAGTCTAGAAACTCACCCCGTGTGTCAGGGTCTCAGCTCCCAATGGTCACAGAGCTTTATCGCCTGACCTATCTCAGTGCCTTGAAAAATTTAGATAATTTGGGTGAGACACATCTCAATAAGAAGGAATAAATTATTTACAGTGTGTGGCCATATGAGTACAATTATAATACACTTTACTTTTCAAATCATCATTTCATCTGAGAAAATACACTGACAAATATATTCTCATAGTCATATAGATATACAACACAAGCTTTTATAAGCTTTAAAACCATTTCTCAAATTCAATGATTTCCAACACATATTTACCCGCGAAGTTCCTGAGAATATGGAAGATTACCCGCCCATGTAGGTAGCTTCCCTCTACCCTAACACGTTATGTAGCCGAGTATGGGTACATCTGATACCTATCAGGGCACTCACCTTACTCAGTAAGCCCTCAGGCGGAGAGTTTCACTTCGCCTCAATTATTTATGTCATGAACCCATACAGTTCATTTCTCATATTTAACATTCTTTATTTCTCAATTTCCATTCTTTCTTTCATTTTTCATTTTAACCAATTTTATCATTCTTTCACTTTCTGTTTTCATTTTACTTTCTGGCTCATGAGTATCCTTGGTATCAAATGCCAATTTCGCGTCTGTATTTCATGGCCACTCTGAGGATTTTTCTATCCACGCCATGCTTCCCCCATGGTCAAAGTTGTGCGGCCCGAAGGCTGGATCTAACCGCGGTTGGATGACCCGGTTAGATCAAAGTATCATATCACATATTGCGTTTGTAGTACGACTGACCGACCTATAACCCTAATCCGGACTCAGGGGGCCCAACAACCCTACATAATGGCTTAGTCAACTGTTATGCCACACGCTCCAAGAGTCCGTGTGGTTGCACTAATACCACTAGCAACGGTACCGTGCTCAATATCATAACCATCCATTAGGATTCACTACCATATACCCGCAATCATTATGCATCAATCATATTCTAGTATATCACAATTCAGTTCAATATAAATATTCTCATCATTTTCTGTGCACATTTCATCATCTCGTAATAACATATATCATATCTTACGTATTTTTCACATTTTTCCAAAATACTCATATCAATAATTTATACAAACTCATTTCAATATTTTCTCAGAAAATACCCTTCGTTATATTTCACATTTTTCAACACATGTTATGTGCCACACAGTTTTCATCTAATATTCATAATATATTAGTTTCAGACTCTAAAGCATCACAAGTTAATATTACTCAAATGCCACACAATTTATCTGATATTTGTACCATAATAATTTTCAGGCAAAATACAATATGCTCATTTTCATATATTTCAAATGGTAATTTTAAAAATACTGCTATAATTTATTCCACTTACTTGATTTACTGAGAGTCTCATTAGGCCCCAAAATCTCACACCCTTGGCGCCCGAAATTCAACTCCTGAAATTTACATTTTCCCCAGATTAATTAATCTATTTCCCCAAAATAATACTCATCTAACCTTCCCTAGGCTCCATATACCTCAAATTAACATTTAAACTAATATATAACGCCCCATTTAATTTTCTAAATTTTTCTTGCGGGTCCCAAAATTACACCCGCAGCGCTCACTCGGATCCTAAATTTTGAAAATTCTACTTCAACTCCAGATGCTCAACATTTTAACATTTCTAAATTAATCATAATTAATTAAAAATAAGCCCTTTAATAACCCTCGTACCGAAAATTTGGGGTTTTACCCACGACGACCCCACGAGAATTCCGTCCCACTAGACTTGTAGAGAATCGTCCCTAGATTCTCATGGTGGGGTCCATTCGTCAATCGAACTTTTAATTTGCAAGAAATTAAAGAAAAAGGAAAAATTGACTTATCTTAGGAGATACGTCTACGCCGCTCCTACCACCGATCCGCTCCGGTAGAAATGACGGCAGCGGAGAATGGAGTCCAGCAGTATCTTCCGATTTTCAATCAGGCAAAAATTCGTTATGAAATCAAGGAGAGAGGGAGAGAGAATGAGAGGAGAGAGAGAGAGTCTGTGCACGCAGGAAAACAGAAGAAGAAAAGAAGAGGAAGAAGAAGAAGAAGAATAAAGAAAAGAAAAGAAAACCAAAAGAAATATAACAAATCTCTTGAAGCATCTAGCTTCAGGATAATAATAATAATAATAATAATAATAATAATAATAATAATAATAATAATAATAATAATAATAATAATATTTAATTAATATTAATAATAATATATTTTATTAATAAAAATAAAAATAAATTTAAATTATTTGTTTATTTTTTTTCTTTCTTTTTTTCTAAAATTCGATTAATTAATTAACTAATTAAAACTTTTTTTGGGAATTGCTCCACTAATCTGTTATATCCCTTTTTGGGGTTATTACATTCTCCTCTCCTTATAAAAATTTCGTCCTCGAAATTTGCTATTCCCTTACTTCCCATCCTTAGCAAAAACATCTCCAATTTTATTAATTACCCTCACTTATGGCGGACGAATACCATGGTTATAACAAGGGTTCTAGGAGATTACAACTTTTCCAAAATTCTCCCAAAGTCATTCATATTTCAAAATTAAAAACCCTATCTATCTTATGTTACACTATACAAATAAAAATATATAATATTATTCTTTTCATTTGACTGGCTCAACTCTAAGCTCCACTGAATAAGTGTGGATATCTCTGGCGCATCTGATCCTCTAGTTCCCAAGAAGCCTCCTCAACGGCATGATTGCGCCACAAACTTTCACCGGTGGAATCTTCTTCATGCGTAGCTTCTATTCCTTCCAGTCAAGAATCTACACTGGCACTTCTTCATAAGCTAAAGTGTCTCCCAACTCCAGTGCTTCATAAATGATCACATGGGAGGGGTCTGGGATGTATTCCATCAGCGTAGAAACGTGGAATATGTCATGGATCCTAGATAGGACTGGTGGTAATGCCAAACGATAGGCAACTGGACCTACTCTTTCAAGAATCTCGAATGGTCCAATATAACTAAGGCTCAACTTACCCTTCCTCCCAAACCTCATAACTCCCTTCATCAGTGCTGCCACTTTCAGGAACACGTGATCTCCTACGTCAAACTCCAATTCTTGGTGACGAGTATCAGCATAACTCTTCTACTGGCTCTACGATGTCCTGATCCTGTCTTTGATGAGTCTGACTTTATCCTGAGTCTGTTATATCAGCTCTGGCCCCAATATCTGTCTCTCCCCAGTATCATTCCAGTACAATGAGGATCAGCACCTCCTACCATATAGTGCCTTATACGGTGCCATCCTAATGCTGGTCTGGTAGCTGTTGTTATACGAAAATTCGACTAGTGGCATATACTATATCCAACGACCTCCAAAGTCGAGCATACATGCTCGCAGCATATCCTCTAGAATTTGTATCGTCCTCTCTGTATGTCCATCTATCTAGGGATGAAAAGCTATGCTGAACGACAATTGAGAACCCATGGCCCCTTACAAACTCTTAAAAAATAAGACGTGAACCGTGGGTCTTTGTTTGAAACTATGGACATTGGGACGCAATGGAGTCTAACTATCTCTTGGATGTATAACTCAACCAATCTGTCCATGGAGTAGCTAACTCTGATCGGCAAAAAGTGGGTAGTCTTTGTCAGTCGATCCACCACTACCTAGATAGCGTCTTGTCCATGCAATGCTGGTGGTAATCCTAAGATGAAATCCATTGCTATATGCTCCCACTTCCACTCAAGAATATGAAGTGGTTGCAATGATCCCGCCGATCTCTGATGCTCAGCCTTCACTTGTTGGCACGTCAAACATTGATCCACATACTGGTCTATCTCCCTCTTCATATTGCTCCACTAGAAGGACTCTCGAAGATCCCTATACATTTTAGTGCTACCTAGATGTACAGTATACAAAGACCGATGCGCTTCCTCCAAAATAACCTTCTTGATCTTAGGGTTGACAGGAACACATAACCTGGTACGGAACCACAAGGCTCCATCATCTAAGATGCTGAACTCTATTTCCTGACCATCCTATACCTTTCCCATAAGCTCTACTAGTTCTACATCATTCCTCTCAGTTACTTTAATCCTCTCCTGTAGAGTCGGCTGCAAAATCAAGTCAGCAATGAATGCCTAGTGATCGCCCTCTACTAGCTCCACACCAAGTCTCTCCAAATCCATCTGGATTGGATGCTAAATCTCCACTACAGACACAGATGAACCCACTGATTTTCAGCTCAAAGCATTAGCGACCACATTAGCCTTTCTAAGGTGGTAGCTGATAGTGCAGTCATAATCCTTTATTAGCTTCAGCCATCTCCTTTGCCTCATATTTAATTCCTTCTACATGAAGAAATATTTTAAGTTCTTATGGTTAGTAAATATCTCACACCTACCCCAATATAGATAGTGTCTCCAAATCTTCAGTGCATAAACAACCGCCGCCAACTCTAGATCGTGGGTAGGATAGTTTTCTCAAATTCTTTCAACTGTCATGAGGCATAGGCTATCACTCTCCCTCGCTGCATCAACACGCATCCGAGCCCTTTATGGGATGCATCACTGTAAATTACAAACCCCTCTTCTCCTGAAGGAATCGTCAACACAGGCGCAGTGGTGAGTCGCTACTTCAATTCCTGGAAGCTCTATTCACATTCATCAGACCACTCAAACTTCACTCCTTTCCTGGTCAATGGGCCTAATAGTCTAGAGAAGCACTCAACAAACCTACGGTAGTACCCAGCCAATCCCAGGAAATTTTTGATCTCATGCACATTCTTTGGTCATGCCCAGTCTACTACCGCCTCAATCTTACTCGGATCAATAGAAATACCACCTTTGGATATGACTTGTCCAAGGACGGCAACCTGTTCCAGCCAGAACTCACACTTCTTGAGCTTCGCGTATAACTTCTTTTCTCTCAGTACTTGAAGCATTATCCTCAGATGTTCCTCATGCTCCACTGGGCTCTTCGAATACACCAGTATATCATCAATAAATACGAACCACAAACTGATCCAAGTACTGGTGAAACACCCTGTTTATCGGATCCATAAACACTGCAGGAGCATTCGTCAACCCAAACGGCATAACTATAAATTCATAGTGACCATACCGTGTTCTGAATGCTGTCTTCTGAACATCTTCCGGCTTTGACTTTCACTTGATGGTACCCAGAGCGTGAGTCTATCTTCGAAAAGTTCTGTCTCCCCTATAACTAGTCAAACAAATCATTGATACGCGGGAGCGGGTATTTATTTTTGATAGTCACTTTGTTTATTTCTCGATAGTCGATGCACAACCTCATCGAGCCATCCTTCTCTCTCACAAACAAAATCGGTGCTCCCTAGGGTGACACACTGGGCTGAATGAACCCCTTATCTAATAGTTCCTACAACTTCAATTCTTTCAGCTCTACCGGTGCCATTCTATATGGTGCCTTCGAAATCGGCGCGGTCCGTGGAACCAGATCAATGACGAACTCTACCTCACGATTAGGAGGTAGTCCCAGCAAATCCTCAAGAAGTACATCAGGAAGGTCCCTCACCATTGGGATCTCCTCCACCCTCAGCTCCCCATCTATTACTACCTTCAGCCAGGCTAAATATCCCTAATAGCCTTCTGACAGAAATCCATGCGTCTGAATAGAAGATAATAACTGAGGTGGGGTGCACACACGTGATGCCACGAATTTGTAGTTTTGTCCCTCTAGAGATCTGAATACTCTCTTTCTTATGGCAATCAATGCTGGCATAGTGGGCAGCTAACCAGTCCATTCCCAATATTACCTCAAACCCATGCATATCAAGAACCACTAAATTAGCTGGCAAATACCTCCCTTGAATACCCACTAGACAGTCTCTGAGTACCTTTCTACATATCCCTATAGCCCCAGTTGCCGTAGCCACAGACAAACTAATATCTAACTACTAAGGCTAAAATCCACACAACTTCATATAATCCTGGGTGAGAAAAGAATGAGTTACCCCAGAGTCAAACAAGATAGTAGCTTTAAATGACAGTATTGAAATAGTACCTGTCACCACATCTCTCGCCGCCTCAGCATCTCCCAGCATCAGTGCATAAAATCGTGTCGGGGCAATATTCCTCTGCTATCCACCTTGATGTGCCTGATAACCTTTTCTGTATGGTTGAGGAGCAACCGCTAGAGCTAGCAGTGCTTGACAGTCCCTCGTCATATGTCCAGGATGGTGGCACTGATAGTAGACAACCTCCTTCGCTCGACACTCTCATGGGTGCCTCCTCAAACATTTGGGACAAGGAGGGGCCACCTGTCTACCCTGTACTGCTTGATCTCCTCCTCCTTGTCATCATCCCTCTCTGCTATCATATCTCCTCCACGGCCCTCGACTGGGCCCTGCCTAAAAATCAGAAGGCGCGGGCCTCTTCCTCTGGCTCTGGGCTACTGCGCCTCTTTGTATGCTGCTCTCAATCACCGCAGCTCTGTCCATTATCTCTGAGAAGGTCTACACTTGGAAACCTACCACCTGCTCATACAGGTTTTGCCTCAAGCCCTCCTCAAACTTCCTCACCTTCCTCTCCTCATCTGGCACCATATACGGGGCGAATCAGGACAGCTTAAAAAACCTCGCTGCGTATTGCTGCACTGTTATAGACCCCTGTGTCAGATATAGAAACTCTGACGCCTTCGCACTCCAAACCGTAGCGGGAAAGTACCGCTTAAAGAAAATCTCCTTGAAGCAACTCCATATCATCGCTACAAGGTCAGGCCTCTGCTCCTCAAGTAATCTCACCAATCTCCACTAGCGCTTTGCCTCCCCGGTCAATTTAAATATGGCAAATAACACCCTCTGCTCGTCTATACATGAGAGGATTGTCATTATGTCCTCTATGTCCTAAACCCAGGTCTCTGCTTCCAGTGGGTCCGCTCCTTCAGTGAAATATGGGGGTCGCATACGCGTGAACTGCTCGATCGTGCAGCTCTGCTGCCTCGAGCTCCTGGCCATCTTAGCCATCACTTGTTGAGTGACGCTACGCAATACCGTGTCAGGGTCTGCACCACCCATACTGGAAGGTCCTACTTCATCACCTCCCGTATTCATGTTACTGTTCCCCGGATCCATCCTACAAAGGAAACAGCTAATCTTAGCATACAATCACTATCACACAACCCATACACTACAATAACTCATAAATTACTTTTCTATCCACATCCTTAATCCCCATTTAAGATTCATTCCTCCCACTCAGAAACATGACCCAGGGATAGTATCCATGGTTTTCCTGAAATCGTCACCCCAGGAAAAACACAAAAAAAACCCTGATACTCTTGTCTCTAGGCCGCAAGATAGAATCCTAAATTCTCACCTCATCCTCTAACAACCACTAACTCCTATTTCAATCTACCCATCTCATATTTCCCTCAAAATCCACTCCTATACTCTGGTATTGTATTCTGTTGTCTACTAAAGTCTACAGAACCTAGCAACCTAGGCTCTGATACCAGACTGTGACAACCCGATTTTCATACAATTTTTTTATAATAAATAAATAAATTAAATATTCACACGTCATCCATAACATTCACAAATCGGTCATGTCAACAACCGTACTACCATTCGTACAACCCAACCCGCATTGGGTACCGGGTCAAAAGTCATTTTATTTATAAAACTGAACAGCAGAAGACAATGTATTTATATCATTTAGAATACAATACCCAAAGTATCTACATACACACATATACATCATTATCACAAACTCAAAAATTACTCAAAACTAGAGGAATTATACCTCCCCTAGTCTAGAAACTCACCCTGTGTGTTAGGGTCTCAGCTTCTAATGGTCACGGAGCTCTATCGCCTGGCCTATCTCTATCCCCTGAAAAATTTAGGTAATTTGAGTGAGACACATCTCAATAAGAAGGAATAAATTATTTACAGTGTGTGGCCATATGAGTACAATTATAATACACTTTACTTTTCAAATCATCATTTCACCTGAGAAAATATACTGGAAAATATATTCTCATAGTCATATAGATATACAACACAAGCTTTTATAAGCTTTAATACCATTTTTCAAATTCAATGATTTCCAACACATATTTACTCGCGAAGTTCCTAAGAATAGGGAAGATTACCCACCCATATAGGTAGCTTCCCTTTGCCCTAACACGTTATGCAGCCGGGTATGACCACATCTGATACCTATCAGGGCACTCACCTTACTCAGTAAGCCCTTAGGCAGAGAGTTTCACTTTGCCTCAATTATTTATCTCCTCAACTCACACAGTTTATTTATCATATTTAACATTCTTTATTTCTCAATTTCCATTTTTTTTTTCATTTTTCATTTTAGCCAATTTTATCATTCTTTCACTTTCGGTTTTCATTTTACTTTCCGGTTGATGAGTATCCTTGGTATCAAATACCAACATCGCATCTGTAACTCATGGCCACCTTGAGGATCTTTCTATCCACGCCATGCTTCCCCCTATGGTCAATGTTGTGCGGCCTGAAGGCTGGATTTAACCGTGGTTGGTCGACTCAGTTAGATCAAAGTATCATATCACATATTGCATTTGTACTACGATTGACCAGCCTATAACCTTGATCCGAACTTAGGGGGCCCAACAACCCTACACAATGGCTCTAGTTAACTGTCATGCCACACGCTCCAAGAGTCCGTGTGGTTGCACTAACACCACTAGCAACGGTACCATGCTCAATATCATAACCATCCATCAGGGTTCACTACCACATACCCGCAATCATTATGCGGTATTGGCATTTCATCAATCATATTCCAGTATATCACAATTCAGTTTAATATAAATATTCTCATCATTTTTTGTGCACATTTCATCATCTCGTAATAACATATATCATATCTCATGTATTTTTCACATTTTCCCAAATTACTCATATCAACAATTTGTGCAAATTCATTTCAATATTTTCTCAGAAAATACCCATCATTATATTTCACATTTTTCAACACATGTTATGTGCCATGCAATTTTCATCTATTATTCATAATATATTAGTTTCAGACTCCAAAGCATCACAAATTAATATTACTCAAATGCCACACTATTTATTTGATATTTGTATCATAATAATTTTTGAGGAAAAATACAATATGGTCATTTTCATATATTAATTCAAACAGTAATTCTAAAAATACTGTTATAATTTATTCCATTTACCTGATTTGCTGAGAGTCTCGTTAGGACCCAAAATCTCACACCCTTGGCGCCCAAAATTCAACTCTTGAAATTTGCATTTTTTCCAGATTAATTAATCTATTTACCCAAAATAATATCCATCTAACCTTCTGTAGGCTCCATATAACTCAAATTAACATTTAAACTAATATTTAACGCCCCCACTTAATTTTCTAAATTTTGCCTGTGAGTTCCAAAATTACACCCGTAGTGCTCAGCTGGACCTTAAATTCCAAAAATTCTACTTCAACTCCAGATGCTTAAGATTTTAGTATTTCTAAATTAATCCTAATTAATTAAAAATAAGCCTCTTAATAACTCCCGTACCCCAAATTTGGGGTTTTGCTCACGATGACCCCACAACAATTCTGTCTCGCTAGACTTGTAGAGAATCATTCCTAGATTCTCGTGGTGGTGTCCGTTCGTCAATTGGGCTTATAATTTGTAAGAAATTAAATAAAAAGGGAAAATTGGCTTACCCTAGGAGATACGTGTACGCTGCTCCTACCACCGATCCGCTCCGGTAGAAATGACGGTAGCAAAGAATGGAGTCCAACGGTATCTTTCGATTTTTGATCGGGCAAAAATCCGTCATGAAATTGAGGAGAGAGGGAGAGAGAATGAGAGGAGAGAGAGATTCTGTGCGCACAGGAAAACAGAAGAAGAAGAAGAAGAAGAAGAAGAAGAAGAAGAAAGAAAAGAAAAGAAAAGAAAACCAAAAGAATTATAACAAATCTCTTGAAGCTTCTAGCTTTAGGAGAATAATAATAATAATAATAATAATAATAATAATAACAATAATAATAATAATAATAATAATATATTTTATTAATAAAAATAAAAATAAATTTTAATTATTTTTTTCTTATTTTTTAAATCCGATTAATTAATTATTTTTTTTTTTTTTGGGAATCACTCCACTAATCTTCTGTATCCCTTTTTGGGGTTATTACAAAATTAGCTAGGATTGAAGCACAGTTGTTAGATATTGAGTTGGTTGTAGCCATGCCAACTCGATCTACTATGAGGTGTAGGAAGGTGCTTCGGAAATTTCTAGTGAACCTTGAGGGGAAAATACTACCAGTTGATCTTGTGATTAAAGATATGTAGGGGTTTGATGTAATAATGGGTATGGATTGACTGAAAGGTAATCACGACAGCATAGATTTCCATTAGAAAGAAGTAATTTTCAGACCCAATACAGATTTAAGGGTTCATGTGTGCTTGCCTTGCCACTGTTGGTTTTAGCTATTCAGGTGAGGAGGTTGCTTTAGGGTGGTTGCCAAGGATATGTTGCTTACAGAAAAGAGTTGCCAAAGGAAGAACTAAAACAAGTTGATATTCTAGTGGTCAGAGAATTTCCAAATATTTTTCTGAAAGAATTACTTGACTTACCATTAGAACGAGAGATTGAATTTACTGTGGATCTACTATCAGGGTCGACACCAATGTCTAAAGCACCATACCGAATGGCTCCAACCGAGTTGAAAGAATTGAAAGATCAATTGCAGGAATTGCTGGATAAAGGATTTATCAAGCTCAGTGTGTCGCCTTGGGGAGCACTAGTCCTATTTGTGAAAAAGAAAGATGAGACCATGAGAATGTGCATAGATTATAGAAAAATGAACAAACTGACAATCAGGAATAAATATCCTCTTCCCAGGATTGATGATTTATTTGATCAATTCTAGGGGACCCACGTCTACTCCAAAATTGACCTTTGGTCAGGTTATCACCAGGGGAAATTCAAGGCAGAGGACATATCAAAAACAACCTTTTGAACCCGATACAGGCACTATGAGTTTCTGGTAATGTTGTTCGAATTGAATAATACACTGGCAGTATTTATGGATTTAATGAATCGGGTGTTTCATCAGTACCTGGACCAGTTTGTTGTGGTATTCATTGATGATATACTGGTATACTCGAAGAGCTATTGTTGACCTTATCGGTCACGCCAAGTTTTGATTATGACAAATACTCCTTGTATCTAATGGGCGTTTGAGGTTGTGTGTAGGAACTAAAATTGTTAAGATCCAGATGGGTAGAAAGCAAGTAAAGTTTGAAGACCGATTATCGAGCTTAATTGTAATATATTTCATTTAAGAAAATTGGTCTGTAATAGTAATTAGGACATTTGGTTTGTAATAAACTCACACATCACTTGCATGATTTATTATGTAAGCTCAAACCAAATACAACCTAAAATGACCTTGGTTTGACTTTAGGGTTTTCCCGTAGGTCAACCTTCGACACAAGATTCTTTCGGTGTCACTATTTTGGACATAAATGACCCTAAGACACACACATTTGCATCTATGTATGTTAGGCACTTGAATAGGGTTTGTATGTTTCAAAATGGGACCGAAATGCACCACACTTGGTGCACTTTCGGTCAACCAACCAACATAGTTCATTTTGGCTTGGTCGACCGAACCGAACCTAGGTCAATAGTTGACCAAGGTCCTAGTCGACCGAACTAGGTAGTTCAAAAAACCTCGATCGACCAAAACCTCCCTGGGTCAACATTTTGACCATTTGGTCGACCGAACCAGTTTTGTACTCCAACTACCTAGTCAATCAAGGGTCCTCGGGAGAAATCCCAACAATATTGTTGACCGAACCAGCTAGTTCAAAATGGTCCGGTCGATCGAACCTTGGTAAAATAGGAAAATCACCTTTGGAAGAGGACTTTCAGTCAATCGACCATTTAGTTCAAAATACTCCTGGTCGATCGAACCATATGAGATCTGGTCGACCGAAACCTTTCTGGTCGACCGGACCTCTCAGGTTGCCCTGATTTTTACCGCAATTAAACATTTTTTAAACAGGGTTAAAATATTTGAAATGTCATTAAACTTCCCTAATAATACCCAATAGGTCCCTAACGGTTATATTTCTTCCCATGTCTATATATATGTGATCATTTGTGAAAATTAGGCATGATGAGCTACCTTGATTAGGGAGAATTCTCTGATAATCCAAAAACATATACTACTTATTTTTGAGCCTTATTCACTCATGCTTACCTTCTATTAGTGCCTACGATCATTTGTAAGTGGATTGAGTGTTTGTTTCCATAGGTTTGCTCTCATTGCCTTGATTGATTGACTTGATTTTCTTGAGAGCTAAACCCAATCTTCGGGGACTTTGTTAATAAGTCTCTCCTAAGAAGACTTTTATTTGATCTTCTGAGGGTGTATATTCATTGCAATATCTTGAGAAGATCGTATAGTATTTTGGTTGCAAAATCTCTTCAAAACATTTTCAAATATCTTGTGGTATTTATTTTGATATAGCTTTGAGAAGATATTTGTTCATGTGATAGTGATCTTTGTTGCAATATTCATTCACTTATATATTATTTGTTGAATACAAAGATTATACATCTTTTGCAAACCAAGCATATACATCATTTGATATTTACATGCTTGAGACATCTTGCTGATTGAAATACTTGAGACTTGACATCTTTGTGTAAACTTATTGGCTGAATATATTGTGAAACAAAGATTGCTTGTTTGACACTCTCACGTACGCATTACACTGATAGAACATACTTTTGAGAGTTGAACTATCTAGACCACACTGAGCTTACATATTGAATCATATTGTGGTGTATGTTATTGCACGTATTTGGGTACATATATGCTTTACACGAAAGTACAAACACTGTATCATTTGATTAAATACACATTTTTTGTATTTCCAGGCATGGGTCGAAATAGGGAGACTAGCTCTGGAATAGTCCCGGATTGGCTTAGACCCGGTTAGGAAAGCTTGGTGCGTCGTCCTGTTAAGGTGTGTAGGTTGAGGTTAGCCCTGTGTTAATTTGACCTAGTTGTAATCGGTGCCGCTCCACCCTTAAGTGAGCTGTTAGTGGAATCCTCTAGCTTGTGAGTTAGAGGCGAGGACGTAGGCACAGTTGGTCGAACCCCAATAACATATCGTGTGTTTGTTTATATTTCTGCATTCTATTTTTACCGCACATGTATGTTATGGGAGAATGATGCGTATGACTTAATTTCCCACATTTTATTTATCTACGCATTTGGAAATTGCATAAACTAACCCTAGGTTGTGTATATATTGTTGTTGGATAAATTAACCTAGGAGAAAAAAGTTTTAAATTCCAATTCACCCCCCATATTGGGAGTACACCAATTCTAACAGTTATGAAGAGCACGAGGATCATCTGAGGTTGGTGTTATAGATGTTAAGGGAAAAGAAATTATATGTCAAATTCAAGAAATGTGAATTCTGGTTGAGGCAGGTTACTTTCCTCGGGCATGTGATTTCTGGGGACGACATATCAGTTGACCCAAGTAAGATAGAGGCAATGGTGAGTTGGGCCAGGAAATGTCATGGAGGTTAAGAGTTTTCTGGGTTTGGAAGGCTACTACTGACACTTTATGAAGGGTTTTTCAAGATTTTTGGGTCCGCTAACACGACTCACAAGGAAAAATGTGAGGTTTGATTGGATTGATGATTACGAGCAAAGCTTTCAGGAGTTGAAGCAGTGGTTGGTCACCACCTCGGTGTTGGCTATTCCATCAGGAGAGGATGGATTCGTATATACAGTGATGCGTGTCAGAAGGGACTTGGGTGCGTGTTGATGCAGCACGGCAGAATTATTGCATACCCCTCTAGGCTGCTTAAAGAATATGAGAAAAACTATCTTGTGAATGATTTGGAATTAGATGCAGTGGTGTATGCTCTCAAGATTTGGAGGCATTATCTGTATGGAGGGAAATGTGAAATCTTCACGTACTACAAAAGCCTAAAGTATTTCTTCACCCAAAAAGATTTGAATATGCGGCAGAGAAGACGGTTAGAGTTTATCAAGGATCATGATTGTACTATCAGCTATCACGCAGGGAAAGTAAATGTGGTGGTTGATGCACTGAGCAGGAAAACAGTAGAAGCAATAGTGTCAGCAGTGGAGATTCAGCGCCCTATCAAGATGGATTTGGAGAGGTTAGGTGTGGAGCTGATAGAGGGCAGTCACTATGCATTTATTGCTAACTTGGTGTTACAACCTACATTGAAAAAAAAGATTAAAGTTTCCCAGAGAACTGATCCAGAACTAATAGAGTTGATAGAGAAAGTGCAAGACGGGTAGGAAGAAGAGTTCAGTATATCAGATGACAGAACCTTGCGGTTTCGTACCAAATTATGCATGCCTATAGATGCTCATATTAGGAGAGTTATCTTGGAGGAGGCTCACAAATCCTTATACACCATGTATCTAGGTAGTACTAAAATGTATCGGTATTTATGGGAATCCTTCTGGTGGAGCAGCATAAAGAAGGAGATTGCTGAATTTGTAAAGCAGTGCTTGACATGCCAACAGATAAAGGTTGAGCACTAGAGACCTACAGGACAGTTGCAGCCACTCTACATTCCTGAGTGGAAATGGGATCACACTTCTATGGATTTTGTAACAGGGCTACTGCTAGCACAACAGAGACAAAATGCTATTTGGGTGGTCATAGATCAACTAATGAAGACCGCTCACTTCATCCTTATCAAAGTCAACTATTCTATGAACAGGCTAGCAGAGTTGTGTATTCAGTAGATAGTTCCCCCCCATGGTGTGCCGGTATCCATAGTCTCGGACCATGACCCCTGATTTATGTCACAATTTTGGAAGAGTTTTCAGGAGGTTATGAGGTCACAGTTAGCATTTAGCACAAATTTTCATCCTCAAACTAATGGGCAGATAGAGAGGACGATTTAGATATATAAGGATATGCTACGAGCTTGTGTGCTAGATTTTAGGGGTAGCTGGACCCAATATATGCCACCAGTTGAGTTCACATATAATAACAGCTATCTGGCCAGCATTGGCATGACACCTTTCGAGACATTGTATGGTAGGAGGTGTTGTTCTCCACTATACTGGGATGAAGTAGGTGAGAGGCAAGTTTTACGACCAGAATTGGTGCAGCAGGCGTACGATAAAATCCGACTAATTAAAGAAAAAAGCAGTGCAACTCAGAGTCAGTAGAAACGTTATATAGATACTCACCACTGGGAGTTAGAGTTTGATGTGGGAGATCGGGCATTCTTGAGGGTAGCTCCACCGAGAGAAGTTATGAGGTTTGGTAAGAAGGGTAAGCTAAGCCCTAGGTATAATGGCCCATTCGAGATACTTGAGAGGGTGGGGTCCTTTGCCTACAGACTAGCTCTGCCACCAACTTTGTCTAGAATACATGATGAAATTCATGTTTCTATTATGAGGAAATACATCCCAGACCCATCCCACGTGATTAGTTATGCAGAGATAGAGCTCAGGGATCACTGGCATATGAGGAAGCACTAGTGCAGATCTTAGACAGTAATGAACAAGAATTGCATACCAAGAAAATTCAGTTAGCAAAAGTCCTGTGGAGGAATCATGACATAAAGGAAGCTTCGTGAGAGCTTGAGGAGGAAATCAAATAGAAATACCCACACCTATTTAATGGAGTACAATATTAATCAGTATTATTTAAATAAAGTTAATTTTGATTTATTCAGCACAGAGTGATGAATGTATAGTTGTATTTTAGATCATAGGATAGATAGTGTTTTGGTTTTGAGAGAGTTTTCTTTTATGGGTATATTTGTAATCTCTTAGAACCGTTTATGTAACCACGGTATTCCTCCGCCATAAGTGAGGGTAATTAATAAAATAAGTAGCTTATTTCTCTCAATGGATGGTGTTCAATACAGATAGCGAATTTCGAGGATGAAATTTTATAAGGACGGGAGAATGTAGTAACCTGGATGATTATGGGAATTAAATAATAAAGAAGTGAGAGGAAGAAGGAAATTTTAAAGGGGACGCAACAGGGTCTCGATATGGACGCGTGTCTTATCGACAAGAGTTTACCGAGGGAGTGTTTTCGGGGCCTAAAACTCATCGACGAGGGTTAGGTGTTTGTCGACGAACTCCCTTCTTGGACTCGTAAACGAGGTGACGTGGCTCGTCGATGAGGCCACGTGGCAAGAGGACTATAAATAGCCAAAAATGACATTTCAGTGGAGAAACTCATTTTTCCTGTTTCCTTCTCTCTCTAGCTCGGATCCTCTCTCATTCTCTCTAGATTTCTCGCCCCGTTTCTCCCCGTTTCGAAGATCAGAAGCCACTACGTTGATCCTGGGGAGATTCGTTACAAGTCTGCTAGAGTAGATTGTTAGTTTGGACATTTTAAACATCATCCCAAAATCAGGGTAAGTAGATTATTTAGGTATTTTTAGTATTAGCAGGCTTATTTGAGTCCATATTTTGTAATATATAAGAATATATTGAAGTTTTGTGGAGTAAAATTTGGGTGTTATGTTTTTAGGGTTAGGGTATTTTTGAGACCCTGCAGGCATGGGTTGAGAACCCCAGTAGGTATTTTTATAGGAACCCAAGTATATTAAATTTTAAGAAATTTTGAATAGGCAGGTTCAGGAAATATGAGTGGATAATTTTTTGGGGAAATTCAGTGATTCATTGAGAAATTTGTATAAATGTATTATTGCAGGATTTCGAGATTGGTACACCGAGAACGTGAGGGTAAAGTTAGAGGCGAGCCTCCTAGTCAGATAGGTAAGAGAAATATGCTATACTAGGAATTTTAGTATGGTTATCAGAAAATTATATGTTTTACTAGATTATTGTTCAGTTCACAAATTATTAGTGTATCAGAAAATACAGATTCTTGAGAATGAGATTTTATTTATTTAGTTATGTGGCATGAGCTCGTAATAGATTGGTACAATATTTATGCAACTTTCAAATATCATGTTTTACAATATATTAGTAGAAAATAACATTATACAATTTTCAGACTACTATGATTTACAGTATTTACACTTTACCATGATTTCCATAACTTTAAAGCTATAACACTATGATAATATAGTTTGTACAGTTCAGATAATATAGGTCAATTATTATAAATATTTTAGTTCAATTATTACAGTATTTTCAGATCAGTTTATGGTGTTATGGTTATTTGAAATCATGATGAAATGGTAAGATAATACATATATATACAGTATTCGACCCTGACAAATTAGTTTAGTTATCAGCAGAGCACAATACCGTTGCTATTTCAAATCAGTTTACTAGCTATCGTGCCACGAAGTTTGTGTCAGGGCGGGGCTAAGGATTGGTGGAGTGCAGTTTACCAGTTACCGTGCCACGGCGTTTGCATTAGGGCCGGGCTGAGGATTGGTGGGGTGCAGTTTGACTTATCCTGGTAAGCCAATCAGTGTTAAGTCCCTCCTACGGGCAGCATAATCTTGTCATGAGGGGTTAAATCATGATGTACATTTTTTTAGTGTATTATCATAGTTATTTTTATGTGTATGGATTTACAAAAGAACAGCAGATATTCTATAGTATTAGAATTAAGAATAAATAGTACTCAGAGATATGAGTTGTATTTTTAAATTATATGGATGTACGATGTACTATGAGATGTTTTACCAGCTAAATTTAGTTTCAGTTATTTGTCAGTATAATATGTTTGAAAGCTCAGCTGCCATGCACTGGTAACAACATATTTCCTCTTAGTGATCGTTATCTCATCCCAGTGATTTAATATTTTTCAGGTGATCCAGTTAGGCGAGCGGATCGGGCTTGCAAATAGAGAGGGCGAGTACACTACCCTATTTGTTGGGTAAGTGTATAGAAGAGATAGTATTTTTGAGTAGATTATTCTAGGGTGATGTGTATATATGTGTGTATGGTTTGGGAAGAGTTACTAAATTCTAGTATTATTTATATGGATGAATAGTTTTATATTTTATATTTTTTTGCTGCATAGGTGTGTAATATAATCAGTTTTTCCTCAGTGCTCACTTGGGGCCTAGAAAGTTATAACAAATAATTCAGGAGTATCATAATGTTATGTTTTGCAGTTTATTTAAAAAAAAAAATGGTATAATTTTTGGGTTGTTACATTGGGACCTAATAATATTTGTTCAAAAAGGTCCAATACAAAATAGGCTACGCTAATCCACAAAATTCTTATATTCTGACATTTGGATTGCATAGCTAAAAATTTATAAAATCATTTTCTCTATATTTACACAACAAGTGGCCACAACAACAAATGTCAAAAATGTGAATAAGAACCATCTAATCATAATAGGTTCATAACAAAATCACATGTATGTTGACATTATATTATGTCTAGCTCAAATTTGTTAAAACATAGGAGTTTTCACCCTTCTTGTTCCTTGTTTTCTATTAGTTAGAGCTAAAAATGCTTTGTTGAAACTATTGATATGCCTTTTTTTTTTTTTAACATAGCCCCAATTTTATTGATAGTCCTCGCTTGTGGTGGAGGAATACCGTGATTACAAGTAGGACACATGGAATTTACAAATAAACTATAAAAATCATCTCAGGCATCAAAATCAATAATAATAATAATAATAATAATAATAATAATAATAATAATAATAATAATAATAATAATAATAATAATAATAATAAATCACTACCATAATCCAACTAAACCAATCCAAACATGTCTATATGGAATCAAAACGAAACAAAACAAACATAAACAAATTACTTGCAAAATGATGTCAATTACCTACAAACAAAAAAGTAGAGGAAAACTAGATGATGTTAATTAAAGACGAAGGATTGGGATGCTCAGTTTATCCATACGAATGAGACCTCTCATTTTACTCGGCTGCACATCACCTACAAAATATCTCTTCGTATTGCCTCCCTCGCCTTGACGAGCCAAGAAATCCGTCACCTAATTACCTTCTCTAAAATGGTGCTTTATAGAGAAATGAAGACCTTGTAACTGCTTCTATAATAATTTCCAAAAGTCCCATAATTACCAAGGGGAACAAATTCTAGATGTGAGCCATCCCACCACCAATTTCGAGTCACTTCCAATACAAATATTTCGATATCCCAACTCTTTACAAAGCCGAACACCACTAGTAAGAGCTTGCAAATCCACTCCATTGTTAGTATAGAACTCAAACTTTTTAGAGAAAGTGGCCTTAATATTACTAGACGAGTCATAGATGATACCACCACCACCACAAGAACCCGTATTTCCTCTACAAGAGCTATCAATATTTAGCTTCAACCCACATACTAGAGGCTTTTCCCAGACCACTTTTCAAGGAGTTCTAAACTTTGATGTTTTTGTTTTCACTTGGAACTCTTCTAATAAATTCTTATCTACAGAGGGCAGAGAACCCTTGACGTCTTCTACAATTTTTGCGAGCCAAAACCTCATAGATAGTCAAACTGCATTCCCCGTGTTGATGTTCGTTCAACTTGAACGCGCGCAGCGAAAGCACACAATCACACATGAATCAATCAACAACCTAATGCAAGCACTAGAAGATGAAATATTCTCAAGAAGCAATCAAACAATGATAAGAAGAATAAAAAACACATATTGAACACATAAAATTTACGTGGTTCGGCAATAGCCTACGTCCACAGGAGTAGCACTTAGGTTTTCCCTATGATAAATGAATCTCACCCTAATAAGGTTACATAAAGATGGTTATATAACATCTAATGTGTACAAAAGTGTTCTAGTAAATCGAACTACATTTGTAGCGATCCCCAGAGGAAAAAACCTCTAGATAAGCCCAATCTACAAGCCCCCGAATTCAAATTACGTCATCTGCATCGACAGTAACCATCGACGGTTTGACCAAACCATATGCGAACCTTACAATTGACGGAACCCTTTGTTGCCTGCTGAAGTACCCAATTGCACTAGTGTAGGAACCCTTTAACACGACCCGAATATCATAGTTTGTCCTCAAGTACTGAGTGGTAGACTATTTACTTAGATTTGCCAATGGTGCACGGGTGTCCAATTTAACATCAACCATACTAAACCTCACCAACACATGATCCCCAAAATCACCCTAAGATAACCAAAATCTCCATGTAGTTTTGTCCATATAGCCGCCCTGAGATAACACCAATCTTCCCACAGTTACAAAGTCACCCTGAGATAATCCCAATCTCCCTATAACTTTAACTTTGCAAATTTCCAACCCAAGAATACTCTTGGAAGCACCCAACACCTTCATGTCAACCTCCTTTTTCAATAGAGTCCCTGACTGATTTACCTCAGTCGAAACCTTTCCAGTAATCGGAATGTCACTTGCATAAAACCACAGAATACCTACCCACTTGCAACCTATCCCCCTCTTCCCCTCAGGGAGCACCACCAACCCCCACGTTTGATTCTTACAATACCTCCATCTCCTCCACTATGACACTTGTCCACCTACCCTTTTCCTGGTCACGCACTGCCTTCTAAAAGGTAGTAGGATCCTTCTTGGTAGTAATGGTTCGATAATACATTAGATCACACCATAGAGGTGGCTTGATAGCGCCTCTGAGCCCATTGTGAACCTACTAGTCTTCTGAGCTCAAACTCTCTAAATTATAACCAAATTCATCCCTACCCTGAGTTTGAAAGTCCATATGCACACAATCTCCTTTTTGCTCTAGTTTATCCTATGATACCATAAGTCTCATGAGTTAGAACTCCCTGCATTCTTGGCCTGAGTCTCCAAGTTCACCTGCATAACATGCCCATTGCTGCTATTGTAGCTTTCTAGCACCAATTTCTCTTCATCTACCTAAGTTTGTTATCCCATGGTTGTAAAACCTAAAACCATGTCTCTACCAATCACCACCTTGTTTTCCATTAGATCACCAAGCTTGAACTTATCATTCTTATATACAAGAAAGATGCACTGTCTAAACATAACACCAAGCCTAAATCCCACCTCACTAGAAACGTGCATAGCCGGACCTCCAAAGTGTATCGCATAACCAGTCCAAGCATCTCTTGCAACTCTACCATCTAGTGATACCTTTGGCGATTGATTAATCTAGAAACACGCCTTACTCACTGACATCACCAAAAAGTCCTTTGCAAGCCCTGCATACATCATGCCTTGCTTACAAAACTCCTTAAATGCCAGCGTACTCAGAACCAATATCTAACCTGACGAACTCTCTCCTGGTTTGGTACTCCACCTTAGCCACAAGTTATACCTAGAAAACGACTCCAACTTGTGCCGCATGAGATACCCCCAGACCTTTAGTGATAACCTCATGAAATTCCCATGTCTAACCCGTGATGTTGTCCTCGACAGTCCCAAAACATCCACACCAATGTAGTTAAGAACACCCACCGTTTTGTGTGTGGTTACATTACACAAAATAGAATTTCCTGACTTAGAACTCTTAGCTGTAGCTCCACCTACAACTGTGTTACCCTGCAGTGCATAGAGATTCTTAGCTATCCTCTATCCCTTCATCACCATCAATACTCTAATACACACCATCATCGTCCTGCCTTTGGACTTGTAACTATACCCGTCACAATCCAAAGCACCCAATGATATCACGTTCTTTTGTAGATCAGGCACATGCCTTACCCCACACAACGTCCTTACCACACCGTCATACATCTTGATCCTGATATCCCCCATTTCGATAACTTTGCAAACCACACATTTTCCCATTAGAACAGAACTAGGACTCACCAATCTTTAAGTGGTGAACTACGCTTTGTTTGGTATCATGTGAAAAGAACAGCCCAAGTATAGGATCCAAGAACCCGTGAGACATTTTGAACCTAATGAAATAGTAAGCATCTCACCATTACTACTTCCTGAGTCCTATTCTTCAACTACATTCACAAATTTTTATGAACCCCCTTGAGCTTTTGCCTTCCCCTTCTCCCACTTTGGACATTCTGTTTATGTACCTTAGTTTCCCACACTTAAAATAGCGAACATCCTTATTCCTCTTGGATTGAGTTTTATTACCACTCAGTCCACTCTAGGATTTGCCTCTCCCACAATCCTGATTACCTTGCGCCACGAGCCCTTCACCATGTGAACCCTCATCATTGGTCTTCTTCCTTTGATGGAGCCCTAGCAATGCACTCGTGATGTCCTTTAACTCAAGGGTTTCTTTCCCCCAAGTCAATGTTGTAACCATATTCTCTTACATAGGTGACATAGGTAGGGAATTTAGCAACATCAATGCCTTCTCCTCCTTCTTGAACTTCACATCAACTCACCCCAGATCACTAATGATTTGATTAAATGTGTTGATGTGCTGAGAAAAGTTTGAACCCTCCGCCATCTTAAGCCAATAAAGCTTTTTCTTAAGATACAACTTGTTTGAAATAGACTTGAGCATATATCAGCACTCTAGTTTCAACCAAACCACCACCGGTGAGTCCTCATCCATGATGTGATACAACATGTCATCGGCTAGACATAACCTGATCATGGAAATCGACTTTGCTTCAAGCTTCTTCCAACTTGTGTCGTTCATGTCATCCAACTTCTTTCCATATAATGCCTTCAACATCCCTTATTGCACAAGTAAATCTTTCACCCTATGTTGCCAAAGCCCGAAATTACTAATTTCATCGAACTTGTTCACATCAAACTTAATCGAAGAGACCCCGGCCATTGTAGGTTCAATAGCTCTAATACCACTTGTTGACATTCGTTCAACTTGAACATGCATAGAGAAAGCACACAATCACACACGAATCAATCAACAACCTAATGCAAGCACTCGACGATGAAATATACTCAAAAAGCAATCAAATAATGATAATAAGAATAAAAAAGTACAACTAGAACACACAAGATTTACGTGGTTCGGCAATAAACTACGTCCATGAGAGCAGCACTTGGGTTTTCTCTATGATCAATGTCTCTTACCCTAATAGGTACATAATGATGTTTATATAACATCTAATGCATACATAAGTGTTCTAGTAAACCTAAGCTACATTTGTAGCGATCCCTTAGGGGAAAAACCTCCAGTTAAGCCCAATATACAAGTCCCCGAATTCAAATTACATAATTTGCGCCGACAGTAGCCGTTGACAGTTTGGCTAAACCATCGATGGTTTGGTGTTGAGAAAAAGACTTCCTGCAAACTCCTCTCAAGCAATTTTTTGTCGCTTCATGTAGCTTTCTTCGGTACATACGATCTGCTCTAAATATGAGCCACATCCCCAAAACCCTAACTCATTATCATCCATGCGGGCTTATAATGTTGATATGCCTCATAGGCTTACAAGCCACTAAAAGTTATTCAATCTTGAATTGTGAGCCCACTCTTTATCTTCCACCTCTCAAATTTCCATGTCTAAATTAGGAAATTAAGAGAAAAAAGAGAATTTGAGCAAATAAGAAATTTTATTATATTTGAGGTTCATTGACTACAAATCCTTTATAGTCCAAATAGTAGATGAAATTTTTAGTACATTGTAATAAGTTAGTTTGAATGGAATTTCATTTCGTGGATGACACGTGACAATCATCATCACCACCACATGGCAGCCTAGGTCGTTTCTCTCTCTCTCTCTCTCTCTCTCTCTCTCTCTCTCTCTCTCTCTCTCTCTCTCTCTCTCTCTCTCTCTCACTGTATGAGTGACCTCACAAGCCTAAGCTATTATGATACTATTTTTCTAAATCAAAATGCCTACTTCATAGTGGGGTTGCAACCCCTATAATGACATTAAGGAGAGCCACGCTGGATTGCATTATTAATATCATCATTGGAGTTACATTACTTCTTAGTCAGGGATAAAAAAGCATTATCTTTCTATATCAAGATGTCTACTTCATCCGCTTCATTTCTATTGGCATATGGAAGTGTTACTTCAATATAAGACTTTCATTTTCATAAAACTTAAAAAATCATATAGTTTTTCAAAGAAAAGGAAAAAGTGCTGGAACATCAAAGCCCTTATTTGTTAAGGATATAATAGGGTGCCTAACATTTTATCCACTCATAATTAGGTCAATTAACCAAGATTTCTAGTTAGTATACCTTTAGAAGTCAATATTTGTTTATGTCTGTTGATATAAGTGTCCAATCGTGCAATAGAAGTTGGTAGGTAGTGACTCTAAACACATTCTTCTACTTCTTCTTTTTCTTATTCATTCTCAATTTTCATTATCTTATTATTTTATTTATGTTGTTAGGCATGGATCATGTGTCCAAACTGAGGACTTTAGTCTACCAACTCTGGACTAAAGAACTAGTAAAAATTGACTAAGTGCTACATAGAAGTTCTTTACGTGGGTACGAGAGGGGGGAGGGGTAATCAAATTCTCAAATAAAAGGCATCTAGAAATTGATGTGCCCTCATGAGGATGACCTAGTATTTACACTAGTAATTTCAATCTATGACATAAAGAGCCCTTTATGGTAACAAAATCTTGGAAAATATAATGTATACCTTCAACATAATGAACAGTAACCCTTGAATCTAGTGACACAATTGAAAACCTTGACTCTCATCATAGGATTTGTGATACAACCCTAGTGATGATATTAAGGACAACCACAAGAAAGACCAAATATAATTGTGACTTCCTAGTGGTAGAACTCCCTTGGCACAAGGCCATTTGAGGTTAGCCTAAACCCCTTAAAGACAATCACATCAATATAATATTTGATGGAAACCAATCTAGCATACTATTGGAGAACTTGGATTGGTGGTGGGGTGAGGGAGGGGTGGGACTTGTTAATTACTACACAATGCTATGTAGCAAAATTAAAGAAGAAGGTTAGAAATGAAGTAACTAGTTATTGAAACTCCTCCCCTTCTCTAGAAGATCAGGCATGGCTTTAGAAGGGGATGAGAGGGGATTCTATGCCTCTTTGAGGATTTCTCTAATGATGAGAGACTTTCCTTTATTCCTTTTACTAAAGGAAGTCTTATAAAAACAAAATGTTGACTTTTTAAGTCCGATTCCTATTTTGATTATGACAAACCACAACATCTCACTTGTGTGTCAAGTGTATGAACATGTTTACAATTTTAGAAGCACAAGTGACAGATGTAAAATGGAAGTCATGACACACCTAATCGAGCATATCTTAAGGCGTATTCCATGAATTTGCAGAGAGCATAAGACTGAAGACTTTATGTTTTTAAGTTCTAATAGTAATTAGGTTTAATGTGTGCATGCATTCCATTTGAATTTAATTTGAAGCCCAAAAATGACCATAAATTGACCTTAGGGAATCAACATTTTCATGAAAAACCTTTTACTTAAAATATTAAAACCATTCAAAGGTTTTGAAATGAATTTGAAGTCAAGCAACCAGCTCCTAAGCCCCAGTTGACCGACTAGTGCACTTAACCAAAATATATTTTTAGTAAAGCCCCAGTTGACCAACAAGACCAAATGGCCAAAATGTAAAGCCCCAGTTGACCAGCTTCTCAAAAACCTATTTGGCCCAGTCGACCGCCCTTAATACGAAGGACGATTCGACAGACCAGATCATAAGGCCCAGTCGACCGAAACTCGGTGAAATGGAAATCGCCTTAGGTCCAGTCGACTAGACCATGTCCTAGTCGATCAGAAGTCTCATGTTGAGCCGTTATTGAGCTCCCAACGGTCACACAAATTTAAAATAAAATATTATTTTATTAGGCAACGGTCATTTAATGGCTATAATTTGAAAATATCGATAAATATCAAGCTTAAACACTTGGAAAATGTTAGAAAAATTATTGGGAGTATACTTGCATATTCTTTAATTCCCAAACAATTTTTCTTACTCATTTTGAGCATCAAATTCCCATTTGTCGTTTACTCTTTTCAAAATTCTTTTTGGAGAAATTTTTTTAAGGGTTTATTGGAAAGCTTGGCCATATATTCTTTTATATAGATATTGCCTAAAGGCTTCCTTACTCCTTTGAGATTCCAAAGATCATAATTCTCCTATTCTTCTTTTGAAAATATTTTTGGAGTAAATATTTAGGGGTTTTCTTGAAAAAGGCTTGAGCTTATATCAACTCATATATATATATTGCTCGAAAGCCCTTTTCTTTACTTTTGTGACATTTCAAAGATCAAGTTTTTCCTATTTTCGTTTTCAAAACTCTTTTGGAGAAAAACTTGTGAGTTATGCAAGAGAGCCTTGAGCATATATTATCTCATCTATATAAATTTCTTGAAAGACATCTTGATTTTTTGAAGGTCAATATAAAGGAAATCATTTTCCATACTCTCAGTTTTACTTGAAAAATATTTTGAGAGGATTTCATTTACTCTGTTGACTTTATAAGTTAGATCCCATTTTTGATTATGACAAATCCAAAGTACCTTACCCGTGCATTGAGCCTGTGAACAGGATCATCATTTAGCATGCGCGGTTGGTAAGGATACATTGGAAGCCATAAGGAACTGAAAGTCATTATCACCTAGCGTATGGCAATGGCAATACGAAGGGCAAGAGTTGAAGACATTTGTATATCTGTTGTAAATTGCATTTGAGTTTGGTTTGTAATAATTTGCATATCATGGATCATAGGGTTGAATTCTCAAAGACCATAGATTGACCATTAGGTTCAAAAACCCTTAAATTAAAATGCTATAACTCATACACAAAGGGTTGACAATTTTTGAAACAAAAGCAGGGCCAAAAATCATATTTTAACTAGCCTCGGTCGACCAACCCTTGAGTGTTCAAAACACCTTAGTCGACCAACCTATTATTTAGGGATTTTATATTGCTCAACCAACCAACCGTTTTAAACTAAAAATTGCTCAACCGACCAGCCTTTAAAATTTCTCATTTATGAACCCTCAGCTGACCGACCTTTGTGCCGTAAGTGTGTTTAGATGACTGGCATTGTTCACTCAGCAGACCGACCTTACTCCTAATCGACCGAACCTACAAAGGTTCGGAAAATTACCTTGGCCAGCTGACCGGCACCTTCCACGGCTGACCGCCCTGCGAAAAATTCAAATTCTTAACTGAGGTCAGCTGACCGGCGAAGCCGTGGGTTGACTGAACCTCTCGGGTTCTCAAAATGTTACTGCGTTAATCCAAGTTAAATTTTAATTAAATAAATTCTAAAGTTCCCCACGTGTCCCCAACGGTCATAATTCTTGGGAATTCTATATATACCCCATCATAACTCTTGATTAGCAACGAGATGAGCAAAAATTCTCTCTGAAAATTCCTTGTGCTATTATTGCTTATACATTTTGAAATTCAAGTACACTTTAAGTCTCTTTTATTTTTCCTTTGCAAAATCATTTTATGAAGAGAGCTTTATTTGTTTATCCACTTCATTTGCAAACTTATTGCAACTTGAATAGTGATTGATTTTCATTCTTGTGGGCTTATTCTCATATCTTTCAAAGGTTAATACTCTCTCATACTCATTTGTATTTGAAAAATATTTTGAGAGTTTGTCTTGAGTATTTCCCAGAATATTTCATTCATAAATATTATTTGGTAAAACTCTTTATATCTTGTGAATCTTTGCATCCTCATTGCAAGATCCAAAAACTTGTTTTTGTGCTTATTGCAAAAATACTTTTGTGAAGCTAATCTTCATTAGCTCCTATAGTTTATTGTTGAAAATTATTTTTGGGGAGATAATGTTATTTGAGGTTTAGATCTTTGAAAAGCACTTACTGATTTCTATATATTTGAATCAAAGATCATCTTTATCATCATCTCTCACATTACTTGATAAATACATTTATGAGAGACAAATTTGAAATACTCTACTGAGCATTAATTCTTATTGACTTTTTTAGTATGATCCCTATTTTGATGCTGACAATCCACCAGTTTCTTATGTGTGTTTTTAAGTGCTTGAATAGGTTTAATATTCAACACACACATAAGGAAAAAGGGAAATGGAAGCCAGAAGACTTAAAGTTTACTTCAATTGGCGTATTCCATTGAGAGAAGAGCAATGAAGAGGAAGAAGAGAACATTTAATTTTAATTTGTATTGCATTTGATTTTATTATTTGGTCTGTAATAATGCATGCATATGCATGATATGGATTGTATGCTCAGATTGACCATAGATTGACCTTAGGGATTATCTTCGGTCGATCGATGTTGGATTTTTGGATTTAATGCGCAATGACCTTAGATCAACCCTAGGTCCCTACACATCACTTGCACAAATCCCCTATATATTAAAAATCATACCATATGTATTAGGGGTAAACTCTAGCAAGAATCTGGACCTAAAATAAAATTTGAAAGGGTCTCGGTCGACTAAACCCAGTTGTGTATATTCAGCTTAGTCGACCGAACCATTCTAGGGTTAATAGTTTGACTAAGGTTCAGTCAACCAAATGTTTTTGAACGTATCTCCCATAGTTGACCGAACTAGCATGTGTCTGACCCCCAATAGTTCAGCCGATCAAATGTTCAGTTCATTTATGATTGAGTCGACCGAACCATATAAACAAAAGATTGAATTTCAAATATGGTCGACCGAACCTTGCATGTTTTCAAAATCGACTTAATCCAGTTAACTATATCTATAGTTCAAAAGTGCCTTGGTCGACTGTACTTTTCAATATAGTCAACCGAACTTAAAATACAGTCGACCAAAACTCTTGGGTTGGAATTTTTTAAAAGCACTAAAACGTCATTAACTTTTAATTAAACTTTTTCAAAATGCCGAGTGTGTCGCCGATGGTCATAATTTTTGAAAAATCTATAAATACCCCCTCATAACTCCTAGTTAGTAACTTTGATTAACCCAAATTTTCTCTCTAATCCATTGTAAATCAAAGTTCCCCCAAAACTTTTTTTATTGTCAAAATCTTTCTTTTAGGGCAAAATCTTTTATACAAATCTCTCCAATTCTCTTTCGTTCTTTTATTTCAAAATTATTTTTGAGGAGAGTATTTCATTTAGAGCATTTTATTTGCATATACTCTCACTTAGCACTAAATATTTGAAAAACATTTTTGAGAGTATTGCTTAGGTTTTCTCCTGATTCTTTCTTTGATAAATATTTTTGGGAGAAAATTATTTTTAACAAAAATATTTTCTTGAGCCTAAATTCCTAGATTCTCCAAATATTCTTTATTTGCAAACATATATATAGGAGAACAATATTATTCATTTTTCATATATATATATATATATATATATATATATATATATATTTTAGTTGTGCAAAATTATTTGGTAGCACCCTTACTCTACTGAGCATATTTCATATCATATTAGAGTGTATGTATTTAGAGCTTAAATGTTGTACATCTCTGCTTGTATTTAGAAGCATTTTATCATGTACAAAAATGGTTTTTATTGTACCGATTGGGTTCATCCCATTAATTGAACTGGTGAGGCTTAGCCTCGTAAGTGAGACCAATTGGGCTCAGAACAGAATTTGAACTAGGGAGTCTCAACCCCCGTAAGTGAGACAAGTTGGGCTCAGCCTTGTAATTGAGCCGAGGTTTACCTCGCCCCGTAAGGAGAGGTTGTAAGGGCTTCTGCTCCGCCCTTTTAAGTGAGCAGGTTTAGTGGAATCCTTGGGGGGGGGGGGTATGCCCAAGGCGTAGGCTGGTTTGGCCAAACCTCGATAACAAATATCGTGTGTCGTTCTCTCCCTATGTCATTTAATTTATGCCCTTTAAATTCAGTATGTGTATGCTTGTTCATTTATGGTTATAATTATTTGCATGCACACTTTTATTTAAATGAGACATGCTGCATGTGTATGTTCACACTTATAGCTTAATCATCTTACATACATGACCATAATTAAAATGAGATATGATATGTGGTGAATCGGTGAAACGTTTAAATTAGTGAAAAAGTTTTTGAAAAACAATTCATCCCCCTCTTAGGATCACACCAATTCCAACAATTTTTATCATACAAGAGTGCATTTGAGCTTAAAGTTGTACGTCATTTGCTTAGTGTAGAAGCACGTTAATTGTACACAAAATATTTATTATTATTGTATTCCTAGTATGTGTTCAGAAAAGGATTGCACTGGCCTGTAACGTGCACTGTATTGGTTCAAACCCGATTAGGAGAACTAGAAGCACTGTCCTGTAAGGTGTAGTTGTAGATTAAGCTTAGCCTTGTGAATGTGAGCTGGGGTATTCCTCGCCTAGTAAGGAGAGGAGGTTGTAACCGGTGATGCTTCACTCGTAAGTGAGCATTAGTGGAATCCTATAAGCTGGTTTGGCTTGAGACAAGGACGTAGGTACAGTCGCCAAACCTTGATAACATATCCTGTGCCACTCTTTCCCTTACTCTCCTTACAGTCCAGTATTTGCATGTTTATATTAACTTGTTCAGATTATTGCTTGAATTTTCATTTGTGTTTGATTGGGGAATACTGGAACTATTATACTTATGCAAATTAATTAAGCTTTTATATATCTGCTGAATTGATAATTGATTAGATAGATCCTAGGTTGAGAAATATTGTAGTTATCAGATTTAACCTAGGAAGAAATTTTAAAATCTCCAATTCACCCCCCCTTTTGGTAATACACCAATTCTATCAATTGGTATCAGAGCCTCGTTACAAAAACTTAACCGCTTGTACTAAAGATCGCAATAGCTTTCATTCGTATATACCCATTCGGAGAGGGACAATCATTTACCAGTCCTCCTTTATTTTGTGGTGTCGATTACACCACTTGCAAAATTAGAATGAGCATATTTATAAAATCAATGGATTAAAGGGCCTGGCAAATGGTGATTAATGGAATTTGTATGCAAACAAATGAAAATGATACTACTTTAGTGCATGTGAATTCAATTGCCATGGACATGCTATATTGTGCTTTAGATTCTAATATTTTTTGTGAAATTATGGCATATAATTGTGTGAGAGAAATATAGGAAGAGCTAGACAAGAGATACAAAGAGGCAAAGAAAGAAGTGATCACCACACTTAAGGATTCACGACCAAACATTCAAGAAGTGGTAATTCATGAACAAAGTGTTGTAGTCAATGAGGAGGTAAACGTATCTTATTCTACCTTGACTACTGATGAATTTGATGATTACTATGCTAAATGCTGCTATACATTATATGTTGAGTCATCTAACTGCCTTAGTGATAAATCTGTTAATCATGCATGCAATGATTCATGTGATAGTTATTGTGATAAATTCTGTGATGAATCTTGCAATGAGTTTAATGACGAAAGCATGTTCTTTAACGAAAAGCTAGAAAAAAACTTTATTTAAAATGTAGAAGCTTCTAGTTAGGATGCCTAAACATAAAACCTTCCTGATAAATAAAAATAAAAAGGTGGCAAATCATTTAAAAGAATTAAAAGAATATCATGCCACTCTAGAGAGGAAAAAGGTTGAAAGAATTTTGAAAATCATTTGCTTAGAAATAAAAATTGAAAATTATCCTGGAATGATTTTCAAATCCACAAGTAAAAAGGCTAACTCAAATAAACCCTTAAAAGTTAAAGAAAATAATCTTTTCAAAAAGGGTTCAAGACTATCAAATAAATCCCATAGTCATTTCTATGCCTCATCGAGCAAAGATAGAATAAATAAACATGATCCTTCACATATATACAAAACTTGCCTATCTTGTAAAATGAAAGGGCATATCCGATATAATCATCCACTTAGAGATGCCCGAGGCTTAGATAAGCAAATGTTATGGGTAGTCAGGAAAGCAAACCTTTTAGAACCAAAGGAAGAATGGGTTCCAATAGGTATTACACAATCACATATTCTCCTATTTTCATTTTGAAAAATATTTTGGAGAAAAACTTGTAAGTTATACAAGAGAGCCTTGAGCATATATTATCTTATCTATATAAATTGCATGAAAGGCATCTTGATTTTTTGGAAGGCCAAATCTAAAAGAAATCATTATCCATACTCTTAGTTTTACTTGAAAAATATTTTGTGAGGATTTCATATACTTTACTGATCTTCATTCTAAAATCATTTATAAGTGCATATATATTTTCATTTGTACAGATTAGCTTATTGAAGAATCAATTCCTTGTACAAAAAATTTATTTTTCATATCCTTTGTATCCCTGCGATTCGAGTAGTGAACCGTGCCAGGCATGGGGTATCGCCTGGAGAGGAGGGCTCCATTCTATTCAAGGAGTGCCGAGCATGGGGTATCGCTTGGAGAGGTTGATCCGCCTATAAGGAATGTTGTAAAGGGGGTCTCCACTCTGTAAGGAGTGTTGTAAAGGTTTGCTCCACCTGGTTAATGGAGCGGTATAGTGAAATCCTTAAGCGGGTTGGCTTGAGGCAAGGACATAGGCGGGTATAGCCGAACCTCGTAAAAATCGTTATGTTTGTTTTCTCTTTCCCTCCCTACACTCATTATTTTTCTACACTTGTATGCTTATGTTTAATTTTTTGTGATTACTGTATATGTTTTGAATAGTTGCATACTTAAATATTTGTGGGATCTAATACTAGTTATAAAAATTTTAGGCTTGAGGCTTACCAGCTGTTGTTTTAAAATTAGGGCATAGAGTGTGTAACAACCCAAAAATCTATACCATTTTTTTTCAGTTAAACTTTACTATATACTGAATTTAATTTACTCTGATACCCTTGGATTTACTACTATAACATCTTAGGCTCCAAATGAGCACTGAGGAAACCCTATTCATTTTGCACACCTACGCAGCGGGAAAATATAAAACTGTACATCCATATTTACAATACTAGAATTCAATAATTTCCCAAAATATGCATACACAATAACACGTCTCCCAGTAACATTCACAAAAAAACCTAGAAAACTACCCAAAAACACATCTCTCTAAAAACACTTACCCCACGACCAGGCTAGTGCAACAATCCTTCTATCGGCGAGCCTGATCTGCTCGTCTAGTTGGATCACCTGAAAAATGTTAAATCATTGGGATGAGACAACACTCAATAAGAGGAAATATGCTATTACTAGGGTGTGGGGACGGAGTTCCATAAATACTATACTGATAAATATTTGAAACTATAAAAGCTGGTAAAACAATATATACAGTACAACTAGCATCTATTATAGTTTAATATACAACTGTAATATTTGAGTTTTCTACTTTTTCATACTTCTAGTATCATAATATATCTGCTGATACTCTACAAATTTGTATACATATACATAATTGTGATATTTATCCTGGAAAATTGTATGTCATGATTTAACCCCTCATGACAGGGTTGTGCGGCTCGTAGGCAGGACTCAACTCTGGTTGGCCTACCAGGATAAGTCAATTGTAACTCTACCAATCCTCAGCCTGGCCATCTGCAATCTCTCCATGGCACGGTACTTGTATCTACCTCGTCAAATCGGCCACCTCAACCTAGTCTTCTAAGGAGCCTACAATCTCTCCAAGCACGATTGACGAAAACCTCCACACACTATCTGAGATGTGTGGTTGCACTCTGATCTGTAATAGCAACGGTACTGTGCTTTACTGATATCTGAACTGATTCATCAGGGTTTGATACTATATAATACTATTTTCTATATATACATCTTATTGTTTCATCATGATTCCAAAATAACCATAACATCGAAAACTGTTATGAAAATACTGTAATATCTGAATTGTAATAGCCGTAATGATTGATCTGTAATATCTGAACTGTATAAACTATAATATCATAGTGCTATGACTTTAAAATTTTTGGAATCATGGTAATTTGTAAATGTTATAAAATATATATCTATATATATATGCTGTAATTCATAATTCTGTAAAATTTGATAAACATATTTCTGCATAAATATTGTATATCATAGTAATCTGAAAACTGTAGGATTTTTGTACTGATCTGATAATGTCTCATGCCACACAACTAAATAAATAAATATTCCATATTCTGAAAACTGTATCTTCTAATATACAAATAATTTGCGTACCGGATAATAATATGGAAAAACATATAATTTATCGATAAACATTTCAAAATTCCTAGCATAGCATATTTCCCTTACCTATCTGACTGGGAGGCTTGCCTCCAATTCAGCCCTCACACTCTTGGTGTACCAACCTCAAAATCCTGTAATTACATGCATACAAATTCTCCAGTAAAACACAAAAATTTTCAAAAAATCATCATACTCATATTTTCTAGAATCTGCCTATTTGTAACTTCCTAAACTATAATTTACCTAGGTTCCTGGAAAAATAACCGCTGAGGTCCTTAACTTATGCTTGTCGGGTCCCAAAAACACCCTAACCCATAAATCATAACACCCTAATTTTACTACACAAAACATCAGTATATTCTCATACAACATAAAATCTGGGCTCAGATAAACCTGGTAATACTTGAAATATCAAAATAATCTACTTACCTTGAAATTAGGGTGGTGCCCAAACTTCTCAAATCAACAATCTGCTCCAACTAGGTTGTATCCAACCAGGGAGAAACGGATCCGGAAATCTAGAGAGAAGGAGAGAGCACCGAATTTTAAAAAGAGAAAATAAGGGAGAGAGAGATTTTTCATGCTAAATTCCCGATTCTGCGTATTTATAGGTGTCTTGACACGTGGTTTCATCAATAAAGTGAAGAAGGTGGTTCGTCGACAAAGGAAAAGAATTCGTCAACGAACCTATGGGTCTGAAGAACCCCCTCTCGATATCTTTCCATCGACGAACCCTAAACTTCGTTCACGAATCTTAGAAGGAATTTGTCGACGAGGTGAGGACATTCATCGACGAGCCCTGCTTTGCCTCTTTTAAATTTATCCTTCTTCTTTATTATTTAATTATTAAAATTTTTGGGTCTTTACATTATCTCCTCCTTATAAAATTTCATCCTTGAAATTTGCTATCTATTAAACACCATCCTTTAAGAAAAATTGGCTACTTATTTTATTACTTACCCTCACTTATGGCGGAGGAATACTGTGGTTACAACTAGGGTTCTAGAAGATTACAAATATATATACATAAAAGAAAACTCTCCCAAAACCAAAAATACTATCTATCCTATAATCTAATATAGAATTCATACCTTAACTATTCTGCACTGAAATAAATAATATTGATTTTCTCTAAACTATCACCTCTGACTACTACTGATTCCCACCAAATAGCTATGGGTACCTCTGTCGTATCTCCTCCTCTGGCTCCCATGAAGTCTCCTCTACTATGTGATTTCTCTACAAAACTTTTACCAATGGAATTATCTTAGTGCATAATACCTATTCTTTCCTATCTAGGATTTGCACTAGTGTCTCTTTATATGTTAGTGAATCTCTGAGCTCTATCTCTGCATAACTGATCATTTGGGAAGGGTCTGGAATATATTTTCTTAACATGGAAACATGAAATACGTTGTGTATTCTAGACAAAGCTGGTGGTAAAGCTGGTCTATAGGCTACTGGACCCACTCTCTTTAATATCTCAAATAGGCCAATGAACCTAAGACTTAGCTTACCCTTCCTCCCAAATCTCACAGCTCCCTTCAATGGTGCTACTTTCAAAAATACCTGATCTTCAACATAAAACTCCAATTCACAGTGGCGCGTATTGACTCACTCTAAAAATGAGCAACTCGGAAGCTATCCCAAGTATAGGAGTTTAATTGTGTAATACTTAGCCCAAAGGTTAGATCATCTCTTCAGGGAATGCAATCTAATTCCAAATTTTGTCTAATTCCAATAGAAAATAAGAAACAAAAGGGTTACTGAACACAGTTCAGATTCGGGTTTTCTAGGATGCTTGAGATTTTTTTTTTGACAAATTAAAGCAACGTGAAATTTAAATTACGAATCCTAACATACACTAAATTAACAACGAGAAACGATCCTACATTTAATCAGTCAGGCAAGAATTAAATCCCACATTTGAAACTTTGAAAAAAGAAAACTAAAGATGATAGCTTCACTACGTAACTTAAGCATGCAATTTAGGCGCGTAATCACCCCCCCAACTAACATTTTTCTAGTCTCTAGCAAATAACATGAATGAAATCCAAGAAGGTACTTACAAATACTAATTCCAACAAACATGAAATGAATGCACATGCAACACGACCATACCATTTCACATACAGGAATATAACCAAATTACACATAAGCTCATTCATATATAATTCACGCAACTCCAAAGTAAGTCACTTATGCAAGTTTCATCATTATATTGTCATTAAGAACAGTATACTCATATAAAGTTAACCATTAATACAATTCAGAGTTAATGAAATCATATAAATTCGAGTATAAACAGGCAAAATCTTGAGGTGTGTGTAATGTGTATGACTCGTTACACTCAGGATACTAGTGGACACTCATAGAACGATCTTTTTGACTCGGCCTAACTGGTATACTCTCAAAAACACTAATAAAGGATATGTTCACTCATCATATATGAGGAGTGTTGCGATCAAACATCCCATATTGCAAGGAACAAACGCTAAATGTATGGAGTGGACTAGTCTGAAAAAGATCCAGCTTATTTGTGAGGTGCCGGGTCCTTCACCCTAACATCTTCTCACCTACTCACCATATCCAACCAAGACCACCCTAGATCAACCCATTCAAAAACTAGACATGAATATTTTTGAGGCATTAAGTGGTTGAAGAGTCTTCATATGTGGAGAACATCTGTCGTGTCTCTGACTTTTTGTTGTAGTTGTGTGGAGTAGGTATTAACCTTTCACTTTATGTGCATTTCTATTTTTCCTTTTTCTTTCTTCTGCTCATTTTTCAATTTATTTCTTTTCATGGTCAATTAGGACCATCATTACACTTCTTTTGTTGTCTTTATACCACCCATGTGAATTAAGCTAGAACAAGAGTCCATGAACTAAGTCTATTTCTAGGGGTGGCTCAGCCTTCACAGCTTGAGTTGGCTATAAGACCTAGGTTTCTATCTCCCCACTTGATGTCATCTCTAGGCTAGCAAGTCAAAAACCGAGACTAGTGTACAAAGAGTATCTAGAAAAAAAAAAGGGAAAGTTGAGTTTCATGAACTCCGAGCTGATGTCAAAAACTCAAAACAACAATAAATGGCTCAACAGTACCTCACGAGGTGTCAAAGTCGCCACGGGCGCTTTCTCAGTGCTCACAAGGAACCCTAAGTGCTACAAGTCACGTGAATGTTGTGTTTTTAGCCTCATGAGATACCATGTAAATACAAGAGTTTATATAATCAGATTAACATGAATGAACTACTAGTCAACCTACATAGAGTTACAATTCTTAGATTAGCCATATAAAGAGAAACTAAACATAAATAACCCACTATGCAGCTTAAGTATGTAACTCCTAGGTTATATGCAAGTATGTAAAGGGTATAAATCAGTGTTAATCATGGCCTACTCATCCATATTCAATTTTTTTTTTCAATGTCATTTCTCATTCCCCCCCAACTAAAGTGGAACATTGTCCTCAATGTGAAAGCATAGGGGAAGTAGAGTATACCTAGGTGGAGAAGTAAAGGAAAAGAAAAACTGAAAGTAAGGAAAAATGTACCTGAAAATTAACTAAAAATAAAACAAGGTAAAACAAAGCGAAAAGAAAGGAAAGAAAGACATCACAGTCTGTCTGGTGAAGGCTTTGAAGGAAGTTCATCTGGTGGGTACAGGTCTATAAATTGAATCGGCGAGTCTCCAAATTTAAGTCAGCACAATGAATCTGTCTTATTACCACTGCGGGGATTTGCTTCAGCATTGCACTCCTTGACATTTACTTTAGTAGGGAGTGATGGTTCCATGGTTGTCAATCTCTAAGGGTAAGGTACCACAAGTTGCTACTCCTTACTGCTCTCGGTCTCCATGTTGACTTACTTCTTCAATTTTGGGCTCACTTCCTCTGATTTTTCTTTGACCTCATCTATCTTAGTTGTAACTTCAAGTGTCGGGCCAACTGGTGGTTTGTAGATGAGTATCTCAGGTTGGGAAAATTCTTTTCCACTTCTCAAAGTAATAATGACCTCCGCTGTTTCAAGAGGAACATTATGTTTGGTGCTATTGGTGCTAGTTTTCTTGAGGATTAGGCTGAGGTTATACCGGAAATTCCCTTTTTTCTAAGATATTCAACTACGTGCTCATCTCATTAATGGTGTCTCATAATTCATTTATGGCCTGAGTATACTGATTATTAGATGTGATTTGAATCTGCATGAACTGCTAAAGAGCATCCTTAAGAGACTTCTCCGGTGGAGCAAGTGTTGCATTAGATTGAAATCCTAAAGGTGCATAACTCTGAGAGATCTGTTGTGGATGATACTGATGCTGAAAGGTAGCCTGATGATATGACGGCTGATAAGGGGGTGCATAGGACTGGAAAGGTTGATTCCAAAGTTGCTCTATACTAATCTCCTTTTCCATCTCCATAGCAGCCAATCTTCTGATAAGGTCAGCCAGACATGCCTCAATATCAAAATCATCTTTCAATTCAGACCACTCTCCACCATGTTTTGCTCTCAATGGTTGGATTGCAATTGGTCTTCTATCAATCCTAATGTTCCACTGCTAAGCAATTTCAACTAAATGATTCAGAAAACTCAATGCCTCATTAGGTTCCTTGTCGAAGAAATATCCTGAACACATAGTATGAACGAACTGTTTCGATTTAGGAGTCATCGCAGTGTAGAAATAGTTGACCACGCTCTATGATTCAAATCCATGGTGGGGATACATGCTAACTAGATCTCTATATCTCTCTCAGCTTTCATAAAATGTCTTATCAACTCCTTGCATGAATTGATGGATCTGTTCCTACAAAAATTGAGTTCTCTATAAGGAAAAAAAATTATGCAGAAAGTCTTTTTGCATATTAGCACAATTAGAGATAGAATTAGGCCTAAGAGAATTAAATCACGTCTTAGCCTTATCTTTCAATGACAAAGGCAATAGACGCAATCTAATTGCTTGATTAGTAGCATCCCCATCTATGAATGTAACACATGCAAGCTCAAAATTAGTTAAATGCTGATACGAATTTTCACTCTCCATCCCATAAAATTGAGGTATCACAGATATCATTCAAGGTTTAATGTTAAAGTTCTGTGCATTCTTAGGCAATATGATGCAAGATGGTTGTGTGGTTTGTGTAGGTTGCAAAAAATCCATAAGCGTGCGTGGTGTAGGTGCGACCATATTTTTTTATTTCTTATTATTATTATTTTTTCAAAACTCTTTTTTTTTCTTTTTTTTTTTCATGAAGAAAAGAAAAATAAAAGGGAAAAACACTAGTTTGAAACTATATCTGGCATTCCTCGACAACGACGCCAAAAATTTCACTCACTCAAAAAATGAGCAGCTCAGAAGCTATCCCAAATATAGGAGTTCAGTCGTGTAATACTTAGCCTAAAGGTTAGATCGTCTCCTCAGGGAATGCAGTCTAAATACAAATTTCGTGTAATTCCAACAGAAAAAAAAAGAAAAAAAAGGGTTACTGAACACAGTTCAGATTTGAGTTTTCTAGGATGTTTGAGATTTTTCTTGACAAATTAAAACAATGTGAAATTTAAATTAAGAATTCTAACACGAACTAAATTAACAATGAGAAACGATCTTACATTTAATCAATCAGGCAAGAATTAAATCCCACATTTGAAACTTCGGAAAAAGAAAACTAAAGATGATAGCTTCACTACGTAACTTAAGCATGCAATTCTAACAACCTCAATCAAACACAAAAAGAAATAAAATTTAACACAATCAAGAATGTAAATTTAACTCTTTAAGAACTTAAGCAATAAACTAAAACGTGATAAAAATTCGTACTTTAATTAAACTAAAATTAAAATAAATAGAACCCAACAAAATTTAAATTCTAAAGAAGATTTTTTTCTTTTTATTTTTTATTTTAAAAAAAACCAAACTTTAACAATGAAAAATAAACCAAGCAAAAATTAACTCTAACAATGATATTAAATAAGAAGAAAAAGTAAATAAATTAACTTCAATAATAATATCCCAACAAGATTCGAAAGCTCAAAACATTAACTCAAATTCAACTGCAAAATAAAAATATTCAACATATTATTTAAATGCAAGAGAGAGAGAGAGAGAGAGAGAGAGAGAGAGAGAGAGAGAGAGAGAGAGAGGGGCTGGGGCTGGCCCGTGGAGAGAGCAGCAACAGTAAGGAGGCTCTCGGGTTAGCCTTGGATGGCAGCACACAGCGGCAAGGCTTCGGTTTGCAGTAGCTTTGGGTTTAGCACAAGAAGAAAGAGGCTTCTACAAAGGTCTTGGGTTGCTGCACAACAGGGGACACCGAGAAGCAACAACACTAGTTAGGTAAAGCCTTCTCGAGTTGCTGGGATTGAAGCGGTAGGAAAGGAAGCACAAGAGAGAAGGAGTCAGTAAAGAGAAAAGGGAAAGAGGAGAGGGAAAAGAAGAGAAAGATAGTAAGAAGAAACAGAAGAGAGGAGAGGAGGTAAAGGATATATGGAGAGAAGAGAGAAGATAAGAGAGGAGATAAAGAAAGAGAGGGAGAGTTCAGAGAGAGTTAGAGAAGAACAAATGAGGAGGTGCAGCCCCCCAAGAAGAGAAAAGAAAAGAAAAACTCTTAAAGCATTTGAAGAGCCCTACCAAGTGCACAACACAACACTTGCATGGCTAGGTCACATCAAGACCCGACCCACTTTATTTTTTTTATTTATTTGTTTTCTTTTCTTGCTCTTCCTTTTTTTCTTTTTTTTTTTTGTTTCTTAACGCACAAGCCCAATTTTAACCTTCCTACAGATCGTAACTCTCAAAACTTGAAACATGAAAGTTGTAGAGCATTTTCTCGGCTTTCACAACATTTTGAATCATCTCGATCGAAACTCAGATGGGAGAATTATGCCTAAAGTACAAAATATTGTCGGCTTTAATATCCTTAAATTACCTTGCAATAATAAAATACCAAAAATTCATAAATTATTCAATAAAACCCAAATATTATAAATAATGCTTAATGTTAAAATGTTGAGCATATTTAGGCATTTAATTAAACATATAATCATTAATGTATGATTTTAAATACCTAATTACGAAATTTATGCACGTAATCACGTATCAGCATAACTTTTTTGCCGACTCTAAGTTGCACTAATTCTATCTTTAATTAGTTGGACTTTATCGTATGCTTGCTGCACCAACTCTGGTCTTAGAACTCACTTCTCAACCATCGCATAAGGTGAATGACACCTCCTACCATACAACACCTCGTAAGGTGTCAGGTCGATGCTGGCCTGATAGCTGTTATTATAGGCAAACTCAACCAGTGGCATATACCGGGTCCAACTACCCCCAAAATCTAGGACTCATACTTGCAACATATCCTCAAGTATCTAGATTGTTCTCTCTGTCTACCAATCAGTCTAAGGATGATATATCGTGCTAAATGATAATTGAGACCCCAAAGCCTCCTACAAGCACCTCCAAAATCGTGATGTAAAACGTGGGTCACGATCTGAAACGATGGATACCGGCACTCTATGGGGTCAAACTACCTTCTAAATGTAGATCTCTGCCAATCTATACATAGGGTAGCTAACTTTAATAGGAAGAAAGTGGGTTATTTTTGTCAATTGGTCAACAATCACCCAGATAGCATTTTGACCATGCAGTGTCGGTAGTAACCCAGTGACGAAATCCATGGATATGTGATCCCACTTCCACTCAAGGATGTGGAGTGGCTGCAATTATCCTGTTGGCCTCTAATGCTCAACCTTTATCTGCTAGCACGTCAAACACTGCTGCATGAATTCAGTTATCTTCCTCTTCATTGCGCTCCATTAGAAAGTCTCTCGAAGATCCCGATACATTTAGTGCTACTAAGATGAATTGTGTACAAGGATTTGTGAGCCTCCTCCAATATAGTCCTCTTGATATCAGCATCTATAGGAATGCATATTTAGGCATATAACCTCAGGGTTCCATCCTCTAAAATATTGAACTCCTCTTCCTATCCATCCTGCACTTGCTCTATCAACTCTGCCAACTCTGCGTCATTTTTCTGTGCAGCTTTAGTTTTCTCTTGCAAAGTAGGTTATACCACCAAGTTGGCAATGAATGTCTGGTAATCACCCTCTATCAGCTCCATGCCTAACCTCTCCAAATCCATCTGGATAGGGTGTTGAATCTCCATTGCAGACACCGCTACTCCTGCTATTTTCTTGTTCAGCGCCCACATTTGCTTTCCCTAGATGGTAGCTGATAGTACAATCATAATCCTTGATGAAATCCAACCATATTCTCTACCACATATTCAAATATTTTTGGGTGAAGAAATATTTTTAGCTTTTATGATCAGTGAAGATCTCGGATTTCCCACCATAAAGATAATGCCTCTAGATTTTCAGAGCATACACCACTGCATCTAACTCTAGATCATGCACATGGTAGTTCTTTTCATACTCTTTAAGCTATCTAGATGCATAGGCAATGACTCTCCCATGTTGCATCAACATGCACCTGAGTCCCTTCTAGGACATGTCACTATATATCACAAAATTATCTTCCCTTGATGGGATAGACAATACCAGTGTAGTGACCAGCTGCCGATTCAACTCCTGGAAGCTTTGCTCACACTCACCAGTCCAATCAAATTTCACGTTCTTTCTTGTGAGTTGACTCAATGGACCTGATGATCTGGAGAAGCCATCCACAAAACACCGGTAGTACCCTACCATACCTAAGAAGCTTCTGACCTTCTAAACATTCACTAGTCTCAACCAACTTACTACTGCCTCTATTTTACTCTGATCAACTAATATACCGTCCCCAGATATCACATGTTGTAACTTGCCTCAATTAGAATTCACATTTCTTTAATTTAGCATACAGTTTGTTTTCCCTCAACACCTGCAAAACTAGTCTCAAATAACCCTCGTGCTCCTCAAGTCTCTTTGAGTAAACCAATATCAATGAACACCACAACAAACTGGTCTAAGTACTCACCGAACACCCTATTTATTAAATCCATGAACACCGCTGGTGCGTTTGTCAATCCAAATAGCATTACCAGGAACTTGTAGTGCCTATACCTGGTTTGGAATGCTGTCTTTGATACGTCCTTTGCCTTGACTTTCACTTGGTGACCGAAGGTTAACTTTAGAGTATACCTGTGTCCCCTAGAGTTGGTCAAATAAATCATCAATTCTGGGAAGAGGATATTTATTCTTGACTATCAGTTTATTTATTTCCCTATAATCTATACACATCCTCATGGTCCCATCTTTCCTTTTCATAAATAGAACTAGAGCTCCCCAAGGTGACACATTGGGTCTGATAAACCCTTTATCTGGCAACTCCTACAACTGATCTTTCAATTCCTTTAGTTCATTTGGAGCCATTATGTATGGAGCTTTAGATATTGGTGCTGACCCTTGTAACAAATCCACAATGAATTTGATCTCTCGATCTGGTGGTAAACCACGTAATTCCTCTAGAAAAAATATCTGAAAATTCTCTAACCACTGGAATATCATTCTGTCTCTATTCTTCCTTTGGAAGCTTTTTTATGTAAGCAACATATCCCTGGCATCCACCCTCAATCAGTCTTGTTGACCTTATAGGTCATGTCCGGTTTTGATAATGACAAATACTCCGACATTTAATAAATATCTAGTTCATGTGTAGGTTCATATTAGCAGATCATTAATGGCATGTGAAAAGCTTAAAGCTTGAAGACGAGTTCGTATTTTCAGTTGTAATATATTTAGTGGTCTATTTGGTCTGTAATAGTAATTAGGACTTTTGATTTGTAATAAGCACACGCAACACATGCATGGTTTATCTTGTAAGCTCAAACCAAATCATAATGCAAAATGACCTTAGCATGACCTTAGGGTGTACCCTTCGGTTGACCTTAGCTGACACTAGCTGTGGCGAGGCACGCACACACGAACCCCACAAATTTGTATTCTTGCTCACCTAGGGGGCCTGAAAATCACTTCTTTCTGATAGCAATCTATGCTAGCGTAATTGGCTACCAGCCAATCCATACCTAATGCTACATCAAACCCCTGCATATCTAATATCACAAGATCAGCTGGTAGTACTTTCCCCTGAATGCTCACTGGAAAGTTCCTAGGTACCTTCCTACACCTCAAAAGAGATCCCGTCGACATGGCTATAGACAACTCAACATCTAACAACTGTGCCTCTACCCTAGTTACCTTAACATACCCCACCGATATAAAGGAATGGGTGGCACCTGCGTCAAAACAACAACTTTATATGGTAAAACAGTAAGGATACCTATCACGATGTCTCTAGTAGTCTCAGCATCTCCTAGCATCCATGCATAAACCCTCGCCGGTGCTGTGTTCCTCTGCTGGCCTCCACGGGGTGCCTGATAACCACCCCGAAGTGGTCTATGAGGTGGTGTGTGGATCGGAGGTCCCCAACATGATCGTGCCATATGGCCAAATCTCCTGCACCACTAGCAGACATTCTCTCCTAACCAACATTCACCCAGGTGCCTCTGGCTATATCTACAACAAATTGGAATAATTTGCCCACCCTGAACACCGCTATGCCCCATCATCTATCTTTGGCATCCTCCATATCGGTCTCCTCTCCATGGGCCCCGGCTAGGACTTGCCAGGAAACTCGGTGGCGTGGGCCTCTTCCTTTGGTTTGGTGCTCCTACATCCGTATGCTTAGTCTCCTCTGATACTATAGCTTTGTCAATCAGTTCAGAGAAATCCTACATCTTCAATACTACCACCTGCTTGTATATATCTTGTCTCAAACCCCTCTCGAACATTCTAGCTTTCTTAACTTCATCTGGTACTATATATGGAGCGAATTGTGACAGCTCGATGAATTTCGCCACATACAGCTGAACTGTCAACTATCCCCGAGTCAAACTCAGAAACTCCTGCACTTTAGCCTCTCTAACCATGGCAGGATAGTATCTGTCGAAGAATATATCTCTAAATCGGGCCTAGGTTATCGACACTGGGATGGGTCTCTTCTCTTCTAGCAATTTCGTGGTCATCCACCATCTCTTAACCTCTTCTGCCAACTTATTCGTGGTGTAAAGGACCCTCTACTCGTCGGTGCAATGGAGCACTGTCAGTATCTTTTCTATCTCCTGCATCTAGTTCTTTGCAACTGCAGGATCAGTTGTTCCCGAAAATGCTAGAGGGTTCATCTTCGTGAATTTTTCTATTGTGCACCCCTGCGTTGTAGATGAACCTCGTTGCTCCTTGGAGCTTCGTGCAATCTTTACCATGACCTGTTGAGCTACACTGTGTAATACATCATCTGAGTCCCCGATTCCCATGCTAGATGGCCCTGCTCCATCATCTTCGCTAGCATGGGCACTAATACCTCCTGGGTCCATCTTGCAATAATACCAAATTATTTTGAGAATCCAAACCTTACAGTGCTACTCTGACTAATATACCCCTACCTCTTATCACTAATTTAGGATCTGGTCCTACCATATGGAAATAGAAATCGATGATACTTTACTATGGTTTTCCTAAAATCATCACCCCAGGAAAATCACATAAACCACCCCGAAATTCCTGTTTCCAAATTGAAAAACAGAACCCTAAATTCTCATCCTAATTCCCCAAAATTATCTCACTGATATTCTATTCTATCCCAATTCCTATCCTTCCTCAAAATCCATTCCTATATTTTGGAATTGTTTTTCCGCTGCACTCTAAAGTCTAATGAACCTAGCAAACCTAGGCTCTAATACCAAATTGTAACAACTCGAAAATCTATACCATTTTTTTTCAAATAAACTTTACCATATACTAAAACTTAATTTACTCCGATACCCTTGGATTTACTACTATTACATCTCAAACCCCAAATGAGCACTGAGGAAATCATGTTCATTTTGCACACCCACGCAGCGGGAAAACATAAAACTGTACATCCTTATTTACAATACTAGAATTCCATTATTTCCCAAAATATATATACACAATAACATGTCTCTCAGTAACATTCACCAAAAATCCTGGAAAACTACACAAAAACACACCTCTCTGAAAACACTTACCCCACAACCAGGGCAGTGCAATAATCCATCTATTGGTGAGCCTGATTGCTCATTTAGCTGGATCACCTAAAAAATGTTAAATCACTGGGATGAGACAACGCTCGGTTAGAGGAAATATGCTACTACTAGTGTGTGGCAATGGTGTTCCATAAGTACTATGCTAATAAATATTTGAAACTGTAAAGGCTGGTAAAACAATATATAAAGTACAACTTGCATCTATTATAGTTTAATATACAACTGTAATATCTAAGTTTTCTACTTTTTCATACTTCTAGTATCATAATATATCTGCTGCTATTCTGTAAATTTGTATACATATACATAACTATGATATTTACCCTGGAAAACTGTACGTCATGATTTAACCCCTCATGACAGGGTTGTGTGGCTCATAGGCGAGACTCAACTCTGGTTGGCCTACCAAGATAATTCAATTGTAACTCTACCAATCCTCACCCCGACCATCTACAATCTCTCCAAGGCATGGTACTTGTATCTACCTCATCAAACCGGCCACCTCAACCCAGTCTTCTAGGGAGCTTGCAATCTCTCTAGGCACGGTTGACAGAAACCTCCACGCATTATCTGAGATGTGTGGTTGCACTCTGATTTGTAATAGCAACAGTACTATGCTCTGCTGATATCTAAACTGATTCATTAGGGTCTAATACTATATAATACTATTTTCTATACATACGTTTACTATTTCATCATGATTCCAAAATAACCATAACACCGAAAATTGTTCTGAAAATACTGTAATACCTAAATTGTAATAGTTGTAATAACTGATCTGTAATATCTGAACTGTACAAACTATAATATCATAGTGTTATGGCTTTAAAATTCTAGGAATCATGGTAATTTGTAAATGCTATAAAATATTTGTTTGTATATACGTTGTAATTCATAGTTTTGTAAAATTTGATAAGCATATTTCTGCATAAATACTGTAAATCATAGTAATCTGAAAACTGTAGGATTTCTGTATTGATTTGATAATGTCTCATGCCATAATTAAATAAATAAATATTCCATATTCTGAAAACTATATCTTCTAATATACAAATAATTTGCATACTGATAATACTTTAGAAAAACATATAATTTACGGATAAACATTTCAAAATTTCTAGCATAGCATATTTCCCTTACCTATTTGACTGGGAAGCTTGCCTCTAATTCAACCCTCACGCATTCGGCGTACCAACCTCAAAATCTAGTAATTACATATATACAAATTCTCCAGTAAAACACTGAATTTTCCAGAAAGTCATCATACTCACATTTCCTAAATCTGCCTATTCATAACTTTATAAACTTTAATTTACCTGGGTTCCTGAAAAAATAAACGCTGAGGTCCTCAATCCATGCCTGTAGGGTCCCAAAAAAACCCTAACCCAGAAATCATAACACCCTAATTTTACTCCACAAAATACCAATATATTTTCATACAACACAAAATCTGGGCTAAGATAAACTTGGTAATACTAAAAATACCAAAATAATCTACTTATCCTGAAATTGGGATGGTGCCCAAACTTCTCAAATCAACATTCTGCTCTGGTTAGGTTGTAGAGAATCTTCCCAGGATCATTGTGGTAGCTTCTGATCATCGAATCGGGGAGAAATGAAGCTGAAAATCTAGAGAGAATGAGAGAGCACCGAATTTTAGAGAGATAAAATAAAGGAGAGAGAGATTTTTCACACTGAATTCCTAATTCACACGTGGTTTGTCGACTAAGGAAAAGAATTCGGCGACGAAGGAAAAGAATTCATCGACAAACCTATGGGTTTGAAGAACCCCCTCTCGGTATCTTTCCATCGACGAACCTTGAATTTCGTCCACAAATCTTCAAAGGAATTCGTTGACGAGGTGAGGACATTTGTTGAAAAGCCCTATTTTACCTCTTTTAAATTTATCCCTCTTCTCTATTATTTAATTATTAAAATTTTTGGGTCTTTACAAAGTGACCTAGATTTTAAAATACCCAATTCACCCCCCTTGGGTATACACCATAAATCACATTTGGTGTCAAAGCCTCGCTGCAATAAGTTTAACCACTTTTTTGTATAAAGATTGCATGGCTCATATTGGTGTATCCCCATTTTGTGAAGGACAAATATCTACAAGGCCTCCAATATTTTGTGGTGAAAATTTTTCCGTTTTGAAGCTAAACTTGAGTCTTTTTATAAAATCAATGGATTGGAGGACCTAGAAAGTGATTGTTAAAGGGAATTTTGTGCCAATAAAAATAGTCAATAATAGTGAAAATTTCAATATTGGACCTTGGATATATATTAGTTAATAGTTTCGAATCGAATCTACAGCTCAATCGATGGGGCTTGCTTTCCTTCCTAAAGGAAGCAGAGTCAGTAGAAATGACTGAGTTAAGATAGAGCCCAATTCCCAAGTTAGAAAATGAGATGAATGAAAATGATTTGAGGTTAATGCAAATTAATTCTAGTGTTATGAACATGCTATGTTGTAGTTTAGATACTAATATTTTTCATAAAATCATGGCATGTAAAAATGTTAAGGAAATGTGGGAAGAGTTTGGTAGGAGATATGGAGGAACCAAAGAGAAGGAGTCCACTATTTTGGAGGATTCAAGCTCAAATGAACAAGAAAAGGCAAATAGTTGCCTAATTGCTTTGATTGATGAAGGGGCACATGCTTCACACTCTATTTCATTTAATAATTCATGCAATGATTCATGTGATAATTATTGTGATAAATATTTTGATGAATCATGTGATGAATTTAATGATGAAAGCATACCTTCTTACAAAGAACTAGAAAATGCTTTATTTAAAATGCATAAATTTCTAGTTAAGATGTCTAAGAAGAAAACAATATTGAAAAATGAAAATAAAAGGTTGGAAAAATAATTAGAAGGTCTAAAAGAATATCATGCTACCTTAGAAAAGAAAAAGATTAGAAGGTCTTGAAAATCACTTGCTTGGAAAGAAAAATAGAAGATTATTTTGGAATAATATCCAAGGTTACAAGTGAAATGAATAACTCAAATAAATTCTTAAGAGTTAGAAGAAATAATTTTTTCAAAAAATATTCGAGTTCATATTATAAAGCCCTTAGACATTTTTATGCCTCATCGAGTAAAAATAGGTTTAGTAAACCAAGTCTTTTAGATAAAAAATAACATATGCTCATATTGTGAAAGAAAATGGCACATTCGTTACACTTACCCATTTAGAGGTTCTAGAGGTAAGGATAGGAAGATGACATGGGTAATCATGAGAATCAACCCCTTAGTATTTAAGGAATAATGGGTACAAAAAGGAATTACATAATTGTTTAGAACAATTCTTCCTTAGATTTTAGGATCTATTATAAAAATGGATTGTGATGATTAATTGCTTGGGAAGTGGTTAGTACTTAAATTGTCAAAACTTAGTATACTATGTTAGCATACTAAGAACTATAGAGAAGTAAGCCAATATGAGATTTCAACTTAACGTGTATATATCATTATGATTGCTTAATATATGAATATACTGGTTATAGCATGCTTAAATAAACCCACTTCCAAATGGACAAAGGTTCTTAACTTGTTAAATAATTCTCAATGCTATATATATGCTTAAAGTTGAATATCTTAGGTATAGCATATTTCGTCCATCACAAAAGCTTAAGCCTTAGCGAATTTATCACAATTCTATATATATATTTTAATCCTAGACTCACCTTAAAGCGTTAATGATTAATCATATTCTAGTGATGCTAGCTTTCCACATTCTTTTTGAAATGAACAACTTTAGTGGAAAGGTTAACTGATATTATCAAGAGATGAGCTAACCTAGCATTATTCTTCACTCTCTAATAATATCATAATAGAATCACCTGTGGTCAAATACTTTGTAAATCTTTGCATGATATAAGGTGTCGCTTTGAGAATCTAAATTGAAAAATTGAAAATCCTTTTGATCATAATTCTCATCAAAATCTCAAAGCAATGAAGGGTTCCCTTAGATAAATGATCATGCTAATCTAAGAACCCTCACTCAACCATGAACTTCAAAGTGTTGGTACCACATAATATGGTTTGAATATTCACGACATACAGTTGAGTCAAAAAGAAGAATACTCTTCTAAATTCATTAGTAAATTATTCTTTAAAGAATATTTATGTATACTTCGTTCATAAGCTCTTGAATTTAAATCACATCATTTAGAGCTTTTTAAATGGTGTTGAATGGCTAAGATGGTTGCACTAGGTTTCAACCTAAAAGTAGGTTTAAATGTCTAAGGAATCTATGCACAAATAGTAAAAATGGAAAGCCATTCGAGATAGTGCTCCTCACATGCTAAAAAGAGATGAAAATTGGCTATATTCATTGAAGGAGTGTTGAGTGTGACTTTTTGGTCCTTAAAGCCTATGCATTCATAGCTAAATTCTAGTTATTGAAAATCGAGAACATGATGTAGTGAGTAGACCACATAACTAAGGGGGAGCAGCAGTTTTAAAATTTCATATGTTCTGCACTTTATCTTATTATATGTATTTTAAAACTCTGCTTTGCTTTGTGTACGCCTTATGCCCTTGTACAATACTGAAAATCTACTATCCATATCTTGCTTAATGTTTATATTATCTAATGGATAGTTAATTTGTTTATTATAGCATGAAATGCTTGAACTATACTAAATTGCATGCTTGAATTGGAACGCCATCTGCATGGCAAATGCAGACATTGAGAACGCATGCTGGTAGTGGATTAGGTTGTATACATGCTATTTGATTTAAATTCCATCTGCATGGCTGATGCAGAATCTTTGTGAACTGTATGATGTAGGAACAACTAGGTTGTTGCATGTTGACTCTTAAATGATTAATGCTTGCAAACATGTACAATCACTATTGTGCTCAAATTCCCCGATTTTTCCTACAACGCACTACATATGCATATTTTCTAATCTTAGGAAAATCTAGTTCATGGACACACCATTCGGTCCAAACTTTATTTTCTGAACTTTATTTTAGGACCAAAATGGTTAGTCATCATATTTTAAATTCAATGTCACATGTTTTGATAAGAGTCCATAAACCAGGGAAAATGCATGACATAGGGGGAAATGTTTTATGTCACACACACTCGATTGAATTCTGTTATCTTCATTGAACCCCAACAACATAGGTATTACATAATTATTTGAGTATAGAGTTGATTGGCTATCATATGCTAAGTTGAAATGCAATATGTAGATATTCTTGTGCTAAATGAACATGTACATTGTATGTTGAACTCATGTGTGCCAAACGTTTAAAATTTGCTGCATGCTAAATTTTTCTTTGAAGGATGAATGCATCATGAATGACTTGTTTTCTTGACTAAAATGCATTCATATGTGAATAAGAAAATATAGGGGAGCTGAGCTCCATCAGTAGAGAAATGAGCTTAAATTTAAGCAATCTTATGAATTCATATTGTAAGGACTCGGAATATATAATAATAATAATAATAATAATAATAATAATAATAATAATAATAATAAATTTGGTTTGGTACAAGACCAAACCATCGACGGTGTCAAAGAGCTTAGGAAAACCGTCGATTGTTTCAGACAACCAAGGGCCTATATGTAAGAACATGGAAAATTTGGTTTGGTACGAGACCAAACCATCGACGGTTTCAAGAAAACCATTGATAGTTTCAAGTGGCCGAGAGTCTTTAAGTGGGGAGGATCTTATGTTGTTTTAAAAACTCTCTCTCTCTCTCTCTCTCTCTCTCTCTCTCTCTCCACTCTCACTCTCTCGTGTCTCTCTCTCTCAAGCTCTCCTGGGTCTCCACTCTCACTCTCCGATCTTCTCTCTCTCTTCTCAAATTATTTCTCTCTCCTTAGCCAGGTTTAAGGAAACTCAGGTTTTGTCTCCCAAAAGCTGTCAGCTTGGTTTCAAGAACGTGGTAGGCCTATCTTTGGTATAAGGTAAGGGAAATAAATTATGTCAGTATATTTGAAAATTGAACTGATTAAACTTGAGTATGTGGATGATTTTTGCTATTGTACAAGTATTTGGGAAAAGTTCAACTGAGTAGGGTATCTCCTTTTTTTTGTAAAATATATATTTGGAGTGGTATTAAACTATAGAGGTGGTCATACCTTTATTTTCAGCAAACTATACCGATTATATTTTGATTTCACACTCAAATAAATGTGGCATGAGAATGGTTTGTTTTATTGCATAATTAAACATGTGGGAATTGTTATGGTATTATATGGCAAAAACTGTGGTTTTGTACTGAATTTTGGTTTTATAATGATTTCTTGAAATGCTGAGAATAATGCAAAGATTTCAAATTCTACTATGATATACTGATCACGTGATTGTTGAGAATGATGGGGAGGGATTATTGCGAATCATGTGTTTGAGAAATTTATTGTTGAGAACGATGGGGATGGATTATTGCGAATCATGTGTTGAGAATTATGATCATGTTATTTGTTTTACTATGTAAATTGCATTTTATGTTCTAATAACCTTGATTGACCAGTGGATGCTCAGTTCAGTGCAGCCACACTATTGTGCAAGTGTAGGCCATGGGATAGTCAATTTGGCCGCGAAGAGATGTTGTACCTTCCTGGAGTCCGGACCAAGTTACGGTAGGCAAATTGGACTTACAGATGAGATACTTTGACTTTGTTTGGTGGTAGCCCAGCCAAGGCTAAGTCCAGTCTTCCGACCGCACAACCCACCATGGGGGTTAAACATATCGTTAGTCCAGAATGAGAGGTTCTTTTAGACATAACTGTATATTTATATACTTGGGGCTATTATTGAGTTAGAGTTATTAACTGAAGGAAAATATGCATTTTTAACTATACTGGTATGAGTACAGTTTATAAATGCCTTTTCAGTTAAAGATAAACTGATGGATATATTTGCTTACACTAAAACTCATGTTAACCACACATTGATAATAGTCAATTTTGTCTTACTGAGAGGTGTCTCACCCCAACAATTATTTTCACATTTTAGGGCAAAAGGGGAATCAAACTTAGGAGCTTCGGGGTGGGACATAGATATTATAGTTAGAGTAAGTGCATATGTGATATTGAATTATAAATTCTTTTGTGTACCTTGGGATGTAATATTGTTTTCGGGATACCTATGTAATAATGGTGATGGTTTTAGTACTCTGGTATGGTATTTGAGGTTTACTATGTTTCCGCTGTTTGTTTTAACTTGTTATGGAAAGACGTACCCTGGACCCGATCAGAATCTGGGTCGCTATAGTTGTGGTATCAGAGATACACTATAGATGTGGTATCAGAGGTGTGTATGTTTTGTGTTGTTACAAATGTGGTATCAGAGCCTAGGTTGCTAGGTTTTGTAGACTTTAGCAGATAATATTGCCAAACTATAGGTATGAATTATGAGAAGGGTAGGAATTGGTAGCCTAGGTGTTGTAAGGCAGGTCGGGTATAGGATGCATATCGGAGTAAAATACACTAAGCATATTGGAAACTTGGATTTTGTCTAGCAGCCGGAGGTAGAAGTCCATTGAGGGTTTCCATTGATTTCCTAAAATAGTCGATAGTTGTAGAAAATCCACAGCAAACTATTGACTGTTTTTCTCCTAAAAGGCTGCACTATGTTCTTCTTTTAGTGAAAAGTGTTCATTATAAGAATTGAACCACCATTCATAACACTAGGATACTTATCGTTTAGTATTCGGGATGTTGTAATTATGTGTGTGATTAAAGGTTCATTTTTTTTAAGTGGGTAACATTTCTATAAAAAGAGGGATTTATTGAAGCATTCATAGGCAAAACCATCAACAATTTTATGGGGCCTTCACAAACAATCGACGTTTTCCTCAAAGAACATGCTCTATGTATCTCTAGTCCTCGACGGTTTCAGAAATCTCAGAGAAACCATCGAATTTTTGTTTCTGAGCAGTGAGATTGAAACTTAAATTGAGAACTTGGATGTTAAATTGGCTTATTTGTACCAATCATGTTACAATTTTAGGAATCTAAAATGATGTCTTGTCCCATATTCAGGACGGACCCCAAGGATAACAACATGAATGCTGGAAAAAGGTAACAATTTGGGGGCTTCCAGCAAGGACGACATTGATTCCACATCAGTGCTACGTGGTTTAGCCTAGCAGGTCATAATGGAGATCATGCGGACCTCTAGGGGGCAGAGCTGCCCACTCGCTGACCAGGGTTACTCTATTGAGCAATTTACCCACATGAATCCCTTGATGTTTGTGGAAGGAGCTGACCCAATAGTTGCATAGAATTGTGTTCAAGAGATAGAGGAGATACTGGTAGTCCTTCATTGCACAGATGAACCGAAGGTACTATATGCCACCTTTTAAATGATTGAGGAGGCCAAGCGTTGGTGGATATCGGTGAAGCTACTCGAGGAGCAGAGGTCAGGACCTGCAATTTTGACTTAGACCCATTTCAAGGAGCTCTTATTTGATTAGTACTTCCCCGATTCCACCAAGGATACAAAGGCAGAGGAATTTACTAACTTGACTCAGGGGTACTTGACCGCGCAACAGTATACGGCCAAGGTCATGGAACTATCCCGATTCTCCCCTTTTAATTGTTTTAGATGAGTTGAAAAAGGCGTGGAGATTTGAGAAAGGTCTAAGTCAGAGGATCTACGAGCAGGTGGTGGCATTCCAAGTTCAGACCTTTTCAAATTTAGTGGATAAAGCCACGGTACTAGAGATGAGTCTACAGAGGAGTGTAGGGATACAGAATCAGAGAAAAAGGCCCATGCCTCCTGGTTTTCATGTTGGTACTAGTCAGGGTCCATGGAGGAGGAATAGCGATAATGTGGGTTAGATACTAAAGAGGGAGAATCCACTTGATAAGGGTAATTCGTCATGCCCTCCTTATCCTAGATGTAATTTAAGGCATTAGGGTGAGTGCTGGGTTGGAGGAGTTATCTGCTATTGGTGTGGTAAGCACGACCACTTTGAACGAGAATGTTGTGGGCCACCGATTAATGCACCCACTCCTAATCAATATAGGGGAAATAATCAGGCACCCCGAGGCAGCTATCAGAGGAACACCACCTAGGCGCGGGTTTATTTTATTACACCTGGAGATGCAAAAAATGTTGGATACGTGGTGATAGGTAATATCTACATATTTTCAAATAAAGTTGTTGTATTATTTGATTCAGGAGCGGCGCATTTATTCATATCTTTGGGGTATATTAAGATCTATTGGGTGGGAACTCAGCTGTTAGATATAGACCTATCTGTGGTCACACCAACGGGAACCATGGTGGTATGTAGAAAAGTACTGAAGGACTATCCAATTGGTACTTTAGGTACTAAGAGAAAGGAAGCTTTACGCTAAATTCAAGAAATGTGAGTTCTGTAGGAAAAATTTGCATTCCTAGGACATGTGATATCCAAGGGTTGTATTTTTGTGGACCCAAGTAAGATTTAGGTAGTAGCAGATTGGGCGAGACCAAAGAATGTTCACGACGTCAGGAGTTTCTTAGGTTTGGCAGGGTACTATAACCGATTCATGGAGGGGTTTTCTAAACTGTCAGGTCCTTTAACAAGGTTGACAAGAAAGAATGTGGGGTATGAGTGGATATACTAATGTGAGCAAAGCTTCTAGGAATTGAAACAATGACTCGTCACCGCTCCGGTCCTGACCATTCCATCTGGAGAGGGTGGTTTTGTGAGTTACAGTGATGCGAGTAGACACCCTAATTTTAACCAGGCCACCCCAAGGAAACCCAACAAAACAGGAGTTGACTTTCAGCCATGAATAACCCTAAGTTTTGGAATTAAGACCCTAATTCCTCGATCGAGTCCTTCCAATTTCAATCAAGTCTCTAAAAATAAAAAATGCAGTTTAGGGTTGAGTCTTGTAAATGTTTAGTCCATGTCATAGGTTTTCAAGCAAACTATTAGGAAAGGTCTATGGTAATTTTAATTAACTCTTTTAGTTGCAAAATTAACCTTGATTGTTATGTAGGACCCCATAGTTCCAAAATCAATTCCCCTTAGGTATTAGGGTTTGATTCTTAGGAGCTCAAAAATTGAGTCCTTTTAAGTTGAGTATCTCTAATTTAGCTGATTTCAAAACCAATTTTCCTTAGTTGAGCCCCGTAGTTTCCAAATTCATTGTAGGCTAGGCTTTAAGGTCCTTTAATTTTAGAATTATTGTTCTCCATGATAAGTCTAGGTCTTATTCTCCAAGTTTTCAATTTTGATCTTAGAATCCAAAAAATTAGTTTAGAAATCATTTTTCTTTGTAATAAGTCTTGGATTTTAATTTCGAAACCCAAAAAAATTAGTTTAGAGTCCTCATAATAGATTTAGTGTGGTCCTTTAATTCCAAATTCAGTATTCCTCATAATAAGTTTAGGTCTTATCCTCCAAGTTTCAATTTTAATTTCAAAGCCTAATAATTGGTTTAGTTAATCAAGTCCTTTAAGTTTCCATGTCCGGGAATTTTCAAAGTTGGAACTGAGCTTCCAAAATCTTTAACCTATTTTGAAATTGGGTCTTAATTTTAGGACATGTCATGTTGGGTTGTTAAAGTCATATTCACTATTTTTTTTGGTGATTCAAAGATGGTCAACTCTGAAGTCAAAATTATTGGTCAACTTGTTTGGTCAAAATTGGTCAACACTGGGAGTTGTGACATCAGTTGTTCAGCAAAGAGAGCACGTGTGTACACAGGCACATGTAGGCATTTAAGCATACAACTGGGAAAGTTGTAGACGCATACAAGATAAAGCAAAGTATCAAAATACAAGAAGTGAAAATAAAATACGTACAAAATATTGTACAAATAAAGGTCTCACGACCAGTGACCCGGGGATACATGCAGAAATTATAGTAAATAAAAAAATAATAATAAAATGAAACTAAGATGTTGGATTTTCCAATCCGGCCGGGCTCGCCAAGATGGAGCAACCAAAAAGCCCGCCATTCTCCCACTGCCACCTTGTGCCACACCAATCACCTGCGCACAGAAGAAAAAAATAAAATTAGTTAGCAGTAAAAAAAAAATTGCAAAAAAGCAAAATGAAATAAGAGATACCAAGCCCTCCTATCCTTGAAGGCCACATGGAAGCACCCCAAAAAGCCCGCAAGTCCTAGGCTACCACCTGGGCAATTCATTTGCGCACAAAAAGAATGGAAATAAGAAATTCACGAAATCAAAAAGAGAGGGGAAATCACACACACGAGATCAAAAGGGAATTATTCCCTGACACAGTTTGTTAGAGGGGAAATTGGTTAAAGGAATTGGCACCAAATACACCTCTAGGCTCCCTATAAATAGGGAGTCCCAACACTGTAAACAGACACAGGAGAGAATACAAGATCACTCTGCAAAATTAAGGGAAGAAAAGAGCAGTTGAGAGGAGTAAGGGAATTTTACCAAAATATAGAGAGCGAAGAGAGGGTTGAGAAAAAGAGAGAGAGAGAGAGAGAGAGAGAGAGAGAGAGAGAGAGAGAGAGAGAGATAGAGAGAGAGAGAGAGAGAGAGAGAGAGAGAGAGAGAGACAGGGGAGAAGTTCTGCACAAATTGTAGAACCAACTCTGCATTAGAACATGTAGAGAACAAAGAGGAGTCCTACAGAGGGAGGAGACTGAGAAGAGTTGCTGAAGAGCTGAGCTAGACACCTCAAACCAAACACACCTAGAGTCTGGAAAAGAAGAAAGGAGGAGTAAGAAGAAGGAGGTAAAATTTCCAAGTCTCCTTCCTGTTTCTTTGAAATCATTTGATGCTAGATCGAGTGTGAATTGAATACAGGTGCCCTTCTCCCCTCTCGGCTATCGAACCTGAGCTCGAAACCCAAACCCATTTTCCTAAACCTGCATCCAAGTTCGAGTTCGAACCCTTCAAACCAGACCATGTGACCCGAACCAAACTTGGATCATATCCCGAACCCATCAAACCTATCAAGACCTACTCCATATTTTGAAATACTTGGCCCGCATAGGTTTTAAGTTCCCAAGCCCACTAACCCAACTTTTAAAAACAAGCTTAATACCCAATTTTGAAAACTGGCCCACTTCCAAAATCCAGCTGACCTTGTTTTAAAATCTAATTTGGGCTGGCCTATTTTTTTAAAGTCTTTTGGGCCTTGTTTTGAAATTCAAAAGTGGGTTGGCCTGATTCCAGAGCTTAATCTTAGCCTATCTTAAACCTTAATCGAACCAGGTCGTGTTTTGAAATCCAATCGAGCCGATCCATTTGAAAGTGTAACCCCCAAGCCCAACTTAGCTTCAAATGGCCTAGATAGCCTTGAGCCTACTCAGACAAACACGAGGCCACTCAACTCAGTGGGTTGACTCGCACGAGTCAACCTGAGCCTCACTCACTCACTAACCCGAGACGAGCTGACTTGTTTTCATCCCCAAATCCTGAAACCCTAGATCTTAAAACTGAAACGTGAGCCGCAACAAATCAAAAACCCCAATTTTGATATAAATCCATGAATTGTTGTAAAAATACGTACCCACAAAATTCTGATCATCGTGATAATTGGAACACCAACACCCAGATCATCATTGCAGTTCTTAGACCACACACACAACACACTCAGAAAATGATAATTAAAAGAAAATGAGGAGGGAGATACTTGGCTTGCAGCTCCATCTGCGGTGACGTGATCATGCCAAACCCATCTCTAGAGCATAGGCTTGATTCCATTTTCATAAACATCCCTTCAATGTTAAAGCCACGAGCTCTAGTCAAACCATATCAGAGGAGGGCATCGCGTAAAATAGGGTTTGAGAGAAACCAAACCAAAGTTAGGAGATAGGAGGGTGGAACTCTGGGATCATAGATCATGGCATGTCTTGTGAGATCGTATCAGAAGAAGGGAGAGAGAGAGAGAGGTGAAATATAGAGAGAGATTGGGGAGGTGACGGTTATTGGAAAGGCACTGAAAAACCCTAGGGTCTCTGAGTTCTCTGCTTTGTGAAGAAACAGAGAAGAAAGAAAGACAGATAGGTTGCAAGATTTATGGTTTGCAAACAAATAGGAAAAGAGAAGGAAAGGGGGAGAAGAGAGCAGAAGAAGAGTTTGGGAAGAGAGTGAAAAATGAAAAAAGGAAAAAATTTTGGTTTAAATATGAAAAGCCTTAGGTTCACAACATTGAAACACGTGGCAGGCTTCGATCCATCCAATCAAAGCAGTATATGAGGCGCCCCTTAGCCGTTGGATCTCTGGCCATCATCAACGGATGAGATAGTCAGTGTAAGTTCATTTAATGCGCGTGCAGGCCTGACCCTTCGCACGCCTAGTGAAGCATGGCAAAGTATGTCTCCTTAACATCAATGCTAGCAGTGGCTCATGGAGGACCTTTCGATCTTTATACTTCACAAACACTCCAGAAAGCCATGATTTCATCAACATCAGCACGACGCCACGATTTTGGATCTTTATACCACCATTCTATAGAGATCAACGTGGATGGCAACGATTTTGCCAGTGTTAGCCCCTCTAACTTGCTCAATCCTCGCTGTTCGATCCCCACAGAGCATCAACAGTCCCAATCGCACGTGTCAGGAGCTATCATTAACCAGTGCAAGCATCCTTGCTTAAAGGCCAACACGTGGCCACCTTGTCCGCTGGCATTAAATGTGCGAGCATTATCTTTCCCTGGCCGTCGGATCTCCACGCCCTTGCACTATTCAGAAGAGGCCACGTCATCTATCTAAGCAGGCCTCACTTTCGCCGTTGGATTTGGCCCCCCAGCAACGGGCCAGATCGTCCCGAGCCAGGAGCCCTATTCAAATACTCATGAATGCCTTTGCGTGGACTCCCACTCCCGCCACACAACCCTTGACGCGTGATGCCTCGTTCATCCATCCCTTTAGCACCGCATGCAGCCGCCTCACTACCGTTGGATCATCGCCTACATCAATGGTGAAGATTGCTTATGCCAAAAGTAACGATGGCAATCTATACCTCCAGTTACCAAGCGACGCATGGCACCTCCAATTTCCACAAATAATAGCCCCAAACGTGGCTCCTCCTCAGCCTTCAATCCGCATTCTCGCGAATGCTCTAGATCATGACACATCAGCCATCCTTGCCCTTGTGCACCCTCCTCTCATAGTGTGCCATGTGACGCCATGGGCCCCTGACCGACCTTAAATTAGTCTTTCCTGAACCAATCAAAGTTTGACCGATCCTTCCCCCTTAAACCTTCTAAGCCCGGTTCTTTTTCTTTTTAAATTTTGAACTTCAAATAATCCTCAAAATTCATTAAAAAAAACTCATAAAAATTCAAGAAAAATACTAAAAAATCTAGAAAGATAGGGGAAAATTTTTAGAAAAATAATAGGGTTAGTTTTGTTAACTCTTATATTAAAATCACACATCTTATATGTCCACCCCTACTCATGGATGCATGCATATGCTCACACACGTACATATTCATGCCTGTGCACACACATTCATGCACACACTTATACACACTCTTGCACACACTCCTACACACACATTAATAGACACCACCACACGGCTACATGTGCCGAGTTTAAGGCAATCAATGCCCTTGATCTTGGCTCATCAAAACGGTTATAACTAAATTGACATCGAGAGGTCAACAGGGTGTTAGTCGTGAAATCTTATGATTTCCATTGGCGAGTCCGCCCCCCAAAGCTTCTCGCATTTTTATTTATCATTTTTCTTGTCATATTTGTGCTTATGGATGTTTCGGTGCCGATTAAATGTTCCGTCGGCACTTGACATGATCGTAAGTTGTATTAACACTGGTCTTGACTGGACCTTAAACAGGTTGACCCTTCCCCTTTGACTGGCTTTCTCCCTGAACCGGTTGGGTCCTCTGAACTGGTATGAAACTGATTTAGCCTTTTATTTTATTTTGTATTTAAACTTTTAAAAACCCATAAAAATTCATAAAAGTTTCAGAAAAATCACAAAAAATTAGAAAATTCATGTGAAAATTCTAAAAATATTTTTGACTTGATCTTTGTTGTTTTTGCTTAATTGTCTTTTGGTTATTTCAAAATTTGGGAAAAATATTGGAAAATTACAACAACAAAAATGAGAAAAATTACAAAAAACACAAAAATATTTTTGAAATCTCAATTGTTTTTACACTTGGAAAAATCACATAAAAATCAGAAAAATCATGAGAAATTTCAAAAATTCCTTGGAGGCAAAAAAAAAAAAAAAAGTTGTTTTGCTCACTTTTTTTTTTTTTTTTTCATCCCCCAATAAATCCCAAAACCTCCCAAAAATAGTATTTTCATACTTAGCAAAATCTTACAAGTTTCAAAATTTTGGGAGAGTATTTTGTACTCTATTTTCTCGATTTTCCCTTCCCGATGATTTAAAAAGGGAGGCATTGGGCTCTTCGGAGTATGGTATGCCCCAGTTCTGAGGGAATACTATGTAGTATTCTTATTTCTTTGTAAATTTTGAAAGGGAGTAATTTTTAAGGCTTGTTAAATTTATTTTGAAATAATTTTTGATTAATTAGGTATCGTTCGTAAGAATAGGCATGTAGGGGGTGCTCATACCTTCCCCTCGCGTAATCGTACTCCTGAGCCTGACTGTGTTAGCGCAGACTGATGAGTCCCTAAAATATATGATTTCAGACCCTCATTTACCTATGCTTATCCCCATTTTATTATATATTTACCCATAGTTATTATTGTTTAGAGTTATGCAAGGTTTGTTTGTCTTTTCAGGAAAAATAGAACAAAACCATGGAGTTAAGCATTACAAGAAGCCAAGGAGAATTTGGAGGACTCAAGGCTCAAATTTAGACGGTTAGCTAAGCTCCTGAAGCTTAAAATCCTAAATGGACAAGAAGATAATGCTCGACCATGTGGTGCAACTAGCAAATGACAAGGGCGACTTGGTCTTCCACTGCAAACTCCAAGGTTCAGAATGAGATCATAATGTTGCAAGGTTCGACCAAGTGCTTGACCAAGTGACCCACTGGGGTGACTACATCGAGATGTTGAGAAGAACTGAAATTCAAAAGTATCGAAAGTCTCAACGAAGTGTTTGACCAAAAGACCTTCAGGGGCGACTATGTCGAGATACTAAGATTTCTTGAAGAACGAGATACTGGAAGTCTCAACCATCAATTCGACCATCAAGACCCTGAGGCCTGACAAAGTCGAAGGTATTGGAGATTCGAATCCTTGACTTCCCGCGAGTCTCAACCAGGGTGCGCACAAGAACGATGAAGGAGCGACTTGGTCGAAAGCGACAATCTTCTATGCAAGATTTGCTAGAAACCTTCCTAAATTGAAAAACAAACTTTCTAAACCCTAGAGCCTATAAATATTTGCTACAAATATGAGCTCTAGGTTCCTCTTTGGCCTCTCTTAGGTTAGTGACAGACTTAAGATGTCATTGAGAGCCAAGATAGATTAGGAGTAGTATAGTTTTCAATTCTTGTTTCGGTGTGTGCATGAAGTGCTCATTGGCCTATGACAACTGGTGGTGTTCGTGTGCTATCTATATATATTACACGATCACTCCATTTGTAATTCCTGACATTTGATATAGATGGTTCTGAATAATAAATGGATGATCTTTTTACTCTTGTTTTCATTTACATGCTTTCGTTTACTTCATTCCATTTACCTACTGTGTGTTTGATGAAGGATTGCACGTAAGGATAAGCACTTCTGTGTATCAATCAAAGGGAAATAGTCGACTATGGAACCGCGAAGGTGTTTGTTCATTGTTGAGACAGGGTATACTCCGGTTCTCAACCGTGCTCCAGATGATTGGTGCACCCTTGGTACCCTGTGCCCTCAATCGCCCCTCTCCCACTTTGGCCCACTTGGGTTAGTACTTCTATGGAAGTCTGGATGAACGTAGATAGAGGCATGGCATCTAGCGTTTAATTCAGACCACAGTATTGCTTTGTAGGAGTAGGGTAACTCTTAGATTTACTTGCTTTCCCATATTGTAGATTTACTTGCTTTCATTTAATTGCTTTCTAGTAGTTAGAAACATCCACCATTGCAAAACATCACCTTTTACTTCTTTTTCATAACAAGGCCATAATAAACTAACTTGGAAGTGGTTTACTAATTGCACTTCAAGTCCCTGTGGATCAATACCCGACTTACTCAGAGCAACACCTGCGGCCTCTTAGGGACTAATTTGTACCTAATGCATACACATCACCATCCTGCATCCGGTTCCTAGATGTTCAGGAGGCCCAATTTGAGATTAAGACTTCAATCATCTCAATGCTACCCAACTTTCATGGGAATTCTACTGAAAATCCTTATCAGCATCTAGATGAGTTCTTGGAAATTTTTTCCAGCATCTGCATCCATAATTTTAGTGATGATGCTCTCTGTTTTAGGCTTTTCCCATTCTTTATAAAGGATAAAGCCAAATATTGGCTGACATCCTTAGAACCAAACTCAATGACCAATTGGGCCACCATGCAACATGAATTCTTTAAAAGTACTTCCCAATTGGGAAGACTAATCAACTTTGGAGAGCCATCACAAGTTTCTCACAAGTTGATGGGGAACTCTTTTTTGAGACTTGAGAGCGCTTTAGGGACTTGCTCCATAAATGCTCACATCACTAGGTCCCCAAGTGGCAATTAGTCCAAACTTTCTACGAATGGTTGGCTGAGAAAGATAAGTCTATGGTTGATGCATCGTGTGTACTTTACTCACTAAGCATGTGAATGAGGCTTGGATTCTCTTCGAAAGTCTAACAGAAAATTCTCAGTAGCACATGGGTGCCACTCGTAGACTACCTAATCCATAAAATTCCAAACCAAAAGGAGTTTATGAGTTGGCCACTAGCCAAGACCTAGCCTCAACCTTGCATTTCGTATCTTAAAAGATAGATCAATGCATGTCCTTAGGACCGCAGACAACAATGTGTGCAGAGGTTTGTGCAATATGCTCCGACCCTTCCCATACATGTTACAATTGCCCTCACGGGCATTCATAGCCTAAGCTTGTGTAGGAGGAAATAAAGGCCACTCATAATTGGTATGATAAGCCATCTAATTACCCTTATTGGAATACCTACAATCCTAGGTGGAAACAACATCATAACCTCTCCTGGAGGCCGCAAGCTCTGGGTTTTCAAAGCCAAAGACCTCAACAAAACCCTAATGTTATGCCTCCACGCCCATATCAAAATTTCTAAAACCATTCAGACTCAGCCTTTAGACCTTTAACCGTTCAGCATCCGCCTCCACCTCAATCTAAATATGATTCATTCTAAGAAACGGTGTTGACAACCCTTAAGCGAATTGAAGCTAACCGTCAAGTGGACAAGCAACTCCTTCACTCCCATTCCCAATCTCTTGCAAATCTAGAAACCACCGTAAGACAACTAGTCACTGCTTTAAGTCAGAGGGATGAAGGTAAGTTACGAAGTCAACCCATAGTAAATTTGAAAAAGCAGTATGGGGCAGAATGTGAACCGGATGCTGGACCCTTATCATACTCTTAGCAGGCCCAGGTGGTAACCACATCTCAAAATAGCAGGCTGACAGCCAAACAAGGCAAGGAGCAACTGAGCACGGGGGAGACCTAAGATGAAAAACTGGAAGTACCCAACATGGATTCATGCACTCTCCCTTCCTCTAGTCGGGTACATAGACCATTGAGTCTCATACCCACAACCCCAGACCGATTCTATCCCTAATGGGGTAGCAATCAAGTGTTCTTAACCGCACACCAAAAGGTTAGTGGTGACTCCATTGCACTTTGTTAGAATTGGTGTATTCCCAAGAGGGGGGGGTGATTGGAATTTTAAACTTTTCTCCTAGGTTAAATTAGAAATCAATTTGATTTAGCTACCTAGGGTATTTCTATACAATCCCAAATGCGCAAGTAGATATAATGTATGGGAACTTAAATCATGTGCATCATTCACACCATAACATACACGTATGGTAAATATAGAGTGCAGAAATAAAAATAAACACACGATATGTTATCGGGGTTCGGCCAACTGTGCTTACGTCCTCGCCTCTAGCTCGAAAGCCTGAGGATTCCACTAAAGGCTCACTTAAGGGTGGAACGACACCGATTACAACCAGGTCAATTAGCACAGAGCTGACCTCAACCTTTACAACTAGGTCAATTAGCGGGGCTGACCTCAACCTACACGCCTTAACAGAATGACACATCTAGCTTTCCTAACCGGGTCTAAGCCAATCCGGGACTATTTCAAAGGGCTAGTCTTCCTCTTCAGGGCTGTGCCTGGAAATACAACAGATTTGAAATACAATACAATGGTACAATGATTATGCTTTCATGTAAAGCCGATGTGTACCCAGATACACTCAGTCACATATACCATAATATGATTTAATATGTAAGCTTAGTGTGGTCTTGTATTTCAGCTCTCAAATGTATTTTCTATCAGTGTAATGAGTGTGTGAGAGTATCAACAAGTAATCTTTGTATCACACGATATTCAATAAATAGATTCAGGAAAAGATGTCAAGCAAGTTTCAAATGTATCACTCTGAAGAATATATCAATGATGTAAATAGTAGATGACGTATATGCTTGGTTTGCAAAATATATATAGTCTTTGTATTCAGCAAATGATATGCAAATAAGTATTGCAACAAAGATCTATATTACAAACACAAATATATTCTCAAAGTTATATCAATATAAATAACACAAGATATTTGAGTATGTTTTGAAAATGTTATTGCAACCTAAAGACAAATACAAGCTTCCTAAGAAATTGCAACACAAATGCAATACTCAGAAGCTTAAGCAAGTCTTCTAAGGATAGGCTTATGAAAAAAGCCCCCTTAGAACACTTAGGTTTAGCTCTCAAGAAAATCGAATCAACCAAATGCAAATGGGAGAGCAGACTCTCAATCAACTTACAGAGAGTATGAGCAATATGAGCAGGTAAGTATGAGTGATTTTAACATGAAAATGAGTATTATAGGTTTTTGGATTTTCAAAGAATTTTCCCTAATCAAATCTACTAATCTGCTGCTAATAATCTCAAATGAGGGGGTATTTATAGATATCCCATGAAATATAACCGTTGGGGACTTATTGGGAATTATTAGGAAAGTTTAATGACATTTTAGCAAATTTAACCCTGTTTAAAATATTTTAACCACGGTAAAAAATCAGGGCAACCCAAGAGGTCCGGTCGACCAGAAACCTTTTTGGTCGACCGAAGTTCATATGGTTCGGTCGACCGGGCCATTTTTGAACTACTCAGTCGGTCGACCAGGAGAAGGTGATTTTTCAATTCACGCAGTTCAGTCAACCAGAGGAAAATGAACTAAGCCTCTCGGTGGACCAGACCGTTGGGCCAACTCTTGAGGACCCTCGGTTAACTAGGTTAGTGTAATACAAAATTTATTCGGTCGACCAGGAGGTCAAAATGTTGACTCCCAAGTGGTCCAGTCGACTAGGGACTAATGAACTATTCAGTTCGGTCGACCAGGACATGTTCAACTGTTGACCTAGACCTAGGTTTGGTCGACCGGGCTACAAATGAACTATAAGGTTCGGTCGATCGGGGCAAAATGAACTTAATGGGCTGGTCGGCCGAAAATGCACAAAGTGTGCATTTTAGTCCTGTTTTGAATCACGAACACTCTAATCAAGTGCCTAACATTTGTAAGTGCAAAGGTGAGTGTCCTAGGGTCATTTCTGGGTCCTTTTGAAGACACCGAAAAAATTTGGTTTTGGTCAACCAAAGGGTAATCCCTAAGGTCTTTCTAAGGTCATTTGCATTATGAGCTTACCTATTAGATCATGCAAGTGATGCATGCAATTATTACAAGACATAAGCCCTAATTACTATTACAAACCCTTTTCATCAAAGAAATATATTACAACATAAAATGATTGGGTCTTGACTCTTCACTTTCTCTATGCGCATCTTGATCTGCCAATTTGAGTTCCTACATATAACCTCAAACACCAATTAGATATAATGAGTATTTGTCATTATCAAAACTGGGCGTGACCTATAAGGTCAACACACTTTGTTTTCCAGGAAAATATCATTTTCAAAATCACACACCTTTTCCAATTCGCCTACCCTGGGACAACACACACCATGGTTGTGTTTCTGCCTTGCGCAGGAAAACGTCGCAACAATGTGTCTCGGAAAGGGCTTGGGTGTGTGTTAATGCAATAGGGGAAGGTTGTGGCATATGCTTCTCAGCAACTTAAGGAGTACGAGAAGAATTATTCGCTACATGATTTGGAATTGGTGGTAATGGTTTTTGCATTGAAAATCTGGAGACTACCTATATGGTGAAAAGTACTAGATTTTTACAGACCATAAATGCCTCAAGTACTTCTTCACGTAAAAGGAACTGAATATGAGATAGAGGAGATGACTAGAACTAATAAAAGACTACGATTGTACCATCAACTACCACCTAGGGAAAGCCAATATGGTCACTGATGTGTTAAATCGAAAGTCAGAGAATATGAAAAGAAGGTGTATTCCCAAGAGGGGGGGGGTGAATTGCGTTTTAAAACTTCTTTATATTTTTTTTAATTGATTCTTTCTCAACTTGCTTTAAGTTCAGCAACCACACACACAAAATTGATTTTCAATCACAGGTTCAGCGGAAATTTATTTAGTTGTAAACCTTTATGAATGAATATATTAATTTGAATATCCCTTAGCAATTTAATTCAATTCAACCAAGATAACAAAACACAATTCACAATGAATTCAACAATGTTTCAAAGATTCAAGACTTGAGTAACTTTTAAGTATGTAGCTGATAAAATCTCTGTGTTAGTGAACTTGATTTCTTAATACAATTTCAATTTCCAACACTCTTCCAAAAAACTCAGAATTTAAATAAACTTTCAATTAATAAGTCTTGGGTGTTAACCAATCAACGTACTCCCTTATGGTTTCCACAATAAATATTGATCAACCAATGTACTCCCTTTTTGGTTTCCACAATCCCAAAGTCAAATTAATTTTAAGTTTATTTAAAATCCAATCCACATAGTTATTATGAACAGAAAATTAAAATCCAACCACGCATTTTATATGAACGAAAAATTAAATGAGATTAGGGAAGAGAGTGAGATGCGAGTTTTGCGAGGTTTGGCTATACCCGCCTATGTCCTCACCTTAGGCACACCACCTAAGGATTCAACTATAACACTCCTTTACGGGTAGGAGGAACCTTACATACTTTTTTGACAGGTAGGAGCAGCCTTTACAATCTCTCCTTCAATAGGCTAGAGTTTGCCTCTCCAAATGATACCCCACACTTGGCCCAACAATGATTCAAAGACCTGAACCGTCTACAAAACAACAAACAAATTTGGTGTACAAAGACACTCTCAACAAGAGCTGATTAGTACAATAATTAAGCCCTACAATATACTTCAATTCAAAATAACAATTTAAATAATTTGAAGCCTTAGAAGTATGTCACCATTGGGTTTCTTTTTAGATTGAAAGAAATTCAGAGTAGGCTTAGAATTGTGAAAGAGTTTCATAGCAAAACTCAGTAAGGAACTTTAGAGAATTTGAGAGCAAGAGAGCTTTGAATGCTTGTGAATTTGTTTGGTTTATTGAATTCTTAGCCTTGGTATGTATTTATAGATGTTTAAACAAGAGTATTTTGTGTTCCCAAGTGACTTTGATTGTTTCCCAAGTTTTCATAACGTTTAGAATTCAAAAAATCAAATTTGGAAACTTCCCGTTATATTTAAAATTTGAAATCTCAAAGAGTCGGTCGACTAGGAATAAAGAGTCAGTCGTTTGGATTCATTAAAACATTGAGAATTTCAAAGGTAGGAGAGAGTCAGTCGATTGGAAAAACTTTGTTTGTCGCCTGGGTTGTTTTTGTCAGTCGTCTGGACAGATCATGATTCTATTTTTTCTTTTTGTTTCCAAACACTTTTTGCTCTTTTTCTTTCCCCAAATTAATTTAAGACTTTTGAAAAGTATTTTTCTGGGTTTTTCAAAACATGGTCTCTAAGTCAATGAGTTTTCTAATGAGCTTCAAATCCAATCAAATCATCATTCGAATGAAGTACTTACATAGAGACTCTCTTAAGACTTTAAACACATTCTAAGCTTGGAGTCTTCATGCTTTGTCACTTGCTTAGTCCATATTGCCTTTTCAGCTTCAATTCTCTGAGCTTCTTCAATTCTTTAAGCTTTCATCAAGTTTTCTTTGAAATATGTCTTTTGAGCTTTCATTTCTTTTTCATGTAGTCTTGCAATGAGCTTTGTGATATCTTTGATCTTGAGCTTAAAAAAATCTGATTCTTGAAGTATCATCACTTTCAACAAAACATGTTAAATGAACTTTAATTTGTTATCATCAAAACAAGATTAGTAAGCCATGTTAGGCCAACAGAATGTGTCAGTCTCAACAGTGGTGACTCAACATCAACTCAGGATGGATCTGGAAAGATTTGGTGCGAAAATGGTGGAGAGAAATTGTCAAGCTTTCATTGCTAGTCTAGTAATTCAATCGACCTTGCTGGAAAGGATTAAGGCCACACAGATGAAAGATGCAGAGTTGGTAAAGATTATGGGTAAAGTACAGAGTGGATTGAGGGTGGATTTTAACATCTCAGATGATGGGATGTTGAGGTTTTACACTAGATTATGTGTACCAAATTATGTAGAGATTAAACGAACAATTTTGGATGAGGCTCATCGCTCTCTTTATACCGTACATCCAGGAAGCACCAAGATGTATCAGGATTTGTGAGAGTCTTTTTGGTGGGACAATATGAAGAGGGAGATTTCCCGATTCGTGGAGCAATGCCTTACATGTCAGCAAGTGAAGGTAGAACATCAGAGACCAGTAGGGTCATTGCAACCACTCCACATTCCTGAATGGAAGTGGGAGCTCATTTCCATGGATTTTGTAACAAAGTTTCCATCAACACTACAGAGGTAAAATGTCATTTGGGTAGTTGTCATCTGTCTGACAAAAACTGCCTATTTTGTTCCAATCAAAGTTAACTTGTCCATAAATAGACTACCAGAGTTGTATGTTCACGAGATAGTTAGATTACATGGTGTACCGATGTCCATCATATTAGATCAAAATCCACAATTCACCTCCCAGTTTTGTAAAAGTTTGCAGAGAGTCTTGGGATCTCAACTCACTTTTAGGACAACATTCCACCCCCAAACTGATGGACAGTCAAAGAGAACAATTCAGATATTGGAGGATATGTTGCGAGCATGTGTGCTAGATTTTGGAGGAAGTTGGATTTAGTATCTGCCCTTGGTTGGGTTTGCCTACAACAATAGCTACTAGGCTAGTATCGAGATGGCACCGTATAAAGTGTTATATAGTCAGAGGTGCCGACCTCCATTGTATTTGGATAAGGTTGGTGAACGGTGATATTTGGGGTCAGATATTATATAGCAGACTTTGGAGAAGATCAAACTCATTCGGGATAGAATTAAAACAATTCAGAGTCGATGGAAAAGTTATGCTGACACTCGCCAGCGAGAGCTAGAGTTTGACATAGGGGATAAGATATTTTTGAGGATTGCTCCAACAAAGGGAGTCATAAGATTTTGAAAGAAGGGTAAACTAAGCCCTAGGTATATTGGGTCATTTGAGATACTAGAGAGGATTGGTCCAGTTGCATATAGAATAACACTACCCCCGTCGATGTCTAGGATTCATGACGTGATTTTGAAAGAAGGGTAAGCTAAGCCCTAGGTATATTAGGTCATTTAAGATACTAGAGAGGATTGGTCCAGTTGCATATAGAATAGCTCTACCCCCGTCGATGTCTAGGATCCATGATGTGTTTCATGTGTCCACGCTGAAAAAGTACATTCCAGATCCTTCGCATGTGATAAGCTATGAGTCGTTGGAAGTCAGGGACACCTTATCATATGAGGAAGTGCCAGTTCAGATTCTAGACAGGAAGGATCGGGAGCTACGGACCAAAAAGATTCTGATTCTGATGGTAAAAGTACTCTGGCGTAATCATGCAATTGAGGAAGCTTCATGGGAATTAGAAGAGGAGATAAGTCAGAGATACCCACACTTATTCAACGAGGCTCCATGTTAAGTTAGGTAACTTTGACGGGTTATGTAGTTGCTTGAATCTTTGGGTATAGGTTTGTTTAGTTTTAATTTGTCGATTTTGGTTTTTGTCATAGTTGATTTTGAGAGAGTTTTCGTTGGTTATTGTAATCTCCCAGAGGCCTAGTATGTAACCTCAATATTTCTCCACCATAACTGAGGGTTCTTAATAAACTTGGGACAGGACCGCTATGTGGGTGGCTACCGGCTCTTCCATAGAGCTAGGTTACCATTTCAAGGAATTCTAGAGTTTGGGTTGAATATTGATAAGCAAATTTCGAGGATGAAATTTTTATAAAGAGAGAAGGATGTAAGGACTTGGAATATATATAATAATAATAATAATAATAATAATAATAATAATAATAAATTTGGTTTGGTACAAGACCAAACTGTCGACGGTTTCAGGGAGCTCAGGGAAATCATTGACTGTTTCAGACAACCGAGAGCCTATATGTAAGAACACAGAAATATTGGTTTGGTATGAGACCAAACTGTCGACGGTTTCAGGAAATCAGTCGACGATTTTAGGCGGCTGAGGGTCTTTAAGTGAGGAGGATCTTATGTTTTTTTTAAAACTCTCTCTCTCTCTCTCTCTCTCTCTATCTCTCTCTCTCTCTCTCTCTCCACTCTCATTATCTCGTGTCTCTCTCTCTCTTAAGCTCTCCTAGGTCTCCACTCCCACTCTCTGATCCTTTCTTTCTCTTCTCAGACTTTTTTTCTCTCCTTGACCAGGTTTAAGGAAACTTGGGTTTTCTCTCTAGAAACCTGCAGGCTCGGTTTCAGGAACGTGGTAGGCCTATCTTCGGTGTTAGGTAAGGGGAATAGATTATGTCAGTATAATTAGAAATTGAACCAATTAAACTTGAGTATGTGGATGATTTTTGTTATTATACAAGTATTTGGGAAAAATTAAAGTGAGTAGGGTGATCGTCTTCTTTTTCTTGTAAAACATATATTAAGAGTGGTATTAAAATGTAGAGGTGATCATACCTTTATTTTTAGCAAACTATACAAATATATTTTGATTTAACATTCAAATAAGTATGGCATGAGAATGATTTGTTTTATTTCATAATTAATGTTGACCCTACGAGTCATGCCCTATTTTGAGTATGACAAATACTCAGGTATTTAATGTCTACCGAGTTGATGTGTAGGTTTACATTGACTATATCATATGCTGGCACTCGAAGACTTGAAGGAAAATGAAGACCCTATATGCTTTTAAGTCTTGTACTTTTTATTCATTTGGGTATGTAATAATCATTTATTCAAAGGTCTGTAATAATCATTGCATAGCATGCATGTAGGGATAAATAAGCTCAAAAAGACCTTCGAAAGGCCCTTAGGTTCCCACACTTAAGTGCACAAAGCCCTAACGTAGTTCTCATATTATCAGGAAAAATTTTAAAGCAAAGAAAATGACCTTAGGTTAAAATATAAAGGCATTCAGGTGACTGAACCTAGCAGTTCAAATTGCCTCAGTGGACCGAACCATGGACAGGTCAAAAGTTGACCTGAGTTCTGCAAACCGAACCAAAATGAATATATATTCCATGAGCGATTGAACCTGCGTCAAGACCTTTCCCACCAACTCGAGCACGCTAACCTTCACGTGTAAAATACCCTCAGGCGACCAAAGGTTGTTATTCAAGCTACCGAAAATATGTACAGGCGACCGAACCTCGAATGATTGGAAAATCGCTTGGTTCAGCCAACCAAACATCGACTTGGACACCCGAACTTCGAAAATCACCTTTTTTCCATTGAATCTGTTCGGGCGACCGAACCTCAGGTCAGCCACCCAAAACTCTCAAGTTGGCAAATTTGTAACTGAGGTAATTTGGGGTAAAAAGGGGGTTAATTTCTTAAACATAATTAAGACAAATTTTAAAATTACCCTCGAGTCTCCAACGGTCATAATTTGCCCATTCTCTATATATATGCTTTTATTTGTACAAATTAAGGGTGATTAGCAAATAGGATTAAGCCAAAACTCTCTCAAATTTCCAAATCCTATTTTGTTCATACTAATCTCATACACTCATACACCTATTTTCTTTGATCATCCAAACTTTGTGAGAGCGTCTTGAGTGTTTATACTCGACTTCATTTTTCTTAATACTCTCATTTGTTTTGTTTGTTGATTGATTTTGATATTGAGAGTTAATCATAAGTTTTCCCACTAATATAATCAAATAAATCTTGTGCTGGGAAAACTTTGAAGCTTGTGGGTTTTTGCATCAATATTGTAAGATACCTTAGCCTATAATTTTTGTGTGTGCAAAATCATTTTTACAAGTTAGGATTCAAACATCTCTTGTGCCTAGTAAATTAAGAAAATATTTTTTTGAGGTTGTTTGAATAACCTTGCTAGCATCTTTAAAACCCTAGGTTGATATTGAGATATTCTATATTGTGTTTCAAAGAAAAAGACTAGTTTATACACTCACTTGCTTATTTGAGAATACACGTTATACTGAGTGTTGATTGCAAACATACACATCACTGAGCTTACAATTCCTATATTGTTGACGTGCATTGATTATACTGTGTGTATTGTCATACATACCTGCTTAGTGTAAGAAGCATTTCCATGTATGTAAATTTTTATATTTGTGTTATTCCAAGCGTGGGCTTGAAGAGGGAGACTAGTCCTGTGGAATAGTACGTCCCGGATTGGGTGCACCATCCTGGTAAGGTGGGATTGTAGGTTGAGGTCAACCCTGTTAGTTGACCTGGTTGTAAATGGTGCCACTACATCCATTAAGTGAGCATTAGTGGAATCCTCGGGCTTGCGAGCTAGAGGTGGGGACGTAGGCACAGTTGGCCGAACCCCGATAACATATCGTGTGTGCACTTTACATTTCCGCAATTTTCGTTCTTGCATATGTATGTTATTCTGTGAATGTTGCGTATGATTTAATTTTCACACCTTATAGTTATCTGCGCATTTGGGTTTATGTGCATATAGATAGACCTGCTGATGGATTAGTTAAACCTAGGACAAAATTTTAAATACCTAATTCACCCCATTTGAAGAGGGATAGTCACCTTGTAGGCCTCCCGTATTTTGTGGTGTCGATTACACCACTTGAAAAATTAGAATGAGCATATTTATAAAATCAATGAATTGGATGGCCTAATGGGTGATTGTTACTGGAATTCATATGCCCTTGGATGAAAATGATAGTAGGTTAATGCATACGAATTCATATGTCATGGACATGTTATATCTTGCATTAGATTCTAATATTTTTGTTGAGTTTGTGGCATGTCATAGTGCATAGGAAATCTGGGATGAACTAGAAAAGAAATATGGAAAATCCCAGGAGAAGGAGATCGTAACTCCTTTGAATGCTCCCAGCTCAAATGATCAGAAGGAGGTAAATCATGAGCTAGAAATCAACGAGGAGGTATATGATTCTCACTCTAGCTCATTCGATGATTCTTGTGATAAATGTTGTGATGTGTCATATGCTGAATCATCTGTTGATAATACTATTAATGATTCTTGCGATGTTTATTGTGAAAAATCTTTTGATGAATCATATGTTGAAGTTTATGATGAAAGCATGCCCTTGAACAAAGAACTAGAATGTACTTTATTTAAAATGCATAAACTTCTAGTTAGGATGTCTAAGCAAAAAATAATCTTCAAAATTGAGAATAAAAGGATAGCAAAGCAATTAGATGAAATAAAAGATTATTATGCTATTCTAGAGAAGAAAAAGATTGAGAAGATATTGAATATTAACTGTTTGGAAGAAAATGAAAAGAAGAATCTTGATAAACGCTTAGGAGCTAAAGGAAATAAATCTTTCAAAAAGGGTTTATTTTTTAAATCACACAGTCATAAAAATGCCTTATTGAGTAAAAATAAGATTTGTAAACATAATCTTTCACACATACATAAAACTTACTTATCTTGTAAAATGATGTGGCACATTCGGTTTAATTTTCTATCTAAAAGTGCCAGCGGCTTGGAGAAAGAAATGATGTAGGTAATCATGAAGGAAAACCTTTAGAGACCAAAGGAAGAAAGAAGTCAAATTAAAATTACATAATTATTAGATTCTTCCTTAGTGCATAGGATTAGCTATAGGGGGTAGTGGTGCCTGCAGGCTTGGGAAGTGGTTGGTGCTTAAAATGAAAATTCTTAGTAGATGCATTCACTATACACTATATTGAATACTAAGAATCTTAGATAATTAAGCAAATATGAAAATCCTAAGTTAAGCAAACATTGTCCATTGCACAAGTTTGTGGTTTAGGGGATTCATCTCATACTATATATCATTTAATCCTAAACCCATCCTTGTATATAAAAGCCTTGACAAAGATAAGTCATCACTCTAGGTATAAGCATCAATGATAATAAATTCCATATCTATCGAGTGCTAATAAAAAATCACCCTTCCTTAATGCTTCAAACATAGAAGAAATCGAAAAATAAAAATAAAAAACTTTATTCTGGACAAAGAATTTTAGGAGACATGTTCAAACACCCAAGACTATAAAGTCCAAGGAGATTCCACTCCATAGAGGAGGGTAGGGCTCTGACTGCATGCATTGAAAATGCTAAAGAAGAGGGGACCTCCCCTAATGTTTGTTGAAAAGATATAAATATTTCCTTATATTTTGTTAAAAAACAAGTCTTTTGATGAGGGGTTGTGTCTTTTTTGTCAAATCTCAGGAGTGGTTTGTAACACTTTCAAAATCTCAGGAAAGGTTTTTGTGATTTTTAAATTTTTAGAAAATGTCTTTTATCTTTTTTTTTTTTTTTTTTTAAACTTTAAGAAGATGAATATCTTTTGTCCTAAAATATAAAGAATGTTACAATCACCAAAACACCATGCCAAAAGTGCACTACTAAGTTCTTTATTAATGACTTACCACATAATTTTAACCTTTGCAACTCCCTTTTTCACTGAAAAGTTTGTTCAGAAAGCAGCCATTGCTCACCTATTCCAGGGCTTACCATGATTCATGAACATTATTGTGTTGACCCAAAATTGCATCACCAGTGTGTACTAATAGCAAGCAAATTCATTTAAAAAGTGAGGATATAAAATTTGTTTCACTTGATTCACTAGTATTATATTTTGATAAAAATTAATTTTAAAAAACTAAAAATATAACTTTTAAAATTTGAGAAGATATTGATATAATTACAATAAATTTAATAAATTATCTTCATTTCACTCTAATCATAAAGTGGGTCATAGGCTGTAAAATCATAAGTAGGGACATTAGACCATAACATTTGTTTTTTAACATTGTAAACTCTTACTTAGCATAGGTGACATATTGCAATTAAATGAAGGCCACACAAAGGGTCAATTCGAACTTCGAATTTGAATTTATGCTATTTTAGACAAAATGTCGTAATGATTTAAAAGACTCAATTGAAGATTGTCTTAAGGCTCGCCTCAAGGCAAGGCATGTTTAAAATGTCTAAATGTCTTGGGACTCAATCTAAAATACCAAATTTCAAAAAGGCTAATACACTACTTGCTGAGGCTTCCGCATTTGTACAAAAGGAACACCTTCTGCACCTTTTTAGTCGAGACTTATGCATTTTGAATGTGTGATTCTCAAGTTAGAATCGGCCAGAAAATTTTAACTACGTGTTTATATGAAAAGAATGTCATAATATGAATTGATTTCTATAATTCGTGAATTCAATATAACTGAGAGTTGTATCTTAAATCATGAAAATAATTTGAACTTTGTAATAGAATAGTTATCTCTTATCATAATTTATATCATGAATTCAAGTTAACAAGCGAGCAACTAATTTTTATAATTTTCAATATTTTAGTCATGCCACAAGTCTCCTCCTGTGTTCATCCTAACTTTTCAGCAGCAACCAAATCCAGCAGTAATTTTTTGCAATTAAACGTTGGGAATGCTCCATAATGCAACAAGAAAAACTACCATGTTGAAAAATGAGCATGCATGATGCTATTCTTAAGACTCCTTTTGGTTCAAGTATTTTATTTTTTTAAAAAAAAATAAAGAAAAAAAATTACTTCTTATTATATTTTATCTCTATATTAAATATTATTAAAAAATTATTCTAATATATTTTTAAAAATTTTAAAATTAGATGTTAATGATCTGTGAAATCAATTTTTTGTTTAATTTATTATTTGATTTGGTACACATTTTATTCTCTCATTCTTCTCAATAACCAAATATGAAAAGGGAATTCTTCATATTTTTTTCCTTTCTTTATAGTATGTCTAGATTAAGGATTTAAAAAAAAAAAAAAAAAAAGGAAGAAAATTCTTTTTCTATTATATTTTCTCTAGATAGTAAACACAAAAAATTATTTTAATATGATTAAAAATTATTAAAAAATATTAATGATAAGTACAATTAAAATTTTGTTACCGAATAGAAAAAATAAAAATTTTGTTCATTTGCTATACATTTTTTCTTCTCTTTCCTTGATAACCAAATCAATTTTTTTCTCTCCTTTCCAACAAGGCTTTAATATTTTCAATTTTTCAAATGGGATTTCAATGTTTTGGACAATCATAAAATCCTTGAGATTCAACACTTCAAATCCCTTAAAATTAAGAGAACCATAATACAAATTAAACAAACACAAATATTTACTCTGGCTTCTCCCATATATGCCTACATATTTTCTGTCACAACCCACCTAAAAGCTTAAATATGTTAGGTACGATCCTAGGAATAATTTTTAATTATCTAACGTACCCTTGAAAATTTTATTTTAAACGGAAGAATGGGAGCCAAAATGCGTAAGTACAACAAATTATTTTAATTTATGAAAAAATACAATAAATAATTAATTTTACACTTGCGTGGTAGTACACTAGCCCCAGCTCTAGGGTTTAGTACTTTAACCAAATAGAAAGTACAGGGGACAAAAAAGAGAGAGAAGAAGCGAAATAAAGTCGAAGTTAAAATTAAGAAAAAAAAAAAGAAAAAAGGAGAAATATCATTATTTGTTAGCAGACTCATAAGTTAATTAATTTTGTGGCAAATTCAGAAAGGAGTACAGGAAATAAAATTTTTAGTTTTGAACTGTATTGATTTTAGTTGATTTAAGCAAGCAATTGGACATTTGAATGAATGAAAGTTTTAACAATTGTCAAAAAAATTGGGACAAAAGAGACTAACCTCCCTTGAAATTTGACAAAGACAATAACCTCCTCTAAGATTATAAAAACTCAAAGGACCTCTCCTGAGATTTTAAGAATTTCAAGCACTTCCCCTGAGATTTGACAAAAAGACACATCCCCCTTTATATTTTGCAAAAAAGATAAGTTTTTTGAGGAGAGGTTTGAGTCTTTTTAGCAAACCTCAGAGGAGGTTGAAGCATTTTTAAAATCTCGGGAGAAGTTTATGTTTTTTTGTCAAATCTCAAGTAAGTGTCTTCTGCCCAAAAAATTATAATTATTTGATTGTCTAACCACACATAATGAACTAGAAGCTTAGCCTAATGGGTATGACAGAGGGCCACTTGCCCCTCTTTAAGCATTTTAATAAGAGGCATAGGTCTAGGATTAGGCATAGATTTCATATTTGCTTCCAACTACAGGTTTATGGATGTGAGGAAGGAATTTTGGATAATTAAGTGAATATGCCTATGCCTAAAATCCCTTTTTTCCTTCATCTCTCATGACAGCCTCTCTCTCTCTCTCATAGCCTAAATCAGAAACTCATCTTTGTCCTCATCTCAGTGACAACTCAATTGAGGGGGACATTCTTACAGTGATTCATCAGCATCATCTAGATTGTGGGGATCAAATGAACCTAGTTGGAACTCCTAAGCAGGATAGGAGCATGCAAGAAGGCAAGAAGAAAATAGGTCTCAATAATAAGGGTTATCTGATCACATTCAAATTGCATTTTCGGCAACCTTGGATCAACAATTAGGAGATGGAGGCAAGGGAATCACGGCAGTTGTTGGTATCAGAGGTTTATAAGCTTGCAAAACAGAAGACAGGTGGGGAACAGACATGAAATCATTAGGAAAAGAGGTACTTTTGACTGGAAATCAATTTAAAAGACGATATTTACAATAAAAAGTGATGTATTAGCAACAAGAAACCAAGGTCCATCAAAAATCTAGAGATGCATTAATAATATCTAACTCTACCAAGACAAGACTAAGGTCTCATCTTAATAAAAAAACTCATGACTCGTGTCCATTGAAGAGTGAAAAAATTCATGAAGAAGCACCGTATAAATCATTATCATAATCATGATACTCAATTGCTCAACAACTAAAATTTGGAGGAATTGAGTTGAGTGGTGAAGCTCTTAAAGAAGCAATGTCATTTGGACAGACAGCTGGGGAAATCACTCAACTTCCAAAGCCGTGTGATAAGCCTCAGACAGTGGTAGACATTTTGAAGTCGGCAAAATAAATTCTTTTCTAACTTCCTTCTCTAGAGTCTAAACCCTCTTTTTAAACATAACCACCACTAAGGTCCTCACAAGGTGGTAGCACATTTTAAATTTTGCAAAATAAATTTCCTTCTAACTTTCTTCTCTAAACCCTCTTTTAAACGCAACCACCACCTTAAGATCCTCACAAAGGTCACACCTATAACGGGGGCCAATAACTTAAGGTAATAATCAGCTAATGCAGAAGAAAATTGTCATAGGTTAAGCAACTGGTCCACTAATTTTTCTATAAGAATGTGGGGCATATATCGCTAAAAAAATATATCTTTTTCGATTGAAGTGGTAACAGGTAAAAAAGGGTGTCCCCAGGTCATAAGTCTCCCCGCGTTGCAAGGGTAAGGGAGGGTCGTCACAGTGTACAGGTGATTCCCCAAAAAAACTGATGCCCTTCCAGCCTTTTTCCTGTATTGCTTTGCCAAATCAAAAATTTTTGACCTAGCAAAGAGGCTGCACATGGAGTCACTCGTACCAATTAAAAAAATCAGTCTCTACACTAACTAACCAATTTAAGAATCAATGAACGCCCTAACAAACATCAAAATTAAAAGGAAACCTACATTCTGTGATTTGGTAAGAATTGTCAACTGCTTGGGAACCAAATTTGTCAAAGAGGCTCAATTGCCCTAATTTTTTTTTTTTTTTTTGCTTCTTTTTCTTCTTTGAAGGGAAGTGAAGAATAAATGAAGGATAAATTGGATATAGAAGGGAAAAATAAATGAAACAAAAGTAGAATAGAATGCAAAGAAGTAAAGCAGTGAATGGGATTTTTAAAATTTTTGGGGCAAATGGAGCACAATTATATGGAGTCCAAGAAAATTCACCGAGTATCAATTAGATGAGAAGTCAATTTCTATGAGAGTCCAAGTGCATATCAAAGCTCACACAGCCTTCCTTCCCTTACTCTGGTAAGAAATAATGAACTTCTTGCAGAACACAATTAAATTTTTGTTGTCTGCTCAGTTTCTCAAGGGGCTAAAATGCTATGGCTGGATTGGGTAAATTGAGCTTCACAGTGAACAAAGATAAGAACTACAATATGAATTGTGAGTGCCACATCAATAAGATGGGAAAGTAAGGCAACTGAATCAGGTCTTTTTTCAAATGAACTGCAGGTCAGAATTTAAAGTCCTGTGTTGGGTAAATAATGAAACCCACTTGTTGTTGCACTGATTGATGAGATTTTTTTCTTGTTCTTGAGATCCCAAAAACCCAAATTTCCCTAACCATCAGGACTGACAAGAACTGCAACTAGCTTGCATCTGGTTGGCAGCAGGGAATAAAATCAACAGATCAAAGTGAGATCTTTGGGGTAAACTTCTAAGATTCACGATAAGGCACAGGATTGCAGCGAAGAAAAATACTAGTAGCAGGAATCTTGTGCGCCTCGAGACCTGCCCAAGCAATGAAATTTCCTGTAAGGAGTTTCTTCCATGATGAAATTGCAGTGCTGAGATGGAAAAAAACAATTAGCACCAATGAGACAAACGGTCCTGTCCAGCAGCAGTGAAGCACAGGAACCACTGAATACGAGTAAGGATTTTTCAGATGCTTGAGAGAACCAAATGAATCTAGGGTGTTCACTCATATATTACTGACATTCCATAGTGGAGAGAGGAAACAGAAGGAAAGGAGAAAGAAAGAAGAGAAGATAAATGAGAAAACAGGAGAGCTAGAATAGGCTCCAAATATTCTCAATAATTCATCCAAAGCTCTCAGTATAGCCCTAAGCCTATATTTATAGGCAACGAAAATTATTTTGAGGCTATCAAAATAACATAAAATATCAAAAACCTAAAAATGACTGAAGTTCCAAGAATATCCAAATTTCCAAAAGTGCCAAGGTACGGAATTTAGATCTTTGGCCTCTCCTCTCATACTGAGTCAGGCCTAGGCTGGTTATTAAAAGAGAGGTAATTAAATTGGGGAAAGGTTTAAAAGTGGAGAAAAATAAATCTAAAAAGTTAAGTTGGGAGCAGATTAGATTTTCATTGTCAATATATTATGCAAGAGGGAAAGAGAAAAGATATAGTCAGAATAGTTTATGCTATCTTGGAATAGGCTGTTTTGGATGTCAGATAAGAGAATGATTAAAGGAGCTACCAGGTTCGGTCTAACCAGATGTTTGCTTCTTTAGGAGTCCAAATTGTAGGATGGTTTTTCAGCATGTGCATTTGGAATCGAGTTTTAAGAATTGAGTTTTATTTTCTTCTATCAGTTTGTCAGTAGATACAATGGTTGTGCAGGTTCCTAGGTTCATTAAAATTTGTGATTTTAAGGATCTTATTCTTTGTTCGTTCTCTTAAATGTGAGTGGTTTTGGGGAATGGTACCTTATGTTTGTTTAAATAGACTAACAAATTTTGCTTTGAGAGGATCTTTTCTGGATGAATTGAAACTTTTTTGGTCTTTATAGTCCCAAGGAAATGAGTGGGGCATGATTTGATGGTCAGTTTACTTGGATGGCAGCTGAGGGCATGTTGGTTTCCACTCATATTGACAGGTTTCTACATACTAATGGGTAGGAGAATATGTTTCCAAATGCAGTTCAAGAAGTTTTTCCAAGAACAATTTATGATCATTACCATGTCCTTTTAGATTCTAATCCTATTAAATGGGGCCTTGCTCCTTTTCGGTTTGAAAACATGTCCTAAAACATTACTCGTTTGGGGAATGAAATCATAAGTTAGTCATTATACTATTAAGTGAAACCTATTTTATTACCTATACTATTAATTAGCACAATTTAAGGATTTATACTTACCAATTTCATGCAATTATTTTTGTCATCCTAATTAAATCTAAAAATGTTAGTGAATCTCCCTTACATATACAAAATGTTCATTTGGCATTACACATTCTATCATTACTATTTGTTAGGAACCTAGTTCTTTCAGTGAAGTGATTATGGCATCAACAACTCTCAAAATAATATATACATTATTTTCATTATCAATAATATCTTAGCCTCAATGGACCAACTAATCCAAGGGCAGTGGGGCCTTCCCTTAATTTCTATACAACAACACATAACCACCATTAAATTGTTTGGATGACAACTCTAATTGAATAAAATTAGTTAATACAAGTCCTTAGTTGCACTAATTAAAAGTTTAGGGACTAAAATAAATTGTAGTTAGCAGCACAAGGAACAATTTATAATTTCACTCTTCTTTTGTGGCTAATGTCAAAAATTGGTGGAAAGATTGTCAGATTCAAGGATGGGAAGGACTTAAGCTCATGAATAAACAAATAAATAAATAAAGTTCGTGAAAGACAAGTCAAAAGTTTGGTATAATGAGAATATTCGAGATCTTAAGGAGAGGAAGTGAGCATGTTACTAAAGATGAAAGGTATTGATAGGTTGGAGGAGTGTGGATTGTCCAATGATGAATGTGGATGAGAAGGGTTTAATTAAGTAATGAATTGGAAAGTTATGCTTAAGGGAGCATATTTGTTTGCAACATGATGTAGAGAAATTCAGAAATAAGAGAGTGAGAAACGTTTATTAAGTAATGAATTGGAAGACTAAGGGAGCATATTTGTATTTGTTTACAACAAGGTGTAGAGAAATTCAGAAATGAGAGAGAAGGAGAATGAGAGAGAGAATGAGAAAGAAGAAGAAGAATGTCCGTTTGGCTCATGGAATGCCTATTCCTAAAAACAGTTATAAAAGGTTACTTACAATTAGTTATAAAAAAATTATGTTGATAACATATAGCAAATACCAATGTGGAACCTTTTGAGCCTATAATAAGGAATAGTCAAGGAATAACTATTCTTATATTTCACCATGGGAAGATCTATTCCTTTCTTATTATATGTTGAATGAAATGACAAGGAACATACAAAGGAATAGCTATTCTTTACACAAAATTTTCATTATATTCCATCTTATTCTAAGGAATAACTATTCTGCAAACCAAACGAGCCGTGAGGACGGTGATTCTAATTCTAGGTTACTTCATAGGGTTGCTAGTGAGGAAAAGGAACAAGAGTTTTATTATTAAAGATTGAATTACATTCTAGTTTTATAAAAAGAGATCAAAGGAAGATAAACACAAGATTACTAAGTCACAGACAACGCCAGTTCATGTTGGGCTGATGATTGAAGGCTTGATTTGAAGCCCTATGAGGGAAGGATCTCTTTGTTAGAGAGATCATGTGAAGTTGGTGTCAAGATTGCAGCATTTGAGATGGATAGACATAAGGCTTCAGGTCATATGGTTTCACAATTGCTTTTTTCCAAAATAGCTCGCAGGCTATTAATGAAGACATTATGATGTTTTTTCATCAGTTCCATGGCAAAGAGTAGTGGGGAGATTATTAGTGAAGATATAATTGACTTCATTAGGATTTGGAATTTTGATGAAGATTTCAATAATCCATTGGCTGTATTTGCATGCCAGGGTAAATATGAAATTGTGAGTTGAACAGTTCATCAATACATTGTCCTTGCTTTCGTTGTGCCATTTTAAAACTTGAGTCCAAGTTTCTCGAACTGAGGAAAATTGATGGATAGCCTGTGGATAGCTCTAGGTGATTACATTCTGCCTGAAGATATAGAAATTAAGGATTTTGTTACTACATGCTACTACCATTATTATTTATTATTAGTGCTCCTTTAAAAGTTGGATGTAGGTAGTTTGTTTGTAAGGTACAATTAGGACACACGCAATTTTCAGGGAAGAAGTTATCGTTTCTGTTGGAGTAGAAGAAGATTTAATATTTGGCTTCTCTTTGGTATGTGGGTAATGGAAATTTCAAGATGTGCTTTTCAGATATTTAGCACAATTGGCATTCTTTGTCAACTTGTTAAGGCATGCTGATTTTCCTGGATTGTTCTTGTGCCTTTTGGTTCTTACTTTCTGTTTTCTCTGGGGTATCATGGAGTTTGTTAAGGAGATGTCTTTTCTCCTGATTGTACATTCTTAAGAAATCAATAATTTAGTTTTCTATAATAAATAAAAAATACAGTTCCGATGCAGATGGGTGACTTTCACTCAGTTTTCCCTCATCTTCCCATGTTTCTCCCCCACATTCTCATCTCTTCTTCCTCCTCCTACTTCTTCACCATCTTCTCCATCTTCTCTTCTCTTACTCTTCTTCCTCTTCTTCCTTTCTTCTTCCCCTTCTCTTCTTTTCTCTCTTTACTCTCTCCCTTTGCCCTGTTAGCTGACATCGCTGAGGTTCTCTTTAAGATTAATACATGCACTTGTACGACTTATTGCAGATGAGTAGACCTACACAACTCTATAGAAGCATCCATGCTACAGAGCTGCCACCTATATTTTTTTGTTCAAAAAACGAAATTTATCAAAATCATCTTGATTATTGTTGTTTCTGCCAGACTAAGCAGCTCCAATGTTTCAAGCTTATCAATGTATAGTGCAACTTCCAAGTTTCACAAAGTGCTTTCAAAACTAAATTATTGATGGCTTGTAAACCTTAAAAATGAATGGTAAGATTTTCTTGCTACTCATTCTCATCTCTTAATTGATAAGTTAAGGGCTTCCCTCTTTCATATGTTCAATAACAGGCAAATTACTTACCTGCAATTTGAATTTTTTTTCCAAGAGAGAGCATTTCTCTTAATTTCTCCAAGTTCAACCAGACAAGCTCAGTGTCAATGATTTAAAGGTTCAATTGAAAAATATGACCATTTTCATTGATGATTCATGCAAACGGCACCAAGTTATACATTTTTCCCTTAAAACTCCTGAATATCTGGATGCTACAGTAGAAATAATTGGATAGCTTTAAAATACATGGACAAAACTCACCAACTCCATGGTACTACTATTGATATAATTTAAATGGAAATAATTTCTCAATGAGGCATCGACCAGTCAATGCATACATTTCATGTCACACACACAAAACAGATACTATGTGCCCCAGAACTCAATTCCAAGCGAAACTAGGAAGTAGTACTTTTTTATTTAAAATTTAACCAAAAAAAAAAAAACACTGAGTAGTATATCCCCTAGAATCTTTGTGAATTGATACAGTCAGATATTGACAAATTCACACTTCCAGAAACCAATTTGAAATTGTAGAAGAAGCAGAAGGGTCAGCACTAAACCTGCAAGAGGACTCTAGGTAAAGGTCACACATTCTTATTCTTCTTCATCTTTGAAGGAGGCCATCTACCCTTCTTCCTCATCCGCCGCTTCCTGAGAAGCCGTTTTCTTCTAAGCCTTATTTTCTTTGCAATTTTCATCCTCATCTTCTGCTCAAGCCTCTGCTGCAGCTTCGACTCCAATGGTAGTTTGTCAACCGGCAGAACCTCTTCTTCGCTTTCTGATGAAGCGTCGCCACCATCAATACCAATTTCGTTAATGTCAGAAGAAGCCTTAGCAATCATCTGAGATCTTTCTTTGCCGATAAGGGGCACATAAGTTCGTATCCGATTAAAAGATTTCAGGTGCACGTCAATGGTGTGATTGTGCAACTGGGAAACTGATAGTCACCACAGATTCAGATGTGAGAAAGACTGAAACTTGAAATGCAAGAATAAGACACCCGACTTCTAATTTTGGAAAATGGTATTCAAAGACTGAGGCGAAATGACAAATAGTCGCAAGAAATGTGACCTACCTGTTTGAAAGAAAGCCTGAACAGAGAAAGTGTGAAGGGTACAGAATTACAACACAAACAGGAAAAATGTATTACTGCGACGCTGCAAAAATATTTGAATTCATGTTTTCTCAAGAAATCTCAAATGGGCATTGAGCAATTCTATAAATTACATCTGCAAGAAAAGGGTTTAAAGTGCAGAAAAATGCCCTCACGCACACAAGGCCAAGAAAGAGGAACTATCGAGAGAGAGAGACAGAGAGAGAGATTCTTACTTGGAGAAGTGGTGACGACCATGGTTGTTGCTAGAGAAGTACATGAAGAAGAAGAGATGGAGGTAAAGGGATTGAAGAGAAGGAGAGCCATTCTCGCCCTCCCGGCTGCCACCAACTGGGAAGAGACAAAAAATGGGTTGATTTTAGTTTTGTTGATAAGCCAAAGTTGTTCTGCTCTTTATGTGGTCCGCCGGTGAGATGAGATGATGATTCGTTGATAAGATGCCATTTTTTCCTACATTGTTTTGGATAACATTTCCAATCCACCTCTTCTCAAATCTAAAACCTCTATAAAACCTCTAATCCTCTAAATGAGTATATTAAAATTAAAGTCTTTCACTATAATATTCTCTAAAATATTAAATTGTCTGAAATCTTCAATTATGAACTCAATAATGTCTTGTGGAATCAATGTCCTATTTTATTATACATGATCTATTCCGTGTTTGGGGATAAAAAAAAAAAAAACAGATTAAATGATTTATTATGTTAAAATATTATATATTGTGGTAATAAAATTTGGCAATAAAATGTGAGTATCAATTGCTATGTAAATACGATTTAAATTGAGCCACCAAGGGATAACTTGACGCAAAGAGGTGTAACTCAAATAATTAAGGAGGGTCAATAAAGGATTCATAACCACTAAGTAAAGGGAAGAAATAAAATAATATAACCCATGTAACTCCCTTGAGATTAAAGGCAATTGGTATTTAATACTAAGGGGTCTCTTACGGGAAAGGTAAGACATCTCAAACACATCTTCGATACTGTTGCTATATTCATTCTTACTTTTTTGGTCCCTAACTTAAAAATCGGAGATATCCCTTAGAATACTCCCTAGGTCATTCAAACATTTTCCACCTTCTTTTTTAGGAAATCATGGTTGAAGATCAGTCTTAGTGAACTTCAGCTACAATGGTTTGACACCCATTATGGGGTCTGAAGAAGTATTGCTAACACAAGATTATGGTGACCTCGCATAATTAAATTCTAGTCACTCGAAGGGGAACAATTCTCCCTCCACGATCTAATCACCATAGCCTGGCATTTCACGGCAAAAGGGAATGGTTTCTGTGGAGCAGTTTTTAACTTTTCAAATGAGAATGAAGTCAATGCTTAAGGAGACTTTTGTAACAAAAGAAGGATTCCATGGTAATACAGGATCAAGCATCACCTCCTTTAGCCACATCACCAAAAAGGAAAGAAAATTAGATACACACGGCAGAAAAAAAAAAGAAGCTTGAAAACCACCTCGAGGTAGGCGAAAACAATTGCAAGCTTGGAAGATGTCAATAAAGTGGATCTTAATGAACAACATTCCTTGGCGTACAAAGAAAAGTTTAAGAAGATTTGTAATCGTCTTGAGTAGATAATAAAGGAAGCTTGGGATCAATTTGTCACTAAGTGAACAATCCTTTAAGCTTTGAGACCCCTTTTCACCAAGGAGGTGATGGAAGTTCCCTTAAGTTAAAAGTTCAAGATTGTAAGAACCCGATCCGAGATAAGTGTATTAAATAAATGACGAAAAGAGAATGGAAGTTTAAAAGGAAAAAATTTGCAGGGCTCGTCGACAAGGCTTCTTTGCTCGTCAACGAAGCCTCCTGTTTAGCTTGTCGACGAGGAGATGCTGAGAGATTTTGGGGAATCCTGAAATCTCAGGCTCATCGACGAAGCCACCTTAGCGTCGACGAACTTCCTTCTGCTGCCCGTCGATGAGGACGTCGTTTTGTCGACGAGTCTGATCAGGTCAACTTGTTTATAAATATATTTGACTTTGCTTAATGGTTAAGAAACCAAAAACCTCTTTCTCTCTCTCTCTCTCTAGAACTCGAATCCTCCCTCTCTCTCTCTAGGATTTCAGGCCGTTAGTTGCCAAAATCAACGATCCAACGTTACCAGGTGGATCAGGAGGGGAATCTCTATGTTTATAGCGAATCAAAAATTTGTTTTGAGGATTTTTGGGTTTTGATCCAAAACCGAGGTAAGGGTCCGATTTCATTTTCGTTTCAGTATATATGTAGTAGTAAGAATTGTAGTAAAGTATAGTTCTTGGATGTTTAGGTTTTGGGAACTCAATTCGTAGTTTTGGAGCCATAGAGTTCGTATTTTGGTATTCAGGAAAAGGTAAGGAGATTCTGTTTATATCAGTTATTTTTGAAATCGGGATTGGTAAACCTATAGTTTAAGATCGTATGTATGTTTTGGCTACTTATTTGAAAAAATCTATCAAGTGAAAATACGGGATTTTTGGGTTACAACTTTGGAAAAATTGGGGGTTTTGGGTATCATCTCTATTTATGTTGGAAAATTGTATGTTGTATAAGACTGTAGTATTTAGATGACCGTACCTGTATTTGCATTAAGTTGTATTTCTCGAACTGAAAACGATATGATTTGTGTATGCTTAAATAAGTGTGGAATGAACTGTTGTATGTAAAATGTTCCAAGTTTTGTAAAATAGTTAGGGGCGGCTAATTACCATATGCTGATGAGTATAGGAACATAAGTTCCAAAATTGTTCTAGGTTTTCTAAAGCAGCTAGGGGCAGCTAATTACCGTACGCTGCCGCCATGTCTCGGCTAATTACCATGGGTGAGAGTGTTCAGCTCTATATCCGAGGGTGTGAAATATCACCAGTTTGTTCCAGCTGGTCACCGATGGGTGTGAGTGGACATCGTACTGGCAACGATATCGTTGTAAGGCTTCAGTTATTGCAGGGTATCATGTGCTTGAGTGTGACGACACTGACCGTATATTTGGTATCGTATGTACTGGAACTGAATTATGAAAATACTGGAACTCTATCATGTTATGTTTTATGTTGAAATAACTTCTGTATGCCACACACTGATATAACCTGATTTCTTCCTTACTAAGAGGTGTCTCACCCCAACTATACAAATGTTTTTCAGGCCCTTCGGGTAGCCAAAACTAGGATCCTAGCGTCCAGAAGCATGGGTGTCGGTTAGCTACATTTAGTACCTATGTAAGTACGGGTTTTGTAACCGGGTTGTCAATGTTGGGTTTTGTAGACACCTGGAGTATGTACTGTATTTTGGGAACGTATATTCCAGTTGTGTATAGACTCTAGTATGGTATGATGTACGTATAGAAAGAACATTTCCGCTGGGTATTTGATGTGTATGGACATGTATGTAATTGTGTATAGGGTTTACATGTACCCCACGAGGTCAGACCCTCATTCAGTATAGTATCATGTATGTTTTAAATGATACAAGGACGGGTTAGGTTATTAAAATCACACCTGGGACCTATTCGCAAGTTCGGGGCGTGACAAAGATGCAAAGTTTTGATAAGTATATGGTACCTCGGCTCCAATGGATCATTTGCATGTTTTCAAAATGCTAACGTAGTTATAAGGAGAATCGAATGCCATAATATGTAAAGCCTTTGCAATAACACTAAAGGGGCATTCTCAATCTTGGTATCAAGCATTAAGACCTATAAGGGACTATTGTAAACTTGAAGCAATGATTTATGGGACATGTTATACTTCACATGTTGTTGGATTTTGAAAAGGTGTATGATTTTGTTCAGCAAATAAGTCCCAAGGGTCCTTTATCAAGGGATCAAGCTTTATACATAAAGATGTTAACTTCAAAGCCAAAATTATAAGTTCTAAGTTAACACACTAATATTTATATAAGTGATTTTAGCTAGCAAGTACCAATGTTGCAATCTATGAATTTAATTGGGTTATTCAAAGATGTGATTTTAATCTTCTGGCAAGGGCTCACAAAATATAGCAAGGGTTCAAATACAAGTACTAAAATTACCAAGAGAATTTTTTGGATGACTTGACGTTGTTCAACACAAGTTAGACCATACCGAAGTCCTTCGTGCAAGTTTTGAAACACCGAGACGAGCGCAACAATGGAGTGTAGGGGAGGTGGCCATGGGGGTGTATGTTGTGGTGGCTGTGTGGATGTGTTGGAGGGGAGGCTATGTGGGTTAGAGTGGGGGAGGTGGAGATGGAGTCATTGAATAGAATAGTGGTCTCTCATCACTTGATCTTTGTAGAGAACGTCGTACTCTTACACTACACAATCTAAGATTGGACAAAGCTACAAAGAAAATTTCTTCAATTTAATATCAGCTTCTATAATAGTTCTTACAATGCTAAATATAAAGACTTAGCATGGAGACGAGACATTAACTTCTTACACAAGCATGGGGGGACAAGGCATGGGAAAACACACAGAGGGAAACACAATATTAAACTCTCACTACTTACTAATATAATAAAGACACTCACACAACTTACACAACTCACTCATGCAAGCAAGTTTAATTGTCTTACATTATTACAAATTAAATATGAGACATAAGTCAAAAGGAGGCCCGATTCGTATGGGGCCTATGGAGTCGTGTGGGGCCCACATGGGTCTTGGACTTGAACTTGCTTCGGCATATCAACTGGGGTCTTCATGCACCGAAAGTCCTCACGTAATCCATGTCTACCTACAAAAAGAGTTAAAAATTGAAGTAGACATCTAGAGTTTGTCCACGTGTCACCATGTCGGTGAATGAAACAGTCAAGGCCAATTGATCCCCATCATCTCTCATGTGCCCAAAAGAATTCTTCTCCAAAGAATGAGAAGTGAAGTACTGGGAATGTAACTCCGAGTTGAGATGAAGGAGGTCTTCTTTAAGAACCTAGCTCCTCTTGGAAAGTGGCTTACCTCTCCACTTGACCAAGAACTTTTGGTATGAACTTGCTCGTGTGAACGTTGTCTTGTCATCCAAGATCTCTTCAATCTCTTCAAGGTTCTTTGGTATGGGTAAAGGTGGAGGCAAAGGTAATTTTGGGGTTTTATGCTTATGAGGAGTGGGGAATGGAGTATGATGACCTGCAAGGTTAGAATTTGAAGGCTCCACAAAAGATGATGCTTCAAGAAATGAGGTTAGCTCTTCAATATTAAACACATTGCTTCTACCAAAATAAAAAAGGAATATTAAGCATGTACGCATTAGAATTAATTTTCTTTAAAAATTTGAAAGGTCCCATTTTTTTAGCATGCAACTTTCTTACCTTTCCTAATGGAATCCGTTCGGGACGAATACTGACCATAACCATATCACCCTTTGAAAATTCTTAAAATTTGCAATGTATATCAGCACTAAATTTATACATTATTCAAGTTAATTTTCATTCTTATTTCAGAGTGTAGATCATGTATATGCTTTACAAAAGCATCAGCTTGCTCACTCACTCTAGCCTATGAGGGTAATGGTATGAGATCTATGGGCTTCCTAAGTTAGTAACCAGTGACAACCTGAAAAGGACTCAATCCTGTGGTTCTATTCACTAAGCTATTAAATAAAAATTCAACCATAGGAAGATACAAATCCCATGAACCTATGTTTTCATCCCCTAGACACCACAATAAGTCACCTAAGCTTCTATTAACTTCCTCAATTTGCCCATCAGTTTGTGGGTGATAGGCACTAGAAAACTGAAGTTTGGTGCCTAGTAATGTCCATAAGGCTTTCCAGAAGTACCTTACGAGCTTCACATCCCTATTGGAAACAATGGTTTTGGAAGACCTAGTCTTGATGGTAATCTTGAAAATTGCTCTATTATCGATGCATGTTCTCTAAATGTCATATTTCCAGGGAATAAGGTGAGTTGAGCAAGCACATGGACTTATACTCTCTTGAATAAAGTCATGTTCCCTAATGTCATTCACTTATTTCATCAACTCCTTATGTTCTTTCGAGTTCACTCTTTCATTAGGTAAATTAGGTAGAGATGAATTAGGAATAATGTTAATGACATGTTGAATGTCTCTCATGGGAGGTAACTCACTAGGTGGCTCAGAGATGACATCCTCATACTCAGAAAGTATAGGTGATACTTCAGGTGTTGTCTCATGTTCTAGAATAGAGGAGTCATTCTCTTTAGTCACCACAACATAGACAATTTGTGTGTCTTTGCTTTCTTGCTCAAATTGCTTTTTGCTTAAAATATGCAATGACCTTCCAATCTTTTCTTTTCCTTTCAAGTCCTTTTTTTGTTGCCTTGCTTGTCATTTTTATCAGTTTTAGGCTCAAGGGTGTTGGCTTTACAAGGCCTAAAATTTTGTTTTGATGCTAACAAACAAGTGGAACTTAACATATTTATGTGAGTAATGATTTCAGGGCTCATATATGAAAAACAAGGTCAATGTGCTCACAAGGATCAAATGAAGCTTAAAAGAGTCAAAGCATGGATTTAAAGATGATATTTAAAGCTTGAAGAAAATGAGGACATGGATGATTTGTTGAAAGCCAAAGAAAAGTTAGAAGTCAAATGAGTCAAATAAAAGCAAAGTGAGGGAGCTCAAAGAAAGACAAAGCATGAAGACTCAAATGTGAAAAGTCCTAGAAGTCTTTATGTAAGTACTTTAACGTTTAAATATCGTTTGAAATATTTTGAAGATCTTTAGGGGAATTACATGACTTAGAGACCAATTTAAAAACCCTAGAAAATGTTTTATAAAAGAATAAAGAAAAAGAGCAAAACATGTTTTGAATTGGAAATAAAAAATCAGAAAACAAACTGCCCAAAAGACTGAAGTTTCTGCTCAGAAGCCTGAAGTGGTAACTTCAGAAAACTGAACTTTAAGTTTAGTCATCTGAAGAATTACTTCAAAAGTCTAAAGAATATGTTCAGTCATCTGAAGAATTATTGGTGAAAGACAGTAACTGGCAGAAGCACCTCAGAAGACTGAACTCAGACTTCGGTCGTCTGAACTCGACACCTTAGTCGTATGACCCTCAACCTCGGTCGTCTCACCCTATATCCAGCTCAAATTTTTCAAAGAAGAAGGAACTTCAAAAGACTGACCCCAAAGGTTTAGTCGTCTGAACACTGTTAACAGACACATTTTTCAAAAGTTTTATTTTTTTAAATATCAGTTGCTTGTGCCCCAAATTTTCTAAAAACTTGGGAAATACTCCAAGTAAACTTGGGCAACACGAAAACACTTTTGAAAGCCTATAAATACATGATTTTGCAAATCAAAATATACCAAAAATTGAAAAATATGATTGAGAAGCTGAAAGCACTTTTGTTCTTACAAAGTTCTCTTGCTCACTCATTGCAAAACTCTTTTACTGAGATATTCTGATGTGAGGATCCTTCCTCCTCTGAATTCCTACTACTAATCCTCATCTAAGAAGATTATTGGTGAATTCTACACTTGAGCTTCAATTCTATTTCATATTGATATTTTTTTATTGAAGTATATAGTGCTCAACTTGTACTAACCTGCTTTTTTTAGTGAGTGTTTATTGTACACAAAAATTCTTTTTTATTTTCTTGTAGATTGACGATTTCAAGGATTGTTTGGATCATTGGCTAAGCATGGGGTACCGCTTAAAGAGGCAGGCTCTAGCCTAATTGAAGGAGTGATCGAACGAGGGTACATCGTTTGGAGAGGCGGACTCTAGCCTACTGAAGGAGTGTGTAAAGGTGTTGTTCCACCCGATAAAGGAACTGGTTAGTGAATCCTTTGGTGGTTTGCCAAAGGCGAGGACTTAGGCTGGGTATAAGCCGAATCTTATAAAAATCCTGATCTCACTCTCTCTTTCCCTTACTCTTTATTTTGAGCACATATAAATTGCGTGGATGGTTTAATTGGTAATCATACAAACTACGTAATTTGAAAATTAAATAAACTTAAAGTTTAATTTTGATTTGGGATTGCGGAAACCAAAATGGAGTACGTTGGTTGATCAAACTTTTGCGGAAACCTCAAAAGGAAGTACGTTGGTTGGTTAACACCCAAAGAAAAATTAACTAAGAGTTTATTTAAATTCTAAATTGTTTGAGATTTGAGTTGTGGTTTGCATTGAAGAAACAATTTCATATATACAGGGCTTGATTCAAATTTATATACCCAGGGCTGACAACAAAAGCTAAAAGTTAAATCTAATATATTGATTAAATATATTGTGGTTGAATTGATTAAAGTTTGATATTGATTGGAATGTGTTTATATTCCAAAGAGTGCTGAATCTTGCAAGCATTCATCAATCTAAATAGTGTTGCAGTTAACTTGTACTTGGCAAATCAATTGGTTGTTTGATTGAACTTTGTTTTGGTCATTTGTTTTGTGGTTTTGGATTAGATAAAGAGAATTAAGCTTTTATTATGTGATTGCTAAATTAACAAGAAATCAAGAATTCCTTGAAAGAATTAAATTAAGTTAAAGAATTCATAAAAAGCTTTAAAATAAAGTTTAAAACTCAATTCACCCCCCCCCCCCTCTTGGGACTACACCCTAGTTTTCAAAGGGGATTCAAAACAATCTTTTTCCCTTTACACCTAATGGTACAAGTGTTGGCACGACCATTATGTGTGATATCAAGGTCATAAAGCCAAGGTCTTCCTAAAAGAATATGGGTAACATCCATAGGAAGGACATCACACCGAATTTCATCTTCATAGTCCCCAATCTTGATAGGGACTAAGCATCTATTGATTACGGGCATTATTGTTGCATTTATCCAAGCAAATTTGTAGGGATGGGGATGAGGTTCAACTTTCAAATTCAGTTTTTCTAAACTGATTTTGAAATTACATTCATACAACTTCCTCCATCAATGATCATTTTGCAACTTTTATTCCCACATTTTATGTAAGTATGCAAAATAGAAGTGCGGCACCAATCCTCTTGTTCTTGAGGAGTCACCATGATACATCTCGTGACATTTAGATTAGCATTGTCATCATCTTTGATTGACAACTCATCCTCACTTGCTACTTCCTTGGGAATATAGGGTCATTCTTCTCCTAATTCTTCCTTACCATCCTCTCTTTCAATTGCCAAATTTCTAATTGGGCATTGCTTAGAAAAGTGGCCTCTTTTGTGATACTCATAGCACACATCATTCCCAGAGTTTTGTTTTGAGGACCCATTCTTGGGTGCCTTTCCTTTGTCTAATGGTTGTTGGACGGTGGGATTGCTACCTCTAAAAGTTACTTCACCCGTGTTGGTGGGTTTAGTCTTTTCATATGATGTGGCCTTTTTTGGTTAAGTGTCATTGGATGTGTTTTGAAATTTTCTTCCCATTTAAACTTTACTCATTTGCTCATAGTCATGTGCTAAATTAAATGCATGCTCAAGGGAATCAATAAGATGTGGAAACAACTCTTTTCTTAGCTCAAGTTTCAAGCCAATCCTAAAATGAGAATTTTTTTGGCTAATACTTTCTTCCACACTGCACCTAATGGAAAATTCATCAAATTTGCTCATGTATTCAGTCACACTTAGATTTCCTTGCCTAAGGCTATAGAGTTTATCCATGAGAAGTTCCCTATAAGAAATAGGAACATAATTTTCTTTCAACTTTTCTTTCATCAAATCCCAATGTTCTATAGGTCTATGACCAAGGCGAGCTTCTTGTCTTTTGACATTCACCCAATGAAGCTTTGCTTGCTTGGTTAATCTCAACTTTGCTAATATTACTCTATGTGGGTCATTCATCTTATACCAATCAAAATATGAATCCATTTCATCTAACTAATCTTGAAATATTTTTGGATCCATTTGACCATCATATGTAAGGGCTTCTATTTTTACTCTCTTCATCACATGCATATACGGATCATAATTTTCCCTATGATATGGTCTCCTTGGTTGAAAATTCATCTTCATCATAATCCTCATCATTCCAGTGTGGAATATAAGGGTCACGACGTTGGAACCTTCTAGGAGCATTTGATCTTTGTGGGAGATGAACAAGAGGTCGTTCTTGAGGTGGGGTCCTCTCTCTTGGAGGGTTGTTTGGCTCCCTAAAATGATGTGAAGCAAGCTTATTATCAACCTTAAGGGGCTGTCCTAGATTTTTTAGAAGTGGGTTAAGAGCTAAACTAGCTTCTTATCTCTTAATTCTTGCAAGTGTATTGGTCAAGTCTTGGTTAAGTCATGGACTTGGTCTTGCAAATCATTTAAGAGTATGTCATGGTCCATATCATTCCTACGACCATTATAACGATTCCCAGCTTGAGTTTCCATAAAACACAATCCTCCTCCTTGGAGGTTTCTCACCTAAACATAACCAAACTAAGTTCCAAATGTCCAAACTCAAAATCTACACAAGCTGTACAGGACCAAACCGTTGGCAGTTTCAAACTAAAACTGAAATCTTGCGGCTGCTATAGAAAATGGGATTTTTGAGGGTTTGCTTGATTTGACTTAAGCTCTGATACCAAGATAATGTAGGATGGGATGGATCAACCTAGTCCTATGGTTCAACCCTCACACAAGCACATACACTCGAAACACTTGAAATTAAGAATTCAATTAACTAAACATAAACACCATAAATCATGTTATATTTCACATGTTGTTGGATTTTGAAAAGGTGTGTGATTTTGTTAATAAAATAAGTCCCAAGGGTTCTTTATCAAGGGATCAAGCTTTATACATAAAGATGTTAACTTCAAAGCCAAGATTATAAGTTCTAAGTTAACACACTAATATTTATATAAGTGATTTTAGCTAGCAAGTACCAATGTTGCAATCAATGGATTCAATTGGGTTATTCAAAGATGTGATTTTAATCTACTAGTAAGGGCTCACAAAATATAGCAAGGATTCAAATACAAGTACTGAAATTACCAAGAGAATTGTTTGGATGACTTGACATTGTTCAACACAAGTTAGACCACACCGAAGTCCTTCAAGCAAGTTTTGAAACACCGAGACGAACGCAGCTATGAAGTGGAGGGGAGGTGGCCATGGGGTGTATGTTGTGGTGGCCTTGTGGATGTGTTGGAGGGGAGGCTATGTGGGTTAGGGGGGGGGGGGAGGTGGAGATAGAGTCGCTGAATAGAATAGTGGTCTCTCACCACTTGATCTTCAGAGAAAATGATGTAGTTTTACACTACACAATCTAAGATTGGACAAAGCTACACAAGCTTTAGCAAACAAAATTTCTTCAATTCAATATTAGCTTCTATAATAGTTCTTATAATGCTAAATATAAAGACTTAGCATGGAGACAAGACATTAACTTCTTACACAAGCATGGGGGACAAGGCATGGGAAAACACACATGGGGAAACACAATATTAAACTCTCACAACTTACTAATATAATAAAGACACTCACACAACTTACACAACTCAGACATGCAAGCAAGCTTAATTGTCTTACATTATTACAAGTTAAATATGAGACATAAGTCAAAAAGAGGCCCGATTTGTGTGGGGCCCATGGAGTCATGTGGGGCCCACATGGGTCTTGGACTTGAACTTGCTTCGGCATATCAACTGGGGTCTTCATGCACCGAAAGTCCTCACATAATCCATGTGTACCTACAAAAAGAATTACGAACTGAAGTAGACATCTAGAGTTCGTCCACGTGTCACCATGTCGGTGAAGGAAACAGTCAAGGCCAGTTGATCCCCATCACATTCATCTTAAAGAGTTCTTAATGTCGCTAGGCAACAAAACCTCAGCAGATATGAGTAAATTAATGGGTTGTGCACAATAAAATATCAACCTGGAACCAAGTAGATTCGAAGAGAAAGGATGCAAGGAGTACATAAGAGGTACTTTAGGACAAAAGGAAAATCCACAATCATAAGTGTCCCAAATTTAACTAAGGATTTAGGGTCGAATCCTAAGTACCAAAGCTATGCTTCCCTAAATGTCTGTCTTACCTACATATTGATGCAAATTATGTTAGTTCCAAGTTTTCATTAACTTGGTTTTGATGATAACAAACTATTGTGTATTGATAGGTTTGTGCTTAAGTTATTTTCAATAGGATTAAGTCATTGAAGTTGAAGAATTAAGAGAATAATATAAGAATTAAATTCCTATTTATTTATATTTTTATTCTCTTAATTGTAATTTTTTTAAACTAGTAAAATTCTGAGAATATACAAACCATGGCACAAGTGAACTAAAACTAGAGATATGGAAAACAAAGGAGGTCATACCAATATTTGCAGCTTGAGGCGGTTGATCGGACCCTAAAGTTGGTTGATGCTACCCAGTTTTTCCTATAAAGGTTTAATATTTCTCTCTAATGGCTAGTAAGCGATTGACCGGTCTTAGTAAGCGATAGATGGACTTGACTTGAAAACTTTCATAACAAGACTAGTTTTTTTTCCCAAATCTCTATATATATGTCATCCAAAGCCTAAATAATGTTGGAGAACACATCTATATTGAATTTCCAAGTGAAAGGGTAATCCACCAATCCCTAAAACAGACTCTGTAACGCACTTTATTCATTGGGTTACAGGCTGGCATTTTACTAGGTTTATATTGTATCAATCAATCTTTGTGTGAACAAACTTCTATTCTCTCTTAACCTCTCTTATGCCTCATTTTGCTTACTTTTGAAAGAAACACCAAAACTCTTGTTTCATCTTTTTAATATTCTTTGAGAATTAGTTTGGAACTTCAATTTGTAATTCATTCCTTGTAAAGAAATTGGTCTTGTAATATTTCTTATATTTGGTGTCCTTCCCTCCATCAAAGCAAGATTATAATTGGTTGCCTTGTCTCCATAGAAAAAAGGTCCCTAAAAAACAAGGGGAATAGTGAAACCTTAAGGTGGTTTGCCTTGAGAGAGTAGGTGTAGGTCGATTGCAAAACCACTATAAAAAGAGTTTGTATTTCCCTTTCCCTTTCTCTTATTTGCTTTTATTGCTTTATATTTGTATTTTTGCTTGATTGTTTAATTTGATTTAAATTTGTATCAAGCATTTTAATTTTACTAAACCCAATTCATCCCCCCCCCCCCCTAAAATTTGGGTTTCCACTTAGCCAACAAACTAAAGAGATGCGAAATAGAAAGAAAAGCTATAAAGGGTGGTTTGAACCTATGAAGGCACCCCCCCCCCTTCAAAATCATGGATTTGCAAAGCATTACAATTTTTATAGAGATCATGGACATGATACGGAAGATTATGTACACCTGAAGAAAAAGAATGAGGCTTTGATTCAACCTGGCTATATCCTGAAGTTTATAAAATAAAATAAAAAGAAAAAAAAAGAAAGAAAGGGTGAAGACTTAAGAACAAGGGAGATTGTAATAATACTTAGGGGCTCTTCTAGTGGGGTAGATATTAGTGATGCACTTTCTTGTAAAAGATGCATAACAAGTGTATATGGTTAATCACCAAGATGCATAGAAGGATCGAGACAAAACAAAGAAGCCCCAAATAGAGAAAGCAATTACAAACACAAAGGAGGATATGAAGGGAGTGTAGACAACTCATGATGATGGGTTGTTCGTTTCTTTGGTCATTGCAAGTTTTCAGGTTCGAAGGATCTTAATTGATAGTGAAAGCATATATAGTAGACATAGTCTTTTTGTCAGTATTAGAAGCAATAAGGATAGGAACTGTTTGAATCCAATAACTACTCCTTTGGTAGGAATTGGTGGGGACAGTATCATCCATTGGGCACTATACGTTTCTTGTCACATTAAAAACCCAACAACAATAAACAATCATGATATAGATTTCTTGTTTGTTTACAGTATGATTATTAAGTGTCCTAGTCAGAATGCATTACTAGTTGTGACATGCACACATCATTTAAAAATGAAATTCCTAATTCTAAATAAGGTAAGGGAAGTTTGGGGAGATCATCTTGTTGCTTGATGTTGTTACATGACAACATTGAAGGGGAAGTCCAAAGTGCAGTAAACATTGATAGAATCTTGATGCAAAATATAGAGGAAGCGTCTAGACTAGAACTCCCATAGATGAGTTAGTAGATGTTCCTTTAAGGGAAAAAGAGAAGGAGAAATTTGTCCACATTAGGGCACTTCTTTTTGAGCATGCATAAGGATCCACTCGTGGGGTTGCTAATTAAGGAAGTATGTGAATATATTTGTGTGGATAGCATAAAATAATTTAAGGATTTTATTCTATGGTGATTGAGCAAGGTTACAGGTGGACCTAATCATCAACCTATAAAATAGAAAAATAAGATCTTTGCTCTTCATTGATGAAGGCTATTAATGAGGAGGTAACATGGAAGCAAGAGGTAGAATTCATTAAGGAAGTATATTACCCAGAATGGTTAAGTAACATGGTCTTGGTGAAAGTATATTACCCAGAACGGTTAAGTAACATGGTCTTGGTGAATAAATGAAATGGAAAGTGGAGGGCATGTGTCAACTTCACTGACTTAACAAGGCATTCGCCACTTAACATGGCATTCACCAAGGATAGTTTTCCCTTGCCTCGTATAGGTCAGTTGGTAGACTCAAGCTCTAGACGTGAGATTTTAAGTTCCATGACTACCTACTCTAGGGACAATCTGATTCATATGCATCCTGATGATGAGGAGAAAATCTCATTTATCACAGAAAGAAGTTTATACTACTACAAGATGATGACAATCAGTTTGAAGAGATGTTTAAGTAATTAATGGCGTTGTTTGTATTTATGAAATGAAAGTATATGTGGAATTAATGGAATTGTTTTTGTGAAGTGAAATTATTTGTGGAAATCATTTATAGTGGTAGTCAATGCCCGATTCTGTCTTGAGTATTGACATTGGGAAATATACATGGCAATCCCAAAATAAGAAAACAATGGGAAGAAGAGACAAATAAACACAAATGAGACATAGACTCGCTACCTTTTTTTTTTTTTTTTAAAGATAAGCAAAATAAATAAAACCTTAAATCTATGAAAATTTGAGATTGATTTCGGGAGTACATTTGTGAGTTGGGAATGTGAATATTTAACCGTCCTGGCAATGGTTAACTAATCAGCACCCCTAACAGTGCCCATTCATAGAATGATAACCGTAATTATGTGTGTGTATGTTTCTCCAAATTTTTAAAGTTATGGAAAGGATAGAAAACACCCCTTGTGGTCATCCAGTAAGAACCACTATCTATGAGTACTCTAACACGGCTTCTGGAAGCCTAGAGTATAGCTCTTAAAGGGAGTTTAACTTAAAACCCTAATTTTGAAAAAATATATATATATATATGATGATGGCAATGATGAAAGATATTTTGGATTGAAAAACCTCGGGTTTGTATTACCAATTTGAAAACCAAAGTTTAGATAATAAGCATCGGGTTTGTAATACCGGTCTTTGAAGAAGGTGAGTGAAAAGAGTGATTTTTTAAAAATGTTTTGATGAAATGCATGATGTTTTTTGAAAATCTACATCTTCATTATTGGCATTTTTTCTTAAAATGAAGAAAAACTTTATGAACAATTTTTAGTTTTTTTTTAAAACATTTTTGGGATGGAGACTCCTAACCATTAAGCCTAAGCAACAAGCATCTAATTAGGTGTTCTTAGATTCATTTAATCTAGCCTATTGATTGAGGTCGTAATCTCCCTTGACCATACGATTGTTGAGATTTAAAAAATCTCTACCATATCTAGGGATAAGTGGAAGAAAACATTGCACAGCAAAATTTTCCCCTTATCTCATTATAAGCAAATATTAGATTTTGATAACCGAAGTCACATAATTAGAGGCATAGCACACTAATAAAATAACTTAGAGCCACACAAGAATGACTTTTTCCTTTTTTGAATTTTTTAATATTCCATTTATTGATTTTTTTAGAAAGTAATGGCAATAAAAGTAATAATTAAAGATCAACAATAATACTAATAATAATGACATACAAATAAATAGCAATAATACAACTCATGCAATGCTACCAATACATGCAAATACACAAATCACATAAACCCCACCATAGTAATAACATCAAATATATACATGTCATCACACAATGATACTCACACACTAATACTAGTCATGCATGTACACAATATGTTTCAAAGCAACACTTCCTCAAGTCAATAGAAATGAAATGGGTGATGTAAAATGCTTTGATTTGTAAAGAAAAGATCCCTTTTGTTTTGATTGAAAAGATAAAAAGATAATGATATGACATTCAAACGGCCTTTAGAAAATAAAACAAAATGATTTGAAGGTTGAGTTTACTTTAGGCCGCTACCTTCATCCCCTGGTTTCTGCTTATGGATTAAGGAAAACCTCAATTTTAGGGTCCCTTCCACTTTGGTAAATATATATTTTTATTGAAACCATGAAAAAGGTTTGACCCCCTTTCTAAACATCTATCTTCGGAAACTTGGGGTGTCAAAATTTTTAAGTGATTAATTATTTTTTTTATCAAGACCCATGTTTTAAAAAAGGGTCTTAAACAAATCTTCCATTTAAAAAGGGAGATTACTTCCTTAAACCCTCTCTTGGTACAAAAAAAAAAAAACAAATCCATCATCCCAAAGTTGGTGAAGGCCAAAATACGGACTTATTAAAAAAAAACATAAACTCCATTTGAACAACTTATGTAATTGCTAATAACTTCCTCCAAAAATCTTTAATTTAGGCAAAGGTACCACCACTTGAACCTAGACTCATGGGGCTTCAAAATGATAGATGGTTAGTCACATGGCTCAATTACATGAGTTTACAATATAAGTCCAAAGTTGAGTCTCAAAAACTATCCATGAGAGATGCAGACCATGTTATCAATTTGGATAAAAATGACCATAACTTTACTTTTAAGGGTATAAATTGTGCACAAAAAAAACCGTTAAAAGGTAGATTTTCATAGCTTTAAAATGATGTATTATTTGTAAAATAACTCCAAGGGGTGAGAAAATGGGATATGGTCAAAGTTTGGTCAAACCCTGAGGTGGTCATGCATCTTTTGGTTAGGTGGGAATAATTTCCCTTACAAAGTAAGTCTAAGTGCACGAAATGTACCCTTAAAAAAAATAAAGCTATAATGCCCTTAAAAAACCCATCTTGGGCTCCAAAATTTAAGCAAATGAACCCAATGCCATTTTTTATGTAACAAACTAGTTTGTTTCATAAAGACATTTTTTAATCACTTCACTTCGTGTCTTGAATATTTTTTTTCTTGGACATTTTCACATCAAAATGGGGATAATAGTTAAAAATAAAGGACAAAAAGAAGAGTGTAAGAAAGGAACCACCAAGATACACGAAGAAATAAATAATAATAATAATAATAATAATAATAATAATTTTTATTATTATTATTATTATTATTATTATTATTATTATTATTATTATTATTATTATTATTAACCCTATGAGTTATACCCTATTTTGATAATGACAAATACTTTTTGTATTTAATGATTGATGAGTTTGTGTGCAAGATTATTGGAAGTATCATATGGTGCACGCACATGGACTTGAATAAGATAAATACCCAAAACATTTATTTGCTATAATTTAATTGATTTTTATTCGGATTTGTAATAGTAAATAGGAAATGGTTTGTGATAATCAATGCATTGCATGCATGATAGGGTAGATAAGCTCAAAGGATTATTGAATGACCTTAGGGATCCCCTTCGGTCGACCAACGTCAGATTTTTGGGGTTATCTCACAAAGACCATTAATTGTCTTTAGGAAATATTACATAAAAATGTCTCCCATAGTCTTGAAAATAATCATCATATGAATAGGGACAATATTATAAAGAGAAAAGGACCGAAATGCCCAAAATAGATATGTTCGGTAGACCGAACCCAACCAAGCTTATTCAACTTGGTCGACCAAACTGGTCAGTGGTCAAGGGTTTGACCACAATACGGTCGACCGAACCTAGCCAAGCTTATATAGCTTAGTCGACCGAATCTCCATAGGGTCAAGAGTTAACCCTTTGGTCGACTGACTAGAAAATGAACTCCAATGCTCTAGTCGATCGAACATCCTCGAGAGATATCCCAAACTCTTGGTCGACCGAACCTCCTAGTTCAAAATGATCTGGTCGACTAAACCGGGCGAATTTGAAAAATCGCCTTCCACCTGGTCGATCATCTTTGTAGTTCAAAATACTCCTGGTCGACCGAATTGAGACACTCACTCGACCAAACCTTAAGTATGGTCGACAGGTGCTCTTGGGTTGGCGAAAATTACCAAGGATAAAACACTATTAAAATTTTATTAACCTTACTTAAACTTTTTCTAAAATGACCAATATGTCCCAAATGGTTATAAAATTAGGGAAGTTTATATATAACCCCTTATTTGAAAAAATTAGGACAAGATTAGCAAACATAATTAGCAAATATCCTCTAAATTTTAAAAAGCCTATTTTTCATATTCAAGCTTCGTACTCCCATTCTTACTCATCTATATTGCAAATACCACTTTGTAAGAGTGCTCTTGTGTTCATCTCACCAAGCTTAAACTCTCACTTGCTCGTTTTGATTGAGATTAATCTTTCTTTAAGAGTAAGCTTCTAGTTTTTCTAGGGTGCTTCGTAAATAAGCCTTCCATAGGAAAACTTCTTAGACCTTCTGAGTTTTGCATATTTATTGCAATACTCAAGAGTTTATATTGCATTTTGTTTGTGAAATACTATTTTACAAACTGATTTCAAATATCTTGTGTGGTTTATTTTGAGAAAAATATTTGTTGAAGGTATTTGAAAGTGTACTTGAAGATAAATACTATTTTACAAATCAACTTCAAATATCTCTTGTGATTTATTGTAAGAAAAATATTTGTTGAAGATATTTGAAGTGTGCTTGAGATCTTTGTTGCTGCATTGTGATTGATACTGTTATTTTGACACAAAGATCTTTTCACATACACTCTCACGAACTAAAGTGTACTTGAAGATAAATACCATTTTACAAATCAACTTCAAATATCTCTTGTAATTTATTGTAAGAAAAATATTTGTTGAAGATATTTGAAGTGTGCTTGAGATCTTTATTGCTGCATTGTGATTGATACTGTTATTTTGACACAAAGATCTTTTCACATACACTCTCACGAACTAATTGTCATATTTGCATTACTCTTTGAGAGTAGACATTAAGACTACACTGAGCTTATCCTATCTTATCATTTGGTAGTGCGTTGATTATATTGGTACATATCAGCTTGTGTAAGAAACATTTCCATGTACGTAAATTTTATATTCGTTGTATTCCAGGCGTGGGTCTAAAAAGGGAGACTAGCCCTATGGAATAGTCCCAAATTGGCTTAGACCCAGTTAAGAAAGTTAGGTCCACCATCCTAGTAAGATGTAGGTTGAGGTCAGCCCCTTGAATTGACTTGGTTGTAACTGGTACCGCTCCACTTGTGAAGTGAGCCTTATAGTGGAATCCTTGTGCTGGTGAGCCAAGGTGGGACGTAGGCACAGTCGGCAGAACCCTGATAGCATATTGTGTGTCTGTTTATATTTTCAAAATTTATATTCCTGTACGTGTATGTTATTATGTGAATGATGCGTTTGATTTAAATTTTCGCATATTATACTTATCTGCGCATTTGGGATTACATAGATAGACTCTAGGTTGTGTAATACTGCAAATGTTTGGTCAAGCCTAGGGAAAAATTTTAAATACCCAATTAACCCTCTCCCCCCCCCCCCCCTCCTCTTGGGAATACACCAAAGCTAACAATAATAATAAAGGAAAAGTAAGAAAATACAATACCTTCAATTCTCTTTACTTCTCCTTTTTTTTTTTTTTTTTTTTAAGAGAATTGATTTCTTAGTATGTAAAATGAGGTTGGAAAGAGTGGAAGAGTGAGAACTTTAAGTATGAAGAAATTCTCTTTCCACCACTTACTCTTTCTCTCATTTTTTTTCACTTTCTTCCTCTTTTTTGAATGAAAAAAAGAAAGATGTTTTTATTTATGGAAAATGATATTAGAAAGGGTGGAAGAGTGAGAACTTCAAGTATGAAGAAATTCTCCTTCCACCACTCAATCTTTCTCTCACTTTTTTACTTTCTCTCTTTTTCTTGAATGAAAAAAAAAAAGAAAAAAAAAAGATGTTCTTATTTATGGAAAATGAGATTAGAAAGGATAGAAGAGCAAGAACTTCAAGTATGAAGAAATTCTCCTTCCCCCACACAATCTTTCTCACACTTTCCTATTAGTATTTAGGAGAGAGAGGGGGGTGTTAAGAGTGAAGGTAGAGAGAAAAGTGGGGAATATGATAGTAGGAGAATGCTTTGGAAAATGTGATGCTTTGGAAAATGTGTATGTGTGTACTTGCCCTAGCCCCCAAAGAGAATATTTATAGGTGAAAAAGTGAGGAAAAGAAGTGGTGTGTTGGGAGAAGTTTATTGGTTGGGCATTAGAGTTTTGGGAGGTGGCCGGCACCATTTAGGGCATGTGGAGGATAAGTGTCCAAATGAATGAGAAAAAAGGAAATTTTAGCCAATAGGGTATGACAACCACGTAGGGCATTGCAAAGTGGCTATAAAGGACCTATAGGTTTATTTCATTTTTCAGGAGATAAGGGAATAATTAAAGAGGCCTTGATCAAGAAGAAAAAAGAGATCCGGTTAAAATTGGGGTGTCTACAGTTGCCCCTCTTTATAGGCTCTATTGTTTTAAGGTAATGGTAGGAGTCAACCTCTGTTATCTTTAGCAACAAATCTATAAAGATAAAAGACACAAATTTTATGTCGGATCACAAACGTTGTCTACAATTTTAAATTGATGAAGCATTACTTGCTTCCCCTGCGTTTAATGACGGTCTGGGATGAGCAGGGATAACCAAGGCAACATTGGAATGTTAGTGGTTAGTACCATTTGGGATTGTTAGTGGTTAATGTAATTTTGGAGTATTAGTGGTTAGTACAATTTTGGAGTGTTAGTAGTTAATGCAATTTTGGAGTGTTAGTGGTTAGTGCAATTTTGGAGTGTTAGTGGTTAGTACAATTTTGGAGTGTTAATGGTTAGTGCAAGTTGGATGTGGTTACATATGCCTATGAGATAGCCAATATCACTTGGAAGGGACCATTCATATTTCTAAATATAGTTCAAACAATTTTAAAGATAACTACTCGGATACTTGACCTTCGAGACAACTAGAGCATTTTCTTGGAAGGGACCATTTAGACTTTTGGAATAGTCGAAACAAATTTGAATATACTACTTGGATACTTAACCTCTGATACAGCAAGAGCATTTTCTTGAAAGAGACCATTCAGACTTCTGAAGTGGTTGAAACAAATTTGAAGATGACTATTTGGATACTTAACGATAGCTAGAGCATTTTCTTGGAAGGGACCTATTCAGACTTCTAAGGTGGTCAAAACAAATTTGAAGATGACTACTCAGATATTTAACCTCCAACAAAGCCAGAGCATTTTCTTGGAAGGGACCATTCAGGCTTATGTTTGAAGATGACTACTTAGATACTTAACCTTCGAGATAGCCAGAGTATTTTCTTGGAACTTTTGAATGGGTCGAAACAAATTTAAAGATGACCACTCGGATACTTAACCTCCAAGATAGCTAGAGCATTTTATTTGAAGGGACCATTTAGACTTTTGAAGTGGTTGAAACAAATTTGAAGATGACTACTCAGATACTTAACCTATGAGACAGCCAGAGCATTTTCTTGGAATGAAGCATTCAGACTTCTGAGATGGTCAAAACAAATTTAAAGATGACTATTTGAAGCTTGAGGTGTGGTACCTTGGTATTTGAAAAACATGTTTGCAGGAATGACTTAAATCCAATGACCCATGCCCCATCATTTGATGAAAAATTTGCAAATCACTTCTTGAATCTGAGGACCGATGCTCTAGTACTCTTAAGAACATTTTTGTGCTAATAAATTGGCTATAAGGTCTGATGCCCCAGTATTTTGAAATTCCTTGTATCCAAGGGCCAATGCAAAATAAGAAAATATGTATGTCATGAATGAGTGGGTGCATGATATGTATGCATGTTGTTTCTTATTATTTTCGATGCTATGCATGAGGATGCATAAGTTTTCTTATTCGAATGGACTAGGGTTCTATTCCTCCTTTTCTTTCTATCTCCCAATTCCTCATTCTCATTCTGAAGTGGATTTCAATGAGAAGCCAACCATACTACCAGGGTATGAATGCTCCCATGGTCTGTCCTTAAAGCATAGACTTTTCGATTCACGACTTCCATTATGAATTTTCCCTGAACTTTTGGATTTGGTATGTTTTTTTAAAAATAAATAAATAAAGCCTTCTTAAATAAAAAAAAAATGAAAATGATCATGCATTTATGTGATACGTACTCATTTAATCATGGGACCAAATGCACAAATCAAATATTTTACCTAGTTTATATGTCATCTCAACTGGAAATGACTTTACCAGTACCCTGATGCCATGTAACTTTGTTGTTAGGTTAGTAAACCTGTCAATAGGTAAACACCCCTAGCTCTTCCATTTGATGAACCAAATCTTGCAAGAAAATACCACCTTTCTGTACTTTGCTGTTGTAACTTTAATGCCTTCCCTAAATGGAGTTCTTCTCGATCCAAGCGTTATAATTTCATTTCCTCTCCTTACCCCCAAAATGTGGTAAGTGATGTACCTATGTTCTGATCCCAATATGGTCTTTTAGACAGGACAAAACGTAGGTCGGGGATATAGGTTACAAGAAGAAAAGGGAAACCAAGGCTAAAAAATCCCATAATAACATTTTCTACCCTAGTTTGTGCAAAGTTTTCGTAAGATATTGACCGAACTTGTCATTTGAACAAGGTGCCGACGTACCTCATTAGGATCAGGTCATGTTAGACTCAACATTGAGCTTGACAATTCATTTGAGACAATAATATTTACCAATCTTAATTTGGACCTGAAAGTCAAGGTGTAGTCCTAAGAGGGGGCTGAATTGGGTTATTAAAATTTTCTTTTAATTCTTTTTAAGAATTCTCAACCTCTTGTTAATTTAGAAAATACACAGTAAAAGCTTAGTTGCTTAATCAATCAACAACCACACTTAATCTCAACACAAGTAAACAATAATCAAACAATTCAATCAAACACAATATACTCAATCAAAAATAAGATGTAGCGCTTTTCAGCTTTTGCAAGAACTCAAGGTAGAGTTCGTTTGTAGCCCTGTTTGTTTCAAGCCTTGTAATTAATGAAATTTGCTTGCCCTCTCTCAACTAAGATTTCTGCAAACGATTAAACAATGTACTCCCTTTTAGGTTTCTGAAAAAGTTTAATCAAACGTACTTTCTTAAGTTAAGAGTCTTCTTAATCTCAATTTTTTTATTTCCAGCAACCTGCACTTTGTATTCACACAACACAATGTATATATATGTTGGAAGTAAAGAGAAGGGTAAGAGTAAGACTGAGATTTTTACTAGGTTCGGCTTATCCCTCGCCTTAGGCCAATACCACCTAAGGATTCCACTATAGCACTCCTTTTCGAGTAGAGAAAACCTTTACAAATCCCTCCTTAAGGGTAGAGCCCCCTCTCCAAGCAATACCCCATGCTTGGTCCAATGATCCAAACAATCCTTGAATCGCCAACAACTACAAAAAGGACAATAGACAATCTGGTGTACAATGACACTCTCAAAAGAGCATATTAGTACAATTAAAAAGCACTATATACTTCAATATAAAATATCATAGGAAATAAAATTGAAGCTCAAGAGTGATTTCACCAAATTTCTTCTCTAGATGAGAATTAGCGATTTAGAAGTTTAGAACTTAGAGAATGATGATTTAGTACTTCAGAATTCTTCAGCAATTCAGAGTTGCAAGAGTGAGCAAGAGAGATCTTTGAGAGAGCAAGAGGGCTTTCAGCTTTAAAACAGATTTTCAATTTATTTTTACTAGTTTGATTTGCTAAAACATGTATTTATAGGCTCACAAAGGTATTTTCGTGTTGCCCAAGATTACTTGGAGTATTTCGTAAGTTTTTATGAAATTTGGGGCACAAGAAACTTAAGTTTGAATTTTAAAACATTTAAAAATTATAATTGTTAACAGTGTTCAGTAGACAGAAGTATTGGGTTCAGTCTTCTGAAGTTCTTTAAAACAGTGAAAAACTAACTAGAAACAAGGTCAGTCGACTGGGCTAACATGGTTCAGTCTTCTGAGGCTATGTTGCCTCTTTAGAATTTCAACAAGAAATGCTTCAATAGATTGAAGTTAATCTTCGGTTATCTGAGGAAATTCTTTAGTAGACTAAACTTAATCTTTAGTTGTCTGAAGAAATTCTTCAGTCTTCTGAAATTACACTTCAGTCATTTGGGCAGTTAAAAAAACTAGTTTTTCAATTTGGTTTTTCAAAAACTTTTTGATCTCTTGCTTTAATTTCTTATAAAAACTTTGTTCATGGTTTTTAAAATAAAGTCTCTAACTCACAATAACCCCTAAAGAGCTTCAACATATTTCCATGTGATATTTCACTACGGAGTACTTTCATCATTTGTCTTAAAGCCTAAAACACTCTAAGCTTGAAGTCTTCCATGGTATTTTTTCTTTGGATCCTTTTTGACTTAAGCTTGAGTCAACTTTAGATTTCCATATACTTTAATCATCTTGGTGTTGCTTAAGCTACCTTTGAATCACTTTAAATATGAATATGGCTTTTAGTGATCTTGGAACTCTAATTGCTATTCTTTCTTTTGAACTTTGTCTTTAAGCATTCTTGAAACATCATTCACTTTAACAACATATGTTAAATCAACTTTTATTCGTTATCATCAAAACTAGATTTGAAAGCCATGTTAGGCCAACAATCTCCCTCGTTCTGATAATGACAAATAAGGAGCAAAGATGAGAGATCCTTTTGAAAAGGCTCCCCCTTACAATAAGCATGCATTTTAACAATTTTGAAAAATGATGATACCAAATATGAGAAATTTTTTTAAAAAAAATCAAAATTAAGCATGTTAACTCTATGAGTCCAATCCTATTTTGATAATGACAAATCACTTGGTATTTGACCTGTACAATTGAGTTTGTGAATAGGATCATGATTAAGAATGCACGAACGGTGAACTTGTATGGAAGCCATGAGGAACTTAAAGTACATATTACTTGGTGCAATCCATGGAACTATAGGGATGAAAGGATGATGAAGCAAGATTCAAGTTCAAGATCTTCAATGAAATGGGTATTTAGAATTGATTGTATTTACATATTTCATATGATATAACTTGAAGCTCAAACAATTCCCTAGACAGACCATAGGACTCATGCATTTCATAGATGATACATTTACATTAGTCCTAAATTGAAAGAAATTTTTCGATGGCTTTTAGTGATCTTGGAACTCTAATTGCTATTCTTTCTTTTGAACTTTGTCTTTAAGCATTCTTGAAACATCATTCACTTTAACAACATATGTTAAATCAACTTTTATTCGTTATCATCAAAACTAGATTTGAAAGCCATGTTAGGCCAACAATCTCCCTCGTTCTGATAATGACAAATAAGGAGCAAAGATGAGAGATCCTTTTGAAAAGGCTCCCCCTTACAATAAGCATGCATTTTAACAATTTTGAAAAATGATGATACCAAATATGAGAAATTTTTTTAAAAAAAATCAAAATTAAGCATGTTAACTCTATAAGTCCAATCCTATTTTGATAATGACAAATCACTTGGTATTTGACCTGTACAATTGAGTTTGTGAATAGGATCATGATTAAGAATGCACGAACGGTGAACTTGTATGGAAGCCACGAGGAACTTAAAGTACATATTACTTGGTGCAATCCATGGAACTATAGGGATGAAAGGATGATGAAGCAAGATTCAAGTTCAAGATCTTCAATGAAATGGGTATTTAGAATTGATTGTATTTACATATTTCATATGATATAACTTGAAGCTCAAACAATTCCCTAGACAGACCATAGGACTCATGCATTTCATAGATGATACATTTACATTAGTCCTAAATTGAAAGAAATTTTTCGAGGCAAATTTTAGAGGCCTTGTTGACCAACCCAATGGCCTTGTTGACGAACTCATGAAGGCTACTCGACAATGAACAGTGTTGTCTTGTTAACGAAAAAATACCGAGAGCCCAAAAAGTTCAGATAGTGCTCTCGTCGACGAACTCATAACCTCATCGACGAACGAGTGTTTAGACCTGGAAAAATGGATAAAAATCCCTTAATCCGAACCGTATCCGACCCGTTCTAACCGACTCATGATCATCTGTTTGTTAAATGAGTCGAATATGAGTTTTCATTTTCATATCCACCCCCTTAGCGGGTCGGGTCGGGTTTATTCGACGGATATCCACAAACCCACTTACAGTTACATTATTAAATATTAACCCATAAAAGCAGCCCACTGCCCCTAAGGCCTAAGCCAGCCGGTCCAGTGGCTCCACGCTCTAGCCCACTGAGGCACTGCCCAAAACTCAAAGGCCCAACGCCCCGGCCGAAGTGCCCACAGCCCACATGGCGCCGCACATGCATGCCCCTCTTGAGTCTCAGCCCCTCGGCCCTCCCATAGTCCCACTCCTAGAGTCCCAGATTCCCAACCCCAGGCTCCTAAGCTCCCAGCCCCCAGGTCAGCCCCATTCGCCCATTTGAGCCCTAGCCATAGAGACTCAGAGAAGGAGAAGTGGGGAAGTGGAAACCAGTCGGCGGCCGCACGAGAGCCTTCTTCTTCGACCCTTCAAAGCCCTCTACCCTCGACCCTCTGAGTCTCTGACCTTTCATGACTTGCGAGTTTCTTCGATCCTTCGAACCAGTCTTTAGATACGTAATCGCTGTAGCAGGTGCCAGGAGCTTCGAGCTTCGAACCAGCAGGAGGGGGCTTTAGAACTCAGAACTCAGAAGGTAGTCTGGTTACTGGTAGTCCCTCTGAGCTCCACTCTGGTTTATGCCTTCCACTGTTCCACAGTTCCACCACTGTTTGTCTGTTCCACAGTCCACACTTCCACTGTCACTGTGTATTGTATTTTTATTTTATTTTTCTACTTTTCTTCCTCGTGCAGATGAGCCATGCTTCTATTTTTATTTAATTTTAAATATATTAAATATTGATTCCTTGCAAATTCTTTAAAGAAGACTTGGTATTTGCTAATACAGACATTAACAGATTAACTTAACATTTTATATTTAATTCTTCACTGGTAAAACATAATTACTTCAGTAATGATTTATAAAACAGTTAATGCAATTTATAAACATTATATACTTATTTTTTAATGATTGACCATGTACAAACACACACATGTATGATGCATGTACACATTCTTTTGACAACTTTTGTTCATTGGAGAAGAGCCAATGGCATTATTACTCAAACTCAAAGAATAAAGAGATAAAATTATGTATATATAGGCCTACAAAAATAAGGTTCTCTTAATGCCTCTATCAACCTTGAGATTATTACTAAAGTCTTAGCTAATAGGTTGAGTGCAATTCTTTGATAATGGAGTCCTTAGTAAAAGCATTAATTCCTCCTTTATAGCCTTGGTACCGAAGAAATTTAATTCTATTTAATTCCTCCTTTATAGAAAAACAGACCAATGTTCAAGTTAGTGGAGGCTAGTGAAAATATGAATTTTTAGCTCTAAGCCAATACTTCTAGCAACTACATTATTTGTCATGTTAAATACTTTGATATTTCTGCATTGCTATTGTTGTAGGCCTTTGTCATTTTAAATACTTTGACATCTCTGCATTGTTATTGTTGTAGGCCTACATAGTAGCATTGTTTCCGTTTCAAGATGAATTTAATCCTTCGCTGGGCAATGTAAACCTTTAATCCCATTTCATAATTTTTTGCAGTGCATTACAAGGATTTGGGAAAAAAATGTCTCAGTCAATAGCGAATTCAATTGATCAAAATGATGAAATGAGTGAAGAAGAAGTTCAGTTTCCAGATTCATCAAACACAGAACCTACAAAAGAAACAACTCCACAGGTAAAAAGAGCTAGGAAAAAAAATCTAGTATTTGGACAGATTTTGAGTTGATTGAAAGTGGAGATAAATAATATGCCCAATGTAAGTATTGTCCTAAGAAATATCTCTAACATAGTAAGAACTTTGGGACATCAAACTTACATTGTCATATGAAAAAATGCATGGGAAAGAAAAATAATGATCTGAAACAAATGCTAATGAGTCAAGGTGATGGAAAGTTGTCTTTACATACACGAAAACTTGATCAAGTTGTACAACGTAGGAAGTTGGCAATGGCAATTGTGAGACACAATTTGCCCTTTTATTTTGTTGAGTATAAAGGAATTCACGAATGGGCTTTAGAATTAAATCCAGAGACAAAATTTGTGACAAGAAATACTGCAAAAGCTGATGTTATGAGAGTTTTTTTCAAGGAAAAAGAGCACATTCGTGAGCTTTTATTGAATAATTCTAGTAGAATTTCTCTTACTTTGGACTTATGGACTTCGTTAAATACTGATGGCTATTTATGTTTAACTGCACATTTTTTGGATAAAAATTGGAAGCTTCAGAAGAAAGTATTGAGTTTTTCAAGCATGCCTCCTCCACACACTGGTCTAGCACTTAGTAACAAAGTCATGAACTTATTGGTGAATTGGGGTATAGACAAGAAGCTATTTTCCATAACATTGGACAATGCTACATCCAATGACTGTTTTGTAGAGCTTTTGAAGTCTAATTTGAACTTGAAAAATGCTTTGGTAAGGGAAGGAAAATTTTTTCATGTTCCTTGTTGCACTCACATATTGAATCTCATTGTCCAAGATGGCCTAAAATTATCTCATTTCGCTGTGGACAAAATACGAGATTATGTCAAATATGTGAAGCATTCACAACATCGAAAGTTTAGATTTCATGAATGTTGTGAAAAGGTGAGAGTGCCACGTGTGAGAGGATTTCACCAAGATTGTCCTACTAGGTGGAATTCTACTTATATGATGCTTGAAAGTGCTTTATACTATGGAGATGCTATTTGCCAATTCAGGTTTAGTGAGGAGAATTTCAAGTTTTGCCCAAACGATGATGAATGGAAGGAAATTGAGAAAATTGCTAGTTTCTTGAAGGTTTTTTATGACTTGACAAATCTTTTTTCTGGGACATCTTATCCTACTGCAAATTTGTACTTTCAAGGAGTATGGAAGGTGCAAGTAACTTTACTTAATGCGGCATTGGGTGATAATGTCTTTTTAAGGAATGTGGCTACTCAAATGCAAGGGAAATTTGACAAATACTAGTCAGATTATAGTAAAATTTTGGCAATGGCTGTTATTCTGGATCCTCATTTCAAGATACAATTTGTATCTTTTTGTTTAAAAGAAGTGCAACCAATGTCTTGGAAAGATCGAGTAAACGACATCCAGCGTGAGATGCATTCACTTTTTGATGAGTATGTGAAGCACCACTCCCCTTCGACTTCTAAGAAAATGCCTTCCTTTGAAGCAACTATTAGTCATGATTGTGTTCATATGACACCTATTGCAACATCAGTTGACGTGACACTAAAAGTAAGAGTTTTTTTAAGTACAAATTTTATTTACTTTTATTATACATCTATAGAATTTTTATATTTCTATTGTTATATACTTGTTTTTAGGGTTTTAAAGCTTTTGCTAAGGAAGATGAAGAAGCTCCAATGTCAGAACTAGAAATGTTTTTTAGAGAGAGGATGGTAGATTGTAATAAAGAATTGGATATTTTGGACTTTTGGAGGAGTAATGAATATAGGTATCCGATTCTTTCTCGAATGGCAAGAGATATCTTATCAATTCCAATATCAACTGTCGCATCAGAATCGTCATTTAGTATTGGAGGAAAAGTGATAAATATGTCACGTAGTTCTCTTACGCCTGATAATGCTGAAACTATCATTTTAACTCGTGATTGGCTGTATAGTCGAGGAGGTATGCTTATTTAATTATATTTCTATGTTATTATAACTACTATGTATTATGCAATATTTATTTATTTATTTATATTTTAAATTTTGAATGCAGTTGAAGATTTTGTAGATAAGGAAGAACTTGCTGAAGATATTGCTCAAGCTGAAAGAGCAGGTCGTACCTCATCTAGTGTATCATCTTGCTCTATTTGACCTTATTTGAATATTACTACACTAGCTCAGGTTGTGCAGCTAGCGCTTCTATTTATCTTTGAAAATTATGTAGTCAATAAATTATTGTTTATTTGTTGTTTTAACTTGTAGTGTTGAATAAATTATTTGTAATTTTTTTTCCAGTTTGATAACTTGTAACTTTTGAGATGCTAATTAATAAGTTCAATTTATGTTATTCGATTCATAACTTAAATTATATTTTGAATTCTTTCATGATAGGCACACGAGGAGAAGAAGATGAAAGCTTTGATGTCACAAATGAAAGCATTCAATTAATTCAAGGCATTCAAATGATTTTGAAGTTATTTGAAGGATGGATTGAGATTTTTTTTTAGTTTGTTGATAGTTTTCATGATTTGAAAATAGTTGTATTTAAAGAAACTCACACACTGTAAGAACAATTATAATGTTTAGATTTTAGACTCACATGAGTCACACAGTTTGAGTTTTTATTTTGAGTTGGATTGAGATTAATTTATTATGTTTTATTGCTTACAATTTTACTTGCATGAATTAGGAGTTGTTAATTAGTATAAATGATTGAATGATTGATATAGTTACTAAAAAAGTTAATACACAAACTAATTTCAAGTTATCGTATACAATTTAAATTATTATGAAAAAAAATAAATTATTAATAAAATTATATTTGAGAATGGCGGATTATCCGCCCATCCGCCATGAATTATCCGACCTGAAACCACCTAATACGCCACTTAAATGAGTCAAATATGGATTATGATTTTTCACCTGATAATCCACCTTATCCGCCATGGATAAACTGACCCGATCCGCTTTGCCAGGTCTACGAGTGTTATACACTCGTTGACGAACTTACCCATTCGTCAACAAAGGTCGGGACGCTGATTCACATTTTAGCGCAGACATGAACGAAAACTCTTTATTTTTAAATGATCTGACCTCCAGGATTTAATCTGAGAGTGAGAACACTATTTAAACACACCCTAAACCCTAAAGACACAAGAAGAACACTTTAGAGAGACTAATCTTGTGATCTTGTACTAAGTGTGCCTCCACTTTAAAAGAATTTGCCAATACTCTATTGCATCTATACTCTTTGGGCAAATCATTTAAGCTTTTCAAAGGAATTTCATCTACACATCTTGCAAGCATTCCTTGGTGATTGAGGTTTGATAAATAAGTGGTTGGTTTGTGATTCCAAGATATATATACCTCAAAGTTGTTTTTCCTACTCATATTCCTACCATCTTTATTGAGAAGAAAAATCCATGTGTTGTTACTTGAAAAAAAAATTATTTGAGAAAGGATTTTGCTAAAGGTTGAATATCAGTGATATTCAAGTTTTTATTTTCATTCAAAGACTCGATATTTTGTTATTGTAAAAACTATTTGATTAAATTTTTGGAGCTTCTAAATACATATTTTTTAGGACTACCTTTTAAGTAGTTTGTTTAAATCTTTGCAAGATTCAAAGTTACATTTTTATTCAAAGATTTAAGCCTACTAATTATTTGATAGCAAGAACATATATCCGCATATTATTCAAGATTATTTTAAAAAGGATCTTAGTTTATATTATTGCATAAAGTACTTTAAAATAAAACCCTAAGTTTCTCCAAAGCATTTATTTATTAAATCATTTTTGGGAGATATTGATTAAAGTGTAGATTTGTGAAGCATCTCATTATTCATATAAAGATCATATTGATACATACAAATTGAGCATCAACTTTTATCATATGAGTATGTATTAGGTTTCTATTTGTACTCACTAGCTTTGTGTAAAAGCATTTGAACTTTTTCAGAAATTGTAATTTTCTATTGTATTCACGGATCGGGCTGTGAACCGAGATTGAAGAAGAAGCTATGCCTCTTGTAAGCAGCAAATTGTAAGAGAAGCTCTGTCCCGGTTAAAGGAACGGATTTTTAGTGGAATCCTTGAGTGGGTTACTCAAAGCGAGGACGTAAACTGGGGTAGGTAGAACCTCATAAAAATCGTGTTTGTCTTCTCTCTTCCCTTAACTCCTTTTAATTTTCACTTACATTTAAATAATATGTTTATTTTTTATGAGTTAAGCATTTGATAAGTTTGTGTGTAATTGGGTAAAATTGTATGTTTGATAAAGACACACAATAAATTTATTAATTGTGAAAAATTAAGATAGGTATTAAGTAGATTGCAAGTTTGTAATTGACAGTTTTTCAAAATTAGAACTTAAAGGACTTAATTTTTAAAAATACCCAATTCACCCCCCTTTTGGGATAACACCGTAATTCATATTTGGTATTAGAGCAGGTTTACATAGACCTAACCGTTATTTTTGTAAAAGATCAAAATGGCACACATTGGTGTAACCCCATTCGGTGAGGGACAACTCGTCCACTAGACCACCAATTTTTTGTGGTGTAAATTACACCTACTGGAAACAAAGAATGAGTATATATGTAATGCCCTGATCCAATATGTGGGCCCAGGGTCCTACTTTAGTGATGTTTGTCTACCTAATACCATCTCATCACATACGATATGTAGCAGAATAATGAAACAATCTCAACATACTATTACTAGAGTCTAAATCAACATATATATACCAAGGTTCTTTCCATACTCATATTACATCTCAATCTAATAAGTTCACAAACTCAGTCCACACGACCATAAATACAAGCCCGAAGGCATACTATAATAACTACTCATATCTGAGTTCTTGAAGACACTCACAAAAATAACTACACTACGCCCTAAATCCCGCTAAACTCAATCTCTGGGATTCCTTGCAAAGATATGTTGCACAATGGAGTGAGACACCTCTCAATAAGGAAGATTAAGTTAATGACAGTATGTGGTAGCATGCTTTTCAGTGTATACTAGAATCATACCTCTTTCTCTTACTGAACATAGTATGCATACTCATTTCTCATTTCTCATAACATATATCAATAATGGAAAACATTACATCATTACATAAATATACAGATATGCATAAAAAATACACCTTGGTACTATGCGCAATGTATAAACCCTCGTGGTCAGGGTTGTGCGGCCCAAAGGCTGGACAAAAACCCAGGGGATCAACCCAAGCCAAGTCAACTCCCTAGTATATATGTCAGCAGACTTTCGCAAGCTCGCTTACGGTCCGATTGCATCTCAGTCAATTGGCTAGGACTACCCAACACCACACGCTCGTTGATGTGGGTGCACGTGGTCAACTGGTGAAACTCTCTCTAGCAAAGGTACCGAGCTTGCAACACTGGGTTCACAGGTTTCCTAAAGCATATCGTGTAATTTAAGTAAATAAAACTGTACTTTAAAACTTATTTCATAAAACCCGGCCTCGACAGTTTAATACTATCTCGGGCATCGGCCCTCTCATAACATACAAACTCAGGCCTCGGCCCCTCTATTACAACTCGGATCTGAGCCTCTGGATAAAGTTTTGTTATTTTATAAATCTCGGCCTCTACCGTTTAATACACACTCAGGCTTCAGCCCCTTTTTGTTACAAATTGGGGCCTCGACCTTCTCATAAAATCCCTACATTTCTTAAAATAGTTCCAATATATTTCGCAAACAGTTCAGCATTACACAAACATACCCATTCTGGTATTTCCAGAATTCTCAAAATAATATTCACCTGCCAAGCAGTTTTACACACTAAAAACATAGCCCGTAGGCAACCATGAAAACATTGTATAAATGGTTTGTAGAAACAACCGATCTTTCCACTATTCATTTCTACTCAAAATATCATATAGTATATCCTTGGCTCGAAAATGAGCCTTTTGAACGGTTGGTTTTTAAAAATCTCAACTGAAAACATAACATACTCACCCCACAAACATTTTTATCGGTTCAAAATCATTAAAACACTGCAATAAACAAAATCCCTTGTTGACCTTATAGGTCACGCTCGGTTTTGGTAATGACAAATACTCTTATATTTAATAAATATCCAGTTCATGTTAGCAGATATATTGATGACACGTGAAAGCTCAATGCTTGAAGACTATTTTATGTTCTCAATTGTAATATTCAGTAGTGAAATTTGTTTGTAATAGTAATTAGGATATTTGGTTTGTAATAAGCACACACAACACATGCATGGTTTATTTTGTAAGCTCAAACCAAAAATAGACTAAAAGAGACCATAGAAAGACCTTAGGGTTTCGGTCGACTGACACCGGACTTTTTCAGTGTCTTAATTTTGGACACAAATGACCCTAGGACACATACATTTGCATATATGTTTGTTAGGCACTTGAATAGGGTCTGTATGTTTCAAGACGGGACCGAAATGCACACTTGGTGCACTTTCGGTCGATCGACCAACTTAGTTCATTTTGGCCTGGTCGACCGAACCAGGCCTGAGTCAACAGTTGACCAAGGCCCTGGTCGACCGAACCATGTAGTTCAAAAATCCCCAGTCAACTGAAACCCCCCTAAGTCAATATTTTGACCATTTGGTCGATCGAGCTATTTTTGTACTCCAACTACCTGGTCGACCGAGGGTCCTTGAGAGAAATCCCAACACTCTGGTCGACCAGACTAGCCAATTCAAAATGGCCCGGTCGACCGAACCTCGGAAATTTTAAAAATCGCCTTCTCCTAGTCAACCAAGCCTTTAGTTCAAAATCCCCCTGGTCGACCGAATCATATGAGACCTGGTCGACCGAAACATTTCTGGTCGACTGGATCTCTCGGGTTGCACCTAATTTTTTACTGCAGTTAATATTTTTAAACAGGGTTAAAATGTTTTAAACGTCATTAAACTTTTCTAACAATCCCTAATAGGTCCCCAACGGTAAAAAATTCTGATATGTCTATATATACTCTTTTCATTTGGGAGAATTAAGCATCGATTAGCAAAAACAGAAAATCAAATTCTCTCTCAAGCAAAATATTTCTCATTGCTCATACTCTTCCAAATACACTTTAGCTTACATTCAAAACTCATTAAATCATCTGTAAGTGTTCTTGAGTGTTTAAATAGGAAAGTTTGCTCTCTCATTGTTGTGAGATTGATCCATTTTTATTGAGAGACAAACCAAAAGGATTCTTCGGGGACTTTGCTGATAAGTTCATCCTAAGAAGACTTTACTTGATCTTCTGAGATTGCATATTCATTGCAACATCTTGATAAGCTCGTATTTGCTTTTGGTTGCGAAATATTTTCAAAATCATTTACAAATATCTATTGCTTTTTATTTTGAAAGCCATTTAAGGAGATATTTGTTTTTGAAGTGAAACATCCTTGTTGCAATATTTATTCACTCATATATTTTTGTTGAAAACAAAGATCATATATATTTTGCAAGTCCAAGCATATACATATTTATGTGATTGAGATATTCTACTGATCGATACTCTTGAGGCTTGCTTGATATTCTATATGAGCACGTTTGATTGAATACCTTGAAATACACAGATTGTCATTGACACTCTCACGTACGTATTACACTGATAGAAAATACATTTGAGAGTTGAACTATTTAGACTACACTAAGCTTACATTTTAAAACATCTGTGGTGTTTGTGATTGTGCGCATTTGGGGTACATATCTGCTTTACATGAAAGCACACTTATATTGTACCTTTTGATTATAATATCTGAGTGATTCTAGGCGTGGCCTGAGGGGGCGGTAATCTAACCCGGTAAGGATTGGTGTAAAGGTTGAGGTCAACCCTGTGTTAATTTGACCTGGTTTATATAGGTGCCATTCCACCCGTTTAGGTGAGCAAGTTATTATGATAATCCTTGTGCTGGTTAGCCAAGGCGGGGATGTAGGCAGTTGGCCGAACCTCGATAACATATCTGTGTGTAGCCCTTCTCTTTATTGCTTTCTGGTGCTTGTGTAATTGATTAAACTATTTTATTTAATTTCTGATAGTACTTGCACAAGATTGACCATAGGATTGTGAACATACTGCTGTTAGGAGGAATACCTAGGGGTTAGATTTTAAAAATACCAATTCAGCCCCCCTCTTGGGATCACGGTGAAGCTAACATCCCCTTACCTGATTTTGAAATAGAAATCGAAACGCTTGAAAACCAAATCCCTACCTTTATCACCAAACCGAAAATCTAATATGCTAGAATTGTAGATTCTAGCTCCCTTATAATCACAGTAACTTTCAACCATCGAAACAAGTGACAAACGACAAAGAACTTTAGAGAGAGAGTGAACTCACCGATTCTAAAGAGAGAGAGAGAGAGAGAGAGAGAGAAGTTTGGTTTTCTTAACCCTTAAGCAATGAAAAATCCTATTTATAGGCTTTTTTACCTAGTCAGACTCGTCGATGAATTGGTCCCTCATTGACGAGACATAGAAGGCTGTTTGTTGTCGAACCTCCTCCCTCGTCGACGAACCTAAGCTTGATATTTTTCCTGTCGGTCGAGATCTCCTCGTCAACGAGGCTCTGAATTTTGGCGACCAAGCACTAAAGGGCATTCGTCGACGAGAACATTGGCTTTGTCAAAAAAGCCTGCAAAAATCCCTTTTTTATACTTTTCTTATTTTTATGAGTTCGGGTCTCTACAATCTCCCCTCCTTATAAGAATTTCATTCTCAAATTTGCTAATTGATACCAAACATACTTTAACTTACAACTTAGCTTTACAGAAAAGTCGGCAGCCGCCCACATAGTAGCTCCGGCCTAAGTTTATTACATACCCTCGCTTATGGTGGAGGAATACTGTGGATACAACATAAAGTCTCATTACATCACACTTTTATACTAGCCTCTCTCTCAATTACATGAAAATAACTAATAATCACACAACCTACCTTACCTATCTAGAGTTAACCCTCTCCAAAGAGCTGTGGGTATGTAACGATCTTCTTAAGTTACCATATAATTAATCACATTAAACACCTTAATACCACTAACTAATCATATAATAAAGTCAACTCAAACCCGTGGGTAACGGGGACACACCTGTCATATACAGCGGAAACCTAAGCAGCAGTAAATATAAATTTCATTCACCAAACCATAAGATACATTATACCGGAGTTACCTACATTCTGCCATTTACTATTTAAATATACAATTCTCAAAGTCACAAAAAGATGAAACTAGGATCTAACACAAAAACCTATTGACCCTAGTTCAAAAACTCACCTTCCTAGCGGGGTAGTAAATACTGCCTCAACGGCGGCTTCGGTCCGCCTGTCTTTCTGGGTTCCCTGAAATGATTTAAGTTGGGGTGTGACACCTCTCAGTAAAGGAAATAAACTAAATACAATTGTGTGACAACATGAATATTTAGGTGCTATAATAAATATACAATACATATTGCATGCTTGAAAACATTGATAATATTATAGCTGAATAACATACAATCTCATAGTTATACGGAATCATATTGTTCATAAAATCATCTGATATAACTAGTAATTTTGAAATTTACCCAGGATGAATAGCTGATGTAATGTATTACTCCCTATGATGGGTTGTGCAGCCCGAAGGCGGGGCCCGACAATAGCTGGCTGACCACTGCTGAGTCAAAAATGTCTGTAAGTACGATGAGCCCGCCACACCCTGGTCCGGACTGCCAGGTGGATGTTTACAACTCTACACTGAAAGACATATCGACTATCCGTCTCCCATCCCCTCTACTAGCAGGGGCATTTAGCACAAGTCTGAACTGAACTGAACTGTATAACTACAGTACTGTGCTCCTAATAACTGATCTGATCATCTGGGTTTTGATAACATATAGTACATGATAATATACTGTTTGAACATAAATATATTGATAGCATTTTTGAATTCTGTAATAACATAAATAATTACGGCCTTGTGCTGAATACATTCATAACTGTGGCCTTGAGCTAAATAACATGCATAATTGTGGCCTTGCGCCGGCTATCAATCATGGCCTTGCGCTGAACATAACATACATACTGATCTAAATAAATGTATTGTTCATCATATATTCTGAAATCATGGTTTACCATATTATCATGTTATTCCTAAAATAACTACAATATGCTTTTCCTGTAAAATTGACTTAACATAATACAATTTGCGTAAAATAATATTCATGCCACAAAAACTAAATAAAATCATGAATTCTATTCTGAAATCACATTTCCTAACATTCCATACTAAAAATACATATTCTTGAGTAACAACAGTATTTTCCCAAATATATATTTTCACAAATAGGCTTATGTATAATACATGCTTTCTAAACATTAACCTGCTATTAAATAATAATAATTTTCATGAAAAATTACTTTTTTAGTTTACTCCCTTACTTGACTATTGAAAAGCCCCTCAAATAACCAGTCCTGCACTTGTTGGGTTCTTCATTCAACACCTTGAAAACAACATCTCCCTGAACAAAACTTCAGTATTTTTTTTTCGAGTACTACATTTTCTACAACTATAAGAAAGCCAAATACTAAATAAAAAGTTTTACCCTGAATTTGGGATGAAATCCAAGTTAACCCCACCAACGATCCACTCCAGCAGACTTGAAGAAAACTTTCCCAAGAGTGTCGTGACGGCCTCAGATTGTTGAACCGGCAAGAAACCGACCCAAAATCTTAGAGAGAAGGGAGAGGCGACAAAGAGGAGAGAGAGAGAGAGAGAAAGAGAGAGAGAGAGAGAGAGAGAGAGGAAGGTTTTCGCGTGATTTCTGTAGAGAAAATCAAGTTTAAGCTATTTATACACATGCACTCGTCGACAAGCCACGTCACTTTGTCAACGAGGCCATGAAGGAAGTTCGTCGACGAATGCTTGTTCCTCATTGAAGAAATTTAGAGTTGAAAATAGCCTCTCGGTAACTTCTCATTGATGAGACACTTGTCCTCGTCAACGATCCCATCAAGCGTGTTCGTCGACGAGACCCCTGTTTGATTTTCCAAATTACAATTTATCCTTATTTCTTATTTCCCTTATTATTTAATTATTATAATTTCTTCGGGTCTCTACATGGTATTTCTAGTGTATCTCAGCTTCTAACTCCTAAGAAGCCTCCTCTATTGTGTGGTTCCGCCACAGTACTTTCACTAAAGATATCTCCTTAGTATGCAAATGTTGTACCTTTTGATCCAGAATCTGAACTGATACCTCCTCATATGATAATGCATCTCCAATCTCTAGAGGTTCATAAATGAGAACGTGCGAAGGGTCTGACATGTACTTCCTCAACACAAATATGTGAAACATATCATGAACTCTAGATAGTGCTTGGGGCAATGCTACCCGATAAGCAACTGGACCTATCCTCTCCAGGATCTCAAATGGCCTGATGTACTGAGGGCTCAACTTCCCTTTCTTCCCAAACCTCATCACCCCTTTCATCAGAGCAATCTTTAGGAATATCTTATCCCTGATCTTAAATTCTAACTCTCATCGGTGAGTATTCGCATAACTCTTCTGCCGACTCTGAGCTACTCTAACCCTTTCTTTGATAAGCTCGACCTTTGCGGAGGCCTGCTAGATCAGTTCCGGCCCCAACACCTATCGTTCTCCTACCTCATCCTAGTATAATAGAGATCGACACCAGCAACCAAACAATGCTTCATATGGTGCCATCTCTATACTGGTGTGGTATCTATTATTATATGCAAACTCCATGAGCGGTAGATACCGAATCCAAGTGTCCCCAAAGTCTAGCACACATGCTCGCAGCATATCTTCTAAGGTCTAAATGGTCCTCTCTAATTGTCCATCCATGTACGAGTGAAACAAGGTGCTGAAAGTGAGTTGCGATCCTAAGGCATCTTGTAAATCCTTCCAGAACCGAGAGGTAAATCGTGGGTCTTTGTTTGAAATTATAGAAACAAGGAATTCATGAAGCCACACTATCTCCTACACATATAACTCTACCAGCCTATTCATGGAATAACTGACTTTAATAGGAATGAAGTATGTAGTCTTTGTTAGATGATCTACTATAACCTAGATGGCATTCTGCCCATACAACGCTTCAGGTAACCCCAATACAAAATCCATCGAGATATGCTCCCACTTCCACTTGGGAATGTCAAGTGGCTGTAGTGGTCCTACTAGCCTCTAGTGCTCTGTTTTAACCTGCTGACATGTCAAGCATTGCTCCACAAATCTAAAAATTTCACTCTTCATGTTACTCCACTAGAACGACTCCCGCAAATCCCTATACATTTTCGTACTCCCTAGATGCACAGTAAAGAGAGAGCGATGAGGGTTCTTTTAGGATGACCCGTTTAATATCAGTGCCATTTGGTACACAAATCTAGGTATGGAATCTCAATATCCCATCAGCAAAGACATTGAAATCTGGCTTTAATCCATTCTACACTCCTTCCATGACCTCTACCAGCTCCGCATCTTCCTTTTGAGCTATCTTGATTCTCTCTCACAAGGTTGGCTAACCAACTAAATTGGCAATGAACGCCTATGGATCTTCGCCCACCAACTCTACCCCCAACTTCTTCAGATCCATCACGATCTGATGCTATAGGAAAACTGCTGAAATCGACGCACTTCCCAGGGTGATACGCTCGGTCTAATGAAACCGTTATCTAGAAGTTCTTGTAGTTGCTCCTTTAACTCCTTTAGTTATGTTGGAGCTATGCCTTGGAGATTGGTGTTGTCTCTGGTGCTAACTCAATAGAGAACTCCACCTCATGATCTAGAGGCAACCATGGTAAGTCCTTGGGAAAGATATCGAGAAACTCCCGTATCACTGGAATATCCACTAGCTTCAGCCCTTCCTTTGGTACTGCTTTCACACATGCCAGATACCCCTGGCAGCCATTCAGAAGTAACTTCCTTGCCTGCACCATTGAGAGATTATGTGGTGTAGAGTGCACACATGACCCTACAAATTTAAACTCTTCCTCCACCAGAGGTCTAAACACTACCTCCTTCTTTCGGCACTCTATGCTTGCAGAGCTGGATGCTAACCAGTCCATCCTTAAGATAAAATCGAATCCTAGCATCTCCAGAACAATGAGATTGGCAGAAAACTTCCTCCCCTGAATCTCTATCGGATGGTTTTTAACGACCTTACTGCACACAATAACCAACCTCGTTGGCGTAGGCACTCCTAACTCGACCCCTAACAACTGGGTCTTAACTACACATACTCTGGTAGCCCCTGAGTCGAAGAATACAATAGCATTACATGACATAAATGACATCATACTTATCACCACATTTTCGGCGTTCTCTGCATCACTCAACATCAATGAGTACACCAGGGCCTACACGATTCCCTTTTGGTGACCTCCTTTAGTTGATTACTTCCTCCATACTGCTGCTGTAAAGGCGCGTGGTTCAGTACCGCGCAACAATCCCGTATTTGGTGTCCCATACTACCACACTGGTAGCAACTCAAAAAATCCGCCTTGCACTCGCCCGTATGCATCCTATTGCATTTAGGAGAGGCAGGGTGCTAAGAATTTCCCTGAGTGGCTAGCAGTCCTGAAGCCTATCGCTAGCCCGGAAAACTACCAAGCCACTTCCCGAAGTTTTGACCTGTGCTGGACCGATAACTCTGAGATAAAGACCTCTTCTTCTGACTTGCCTCTCTCTCCCCTTCCTATATACTAGCTTCAGCCACCATGGCTATATCTACCAGCTCCGTAAATCCCTGGACCATCAATGCCACCAACTATGTGCGTATGGCGTGTCTCAGTCCTCTCTTGAACATCCGAGCCTTCCTCTGCTCATCTTGCACCATATATGGAGCCAATCAGGATAGCTCCACAAATCTGGTCGCATACTGCTACACGACCATGGATCCTTATGTCATACATAGGAACTCCTCCACCTTTACCTCTTTGGTGGCAACGGGGAAGTGTCTACTAAAGAAGACCTCCCTAAACTAGCTCCAAGTAACTGATATGTACCCTGGACGCTGCTCCTCTACCAGCTTTGCCAATCGCCACCATCTCTTTGCCTCCCCCACCAGTTTGAAGGTGGCAAAATGTACCTTTTGTTCCTCCGTACACTCCAACACTTCCAACAACTCCTCCATCTCCTGGACCCAATCCTCTGCTGTAATTGAGTTCGGTCCTTCCTAGAATGCTAGCGGATTCATGCGCGAGAACTTTTAGAACGTGCAGCCTCTATCAGCCACCGGCTGACTCCGCTCCCTAGAATCTCTTCGAGACTCCCTGTTGGCCTATCGTGCCCTACTACGTAGTACAGACAAAGCCTCAACATCATCCCTGCTAGAGGTATCAATGTGATTGTCCCCTCCCATGACTCCCTTTTCCTCTAGAATCCATCCTGAAGATAGGATATAACCCAATTTAGAAATTCCACATTTACATTAGTTAAAACAAATATGGAATGGCTAACATATAGAATATATAAGTCTGCAATTTAAAGGACCTACATGTACATTTCTACTGCAAGACTTCCAAAATATCTGAACCTAGACATATGATAACATGACGCACATACATTCCGAGTACAGTCCTTCAACCTGGATCCAAAACCATCAATGGATTTACCATGGTTTTCTTGAAATCGTCATTCTAAGAAAAGCACAGAAGACCGTCGACAAAATTCCGTTTCCAAGCCTTTAGACTAAAACTCGACCTATCTTACCTTTTCTCATTCTTAACTTATCTCAACCTATACTCTGGTAATTTACACTCATCGTCAAAGTCTACAAAACCTAGCAAACCTAGGCTCGGATACCACCTGTAATGCCCCGACTCGACACGTGGGCCCAGGGTGCTACTTTTGTGATGTCAATGTACCTGATACCATATCATCACATACAATATACAGCAGAATAATGAAACAATCTCAACATACTATTACCAGAGTCTAAATCAACATATATATACCAAGGTTCTTTCCATACTCATATTACATCTCAATCTAATAAGTTCTCAAACTTGGTCCACACGACCATAAATACAAGCCTAAAGGCATACTACAATAACTACTCACATCTGAGTTCTTGAAGACACTCACAAAAATAACTACACTAGTCTCCACACCCTCGATCCCGCTAAACTCGATCTCTCAGATTCCTTGAAAAGATATGGTTGTGCGGCCCGAAGGCTGGATAAAAACTCGGGGGATCAACCCAAGCCAAGTCAACTCCCTACTATATACGTCAGCAGGCTTCCACAAACTCTCTTATGGTCCGATTGCATCTCGGTCAATCATCTAGGACCACCCAACACCACATGCTCGTAGATGCGGGCGCACGCGGTCAAATGGTGAAACTGTCTCTAGCAACGGTTCCGCGCTTGCAACACTAGGTTCACAGGTTTCCTAAAGCATATTATGGAATTTAAGTAAATAAAACTATACTTTAAAACTCATTTCATAAAACCCGGCCTCGACCATTTAATACTATTTCAGGCCTCGACCCCTCTATTACAACTCGGCTCTCAGCCTCTGGATAAAGTTCTGTTATTTTATAAATCTCAGCCTCAACCGTTTAATACACACTCGGGCCTCGACCCCTTTTTGTTACAAATTCAGGCCTCGACCCTCTTATAAAATCCCTGCATTTCTCAAAACAGTTCCAGTATATTTCGTAAACAGTTCACTATTATACAAACTTACCCATTTTAGTATTTCTATAATTCTCAAAATAATATTCACCTACCATGCAATTTTCCACATTAAAAACATAACCCATAGGCAACCATGAAAACACTATATAAATGGTTTGTAGAAACAACTGATCTTTCCATCATTCATTTCTACTCAAAATATCAAATAGTATATGCTAAGCTAAAAAACGAGCCTTTTGAATGGTTGGTTTTTAGAAATCTCAACTGAAAACATAACATACCCCCACAAACATTTCTATTGATTCAAAATCATTATAACATTGCATTAAACAAAATCCCTTTACCTGATTTTGAAACAAAAATCAAAGCACTTGAAAACCAAATCCCGACCTTTATCACCAACCCGAAAATCTAATATGCTAAAACTGTAGATCCTAGCTCCCCGATCCTCACAGTAACTTTCAATTGTCGAAACAAGCGACGAATGGCGAAAAACTTTAGAGAGAGAGTGAATTCACCGGTTCTAGAGAGAAAGAGAGAGAGAGAGAATTTTGGGTTTCTTAACCCTTAAGCAATGAAAAATCCTATTTATAGGCCTTTTGACCTGGTCAGACTAGTCGATGAATTGGTCCCTCGTCGACGAGACATAGAAGGTTGTTTGTCGCCGAACCTCCTCCCTCGTCGATGAACCCAAGCTTAATATTTTCCTATCGGTCGGGATCTCCCGTCGACGAGGCTCTAAATTTCAGCAATGAAGCACTAAAGGGCATTCGTCAACAAGAACATTGACGAAGCCTGCAAAAATCCCCTTTTATACTTTTCTTACTTTTACGAGTTCGGGTCTCTACAATATATCTTTTAAATGTTGATTGGAAAGAGTGGAGAATAATTTCTAAGGGAAACCATGTTTCTATGAAAGTAGTTAATAAAGTAAATGTACCTAAGACAAAATATGAGTATACTGATGATGATTGGAAATCTATTCAAATAAGTGCTACTGCTATAAATCTCCTATACAATGCAGTAGACGTTAATGAGTTTAATAGGGTAATGGCCTGTAAAACTGCAAAAGAAATATGGGAAAAATTAGAAGTAACATATGAAGGCAGTAAGGAAGTATAAAATAAGTACGATAGATATGCTAACTAATGAATATGAAGCATTTAAAATGACTATGGATGAGTCTATTCAATCCATGTGCACTAGATTTACACACATCACGAATTCATTAAATGCTCTTGGTAAATCTTACCTTACTTATGAGTTGATCAGGAAAATTCTTAGGGGACTACCACCAGTATGAGAAGTTAAAGCTATTGCTATAGTCGAAGGAAGGAATTTGAAAGAGATGTCAGTTGATGAACTGATCAGATAGCTTATCACTTATGAGCTAGCGATAAATGAGAGGAAAAATGAGCAGAATAAAGCAAAGAGAGTTACAACTCTTAAGGCATCGCCTAGCAGCTTTAGTGAAGGAAGTGACTCAGAATCAGCAGATGACATGGCTTTGCAAACAAGGAAGTTCGGAAAGTTCCTGAAGAAGAATAAGAAGCTTAACAGAAAATTCCGGAACTCGAAATCAGAAAGAGGAGATTCTAGCAAGAGGAGGCAAAAGGACATTCTTCCTACATGCTATAACTGTAAAGAAGTTGGGCATATCAATCCAGATTGTCCCTAGCTGAAGAAAGTGTCCAAAAAGAAGAAGAAGATACTAAAGGTTGGTTAGGATACTCACAATACCAGTAGTTCAGAATCTAAATCTATTGATGACCAGATTACAAATCTATGTCTGATGGCTCACGAAGACCATAGGTATGCTTGAGATCATCCTCCTCGAAAGATAGATCGTATATTGACAGTAGATGTTCATGTCATATGACCGGGGACGAAGCAAAATTCACATCCATCACACCAAAGGATGGAGGATTTGTCACTTTTGGGGACAATGCAAAAGGAAGGATTATAGGTGTAGGTAAAGTTGGTAACGATTCATCACTCTTTATAGATGATGTTTTACTGGTTGATGGTTTAAAATATAAATTATTAAGCATAAGTCAATTGTGTGATAAAGGTTATAAAGTATCTTTTGAACATAACAAGTGCATTGTTGGGTATAAAATTGATAACAAAATTATATTCACTGCTAAGCGTCATGAAAATGTATATACCACCAGCTTTGATAACTTAGCTTCTCAACACGTGACATGTTTCTCTGCTATGAATGAAATTAGTTGGATTTGGCATAGGAGACTAAGACATGCAAACATGGACTTAATATCTAAACTAGTTAAGGGAGACTTACTTAAGGGATTGCCTAAGACAAAATTCATAAAAGACAAAATTTGTGATACGTGTCAACTAGGAAAACAAGCAAGATCTAGTTTTAAGAAGAAGAAAGTAATCTCTACTACTAGGCCACTCCAAATGCTACACTTAAATCTATTTGGTCCAAACCCAATTTAGAGTTTAGGAGGAAAATCATACGCATTTGTTATCATTGATGATTATTCTAGATTTATATGGGTACTATTCTTAGGTCACAAAGATAAAGCATATGAACAATTTATTAAACTGGGCAAGAAGATTCAAAATGAAAAAGGGATACACTATCACTAAAATCTAAAGTGATAGGAGTAGAAAATTTAAAAATCAAGGTATGGAAGAATACTATGATTCTATAGTGACCCAAAGAATTATGGAATTTAAGTAATAAAAGGAAAAGGTAAAGGAAATTATAAAGGGGTCACAGCAGGTCCTCGTCGACGAATGCAAAGAGTTCGTCGATGAAGTGGCTTATTGGGCTCATCGACGGGGACACGTGTCTCGTCGACGAGGACGAGACAGATACCAAGTGGCTATATCTCATCGATGAAAGTCAGTGTATAAATAACCTAAACTCAATTTTTCTCTCGAAAATTTCATGAAAAATCACTCACTCACTCACTCACTCTCTCTCTCTCTCTCTCTCTCTCTCTCTCCTATTTGTCCCTTCCTCCTTCTCTCTAAGATTTCAGGCCAGATTATTGCTGGTTCGACAATCTAAGGCCACCACGATACTTCTGGGAAAGTTCTCTTTAAGTCTGCTGGAGTGGATCGCTGGTGGGGTTAAATTCATGGTAAGGCTTTTTATTTGGTATTTGGCCTACTCACAATTGTAGAAAATGTAGTGCTCGAAAAAATACTAAAGTTTTGTTCAGGGGGATATTATTTTCAGGGTGTTGAACAGGGAACCCTATATGGGTAAGACTAGACATTGTAGGGGCTTCTCAGAAATCAAGTAAGGGAATAATCTAAGTGAGGATTTTTATGGAAATGTATATATATTAATTTACAGCATTTAATTTTAGATAAATATAAATATTGTAAAATTATGTTGGGATTAATGTTGTTGATCAAAAATATGTTTATTACCTAGCTTGTGTGGCATGAGTAAAATTTACCTTGGAAAATGTTATAATGATACAAAATTTTATATGATATATCGGCGTACGAGCCAAAGTTCTTATACGATATGTCGACATACGGGTCAAGGATTTTTATATGGTATGTCAGCGTACGTGCCGAGGATTTTTATATGATATACCGGCATACGGGCCGAAGGTTTTATGATATGCAGTAGTAGCATACGGGCCATGATTATAAAATATGAAATGCCAACGTAAGAACCGAAGATTTTTATGATATATTATGCAAAGATGTATGAAAATATTAACATGACATATATGATTATGTAATAGCCATGCATCATCATTTAGAAATATGTTACCTGGTTGACTTGATTTATGCTTATATGAAGCACGAAGCCGTAGCTATATGATTATGATCATGATTATGTTAGTGCTACCGCTTGCCGTATGGGGCAGTGGGAGAATGAAAATCGATGTGGTTTACTGTAGTGTTGGCGCCCTTTGGTGTACGAACTAGGAGAGGCAGACCCATCGTACTTACATACTTTTGCTTTTGATTTGGCAGTGGTCAGTCAGCCATTGTCGGATCCCGCCTTCGGGCCGCATAACCCAGTCATGTGGTGGTAAGACGTGACATTAGTCAACTAACCATCTAGAATTTTTGCTATGTATTATTATATGAGATGACTTATGTTTATGGAAATTCGGTATGTTATATCATGTTATGATTACATATGTTTTCCCAGATATGATACAGACAGTTTTATCAAGTATGTTTAAGTACTGTTATATATATAACACAAAAATACTCATGTTGCCACACACTGATATTAGCTTATTTCCCTTACCGAGAGGTGTCTCGCCCCAGATTATATAAACATTTCAAGAGCCCCAGATAGGAGAGCGGCTAAGCTCCACAACGCTAGAGTTCGATAGTCGTACCCTACCTTAAGGGTAAGTCATTTTACTAGGGTCAGACAGATTTTTGGGTGGCGACCCTAGGGCTCTTTTTGGATATTTTGGGATGTGTGTATTCATAAGAGAGATGTAGTAGACTCTGGTATTATGTTGGATGGTAATTTGATATGTATATGATTTTACGTTTCCTGCTGCTTAGGAGTCTGTGTTGTATTTCAGGTATTTCCCTAGTACTCATAGGTCCGGGTTGATTATAATTTGCCATAATTATTATATTGGATATTATAGAAAAAGAAAAAAGAAAAAAAATGGTAAAATAAGCATGTCGTTACCGATTCATTAGGAATATCTCATAATTTTTTAGCTCCTAGAACACCACGACAGAATGGTGTTATTAAAAGAAAGAATAGGTCTATACAAGAAATGACCAAAACTATGCTTAACGAACACAAACTACCTAAATACTTCTGGGTTGAGGCAGTAAATACCGCCTGTTATGTTCTAAATAGAGTCTTGATTAGACCATCTCTAAATAAGACTCCATATGAATTATGGAATGGCCATAGACCAAACATCTCATATTTCCATGTATTTGGTCAAAAATGCTTTGTACTTAGAGACAATGAACATTTAAGAAAGTTTGATGTGAAATCTGAAGAAGTTATTTTTCTAGAATATGTCTTAGATAGTAAAGCCTACAGGGTATATAATAAACAAATATTAACCGTTGTAGAATCCATTCACTTTGTATTTGATGAATCCAATCCATTTGCTCAAAATATTGGTGAGGATGAACTTGAGATTAATAAGGAATTTGAAAAATTATATAATGAAGATAATTTTGATAAGAACACTGGAGTTAAGGAAACATCCACTGAAGATATTCAAGCAGAAAAAGAGATTTATGAACCAACTAGAGAATGGAAGTACATAAAGAATCATCTTATAGATCAAATTATAGGAGAACCATCTCGTGGAGTAACTACATGATCCTCAATTAGAAATATGATTAGTCATTTTGCCTTCTTATCACAAGAAGAACCTAAAAATGTGAGTGTCGCGACGTCTCGGAGCACGGGTGCCCCAGGGTGGTGAAATAAAAATGTGGTTTAAATTTTTAGGAAAAAATAGGAATGAAGTCGTCACTAACCTTTTAGTGTGGTTAGAACACTTAATTGTTACCCAGTTAAGGGTAGAATGGGTCTGCGTTACCAAAGCCAGGATTGGAAGTTCAATTACGCGAGGGGAAGGTACGAGCACCCCCTACGCGCCCGTTCTTACGAATGGTACCTAATTAATTATAAAATTATCCTAAAGTTAATTTAAAAAGCCTTTTAGGTTACTCCTTTTTTGAATTTACAAATACACATGCAAAATAAATAAATAAATAAATAAATAAATAAATCATACAAAAATATACGTAATATATATATATATTCCCTCAAGTCGAAGGCACGTGAAGCTTAAAAAGCTTGTACCTTTTTTATTGCAATCATAGGGACAAAAAATCAAGAAAATATTTTAGAAAAATACACTCCAAAATTTTGAAACCGTATAGAATTTTTAGTAGGAAAATACTAGTATGGGAGGTTTAAATATATGTTAATAGGATAATAAGTTAAGATATTAAACTACCACAATACATATAATAATAATAATAATAATAACAACACATATCTACTTAAATATTACAAATGTCAAAATAAGTAATAAAATACCATAATATAATATATATTAAAATACTAAAGATACTATAAAAAGTAATACCATATAAAAAAAATACCTCAATGAGTGAAACTAAATATAAGCATAATAATAATTCCATAATATTCGATATACTATCATACTAAATATAATAGCAAAATACTAAATATATACCAAAATCCTAAACTTGCCATAGTTAATACCTTTATATATCAACATGATAAATTACTAGAATACTAATACTAAATATCTTAAAATACTAATATGAGTATTCATACATTAAACATAACACATACAATAACGAAAACCCTAAGTAATTAAAACTGGACATACAACAACAATGAAAACCCTACATAAAGGATATGAACATGAATATTAATAGATATTATATCATAAAAATATCCCCAAACAATATTATATATAAAAAAATTTAAACTTTAAATATTGAGACAAGTTTCTACAATAAAACTTCCATAATAATAATAAAATAAAATAAAGACATTAACATGAATATTAACTGTAAAAGTAAATATTATATCATAAAAAATAAATCCTACAGTAATATACAATAATACAGATTAATCATATAATATAAGCCCTAATAAAAAAAAAAAAAAAAAACCCAAACTTTAAATATTAAAACTCCATGAAATATTAAACAATATTTACACATGCATAGGTGATTTCAGGCTACTAAGTGTCGAGTGTGTGTGTGTGTGTGTGGTTTGCTGTGTGTTGGCTTTAGTGTATTCCCAAGAGGGGGAGGGGGGTGAATTGGAATTTAAAACCTTTTCCTAGGTTTGACCTAAATAGTGACAGTACATTCACAACCTAGGATCTGTCTATGCAGTTCCAATATGCGTAGATAAATATAATATGCAGAATTTAAATCATGCGCATCATTTACACAATAACATACATGTGTAGTAAATATAAAGTGCAGAAATATAAACAGACACACAATATGTTATCGGGGTTTGGTCAACTATGTCTACGTCCCCGCCTCTAGCTCACAAGCCCGAAGATTCCACTAATGGCTCACTTAACGGGTGGAGCGGCACCTACTACAATCAGGTCAATTAGTGCAAGGCTGGCCTCAACCTTTACAAATTCTCCTTGTAAGGCAGAGAAGGCCATATGTCAAATTCACAGGGCTGACCCCAATCTGACCCTTCTGGGTTAGGTCAAACCCCCTCAGACCACGCCTAGAAATACAACAGTATTTTTCACAAAGTAACTGGTATAGTGATTATGATTTCATGTAAAGTAGATATGTACCCAATACTCGTAATCACATACACATCAACAATGTAGGTAAATGTAAGTTCAGTGATGTGTATTTTTGTGTAAGCTAAGATATGATTGCTAATGTGCTCAAGAGTGTTCTAAACAAGCAATACTTTGGAATTTAAACAAAGCACAAATCAATAGCAAATCAGTATTCCAAATATATGAATCAGATGATCAAACTAGTTTAAAAGAATTTTCCTTAATGAACTAAGCACAATACTAGTTTGAAAATGTTTTGCTTGTTTAAAAGAAATCTTTGCACAACCAAAATCCAAGCTATTGGACACTTGCAATAATGATGCAAATATACTAAGCTAACTAGGTTATCCCAACACAAGATTTATAGTATGAAAATCTGTGGGATAAACCTAAGCTAAACTCCCCAAAAATGATATTTCAATCACACAAGCAAGTGGGAGTATTAGCAACCTAATATACACTAGCACAATCAATATACTCTCAGAATACTTAGAATGTATTAAGGGAATAGAAATTTGAGAGTATTTGGACAAAAAGAGTATTTGAGATAGAGAGGATTTTTACTGATGATTTTGGCTAATCTCACACTAATCCTCACAAATGAACCCATATTTATAGGAAAGGGTAAAATTATAACCGTTTGAGACTTGTTGGGAATTATTAGAAAAGATTTAAAATGTTTAAACACATTTAACTCAACTTAACCTGATTTTACCGCAGTTTAAAAAATTTTAACTCGCCGAGGTTCGGGTAGCTAAACCGTGGTTCGGTCACCCGAATAGACACAACTTTAAAAGATATTCAAATAAGTTCGGTGGCCCAGATTATAGTTTGATTGCCCGAATCAAAGTCAGTAGCCTCGCTTCATAACATCAGGTGCCCGATCATATGTTTGGTAGCCTGAGCTCGTGTGTTTGGTCGCATAGGGCCTTTTTGAACGCGAAGGTTCGGCAGCCCGAGTTGGTGAAAAGAATTATGACATGGGTTCGGTCACCCAAGGACGTTGCGCCCATTTCTGGTTCGATCGCCCGAAACCTGGTCAACCCGCTGACTTCTCAGCAATTCGGGCGCTCGAGGTGTTTTGAACACCTAGGGTTTGGTCGCCCAACCTCTCACATATTTTCAATTAAGTCCAAATTTTTTCTTTAATTAAATCCCCTTATTATGTAAGTGATATGGGGACTTATTAGTGCATATGTTTTGGGACCTAAGGCCCTTTTCAAGTACGCCTAAAAACATGGCGTTGATAGACCTAATGGTGTCCTAAAGTCATTCGATCTCTATGGTCAAACTATGGTCTTTTTTAGAGCTTACAAGAACCTACATGCATGACATGCAGAGATTATTGCAGACCATATACCTAGTTACAATTACAGACCCATATTACAATCATTGATTTGGCAATACAAATTAAAGTCTTCAGGGTCTTCATGCTTTACTTTTATGTGCCATCAATTTGATCTTCCTAATATGGTCCTGCACACAAACTTGGCAAACGTTAAATACCAAGAGTATTTGTCATTATCAAAACTGGGTGTGACCCATGGGGTTAACACTGTGTGTGTGAGTGTGTGTTTGTGTGGTTTTTTGTGTGTGTTTCAGTGTGTTCTATTGTGTGTGCGTATGTGTATGGTTAAAAGGTGGTCTTCTGTGTGCGTGGGTGGTCTTATGGCCGGACCTGCGGTGTGGTCTGTGGCTTGTGCTGAGTGATGGATTTGGAGGAAAATGGGCATGAAGTGGTGAGTCACCGGCAGTGCTGTAATTGGTGGTGGTCGTGCAGTAGGAGGTGTTGAAGAGGGTCTTGGTGGTGGCTGATGTTGCATAGGGTTTCGGTGGTGGCTGGTTTTGTGGACTGGCAGTAGAGCAAGGTGACTCGGCTACTGGTGAAGATGGAGACTTTGGGTAGTGCAGCATCTGTGCAGCAGGAGGTGTGGCTGAGGCTATGGAACAGTGATGGGGTTCTGTTGCTGCAGGAGCACAAGGTGGCCGGATCAGAGGTTGGTCGTAGCAGTAGGCTGGGATACCCGGGGTTGCAGTAGAGGGCCTCAGCTGGAGCTACAGGTTGTGGTCGAGAAGTAGAGTGAGAGAAGAGAAAAAAGAGGGCTTGGGAGAGAATAGGGAGAGAAGGAGAGAAAAATAGAAAGGGGGAGGAAGAGAGTAGCCGGAGAAAAACAGAGAGGGAGAGGAAAAGAGTAAGCAGGGTGAGAAGCTGAGGGAAAGAGAGAGATATGGGTGCGGGGGCACCAAGAATGAGAGAGAGTTAGGGTTTTCTTTTCTTTTTCTTTTTTTTTTCTTTTTTTTGTTTTCTCCCCCACCCCCCTTTTTCCTGCTCATCTCTTCTTTAATAAGCCAAAACTAATCCCTAAAATCCTTCTCTTTCTTTTTTCTTTTTTCTTTTTCTCTTTTTTTTTTCTTTTTTGTACTTTTATGGTAACAATGAATATAGTAATAATAATAATAATAATAATAATAATAATAATAATAATAATAATGGTAATAATAATAATAATAATAATAATAATAATAATAATAATATAATAATAATAATAATAATATTAATATTAAAAAAATAATGATAATACTAATAGTAATAATAAATAGAGATAGTAAAAATAATAACAATAATTATAGTAAAGTAATAATAAAATAGAAATAATAAGAATGATAAAAATAATAAAAGTAATAATAATAATAATAATAATAATAATAATAATGACAATAAAAATACTACTACTACTACTACTACTACTACTACTACTACTAATAATAATAATAATAATAATAATAATAATAATGACGATAATAATATATCGATAATAATAATAATAATAATAATACCCCCTTTGTTATATTTGGCTCGAGCAAAAATAAGGTGTCTACAACTGCCCTTCTTTGTAGGCTTTGTTGCTTCAATGTAACGGTAGGAACTCTCTTACATTTTTTTTTATAGGAACAAGCCTGTAAAGATAAAAGACACCTATTTTAGTCAGGTCAAACAACTACCTATGACTTTCAAGTTAATCAAAAGTTGTTTATTTCTGCCAACCAGGGATGATTTGCACTAAATGTAAGAATTCAAGCGGACGTGGACATGAGGATTTGAGACACATGACACAATGATGGTTTGCTTTGAATATAAGAATCCGAGCCGTAGTGGATATGATGATCTGAGCAATAAGACACAATGATGGCTTGTTGCGAATGTAAGAATCCGAGTGGTAGTGGATATGATGATCCGAGCCACAAAACACAATGATGGCTTGCTTCGAATGTAAGAATTTGAGTTGTAGCTGATACGATGATCTGAGCCATAAGACACAATGATAGCTTACTTCAAATGTAAGAATCTGAGCCGTAGCGGATACGATGATCTGAGCCACAAGACACAATGATGGCTTGCTTCAAATGTAAGAATCCGAGTTGTAGCGGATACGATGATCCGAGCCATAGGAAATTATGATGGCTTGCTGCGAATGTAAGAATCCAAACCGTAGCGGAAACAATGATCCGAGCCACAAGACACAATGATGGCTTGCTGCGAATGTAAGAATTCGAGCCGTAGCGGATACGATGATCCGAGCTATAGGAGACAATGATGGCTTGCTGCAAATGTAAGAATCTGAGCCTTAGCGAATACGATGATCCGAGCCATAAGACACAATGATGGCTTGCTTCGAATGTAAGAATTTAAGTCATAGCGTATATGATGATCTGAGCCATAGGACACAATGATTGCTTGCTACGAATGTAAGAATCCAAACCGTAGCAGATACGATGATCTGAGTCATAAGACACATTGATGGCTTGGTGCGAATGTAAGAATCCGAGCCGTAGCAGATACGATGATCCAAACCACAAGACACAAAGATGGCTTGCTGCGAATGTAAGAATCCGAGCCATAGCAGATACGATGATCCGAACCACAAGACACAATGATGGCTTGCTTTGAATGTAAGAATTCGAGTCGTACCAGATATGATGATCCAAGTTATCAAACACAATGATGGCTTGTTGCGAATGTAAGAATCCAAGTCATAGCGGATACAATGATCTAAGCCATAGGACATATTGATGGCTTGCTATGAATGTAAGAATCCGAGTTCTAGCGGATACAATAAATCGAGCCACAATACACAATGATGGCTTGCTGTGAATTTAAGAATTTGAGCCGTAGTAGATACGATGATCTGAGCCACAAGACACAATGATGGCTTGCTTCGAATGTAAGAATCTGAGTTGTAGTGGATATGATGATCCGATCCATAGGACAAAATTATGGCTTGCTACGAATGTAAGAATCCGAGCCATAGCGGATACGATGATCCGAGCCACAAGACACAATGATGACTTGCTTAAACTGTAAGAATCCGAGTCATAGCAGATACGATGATCCGAGTCATAGGACACAATGATGGCTTGCTGTAGATGTAAGAATCCGAGTCATAGCGTATACGATGATCTAAGCCATAAGACACAATGATGACTTGCTTCGAATGTAAGAATCTGAGCTGTAGCGGATACGATGATCCAAGCTATAGGACACAACGATGGCTCGCTGTGAATGTAAGAATCCGAGCAGTAGCGGATACGATGATTTGAGCCATAGGACACATTGATGGCTTACTGCTAATGTAAGAATTCGAGCGGTAGAGGATACGATGATCCGAGCCACAAGACACAAAGATGGCTTGCTGCAAATGTAAGAATCCGAGCCGTAGCAGATATGATGATCCGAACCATAAGACACAATGATTGCTTGCTTCGAATGTAAGAATCCGAGCCGTACTGGATACGATGATCCGAGCCATCGGACACAATGATGGCTTGCTGCGAATGTAAGAATCCGAGTCATAGCAGATACAATGATCTGAGCCATAGGACATATTGATGGCTTGCTATGAATGTAAGAATCCGAGTCGTAGTGGATACGATGAATTGAGCCACAATACACAATGATGGCTTGCTATGAATGTAAGAATTTGAGCCGTAGTGGATACGATGATCTGAGCCACAAGACACAATGATGGCTTGCTTCGAATGTAAGAATCTGAGCTGTAGCGGATATGATGATCCGATCCATTGGACAAAATTATGGCTTGCTATGAATGTAAGAATCCGGCCCATAGCGGATACGATGATTCGAGCCACAAAACACAATGATGACTTACTTAAAATGTAAGAATCCGAGTCGTAGCAGATACGATGATCCGAGCCATAGGACACAATGATGGCTTGCTGCGGATGTAAGAATCCGAGTCATAGCGGATACGATGATCTGAGCCATAAGACACAATGATGACTTGCTTCGAATGTAAGAATCCAAGTTGTAGCGGATACGATGATCCGAACAATAGGACATAAGGATGGCTTGCTGTGAATGTAAGAATCCCACCAGTAGCGGATACGATGATCTGAGCCATAGGACACATTGATGGCTTGCTGCGAATGTAAGAATCCGAGCCATAACGGATACGATGATCCGAGCCACAAGACACAATGATGGCTTGTTGTGAATGTAAGAATCTGAGCTGTAGTAGATACGATGATCCGAGCCACAAGAGACAATGATGGCTTGCTTTGAATGTAAGAATATGAGCCGTAGCGAATATGATGACCCGATCCATAGTACACAATGATGGCTTGCTGTGAATGTAAGAATCTGAGTCGTAGCGAATACAATGATCCGAGCCATAGGACACATTGATGGCATGTTGTGAATGTAAGAATCCAAACCGTAGCGGATATGATGATCCAAGCCACAAGACACAATGATGGCTTTCTACGAATGTAAAAATCCGAGCCGTAACGGATACGATGATCCGAGCCACAAGACACAATGATGGCTTTCTTCGTATATAAGAATTTGATTCATAGCGGAAACGATGATCCGAGCCATAGAACACAATGATAGCTTGCAGGGAATGTAAGTTCTGGGTCGTAGTGGATACGATGATCCGAGCCATAGGACACAATGATGGCTTGCTTCGAATGTAAGAATCCGAGTCGTAGTGGATACGATGATCCGAGCCATCAGACACAATGATGGCTTGCTGTGAATGTAAGAATCCGAGCCGTAGCAGATACGATGATCTAAGCCATGTGACACAATGATGGCTTGCGTCAAATGTAAGAATCTGAGCCGTAGCAGATACGATGATCCAAGTCACTTCAAGCAATAATAAGGTATGAAATCAAAGTTTGGAAAATGGTTACTCTATTGGGGAAATGCACTTGGGTGTAGGGTCCTGATTTTAATGAATGAATCCACTTGATCTGCTGCCCCAGTTTTAAAATAAATCAATGTGTGTCTAGGGTCAGCTGCCCCAATTTCCAGGTAAATCAATGTATGCCGGCTGCCGCAGTTTCAGATATTAGCATAACATGAATTGCTTAGTCAAGGGTGCCAAGTGATCATTCAAAAGCTTATTCAATCAAATAGGTGTGAAGGGTGCTCTATTGTTATATGTATGCATATTGCTAACTCGTGATGCCAGAATAAGGTGATATGCTGCTATTTGTATGCATGTTGCTAACTTGTAAGGTTAGACTGCAATGATATGCTGCTACATGTATGCATGTTGCTAACTTGTGATGTTAGAATGCAGAGATATGCTGTTATTTGTATGCATGTTGCTAACTTAGAATGCAGTGATATGCTGCTATTTTTATGCATGTTGCTAACTTGTGATGCTATAATGCAGGGGTATGTTGCTATATATATGCATGTTGCATGATATGACATGTATGCATTTTTATTTTTTTATTTTTTTATTTTTTTTTGTGCAATGCATGAAATGTATGGCAATGCATGAATCTTTTCTCCCAACACGCTTGTGATCAATAACCTTATCTTTTATCTTGGCCATGTTTTTGAATTTCTACATGAAACTTACCGCATTTGAATGGATCTGTAACTGATCTTGGCTCAATTTTCTTGATTCATCCGACCATGGAGGTGATTGGCTTGGCTCAAATGAAACTCGATCACAAAATCTGCCCCAGTTGAATGGATCTATAGCTGATCTTGACCCTATTTTCATATTTCAATCTGATAAAAAGGTGCTTGAATGGGTCCTATTGAAACTCGACTCAAAATTTGCCCCAATTGAATGTATTTGCCATTGATCTTGACCCTGTTGTTAGATTCTTCATGAATAAGTAGATCTCTGAAACCTGACATGACCTTTGCCCCAGTTAGATTGCTCTTTCTCCACAAGGATCTTCTTCGGGTTGCATCCTTAATGTTTTAAAATCTCATTGAAATTTAAATAAATAAGCATGCAATTAGATAACTCAATCTCAAAAGAAATATGGACGGAATACACAAACTTACTTGTCTTTGCTTGATTTTCTGTGCTTGTTAAATAAGAGACAAATTTTATTAGTACTTTGACACTAATGTAACTTTTCTAGCTTAGAGAATTATATCGATGAGAAAACCCCTGTTTTTTTTTTTTTTTAGCCTCATAACCATAACTCGTCCACTGTATCACCACTTAGAGATTCTTTTTTACTTATTTCAAGCTTATTTCAAACTCCCTGTCTTGAATTATAACTAGTGTCTCATTAAGTAGTCTTATCAATATTCCAATCTTAGGGTGCACTTTAAGACATGGGACGAAATGTAGGCTTAGGATTTAGGTTTCACCAAGAACAAGGAAACTAAGGCTCAAAAATCCCATCCCCTAATAAAAAATCCTGCCCCAGTTTGTGGTGCAGTATTCACAAAGTATTGACTGAACTTGTCATTTGAACAAGTTGTCTACGTACATTTGCAGGATCAAGTCATTACATGGCTCAGACTCAACATTGAGTCTGACAAATCATTTAAGACAACAATGTATACCAATCTAGTTAGGACTTTCATTTGGACCGTAATGTAGGCTAAGTGTATGGGTTAAAGAAAGAATGATTTAAATAAGGCTCAAAATTTATCAATCTCATCATAGGTATTTGCCAGTCAAAGATCACATATGAATCATGTCCCTTATTTTTCTTTCTTCTTCCTTTCCTTCTTCTTTCTTTTTCTTTTTTTTTTTCTTTCATTTTTTCATCATCTTCTTCTTCTTTTACCGCAAATTTTACTTTTCCTTTTATGAAGGACTCCTAACTTCATTTTCATTTAAATTCCATTTGGGAGTGATCTTTTTTAAAACTGCCCCAGTGTGGGGTGTGATCCTTTGATGGGTTAATTAAGAATTGAATTATTCAGGCTCAAAAGAGCTTATAAGGGATTTCTTCTTTGACTTTCTTTTAGGTAGCAGAAAAATGGTCTGCCATCATTTTGGTAGTGACCATTGCCTCAAATGACTTGTCAAACACTAGGAGACACAAACCCAGATTGAATTTCTGATGAATTGACTTTTAATAAATGATTGGTTTAACATTTTGGCTCAACTTGGTTAACAAATGGTAAATCAATGTTTGGTTTTTTTTAGGGATACTGGTCGACCAAAGATAGCCGCACCTTATTTGATCAGAATATAATCATCGTACCTTTAAGACACCAATCATAACTTCGATAACAAAGACAAGAGACTTTTTCATCGATTTCATCAAACAAATGTAGGACAAAGGTTGATAAGTCATTTCTGTATATTTCTCCTATGACTCTTCATAATTTTGAAATCCACATCCCACAAAGCTCCTTGGCCACATCTTGAAGTGACGTTCTTTACTAAACTTCATCTTGGAGGCTTTTCCTTCATCCTTCATCCTTCTTCTTCTTCTTCCTTTTTTTTTTTTTTGCCTCATTGAATAGACTCCCCAAAACCAACTAATAGCTCCAAGTCCTTTGTACTGACAAAACTATTTCCTATGTCACTTATACGAAATGTAAGCAAAAATAGGCAAAATTTGACACAAGGTGATGATCCAAGAAGGATAGGATAAGATGAGACTGAAAGGTACTACCCTGTCAGTAGAGTGAGTATTTTTGGGAGTATTTATGTATACCCCTAACCCAGTTGAGGGTATTATGAGAAACAATCATATATGTAAATTTTGGGGAACATTTTAGCACTTTGGCATTGTGTATTTTCTTGATTGTGTTTATATGAATTCTGCTTCTTACCGCTTAGGTTGATGGTTTGGTTTAATCTAGTAGGTATCAGAGCATTATTAATTTTACAGTACAGAAAAAAAAAATTAGAACTGGAAAATAAATAGCCAATCGTTATAGTTTGGTATCAGAGCCTATGTTGCAAGGTTCTGTAGACTTTAGAGTGCAGCGGAAGCAATACTAGAGTATAGGAAATGATTTGAGAGTTGTTCTGTTGTCTGGGTACAGGATTTTTTGTGGTGGTTTCTATGTTTTTCCTAGGGTGACGATTTCAGGAAAACCATAGTAAACTATAGTCGGGTCGTGCGTCTAGGAGACAGAACTAGATAATGAGTTAAGGTCAGGGAAGGTAGTTAATTTTGAATTGGTATAGGATAGGTCTATGTAGGAGATAAGGTGCTTAAGTGTGTTTCTTGTTTCAAGATGGACCTGGGAAGCTGTGGTACGAATTCTTGGGAGGATAAGACAGGACCTTCCGGCATAGGTAGAGGAGATACAGATGTTGTGTTGCGTAGCGTCACTTAGCAGGTGATGGCTGAGATGACCAAGAGCTCTGGGCAGCGTGGTTGTTTGATCAAGCAATTTACGCGGATGAAGCCCCCATCCTTTGCTAGAGGAGATGACCCAATTATAGCTGCGAATTGGGTCCAGGACATCGAAGCGACATTGGCAGTGCTTCCTTGTTTAGATGAGCAGAAGGCATTATTTGCAGCATTTAAGTTGACAGTGGAGGCGAAGCGTTGGTGGAGATCCGCGCAATTGACAGAAGAGCATAGGCTAGTTCCAGTGCCAGTGACGTGGGATAGATTCAAGGAGCTATTCTTCGAGTGGTATTTCCTTGTTATCATTCGAAGCACGAAAGCATTAGAGTTTATGCACCTGGTACAAGGGCAGATGTCGGTATCTCAGTACACAGCTCAGTTTATCGAGTTGTCATATTTTGCTCCACATCTAGCATCTGATGAAGAGAAAAAAGGCAAGGAAGTTCGAAGAGGGACTAAGGCAGAACTTGTTTGAACAGGTGATTGGCTTCATAGCTCAAATATTTTCAGAGGTTGTAGACAGAGCTGCAATCATTGAGAGTGGTATACAAAGGGGTATAGCGGCTCATAGTCAGAGGAAGAGGCCTGAGCCACAGGGCTTTCAGGCTGGCTCTAGTAGGGGTCCATGGAGAGGAGGTCGCGATAGGGGAGATCAGAGGCAGATGGCAAGAACTAGTGGGAATCAGGGTGCACCGATTTTCTTGATATGTCAGACGTGTGGGAGACGTCATTGGGGGAGTGTCAGGTAGGAAGAGATGTGTGCAATCATTGTGGGAGACCCGGCCACAAGGCACGTGCATGCCCAGGTCCACCAGACCAAGTCCCAGCTCCCAGGCCCTATCAGGAAGGATATCAGGCGCCTCGTGGTGGACAGCAGAGGAATGTGGCCCCGTCAAGGGTTTACGCGTTGATGTCAGGTGAGGCTGAGGCTGCCGCGGATGTGGTGACAGGTACTTTTATTGTTTTATCACATGCTGTTATTGTTTTATTTGATTCAGATGCTACACATTCATTTATCTCTACATCCTACATTAAATTATCTTGAAGTGAGACCTAATTATTAGATATGGAATTGTCAGTAGCTACACCATCAGGGTCAGTGATACGATGTTAGAGAGTGCTCAGAGGTTATCCTATAGAAATTCAAGGGAGAGTGCTACTAGCAGACCTGATTGTGTTTGAGATGTGTGGATTTGATGTAATACTGGGTATGGATTGGTTGGTTGTTAATTACGTCAGTATTGATTGTTCTCAAAAAGAAGTAGTTTTCAGACCCACTGGTGAGAAAGAATTTAGGTTACTGGTTCATGTGTACGTGCGCCGTCACAGTTGGTATCCGCTATACAGGCAAGCCGACTACTCTGGGATGGAAGTTAAGGATTTGTTGCTTTTGTAAAGGAAGCGCCAGAGAATGAATCAAAGCTTGATAGTACTCCGGTCGTACAATAATTTCTAGATGTTTTTCCAGAGGAGTTACTAGGGTTGCCTCCCGAACGCAAGGTGGATTTTTCTATAGATTTGTCTCCTGGGATGGCGCCAATCTCTAAGGTTCCTTAACGTATAACTCTAGCTGAATTAGGAGAATTGAAGAATCAGTTGCAAGACTTACTGAATATGGGGATTTATACGACCTAGTGTATCACCATAGGGAGCTTCAGTGTTGTTTGTAAAGAAGAAAGATGAGTCTTTAAGGATGTGTATTGATTACAGGGAAATAAACAAGATTACTATTAAGAGTAAATATCCTCTAATCCATATCGACGATCTGTTTGATCAGCTCTAGGGTGCACAGGTGTATTCCAAGATCGACCTCAGATCAAGTTATCATTTGGTGAGAGTAAAGGCAGAGGATGTTGCAAAGACAACCTTTAAGATTAGGTATGAGCACTATGAATTTCTCATTATACCTTTTGGTCTGACGAATGCCCCAACTGTGTTCATGGACTTGATGAATAGAGTTTTTCACCAGTATCTAGATCAGTTTGTAGTCATTTTTATTTATGATATATTGGTGTACTCGAGGAGTTTTGAGGATCATAAGGTACATTTGGGACAGGTTCCGCAGACACTCAGGGAAGAGAAACTCTATGCCAAGTTTAGCAAGTGTGAGCTCTGGCTTGAGAAAGTTGCATTTTTAGGCCACGTGATCTCAGGAGGCGGTATTTCAGTGGATCCCAGCAAGATTGATGTGGTAGTGAATTGGGTCAAGCCAAAGAATGTGCAGGAAGTTAGAAGTTTCTTGGGACTAACAGGTTATTACCATCGGTTTGTTGAGGGGTTTTCAACTTTGTCAAGGCCTCTCACACGTTTGACCAGGAAAAATGCCAGGTTTGTGTGGGATGAAGAATGCGAGCAAAGTTTCCAAAAATTAAAGCAGCGGCTCGTCACTGCACCAATACTGACAATTCTATCAGGAGGTAATGGTTATGTGATTTACAGTGCGTCTTTAAGAGGGCTCGGTTGCATACTGATGCAGCATGGTAGGGTGGTGGCGTATGCATCCAGAAGTTTGAAAGAATATGAAAAGAACTACCCTACTCACGATCTAGAATTGGCTACAGTTGTATATGCACTAAAGATCTGGAGACATTGCTTATATGGTGAAAAATGTGAAATATTTTCTGATCACAAGAGCCTGAAGTACTTTTTTTACACAGAAAGAGTTGAATATGCAACAAAGGAGGTGGTTAGAACTCATCAAGGATTACGACTGTACCATCAGTTACCACCCAGGTAAAGCAAATGTGGTGGCTGATGTTTTGAGCCGTAAATCAGAAGATACAACACAACTAGCAGCAATAGTTCAGCACCTAATTCGGATGGACTTGGAAAGGCTCAGCATGGAATTAGTAGCAGATGATCCCCAAGCGTTTATGGCCAGTCTGGTTGTACAGCCTACACTTTATGAAAGGATTAAATCCTCTTAAGGGAATGATCCAAAATTGGCAGAAGTGATAGCTAAAATATAGGATAGTCAGGGAGAAGAATTCAGTATTTCAGACAATGGGGCTTTGAGATTTTGCACCAGATTGTGTATGCCTGCGGATGACAGCATCAGGAGAACAATTCTAGAAGAGGCACACAGATCTCTATACACTGTTCATCCTGGAAGTATGAAAATGTATAGGGATCTGTGAGAGTATTTCTGGTGGAGTGGCATGAAGAAGGAAATAGCAGAATTTGTACAGCAGTGCTTGACGTGCCAGCAGGTTAAGGCCAAGCACTAGAGGCTGGCTGGTTAGTTGCAACAACTTTTCATTTCTGAATGGAAGTGGGACCATGTATCCATAGATTTTGTTACTGGGTTACCGCCGGCGCCGCATGGTCAGAATGCCATTTGGGTGGTGGTTGATAGGTTGACGAAGACAGCGCACTTTCTGCCCATTAAGGTTAGCTACTTTATGAACAGGTTAGTAGGGATTTACATACAGGGGATTGTTCAACCCCATGGAGTGCCGGTATCCATAGTCTCAGACCTTTATCCACGTTTTACATCGCGGTTCTAGAGGAGTTCAAAGGAGGCATTGGGGACTCAACTAGCATTTAGCATCGCTTTCCATCCTCATACAAACGACCATATAGAGAGAACGATTCAGGTACTTGAGGATATGTTACGAGCGTGTGTATTGGATTTTGGGGGTAGCTAGACTCAGTATATGCCATTGGTGGAATTTTCCTACAACAACAGCTACCAGGCTAGCATTGGCATGGCTCCTTATGAGGCACTTTATCCCCTTTATACTAGAGTGAGTTGGGTGAGAGGCGAGTTTTGGGGCTAGAAATGATATAGCAGGCATGCGATAAATTTTGACTCATTAGAGATAGAATCAGTGCAGTACAAAGTCGACAAAAAAGCTACGTAGATACTCGTTGTCAGGAACTGGAATTTGAAGTGGGTGATCATGTATGTATGACAATAGCACCGTTGAAGGGAATCATGTGGTTTGGGAAGAATGATAAGTTGAGCCCTAGGTTCATTGGCCCATTTGAGATCCTTGAAAAGATTGGGTTAGTTTCCTATTGGTTGGCTTTACCACCATCTCTATTTAGGATTCATGACGTATTTCATGTTTCTATGTTAAGAAAATACGTCCCAGATCCTTCCCATATCATTAGCTTTGCAGAATTGGAACTTAGTGGTGATCTAGCATATGAGGAAGCTCCAGTACAGATCCTAGATAGAAAAGAACAGGAATTGCATAATAAAAAGATACCACTAGTAAAAGTCCTGTGGAGGAATCACGGGATAGAAGAAGTCTCGTGGGAGCTTGAAGATGAGATTAGATAGAAATACCCCCACTTGTTTAGTGGATTATAGTAGTGATGTGTAAATTAAAGTAGTGGTAATTTTGTTTTATTTAGTACAATATAATTGTCATGTAGAGTATAGGATAGGTAGTATTTTAGTTTTGGGAGAATTTTCTTTTATGGTTGTAATCTCCCAAAACTATCCATGTAACCACGGTATTCCTCTACCATAAGTGAGGGCAGGTAATAAAATAAGTAGAATGTATTCCTCCTAGGGAAGTTCTCTTCAAGTATGCTGGAGCAGATCATCGGTGGGACAAAGTTGGATTTCATCCCAAATTCAGGGTAAGACTTTTTTATTGAAATTTGACTTTCTAGTAGTTGTAGGAAATGCTCCAGATGTAGAAATAGTAATATTTTGTTCTGGGATATGTGATTTTCAGGGTGTTTAGTGGAGAACTCTGTGGGTGTAGGACTCGTCATAGTAGGAGATTTTTAGCGGAAATCAGGTAAGAGAAATATGCTATGCTAGGCAGTTTTAGAATAATTTTTAGTACGAAATGTATATTTTTACCAGGTTATTATTCACAACAGAACTTTATACAGTTTATCAATTATGAAAAATATGTTCTAAATTACTGTGTGGCTTGAGAATATAGATATAGTACAGAAATATGCTTTACAGTATTTTTAAAAGTTATGTTTCACAGAATATACAGATAGTTGGTGTGATTGATAACAATTAAAGAATACCATGATTATACAGTTTACAGTACCATGATATACAATTTTGCAGTTTATTTTAGTAATACAATTGATATAGATACGATTTATCATATCGTCATGGTTAATACAATTATTACAGAATCATGGTAAAATAGATAGTTATATATAGAGATGTATTATATAGTATCAGACCCTGATGGACCATTATAGATACAATTTAAAGAGCATGGTACCGTTGCTATATACAGAATAGAGTGCAACCACCTATTTAGATAATACGTGGTAAGTAGGTCGATCAAATGCCCATGTGTGGACAAGCTCCCTATTAGATATAGGTTGAGGAGGGCTGATTAGATTGATGGAGTATAGTGGTTTATCCTGGTTGGCCAGTTAGGATAGATCCCGCCTACGGGTCACACAACTCTGTCATGAGGGATTAAATCATGACATACAATTATCTATCCAGAGAAGTTTTTAGTTATTATTACGTATATACAATTTCACAGAAATAGGGAATATATGTATATATATTAAAAGTATTATGTATAGAAACCTAAAATACAAATATATTAAGCAACATGGGAAAGGTGGTGGTTATATTATTTGTACTATATTTACAGATTCAGTTATACATGATTATATAGAAACATATCTTCTTAGTATTGTAACTCATTTGTCACACACTAGCAATAGCATATTTCGTCTTACTGAACATCGTCTCATCCCATTACTTTAACATTTTTTAGGTAATTCAAGTAGGCGAGCAGATTAGGCTTACAGATAGAGGGGCTTCAGTACTGCCCTGTCAGTAGAGTCAGTATTTTTGGGAGTATTTATGTATACCCCTAGCCCAATTAAGGGTATTGTGGGAAACAATCATATATGTATATTTTGGGGAACATTTTAACACTCTGGTATTGTATATTTTCTTGATTGTGTTTATATGAATTATACTTCTCACTACTTAGGTTGATGGTTTGGTTTAATCTAGTAGGTATCAAAGTATTATAAATTTTACAGTATAGAAAAAAAAAATCAGAATTGGAAAATAAATAGCAGGTCGTTACAATAATGCTCACAATAAAGAGTATCAATCTAACTTCAAGTAGCAATGACTTTGCAAATGAAGAAGATGAACTAAAAATGCTTTCTTTCTATAATGATAAAAACAAATATACATGAGAAAGAGATTGAATATATGCTTGAGTATATGAGAGTATATGAAAAATAAGCACAAAAATTTAGAGAGAATTTCAAGCTAATCAAACGTGCTAATCAAGCTTTATGACGGGCTATATATAGAATTCCTAAAACTTATGACCGTTAATTAGGAACATGGTGGGAATTTTAAAAAAGTTTAATTATGAAAATAATTGTGTTTAGTGCTAAAAATATTGGGCAACCCGAGAGCGTTAGTTGACTAGTGAAGGTGTCGGTCTGCTGACCATATGAAAAATAATAGCCTGCTCAAGAGGGTCGGTCGACCGTGCAAGCCACTGGTCGGCTGACTTATGTAAATTTTCAAATTATCTTAAAGTCTCAATGGACTGAGGAATTGGTCGGTCGGCTGAGCCAAATGCAATTTCCAAACCTTTGTAGCTTCGGTCGGCTGAGGCTTGAATCAGTTTATTTTAACTAGTCGGCTGAGCATGAAAAAAAAATCGCCAAGTATAATGGCTGATCGACTAAGGGAGTTATGTTCATTTTGGGTCGGTCGGCTGAGGCTTTGTAAACAGGCCAGATATGAAGGGTTGATCGACTAAGGCGTTTATAACGCTCAATAGTCAGTTAACCGAGGTCTTTGAAAAACTAAGATTTGCCCTGATTTTGACCATAAAAAAAATTTCACCCCTATATGTATGAGTATGACATTTTAGTTAGGGGATTTTTCATAAAAGGTTTGGGAACCTAAGGTCAGTCTATGGTCTTTGTTTGAGCTGTTAATCCCATCATGCATGAATGCATTATTACAAATCAAAATGCTAAATTCAATTACAAATGAAATAATATGTGCCTTATTTCTTCTTTGCTCTTCTGTCTTCCATGGAATACGTCGGACTGTATGATCTTTTAGTTCCTACTGACTTCCATTTATCCTTTACCTTATGTGTGTGTTGAAATACAAACATGTTGACATTATAAATATACACATAAGATACGAGTGGTTTGTTATAATCAAAACGATATTGGACTCAAAAAGTCAACAACCAAGAGATCCTTCACTCTTCTCCACGACAAACAAAAATGAGATGTTATTGTCTATTGCGTGAGGAAGTCTTAAGATGCATGGTACTCGTATGTATTATGCACTAATATATAGTGAAAAGATTAAAACCTTCATTGGCAAATGCACTTTAATTAATTTGCTTTATAAGGTCATCAAACCTAAGCCTCACCAGTCTACTAACAAGCAAAAAGGTTCGCAAGAACTATGTAAATCAATCTAAGGACAAAGTATGAAGTTTTTTTTTGCAAGAATTTTGTTAATTAAATGAAGGACAAAGCACAAAGTTTCACTAGATTTTTATTATTTCCAATAAGAAGACAGCAAGGAACAAAAGCATGACACCTTGTTAAACAAGGCCCAATGACCAAGCCCCACACAAGCTTATAAAGGACATTAACACAACCACAAACAAACAACCCTTGAAACTCACGAGTAGGAAACCCTCAAGACCAACAACTTTTGGACCGCTAAGACCAACCAAATCAAAGGGATGGTTATGTCCTCTCCCTCCTATTTGCAAGCCCATCTTGTGACCAATTTATTTTTAAAATCATAAAACACACAAGTAGCTAACATCTTGATATAGGTTAGCTTACTACATTGATCATGAACTCTATTTAACCTTACTGCAATCGTCACGAATTTGTCCTTTTTTCCCAGCAGGCATACCTATATTCCCCATTTTAATCATAGAAGCTGAGAAGTCAATAAGAAAAGTAGTAGAATTCGTAGCATAGGTTTGAACCAAAGACTTGGCAGTCGTTGCAGTAGTAGATTTCTCAGTGCTAGACCATAACAATTGGTCCGTGAAAAGAAGGCCACCGTTGGTAATCAAGGCTTTGAAGTAGACATTGTCAAATATTGTATTAGTGTTATCAAGAGGAAAGAATGCGTTTTGGTTTTGTGAGCAGTCATGCGTTAGTTTACTCTTGAGCTTAGGGGCCATTGTAGTGTCTGCGCCATTTTTTGTGAAGTTATTAAAAAATCTTGGCGCGAAGCTTGTACACCTTGCAAGGCCTATCGAATGTCCAGCTACAAGTATACCAATAGAGTTTAACAAGTATATACATTTTTAAACCCATCAATGTGCAGTATAGTGGTAAGGCAAACAAAAAACTGCAAGAGGCTCTACATTTGATTACCCATGGAAACACTTCAAGATTACTTGGTCGTCGTGCGCTCAACACTTCACAACTTGTGAAGGCTTTCGAACACTAGTTAAAACATTTTCAATCTAATAACATATATATATATATATATATATATTTTAGGATTTAAAAAAGAATATGATATGACACACATATATAAACAAATAAACAATATTTTTGAAGTTTTATTTAAATTATACTCCAGTATATGCTCAGACACTATGAAATATAAAATTTTGAGAAACCTAATAAAGCCCTACTGTTGAATGCACAAATTTTTTTTTACTCAAAAATAACTGCATCGGATTCTAGCATTAAAGTATTTGATAACAAAATTAAACAAAACCCTAACATGCACACACACACACACACACACACACATATATATATATATATATAGTGTACCTGACAGTACCACCATATCTTTGTCGTCCTTGAGGCCAACAGCAGAGAACTTTGCCTTGATTTGAGCCAAGGACTCAAATGGACTGGGCAGGGCCTTCTCCGCTGCAGCCTTGGACGAGTTAAATCCATCCAGTCTTCCGCATAGTGGCTGCCTCACATAACGCCGTAGACTTGCTTCTGTGCTCTGCGTAACAGCATCCCTTAATTAGCCACATTAGTTGTCTACGTATAAGTAGGAATATGATTATAATATCAGTCTCTGGATTCGGCATCATTACTCCACAACATTAATTCTACTTAATACATATCACGTCGGCTTGTTTTTTGGGGTTGTATTTGTGCACAGTAGACATCTTAGTCGTGAGCCAGACCCAACTTATATTTTGCTACGATGCTTCCCTTCTATAACCTCGGGAAGGCTAACACTGTTTAATTCATATCGCCTTCATTTTTTGGCATTAACTGCAACAGAACTCATTAAGATAATTTTTAACTTGAAAAATAAAAATCACTATATATTTGAGCCAAATTAGTAATTGTTATGCCCGTGTCTACACATTTTAAGTTAGTTTTTTCTTTTTTTTAAAAAAAAAATTTTCACATTAATTTCTAGAATCAGTTACAATTATTAAAATTTTTTGTGTACTTTTGAGTTGGTATAGGCCGACTTATTTCAAGAACACTTGCAAGGTTTTTATTTCTAGCTTAATTTTCATATTAAGCACTTGCAAGGTTTTTATTTTTGTTCTCAAGTCTTCCCAAGCTTGAACAATTATATTTATTTTCTAGAAGGTGAATTTATGTTTATGATATTAGATACTCAGCAAGAATTTCAAAAGACGTGAGTTTTACTTATTACATTTTGAAAGATAAATGTATATATGTGTGTATATATATACACACAATCACACACACACACACACACACAGATATATATTTCATTTTTCTTTAACCAAATAAATGTGTGTGCCTAGAAGTAACATTTTCTTGATAGTGATAAGAAATAACAACAAAAACATGTTCTGGTTGAAGATTAAGCATTAACAATGAATAATTGTACATCTTTAACTTTCAAAAAAAAAAAAAAAAGAAGAAATAAAAACAATGAATAATTGAAATTTTATTGAGGAAAATTCAATTAATGCTAGAAATGGAGTCATTTTTAGTTGGTGGAGGAAGCAAATCAAAGGCATGAACAAAGCCATGTACTTTCATGTTCAAAATATTGACAAATTTTAAATAAATATTGTAAATATAGTTTTTTTGTTTTGATTGATTAGACTTAATTATTTTTTCATGATTTAAATTTTTCTTATTATTATTTTTATTCACAAAAAAAAAAAGTATCTATTGTTCAAATTTCTATATGTAGTATGAATTTGTTTATAAATTGACATTTTTGTTGATGAGTAATGAAAGGAATGTTGAGATGTGCTCCATAGGTGGAGACGGAAGCCACCAACCCCAGCAGCTTATGTTAATTTTGCAAAGGAGACCAATAGCCCTCCACCAACCTCGCCTACCGTGGTTGAAATGCAGCCACCAATCCTGCCCACCTTGTTTGAATTACACCCCACTTTAAAGGCTATATAAAGGAGGTGTGTGTGTGTGTGTGTGTGTGTGTGTGTGTGTGTGTGTGTGTGTAATTGTAGAGTGGAGTAAGATGTAGAATTGGGCGTGGCTGTGTGTGTGTGTGCAGTAGAGAGTTGCGTGCCGAGTTGTGTGTGTGCGCAGAATAGAGTGTCTGCAAGAATTGTGCTATGAGTAGGGCAAGATGTAGAATTGTGTGTGGCAAGAACAGAGAGTTCTTGTGTGCAGAGAGTGCTGCTTGGTGTGTTGTGCGCAAAGTGTGAGGAACAGAGAGTTGTGGTGAGAGAGAGAGAGAGAGAGAGAGAGAGAGAGAGAGAGAGTTGAGTTGAGTAGTGTGGCTCCTCCTCCTTGTATTATTCTCCCGGTTATAGTGAAGTTGTGTGTGCTCCGTGGACGTAGATCAGGTTGGACCGAAACACGTAAAATCCGGTGTTCCATTTCTGTTGTTTATTTTTGCTTGTGTGTTATTGTTGCTCCTAGATTCACCCCAACAAGGAAATGATGAAAAATATATTTTGTTGAAGTTCAAAGATTTAATAATATATCACTAAAATTTCAAACTGAGAAAAATTAATAATGGTTCAATTCAAGCAAAGTTTATGTTAAATAGGTTTGTATGCATAATTGTACATTTATCTTTTAAAGTTTTAACTTTTGAAACAAACCCTTAGAATGCATTCTACGATTTATTTGAGCAATAATACAAAAGTCAAGAATGCATATTTGTTGCACACAAGATAAAAGAAAAACAAAAGAAATCAAATAAAGAATGGAGTCAGAGCATACAAAAAAATATTAAAAGATGAGGAACTACACCATGGCTTAAACAAGATCAAGAGAATAGTCTTCCAAGAAGTCAACTTCCTCGTTTGAGAAAGGATGTGGATTTTATCTCTCCGAGGCTTATTAGGTCGGGGCTATATAATGGGGGTACCGTATCTCTCATTCTAAATATGTTTCACCACTTTCAAGGTTCAAATATGAGATTTTCAACTTGAAAAGGATATCCTTGGGAGACACAGCCTATTAAAGTCACTTTGACAAACAAGCTAAATTAATCATATGCTCATTTGCTTATTACTTTGCATATACCATATTTGAAAATATAGATTTACCATTGCTACAGCACAGTATGCAGCGGCGGCTATTATATCAGAACAAGACACAGGAGTATGAGGGCACTTTTTAACCAAATCTTTCTTAATATTGCCAATGACTTCCAATCCTCTTATCGAATTTAAATTTGGAAGGGCTTGCTGCTCGGAGTTGGTCCCGTTCAATAAAATTGATGCATCACAACCCTATCAAAAGTATGACCACAGTGAGAAATATGCTAATTCCACAAGTAAATAGTGTCAAAACTAAAATAGAAAATAAAAATTATTTCCCTTAATATATATATATATATATACACGAGTTCCGGTGTTAAACTCACATTGACAAAACAATCATGAAAGTGAAGTCGGAGCAGAGAAGCAGGCATCCGTCGATCTTTTGAGGCCGCATCTTCAACCCCCTTGCATATGATGTCGGGAAGGTGTGAACAGCCTTTATAGTATGACTTGCATGGCCATAGTGTTTGAGCCCTCGCACCTAAGCACACCGCAGAAAAATTAAGAAGCAAGCAATAGCCCAACAAAATGCTTGACCTCATCATGGTTACCAGTCGCCCAACCCTAACCTTGCATTCAATGACACTCTCTGCTCTGCTCTGCTCAGTTCCTTGAACCTCTATTTATTTATAGCTGAGATGGTGGGTGGGTTAAAGGGATCATTCCTTCGTTGAAATGAAATTCATCTGTGCGCATGGATGGAAGAGAGGAGCATCGTGATTTTCTCCGCTAATTATTCACTTTTATTGTAATTTCTTTTTATTCTATGCCTGGGACACGTGGATGCCTTCCGCCATAAAGTATATCGGAATGATAGATGCACGGTTTCCCTCCCGACACGGTGTCAGCGAGCGCTTTTCAAAAATGAAGCTCTACTGCATCTCAGCCCTGAGCTAGGGAAAATTTTTCACCGTCCAGTTGAAGTGCCTTGAATGCAGGGCATGGTTACCAGGTTTAATAGATTAGCTATGATGAGTTATACGTGAAATTATATTTCTACTGTAAAATAAATAATAATATGAAATATTTTTAAGAGTCTGGTAAAAAATGATTAAGAATGTATAAAGAATAATTATTTTCTTAATCTCTAAAATTTTAAATGTATTCTATTTTATTCTAATACATAGTTATTTCGCCAAACCGAACGAGCGGTAAATGACTCGCCATAAGTTACTTATGTAAACTCAATCCAAAGCTATGTAAACTCAATCGTGTTTTATTATTTAAATTTATGTAAATTTGAAAGAAATGTAATATTGTTTTTAAACTACATTTCATTGTAATTTACATAAATTTAATTAAATTATAAACTCAAAGTTTATGCTTTTGAACATAAGATTAGTGTTAAATTTAAAATAGTAAAACACGATTTACATAAAATAAGTAGAGAGAGAGAGAGAGAGAGAGAGAGTAATAATAATAATAATAATAAATAGTCTACAAAAATAAATCACAGATCATGGAAGACTGAATTTGTTAAAGACTGAATTTGTTACTATGGGGGGACAACAGAAACGGGTAGAGATAGAGTTAAAATAACTTAAAATAAGCTAGTGAATAAAGCTTTAATAGTTTTGAATTTATCAAAAGAAATCATCCCTAATCACATAAATTGGCCAAAAAAAAATTTTCATATAATTGATCCCATCTAATGGGACTTGAAGTTTAATTTTTGTTGTCATTGAAAAATAGAGTAAATTCCCTTAACATTTCTAGTTAAGGACAGTCATGGTGTGATAAAAATTAGAATTACTATGATCTTGAATTTTAATTTTTAATTTCCTTTGTAGTTTGTAGCTATCATTTATATATATATATAGATATATATAAAATTATTTAACCAAAAGTGACCTAATTAATATTCTAAATCGCGTCATTGGAAGCAATGGAAAGTGCCATCCCGCATGCACTATTATCCATTGGGATGAGATCATTTCAAAGCTCGAGCAGAAGGTGAAATGGAAAAGGAAAAGAAAATAGAAGAGAAAACCTATTAAACTCTTATTAATGGCTCATTCAAAAATTTAATTAATCTTGCACAAATTTTATTTTAAAACACAAACATCTTTAATCCAATTAACTAATCAAGATTTATTTATGTTGTGATTATCAGATATAGGATGCACGATGGAATAAGTAAAACACAACAAGTAAATGAAACACAAGCCAAAAAAATAAGAAACAACAAGAATCAACACGACAATTTATATGGTTCGGCAAAACCTACATTTACGGAAGCAATTGACACGAGAATTTCACTAAGAAATTAGTAAGTACACAATTTACTTCACAACGATCTCTCTCTTATGTCAAAGTATGCCCAAAAGAGCATAAATAACAATCCCTCAGAGGTTTCCCTCCAAATTCCCAACCACTCCAATGTTCCAATTCAAAATTCAAATTTCTTCTAACAACCTAGATACACTCGTCGATGAGAATATGACACTCGTCTACGAGACATAGAAGACCACTCGTCGACTAGCATGGTCACTTGTCAACGAGTCTTTACATTTCTGATTTTCCCTGCTCTCGGTATCTCAGAATCTCAGAACTTCTGGGCCTCTCGGTATCTACTCGTCGACGAGCGTAGGCCACTCATCGACAAGTCCCTACAGTGTAGCACCATTCAATCCATACGTTTTTCTTCTTTCTTTGCTTATGAGCCCTAAGTATAAGAGCCACACATGCAAATACAAAAATCTCCACCTTGGCGATTATACGCCCCTTAGGAGAACTCGAAAAAACATATCTAACTTCTCCACCTTGAACTTGGAATACTCAGTTGGGTTTCTCTCCCTTCTATCACATGGAGACGTGGAATAATTTCAAGTAATGCTTGAACTTTTCACTAGTAACCAGTTTTGTCAGAATATCCACTACGTTTAAAGAAGTGTGAACCTTCTCCAATACAAGTTCACCCAAAGTAATCAACTCTCGAACCCTATGGAACCTTACATCAATATGCTTGGTTCTAGCATGGTACACTTGATTCTTCATTAAGTAAATAACACTCTGACTATCACAATGTAGAATAACTTCGTCTTACTGTAAGTCCAGCTCTTTGACCAAACAGATAAGCCATAAGGCTTCCTTTGTAGTTTCTGCAACTGCCATATACTCAGCTTTAGTTGTGGACAATGCAACCAGAGAGTGAACCATGGATCTCTGACATATAGGTCCTCCTACAAGGGTAAAAACATAACCCATTGTAGACCTTCTATCATCCATATCTACTGCATAATCCAAATCAACGAACCCCATAACCGAAGGACAACCCTGTTGCTTGCCGAACATGATGCCATAATCCGATGTACCCTGCAAGTATTTGAATATCTATTTGACGGCTTCCCAATGATGTATTCGTATATTAAAGAGAAACTTACTTACCACACTCACAGCATATGCCAAGTTTGGCCTCGTACACACCAAGGCATACATTAAACTCCCGTAGTGCTAGCATAGGGTACCTTTGACATGTCCCAGATTTCCTCATCTATACTTGGGCTATCTACAGTAGAAAACTTAAAATGACTCATTAGAGGTGTGCACACCGGTTTTGCATCAGCCATGCTAAACCTTCCAACACCTTCTTCACATAACCGCCCTGAGATAACCATAACCTCCTTGTAGTTCTACCCCGGCGAATCTCCATCTCGAGTATCTTCTTGGCTGAACCAAGATATTTCATGTCAAACTCCTTATGCAACAGTTCCTTTAACTGATTCACTTTAATTAAATCTCTTGCAGCTATCAACATGTCATCGATGTACAATAACAAGAAAATAAGAGAACTATCATCAAACTTGTTCACATATACGCAGCAGTCATACTCACACATTTTGTAACTAATATTGATCATATAGGAATCAAATATTTTATACCATTGCCTTGGAGACTATTTCAACTTGTAAAGAGATTTCTTCAACTTGTAAACAAAGTTTTCTTTCCCTAGTTCAATGAATGCCTCTGGCTGCACCATATAAATATGTTCCTCCAAGTCACCGTGAATCATCAAAGACAAGACAAACAAAGCAAGATTGTTTATACAAAAGAATACTCCTCAAAAGAGCAGATTAGTACACATTTGAATCAATATACTTCAAAAAAATTAAGATAGAAGTTGAAGCTCGAAAGTATATCACCAAAAATCTAATTAGAGAGTGTAAGTTTTAGAAGAACAAATTAGATTGTCGTGATTATTTCAGCAAGAACATAGCAGCCTCTTTAGAAAAAATATTTTAGCAATATATATAACTCAAGACTTTGAATTGTATGTGTACGTTTCCTTAATGTGCGAGAATAATGTGTATATATAGTGCACAAGGGTTTCAAAAATTTTCTCCCAAGTTTTATTTTAATTTGGAAACCAATCATGCAAATTTTGGAAACAATATCAACGCTGATAACAGTTTAAACATAGATATTAGCCGACTAGACACGAAGGGTCAGTTACCTGAACTCTTTTAAAAATATAGCATTGTAAAAGTCAATACTGGGTCAATTGATTGGTCTATAGGTTAGTCGCATGTTCCTGTTATGTTTTCTCATTTACGAAGTCAGTAGCACATTAGTCGTCTGATGATAAAACACCACTCGCCTGACCATTCAACTACACTTTATTTTTTAATGTTTGGTTCCGAAGCTTAAATTCATAACTTGGAAAACTTAATTTGGACTTTATAAAAATATTTTCAACGTGTAAAAAAGGTCTCTAAGTCCATGATATATCCTAAGAGCTTCAATCATCAATATTGAAATTTGAAGTACTTATATAAGACTTTAACAAGATGAATCTATCTAAATTCTTAAGTCTCCATGTTGTGAAGCTTCCAATATCCTTCTGAGCTTTGAGCACTTCTTTAATAATCTTCATGTTCCTCATGACTTGAAACTTTATTTTCATCATGGCCAATAACATTAAGTGTAAATATCGTTCAAACTCTTCAAGCATGCTAACTTGATTTCACATAAAACACTTAAGCCCTAAAAATTTATCTTATACAAACATGTTAAGTGACCTTGATTTGTTGTCATCAAAACGAGATTAAACCTTGTTAGGCCAACACATGTGTTGATTTGAGGGTAAATAGTAGGACTATATCACCCTTCCCTGTCCTATATCACGAAGTCTGATGGTCTCCTTTGAGGATGGGTTGGACCCATCAACACCATTTTCTTAATTACAGATGCAAAATTCATCAACAAATCAACTACCTTCAAAAACAAGATCACACAACAATAGTCGAACATATTCGCACCCTTAAATGCCGCTCTTCATTATTTTTCACAACAAATTTTGCCTTCGCCCCAAACAAAGTTTGCAGGAGGGTGTTAATAATGCACCACAACTTGGAACACTCAATGAGAATAGTACCATCAATGGTTACATCAATGGTTTCAAACAGAAAGCATTTCCGAAGCAAAACTGTCGACGGTTACACCAAACCGTCGACAATCACATTTGTCTGCTGCAGATTTAAATGACAAAGATTCGAAACAAATTATCACAATAAAGACTAAGGTGTGTCAAAGATCTAAAGCCAATTGTATAAGGATCATATATGCTAACAAATCAGAGCCTATTGATTCAAAAAGAGGATATATGGTGACAAAGTAGATCTTATCTCAAATCTTGGGATTTATGATATTGTATTTATTATTACCTATATCATGTAATAGTGTATAAATACCCCTGCTTGTATCCTCTCTGAAGTAAGTAGTACTCACAGGTCTATTATTTGAATAAAAATATCATTGTTCTTCATGTTTCAGTTTTTCTTTACGAGGTAGCCATCGAATGGGGCAAATTCCGACTAATCAAACTTAATTTCCTTTTTAACTATGTCTGGTCATTATTGCTATGAAATCATTTTTACTTATAGTGCATACATATTCAAAAATTGTATATTCATTTTTTCAATAATTATTACTTTATAAGGTTTGCGGACTATCAGAAGAATATGGGGACGATGTCGGGCACTACAATCAGATGCAATTTTTTTTTTTTCGTATTTTTTTTATCTGAACATATGTGTATATATGATGTTTCTGAATAATTTGTTATGTATGTGTGTGTACGTGTATAGAGTTTTATAAACAAATTATGAATATTTCATTAATTAATTTTAGTTCAATATTATGTGTTCAGAAATTTAATTACAGGTTTTGACAAAGATTAATGAGTGATTTAAAAAAAATAATTATTTTAAACTTTTGGTGACGATTAAAACTTTTGATGATAGTTCTTTAATCGTCACTAAAATTTGAGATTGTGAGTATTAGTGACGGATTCTAAAACCATCACTAATAATGGCTTTTTAGTGACGCTTTTGAAACTGTCTCTAATAGTACAACTTTTAGTGACAGTTTTTAAAACCATCACTAATAGTATGACTTTTACTGACGGTTTTCAAAACTATCACTAGTATTATGACTTTTAGTGATGGTTTAGAAATATATCACTAATAGTACAACTTTTAGTGACGATTTTCAAAACCATCACTAATAATATGAATTTTAGTGTTGGTTTTCAAAATCATCACTAGTAGTATGACTTTTAGTGATAGTTTGAAAATCCGTCACTAATAGTATGACTTTTATTGATAAATTTCAACCAAGAAAATGTCCCAGTTATAGTGATTATCTTAGGCTTTTAGTGATGGAATGAAACCTTCACTAATACTCCATTACTAATGATTATTTTAAAACCCATCACTAATAGTTAGTTGTCACAGCCATTTTAGTTACCAATCTGAAATCATCACTAAGTCGTTTTCGTAGTGTGATATTTTATTGATTGATGAAATTAGAGGTGGAATAGAGGCTAAGTTAGAATTATGGAGAAAAACTTTGGAATCTATAGGCTTTAGGATAAGTAGAAATAAGATAAAATATATGAAGTATAATTTCAGTAATGGTAAGAGGAATATTGGAGACAAAGTTTAACTTGATGATGAAGAAATAAATAGTAGTTATAGATTTCGATACCTTGGATATATTATGCAAATTTAAGGAGAAATTGAAGATGATGTAATGCATAAATTTAAAGCAAGTTGGGTAATCACATAAATTAACAAAAAAAAAAAATGTAAATAATCGACCCTATCTAATGGAACTTAAAGCTTAATTTTTTTTGTTATTGTCTTTGAAAAACTGAGTAAATTTCCCTATCCTTTCTATTTAAGGATAGTCATGGTGTGATAAAAATTAGAATTGCTTTACCATTATGATCTTGAATTTTAATTTCTAATTTCCTTTTGTAGTTTGTAGCCTTCATTTTTTATTATTTTTGTGAATATATAACTGAAAATACTACACATATATAATCATCATAGGTATAACATAAATATGTATACATATATATATAATCAATTGTGAATTAATTAATATTTTAAAACACATAATCAGAAAAGCAATGGAAAGTGCCATCTGAATGCATGCACTGGCATCCATTGGGATTCGAGAGCTTTTAAAAGCTGGAGCAGAAGATGAAATGGAAAAGGAAAAGAAAAAAGAAGAGAAAAGCTTTGGTGACATTCCAAAAAGTTCTCTTTTTCTAGAAGAATTTTGACCTGAACAACATCACGATATATATATATATATATATATATATATATATATATATATATATATATATTGTTGTTTATGGTGTGACTCTTATACTTTGAGAGTTTATAAAAAAATGGAGAAAAATATATGGATGTGTTCTTGGTGCAGGGTAGCAGCAAAGACTCATCGACAAGCACCCTGTGCTCATCAATGAGGAGATTACGAGAGCCAGAAACCTCAAAATTTCAAGACTCGTCGACGAGTGGATAGATTAGTCAATGAGTTCTGTCACGTCGATGAGTGTCATGTTCTCATCGATGAGTGCTTTTGGGTTGCAAGAAAATATTTGAATTTTGAATGTAAATGGTGTGACGATTGGGGGTTCGGAGGGAAGCCTTATATGTTCTTCTGGACATATTTTGATATGTAAGAGAGTGAGAGAGGGTGAGAGAAGGAAAGAGATCAATGTAGTGTGTAATCTTTGATCTTCATAGGGAAATCTCTTGCCGATTGTTCTCATGAATGTAGGCTTTGCCGAACCACCTAATTCCTGGAGTCGTTACCTTTATTATTGCTCTCTTTATATTGTTGTGGTTGTGGATATATTTTGTATTCACCATTTACATTGTATGCAAGTGTATGTTTGATCCTTTACAACAATATCATCATTACATTGAGCATTGTTGGAAGAGGCATTATTTTCACCACAATTGGTATCATAACGTGTGTTGTACGTATGACCTCTAAATTGAAGGATCTCTTAGTGCAGTAAGGCATGGTGAAAGGTTTATACAAAATTTCTACTGGATAGTATGATGCAACGACTTGGAATGAATCGGGAGCAATCATTCATTTTTTTTTGTTTGGCTAAGGACGTGTTGTATCACGTCATAGATGAGAATTCTTCAGCATTATTTTGGTGAAATAGGGAATGCTGATTTATGTCGAAGGGTTCATCAAAATCTGCAAGTGTAGTGGAGGAACACTGAGAATGTAGTAATAGAAATATGTTATGTGTTTGATCGGGTTCAAAGTGCCTCGCAGGTGATTCTTGGATCTTAGATACCAGATGCTTTTATCTTAGAAAATGGTTTGACATCTATAGGTCAGTATATACTGGTTGTATTTTGATGGAAAATGATATTTCATGCAAAATGTTTGTTATTGGATATGTCAAAAAATCAAAATGTATAGTAGTGTTGTAAGAACCATATGTGATGTAAAGCATGAATTAGGTCTAAGGAAGAATGGTATTTCATTAGGAACTTTAGACCGTAATGGTTACTGTTACGAGTCTGAATTGGGAGAAATGAAAGTTTGTGAAGGTAACATGATAGTGATGAAAAGGGAAAAAGTAGCGGGAAATATTTATGCACTGCAGGGTGTTATGATTGTAGGTGGAGTTGCAACTGTTGAATCTGAGTCAGGTATCCTATGGCATATGCAGTTAAAGCTTACGAGTGACTACATGTATTCAGATATTTGGGAACCAATGATGATGGCATCAGGGGATAGAAATCTATATTTCGTGTGTTTATCACAAAGGGTCTTGGAGTACTCCATGCAATGGCTGAGGTGGAGAACTAGACTGGGAGAGAGATTCTCATATCAAACATTGGGGTTGAGTATGCTGGTTTTGTTCAAGAAGCTTTGCGAGCAAGGCAAGTTATATGTAGGGCTTGCAGGGTACTTCTTGGTGAATTCAGTGAGTATGACGTGTTTCTCGTGTGATTGATCGCCAAAGGTGTTTCTAGATGGGAAAGTTGCAGATGAATTGTGGGTAGGACTTGTGGTAGACTACTCGGTTGTGAGTCGATGTCTATTGGTGCACTTTTCTAGTGTTGGAGGATCTAGGCTTGGTGTTACATTCAGGCTGTACACTTTTTTTGGGCTATAAGAAAGGTGGGTACAAGCTAGAAGATCCTATGGTAAACCAAGGGGTGATTGAGGACATGGTTTTTGGTACTAAATTCATGGGGTAGGGTGCTCCGGTAAAGGAAGAGAAACAAATATAAGAAAACTGTAGTAGCAGCAATCATGTTATTTAGGTGGAGTTAGGGACTCAAGGCAGAAATGCGAGGAGTTCTATCTCAGATCAATAGTATCACAGTATGAATAGTTATGTGATGCAGGTGGAGCAATAGACTCGGGGCAGAGATGACATAGTTCATATTAGAGGGAGTTTTTCAGCTCGAGAGACCAGCAGGATCACAGTGGGCTCATATGTACTATCAAATCACTACTCAGGTGAGTTTATGAGGCTTCCAATTTGGAAGAGGGTGATAAGATTTCATGGAGTGATGTATATGTTGTGTGTAAATAACATGTTATTGGATGGAAAGACTTTGACTGAGGCTAATCAGTTGGAAGCTCTATTGTAAGTTTTGACATGAATGTGTTGGGTATGACATAGATGGGTCTTGATTTGCTGATTCGCATGGACAAAACTATAGGGAGATTGGTATTATCTTAGAGTGGTTTTGTGGATAGGGCTACAGGGAGATTAGCATTCTCTTAGGGTGACTTTATGGATAGAACCGTAGGGAGACTTTGTTTGCTGTCTTAAGGGGGTTTTATGGAGAATCAATATGGAATGTCTACTGTACGATACCCACGGATGGGCTGTGATGTCCAGGATATGTCAAAGGTTCCCATGATTGCAATGGGGTGTTTTACCAAGAAACAAAGTGAATTGTCAGTTGTTAGTTTTGTTGAAGATTATACAGGGGGGTTTGGTGATATAAGACTTGTAGTAACTTTTGTGTTTACTATTATGGGATGATCTTATTGGAAGCCTAAGGTGAATTTTTTGGGCATTGCATCTGCAACTGTATTGGGGTTGATGGTAGAAGCTGAAAATTCCATCAAGTTCAAGTGATGTTGTTTAGACTTGGGGCATGTCTCTAAGTGCTAGAAGTGAGACTGTCTCGATCAAATGTTCTGAGTTCAAAGTAGAGCAGTCATATATGTTTTTTGGGTTCTCCTATAGGGCGTATAATCACCAAGGTGGAGATTATTGTTTATGGTGTGGCTTTTATACTTCAGGGGTTTATAAAAAGAGGGAGAAAAACAGATGGATGTGTTCTTGGTGTAGGGAAGCAACAAAGACTCGTCGACAAGCACCCTATGCTCATCGACGAGAAGATACTAAGAGCCAAAAATCTCAGAGTTTCATGACTCATCGATGAGTGGATAGATTAGTTGACAAGTTCTATCTCGTCAACGAGTGTCCTGTTCTCATTGACGAGTTCTTTTGGGTTTCAAGAAAATATTTGAATTTTGAATGTAAACGGTGTGACGATTGGGGATTCGGAAGGAAGCCTTTGAAGGCTTGTTATATATGTTCTTCTGGCCATATTTGGATATGTAAGAGAGTGAGGGAGGGTGAGAGAAGGAGAGAAGATCATTGTAGTGTGTAAACTTTGATCTTCATAGTGAAATCTCTTACCGATTGCTCCCGTGGATGTAGGCTTTGCCAAACCACGTAATTCCTGGTGTTGTTGCCTTTATTATTGCTTTATTTAATATTGTTGTGGTTGTGGATATATTCTGTATTTACATTATATGCAAGTGTATGTTTGATCCTTTATAATTGATGGATGGAGAGGACTCACTCAATCACGGTTGTCATTGAAAATCAGTGAGAATTACACTCAATTTGCACAATAAACACTCAATTGATTAAAATTTAAAAAATTCCATAGGAATTCAAAATACAAAAACACTTCTTCTCACTGGTTAATGTCTCTCTATACACCACATATTACATTACACACACACACACACACACACACATCTATTTATAGTGAAGGATGGACGATAGGTAAAGATTATAATCAACAATGGTAGGTTGAATTTGGTGAAGGGTTGGTGGGTGCCGATCTCCAATGTCAACAGAAGCGGCTGGTTAGTGCAATTGCTGACGACTCCAATCAAGTTTAATTTTCAACATCCCCCCTTAAACTTGACTCTCCTGGTTTGTCATTTTGAGCATTGTCTTCAATCTTGCAAAAACAACATGCCTGAGTGGCTTCGTGAAAATGTCAGCAACCTGATCATACATTCTGCAAGATATCAACTCCACTTCTTTTTTCTTGACATGCTCCTTGATAAAATGATACCGAGTATCAATAAGCTTTCTTTTTTCATGGAATATTGGATTCTTCGCAAGTGCAATTTTTGATCGATTATCGATGTAGACTTCTCTGGGGTCATTTTTAAGAAATCTCATATACTTTAGTACATTCTTAATCCATATACCATGACAAATAGCTGAGCTGGCAACAACTTACTCATCTTCACACGATGACAACGTTACAATGAGTTGCTTCTTTGATGACCATGTAAACGTTGTATATCCTATGAAGAATGTGAATCCAGTCATGCTTTTTCTTTCATCAAGATCTCTTTCCCAATCGTTATCTGAATATCCAATAAGTTTGCAATCACCTCTTAATGAATAAAACATACCATCGGTGATGGTACCCTTGATATAGCGGAGTATCCTCTTCGTTATATTAAGATGGGACTGGTAAGGAGTCTCCATGTACCTGCTGACAAGTCTAACTCCATAGAGTATGTCTAGTCTAGTGCACATCAAATACCTCAAGCTTCCAACTAGACTCTTGAAATATGTGGGGTCAACATCTCTTTGCTCATTTTTTCTTAACTCCAATCCCATATCAACCGGAGTTATCACAGGATTGCATTTGTCCATCCTAAACTTCTTCAGTACTTCTTTTGCATTGTGGCTCTGGGAGATGAAGATTCCCTTTTTACATGACTTTTATGCCAAGAAAATGAGCCATCTGACCAATATCCATCATTTCAAATTCTTTGACCATGCTTCTCTTGAAAGTGGAAAATATCTCTATATTGTTTGCCGGTGAAAATTAGATCATCAACATATAGGCAGACTATCAGCATGCCTCCTTCTGTCTCCATTTTCATATATAGCGCTTGCTCATAGGGACACTTCTAAAATCTATTCTTCTAGAAAAAGTCATTAATCCTTATGTTCCACACATGAGGTATCTGCTTCAAGCCATAAAGTGTTTTCTTCAACTTGTACACTCTATCTTCTTTTCTCTTCTTCACATATCCAAGTGGTTGATCAATATAGATCTCTTCTTCTAGAAAATCATTTAGAAATGCTGATTTCACGTCCAGCTAGTAGATCTTCCATCCATTTTGTGCTGATAGTGAAATTAGTAATCTGATGGTTTCAAACCTAGAAACTAGGGCAAAGATTTCTCCATAATCAATCCCTTCTTTCTGCTTGTAACCCTTGGCAACAAGTCTTGCTTTGTATCTCTAGAATTCTCCTTGAGCATTCTTCTTGGTCTCGTAGACCCATTTCACACCAATAGTTTTGCGGCCCTTTGGGAGATTTGTCAACTCCCAAGTCTTGTTCTTCTATATGGATTGAATCTCCTCATCCATCCCTTTTCTCCATTTGTCTTCTTTGTTAGCCTCCTCAAAACTAACTAGGTAGCTGGTCAACAATAGACAATATATTTTAACATACTCTTCTATTGGTTCTATAGTTTCATACTGATTAGTTAGATTATGAGCTCCTCTAGGCCTCATGTCTAAGATTTCACGCTCAATTGGGCATGGAGATTCATTCCTTTGTGGTGAACCATGTGGAGGTGTTTGCAGCTAGGGAACTTGTGACTCGATAGCCACTTCTCTTGTCTGTGTGGGTTCTTCTCCTTCAAGCACCAATTCCGCATCTTTGGAAGATTTAGCCTGGTCCCACTTTCAGGATTCATTTTCTTCAAAAATGACATCCCTACTGTGAATAATTTTCTTGTTGATGGGATTGTATAGTCGATATCTCATGGTGCTGTTGTCGTATCCAATAAGTATATATTTCTCTCCTTTATCTTCCAACTTTGTCCTTTTTGCCTCTGGGATCTTGGCATAGGCTATGGAGCCAAACACTCTACGATGACTCACACTGGGCTTGTGAGTACTCCAAGCTTGATGTGGTTTCATTGTATCGAGACTCTTCATAGGACACCTGTTGAGTAGATAGACTACATATAATACTGCTTCTGCCCAAAAACGTTTTGGCATATTTTTATCCTTTAACATGCTCTTGGCTATGTTAAGGATTATGCGATTCTTCCTCTCAGCTACACTATTCAATTGGGGAGTGTAGGTCGGTGTGAACTGTTTTTGAATCCCTTGTTTCCCAATGATTTCCAGGAAAGCTTCGTCCTTGTACTCTTCTCCTCGGTCTGATCAAAGTGACTTGATGCGATAGCCACTCTATTTCTCCACAAGAGCTTTGAACTATTTGAACATGTCGAACACCTTTGACTTCCTTTTCAGGAAGTAGACCCAAGTATTCCTACTATAATCGTCAATGAAGGTGAGGAAGTATCGGTTCTGTCCATTTGAAAATGGCCTCAATGGACCACACACATCTGTGTGTACTAGCTAGAGCGGCATGGTAGATCTCTAGTCGGCTTGCTTTCCAAAGCTATTTATGTGTTGCTTACTCAGAACACAACTTTCACATATCACATTTGGGTGGATGATGTTGGGCAAGCCTTTCACCATCTTCTTGCTTCCCAACTGTTTCAAACTTTCAAAATTCATATGTCCGTACCTGAGATGCCTTAGCTAGTATTTGATTATAGCGCTAAAACACCTTGGCGTATCATGTTGAATGGTGAGTGGAAACATTCAATTCTTTTCCATTTGTACTCAAGTAACAAGCTTACCTCGAGCATCTATTATCACCATCTGCTTATCTTTAAGGATAATTCGGTAGCCTTTCTCAACAAGTTGTTCGAGACTAACTATATTAGTCTTCATGGCTAGCACATAGTACACAGTAGAGATAAAAGCATGGTCTCCATCTGTAGTGACCCGAAAAGAATAATAATATTTTAATAAAGGCTTTAGAGAAAATAAATTCAAAGAAATTACCAAGCTTTGTCGACGAACATAGGGTTTCTTCAACGAAGGTCTAAAGGATTTTGTCGACGAACATAGGGTTTTGTCGACGAAGTTTAAAGAATTTCGTCGATGACTATAGGGCTTCGTCGACGAGAAAATACCGAGGGACGTTTTTGAGCTACTCTAAATTTCATCGACGAACACAGGGCTTCGTCAACGAATTTACTGAAGGAGTAGTTGACAAAGTGACGTGGCTCGTCGACGAATCTGACCCTATAAGTAAAGAAAAGTCGGATTTTTACCACATTTTCGGCACACTCTCTCTCTCCTCTCTCTCTCTCTCTCTCTCTCTCTCTCTCTCTCTCTCTCTCTCTACGTCTCCCTCTCCCTTCTCTCTTCAATTTTGGCCCCACCAGTTGCCGGATCGACGATCCGAAGCTACCACAACGCTCCTGGCGGAGTTCTCCACAAGTCTGCTAGAGCGGATCGTCAGGAAAACGAAGTTGGATTTCATCCCAAATTCAGGGTAAGGTCTTTTATTCAGTTTTTTGCTTCCTGGCAATTATAGGAAATGATGTAGGCTAGGAAATTTTGATATTTTGTTCTGGAATTTATGGTTTTCAGGGTGTTAGGTGGAGAACCCTACGGGTGTTGGACCCATTATAGTAAGAGGATTTTTTTAACAACAAAGAGGTAAGGGAAATATGTTATGCTAGTTAAAGTAGATATTTTTAGTAAAATATAGTATATGTTCATGGTTTTTCAAAGCAGGCATTTATATTGCTTATCAAATTATGTTTAATGAATTTTAATTGTGTGGCATGGGAATATTGATATAGTACATTATTTTACACAGTTTCTTACAGAATTATGTTTTACAGTATTCAAATAGAAAGATGCTTTATAGTATTTTCAGGATCATATTTATAGTATATACAGACAGGGAAATGTATTTACAGTTTTTATAGTACCATGATTATACAGATTTACAGAACCATGACATACAGAAACATAGTTTATACAGAAATACAGTTGATACAGAAATACAGTTTATTACAGTGTCATGGTTAATATAGTTATACAGAATCATGGTAAAACAGATAAATTGTATATAGAAATGTATTATATAGTATCAGACCCTGTTGGACCATACAGTTATAGAACATGGTACCGTAGCTACATACAGTTTATAGAGTGCAACCACCTATTCAGATAATACGTGGTATAAAAGTCGGTCGCATAGAGCCCACGAGTGGACAAGCTCCCCATCATATATAGGTAGAGGAGGGCTGATCAGACTATGGAGTATAGTGATTTATTCCTGGTTGGCCAACTAGGGTAAATCCTGCCTGGGGGCTGCACAACCCTGTCATGAGGGGTTAAATCATGACACACAGTTATCCACAGGGAAATTTACAGTTACTATTATGTTATACAGTTTTACAGAAATAGAAAATACATATATATATATATATATATATATATGTCAGCAGTATTTTACATAGAAACCCAAAGTACAGAAATGTTGCAACAGGAAAATATGAAGACTATATTTCTATTATTATGCTTTACAAATTCATTGATACCTGATTATGCGAAAACAGATTTGCATATTATAGTAGCTCATTTGCCACATACTAGTGATAGAATATTTCTTCTTACTGAGCGTTGGCTCATCCCAGTGTTGAAACATTTTTCAGGTGATCCAGGTAGGCGAGAAGATCAGGCTCGTAGGTAGAGGGACGTCTATAGTACCCTGTCAGCAAAGTGAGTATAGTGGAAGGTTTTTGTAATTGCCCTAGTTAGCTGAGGGTAATTTGGGGAAACATATATATATGTGTATATTTTGGGGAACATGGTAGTACTCTGGTATTGGTTTTGTATTGTATATGATGGTTTATGGTTATGTTTATACGATTTTTGCTTCTTGTTGTTTAGGTTAATGTTATGGTATTAGAGTATATTAATTGTTATAGCGGAAAAAAAAAATAGTTTATTAAGCAGGTCGTTACACCATCCTTCCTCTTGATTAGGACATTTCCCCTTCCTCGAACTGGGACTTTAGAGAGATCATCAAATCATATCTCTCCCTGAACTTTCTCATCAAGTTCATTAAACAGGTTCTTTCTTCCAGTCATGTGATTGCTGGCTCCAGAGTCAAGGTACCAAACATTTTGGTCCTAGTGGGTTGAATAGTGTGCCATCAGCATCAACGATTCTCCTTCAGCTTTCTTCTTTTATGCAAAGTTAGCATTTTAATTTACTTCGTGATTTTGGGGATTACTTCTGCACCCATTGCTGCAGCGTTCGTACTTGTGGCAGTTGTAGCATTGAATATTTCTTTTGTTAACGTTCGGGCGGTTATTTTATCCCCCTCTTTTTCCTTGTATTCTGCCTTATGGGACATAGTTATGTTGATTGCATCATTCTCTAGTGAGATCTCTTCCCCCTCTGCCGCCTTCTCTAGATTCAAAATTTTCAAAATTTCTTCCACGAGTTCCTCGGCCTTATCCTCTTCCTCGCTGTGACGTCCCCCCTTTGTCATATCTATCTGTAGTGAGGGACAACTTCATTTGGAGGGCTTGTTCCAGTGCTTTATCATCACTCCTTCTGTTGATTTTCTGCTCATGGGTTTGGAGTGAGCCCACAAGTTCTTCTACGAACATGGTTTCCAAATTTTTTGTTTCTTCTATGGTCACAACTATATAATCATATTTGGATCTAAATATTACAAAATTTTCTCGCAAATTTTCTCGTCATTGAGAGTCTCTCCATTTCTTCTCAATTAATTTGACACTACCATAACCTGTGTATAGTAATCAGTAATAGATTCAATAGATTTCATTTTTAAAGATTCGAAATTACCTCGCAATGTTTGAAGACGAATATTCTTCACTTTGTCTGCACCTTTGTATGTTTGATAGAGAGAGTCCCAAACTTTTTTCGATGTCTTGGTGGAGGCAATGATTTCAAATGTGGCCTCATCAAGGCCTTGGTAAATTATGGATTTCACCTTGCAATCCTTCTTTCGATCGGCTCGCAAGATCGTTCTTTGAGCATCAGACATAGCTGCTTCAACTTCTTTTGATGAGCTTTCTCTTTACCTATCTTCAATGATGTCCATGACATCCTGAGCACTTAGAAGGGCTTTCATTTGAATAGACCAGTTATTATAATTCTCCCATGTCAACTTTGGAATGACTACTTGGGTAGCATCGTTCGCCATCGGGTTTAATATATCAAAAATTAGAGCGCTAGAGATTGATTTTGGCAACTTTGATGCCACCAATGTATTTAGAAGGTTGAAAAACTTTAGGAATCGGTTTTGGGTTACAAAGAACAGGTTTAAAAATAACTAAACTAGCCAAAAAAAAATTCAGAACTTGTTTGACTGGACCGATTTAACTTAACGGACGTCAAGGAAGAACATGGCGTGAGATATTACCATTAGGACATGTGGCGGTTTCTGCGCATGACGCGTGTTGGCGATTGGACACGGGTCTGCCAACCGGGTCAAGTCGTCCTCGCTGGGCCGGTTCCGGGTTGCTGGTTTCTGGTTTCTGGGTCAGGTTGGATCACACCAACCGGGCAAAGAAGACGCGTGCGGGCGCATGAGAGGCATGACGTCGATGGTCAGTATCCTCGTCGGCGCACGTGGAGCACGTTGTTTCCTCTGTCAACATGTGTGAGTGCATGTAAAGGCTCTTGGACTCCGTTTGAGATGTGGTTTCCACCTATGGACTCATCCCGACGTGAATTGCACAATGGTATACTCAAATTTTTTTATTTTGAACAACTTCAAATCTAGGGAAAAAATTTGAATTTCCCCTCTATTCGCCTATATTTGGCGAATTCCGGAAAACTTGAAGCTCTGATACCACTAATGGGGTGGAGGGGACTCACTCAATCATTGGTTGTGATTGAAACTCAGTGAGGATTACACTCAATTTGCACAATAAACACTCAATTGATTTCAATTTGAAAAATTACAGAGGAATTAAAAATACACAAACACTTCTTCTCACTGTTAATTTCTCTCTCTACACCACATATTACATCACACACGCACGCGCACGCGCGCACACACACACAGACACACATCTATTTATAGAAAAGGATGGATGATAGTTGAAGATTATAATCAACAATGGTGGGCCGAAGTTGGTGAAGGGTTGGTGGTCGCCGATCTCCAATGTCAACAGAAGCGGCTAGTTGGTGCGGCTATCGACGACTCCAGTCAAGTTTATTTTTCAACAATGACAATATCATCATTCCGCTGCTTCTTGTTGGAAGATGCATTATTTTCACAACATATATATATATTGCCCCCATGAGCATGGCACGATGAAAAGAAGCGGGAAATCAAGTAGGAGGATCGGGGGTTCAATTCCTAGTATATATATATTGCCCCTACGGGCATGGCGTGGTGAAAAGAAGTGGGCAATCAAATAGGAGCATCAATGGTTCAATCCTGGTAGATGCACTCGGTTAGCCAGCAGTTTAATTGTGGATGATAACCAAGTCGACCCAGTAAGACAACAGTTGACTGTGGTTGGTAACCCGACATATGTCCTCGGAGGAGAATTGGCCGAAAGACTAACTGGCTTATGGAAACCATGACCGCATCCTGATTTAGAGGTAGACGGGTCAGGGGGGTTCGTCTGCCCATGGGTTGGTGCCGCACCGGGGGGTCCAAAGGACTTGTCTGTGGGTGGAGTCCCATGTAAATATATATATATATATATATATAAGTCTAACTATTCACTCAATCTAGAAGCATGGAATGGAATTCACTATCGACAAGAGCTACGGATCTAATTTCCTAGGAGATAGGCTAAAATTTTAACGTACAATTTGTCGGACATCATTTTCATTTTTTTTTTTAAATATGTTTATATACATGTTAGATTCAAGATTTTATTACTTCAATTTTTAGATCAAATTAACTCATTATTAACCATATATACTAAAATCATGCAAGAACCCTTCCAATCATAACAAGTAATATTGAGTCCTCTGAATTTATTCCTCACATACAAAAAATTGAAGTTCACTCTCTCTTTATTTGAATATGAATTTCATTATCTACAATTGTGTTGATATTGGGCACATATAATTATATTATTATATACAGCAGACTATCTAAACTTCATGTGCCTCCAAAATTAGAATCAATTTTTTATACAATTTTAATTTTTAATTATATTTTCTTATTGATTGGTTTTCTAAACTCCTACACTCCTATTAACCACTCATTAATAATTTAATTAACATACTTTTATATTTCTCACACTACAAGAAATTCTACTTTTACAATGGTTTTAAACACCGATAAGCACTAAAAAACTATTGGCATTTGCAACTCCAACGGTTATTTAAACCGCTAGTATATGACATTAAAACTGATGATATATTGATCAATAAACCGTTAGCATGAAATATTAAAATTGTTGGCATAGATCATTTAACGTGAAAATTGACTTTTGTTGTGAACTTGTAAATATGGTAATGTAGTCTCAAAATCCATATAATCAGAGATGTACAGTGGAGAAGTCATGTATTTTAAAAAAAGAAAAAATTTGTATGTCTTCAAAATTTAAACATTTTTAGTTTAAGACAAAGAACTGATTTCCAAAAATTGATTGAATAAGTTCCAAGTAGCTGGATAAAGCTACCATTCATTGTCTTGTGCCAAAAAAAATAAAAATAAAAATAAAAATGAAAAAAATAAAAGCTTCCAAACCTTCTCCAAAACTAATCAAGTGCTTCAAAATGATTCTCCAACTCTCTTCTTCTTCTTCTTCAAAACTAATCAAATGCTTCAAAATTCTTCTTCAACTCTCTTCTTTTCACAAACCAAAAAACAAAACACGAGAGAATATAATTGTTACAATAGAATATCCACAGGGAATAACAAAAATTCATATCAACAAGCAATCAACCTATTGACTGTGCATGGTTGATACTAGCAATCACCTAGAATTCAACACATGTTCAAATACAAATGGTAGAACAACATCTTATTTCATTACCTTTGTTTTTGATTGATTGTTTTTAAACTATTGAACTCTAATTAATGGCTCATTCAAAAATTTAATTAATCTTTAACAAATTTTCAATTAAATTTTATTTTAAAACGATTATATTTTCAATCCTATTGACGAAACAAGTTTTATTCATATTTATATTTTATGTAAATCCAACATTATAAATCTTCTCCATTTATCCCTAATTTCCCTCTTAATTTTTTTTAAGTAAATAAATAATGGTTTGTCTTGCTTTTCTATATTGTCATCAAATCCTTTAATAGTCCCTTATCTTCCTCCTTGATTGTCTTCTAGTAGTTCTTCATCAATTGGGATATATATTTTTATCATTACAAAATCATCTATAGAAACCTCGCCCTTATGACTTTCTAAATCTATAACCACTCTTCTATTTCTTAATCGAAGATGTTTTACTTTTTTCACACCCATGAACTGCAATGAAAATTGATAGAATGATGAGTGGTGGCTTCTTCTTCTATGTTTTGTTTTATTTTTTGAACATAAATCTCCCACCCAAAATATTATGCTAATGTGAAGTTTGATCATAAGATTTTATATAAGATGATGTATTAATTCAGAGTTGAACCCAGTGTATTCATTTTATTTAGGAAATTTGATTTTCCTAAAAATATTTTGGTGAAATATATGTTAGCTTTGGAAGATAGAGAACAACAAAGTTTATTTATTTTGAGATTTTTTCATCCGTTATTCTTCATGAACCACACTATAAGATATGAAATATATTAATAGGTTGTTTGAAAGTCAAGATTTACAGATAGATATATAAAAGTGTTGTTTTGAATTCTTCTTGTCAGTTCACGTGTGTGTGTGTATGTCAATGTAATGACCTGCTATTTATTTTCCAGTTCTAATTTTTCTTTTTTTTTTCTTTTTTTTTATACTGTAAGGTTTATAATGCTCTGATACCTACTAGAATAAACCAAACCATCAACCTTAACAGCGAGAAGCGGAGTTCATATAAACACAATCAAGAAAATATATAATACCAGAGTGTTAAAATGTGTCCCCAAAATATACACATATGACTGTTTCCCAAAATACCCTCAACTGGGCTAGGGCTATACATAAATACTCTAAAAAATACTCACTCTACTGACAGGGCAATACTGAAGCCCCCCTATTTGCGAGTCTGATCTGCTCACCTACCTGAATCACCTGAAAAATGTTAATGTAATGGGATGAGACGACGCTCAGTAAGACGAAATATGCTATTACTAGTGTGTGACAAATGAGTTACAAAACTTTGAAGATTTGTTTCTATACAATCATGTATAATAAAATTTGTAAATATCGCGACGTCCCCGAGCCCGTGTGCCTCGGGTGGCGAAATAAAAATGTAGTTTAATATTTTAAAGAAAAATAGGAATATCGGAATCGCTACTAACCTTTTAGTGTGGTTAGAATAGATGATTACTACCCCGTTAGCGGTAGAATGTGTCTACGTTACCATAACTGGGATCAGGAGTTCGGTTACACGAGGGAAGGTACAAGCACCCCCTACGCTCCCGTTCTTACGAACGGTACCTAATTAATTCGGAATTATCCCTAAGTTAATTTAAAAATATACATGCAATATAAATAAATAAATAAAATAATAAATAAATAAGTGAATCAAACAAAAAATATATGTACTATATATATTCCCTCAGAATTAAAGGTACATGAAGCCCGAAAGCTCATACTCTCGCATTAACATCATAGGGATAAAATCGAAAATAATTTACAAAACACACTCCCAAATTTTCGAAATCTCCTAGGGTTTTTCTAAGTATTAAAATACTAATTGAGAGGTTTTTGGAACCTAAAAAAAAAAAAATTATTTTTAAGTTTCAAAATATTTTTCTTGACTTTTTCTACTTTTCTTATTTTTATATTTTCTTTCATATTTTGCTGAATTTTGAAATAACAAGAGATAATAAGTGAAAGTCAAATCAAAATATTCTAAGAATTTTCTCCTTTTTTTTTATTTTATAATTTTTCATATTTTACCAAAATTTCAAATAACTAAAAAGAAAGGGAAAATATACCACTATACACTACATCATACCACGTAAACATTATATATCCAATAGTAAATTTTTACATAATAATGATACCTTAATAATAAACTACCATAATAAATAATAATTACAATAATACCTTAATAATAAACTATCATATTACTAATGAGAATGATAGACCGAAAACCTAATGTACAATATAACAACAAAGTATTAAACCTTAAATATGAACAAATATACATTGAATAAGCCACAATAAACTCAATGAGAAACCCTAAATATGAATATTAAATGTAACCAAGATGTTAAAGAAAAGCCCTAATATGAATGTTAAATTTAACAATCACGATGACCACTTTAAATATGCACATAACACCAATAATAACTCAAACTAATTAAGTTTGAATATACATTGATAATGAAAACTCTACATAAAAGATATAAACCTAGATACTAACAAATGTTATATAAAAATATCCCCAAACAATATTATATGTCAAAAAATTTACACTTTAAATATTGAGACAAGTTAATAAAACTTCTACCATAATAACAAAATAAAGTAAAAACATTAACATGAATACGAACCATAAAAACAGCTACTCTTTATTTGATGTGCATTATTATATACCACAAAAAACTTTAAACTAGAATAAAAAAAAAAGGTACAATAAAATACGATAAAATAAAAAAATCCTGCACAAACATGAACAAAAATTGTTAAATACAGCAAACACAATAAAAATCCAAACTTGAATGATCCTATCTACATATATATATATATATATATATATAAGTGTGCATGTGTGTGTTTATTGTGTGCATGTGTGTGTGTGTGTTCGCATGAAAGAGAAGTTCACCAGAAGACTTACCGAGGGTGCTGCCAGAGGGACTGGTTGTGGAGTATATTGCTGCTGGCGAGTGGGAAGATGGCAGGTGATGGGGTCGTGGCCGTGAGCAGCGAAGGCGCCGGAGCTGTTATGCTGCTGGTGCTTGCGGTGGCTGAAGTCCGAGGGGGCAGCCGGAGAACAGGGGAGGTCCTGCAGGCCTGCTGGTGCGTGGCTGGAACAGAGGAAGTCCTGCGGGCCTACTGGTGCGTGGTTGGAATAGAGGAAGTCCTGCGGAAGAAAGAGGGGTCTTGTAGGAGTCTCGGCTGCCGTTGTGTGCTCGGTGCTGCTCAGAGTGGTGGCCGAAACGTGGAGAATGGCAGAGAGCAGAGGATGGCTGGGACAACGAAAAAGAGAGAGGAGCAGAGGCTGCTCGGCAGCAGTGTGTGCGTGAGGTAGAGTATGGAGAGAACGAGGGAGGTCAGGGAAGGGGAGAGCAGGAATTAGAGGGGAAGATTCTGGGTGTGCCGCGGCTGGGCGGAGTGATCAACAAAAATGGCAGCTTGGGTTTTTCTTTGTATTTTCTTGTGCCCCTGGCGGTGCCTTCTTAGGTGTGTGCATGGTGACTTTATAGGAAAAAAAAAAAAAAAAACAGGGGGCAGAGTAACCCTTGGGTTTCCGCCCCCGTCTCTTATCTTTTTTTCTTTTTTTTTCTCATTTTTTTATTTATTATACTAAATAATAATAATAATAATAATAATAATAATAATAATAAAGTAATAATTAAGATAATAATAATAATCACATTAATAAAAATAATGATGATGGTAAATATTAATAATAATGTCAATAATAATAATAATAATAATAATAATGATAATTATAATAGTAGTGGTGAAATAATAATTAATAAGATAATGATGATTACAATAATAATAATAATTATTATTATAATAATAATAATAGAAATAATAATAATAATAGTAATAATATAAAATAATAATATTAATATAACATTTAAAAGCAAATAATAATAATAATAATAATAATAATAATAATAAAGTAAGATAATAAAAATAATTATAATAATAGTAAAAACAGTAATAAAGATAATAGAAATAATAATAATAACAACTTTTGTTATATTGGGCCTGAGAAAAATGGGGTGTCTACAGTAAATATAGTACAAATAATATAATCACCACCTTTCCCATGTTGCTTAACATATCTGTATTTTAGGTTTATATACATAATACTTTTAATATTGATATACAAATATTCTCTGTTTCTGTGAAACTGTACATACATAATAATAGCTGAAAACTTCCCTGAATGGATAATTGTATGTCATGATTTAACCCCTCATGACAGGGTTATGCGGCCCATAGGCGGGACCTACCCTGGCTAGCTGACCAGGATAAACCACTATACTCTATCAGTCTGATAAGCCCTCCTCAATCCATATCTGATGGGGAGTCTGTCCACTCGTGGGCATTTGATCAATCTACATACCACATATTATCTAATTAGGTGGTTGCACTCTATATTGTATGTAGCAACGGTATCGTGCTCTGTAAATTGTATCTGTAATGGTCAATCAAGGTCTGATACTATATAATACATTTCTATATACAACTATCTCTTTTACCAAGATTATGTAATAACTGTATTAACCATGACACTATGATAAACTGTATTTGTATCAACTGTATTTCTGAAATGAATTGTAAAACTGTATGTCATGGTACTGAAAACTGTATAATCATGGTATTCTATAATTACTGTAAAACATATCTACTGTCTATATATTCTGTAAAACATAATTCTGAAAATATTGTAAAGTATGTTTTCGTACTATATCTATATTCTCAAGCCATACAGTAATAATTAATAAAAAAATGATGATTACAATAAAAATAATAATAATAATAATAGAAATAATAATAATAATAAAATAACATTTAAAAGCATATAATAATAATAATAATAATAATAATAATAATAATAATAAAGTAAGATAATAAAAATAATTATAATAATAGTAATAATAATAATAAAGATAATAGAAATAATAATAATAACAATTTTTGTTATATTGGGTCTGGGAAAAAATGGGGTGTCTACAACTTCCTCTCTTTGTAGGTTTCGTTGCTTCAAAGTAAAAGTAGGAACTCTCTTACGTTATTTGTAGCAACAAACCTGCAAAGATAAAAGTCGCCGATTTTGGACTAGGCTAAATGTAACAAAAGAGATCAAAATAATCCGTGAAAACCAATTTGCACCGAGTTTGAGAGCACATGAGGATAGCTTGCGTCGAGTGTAGGAACCTGCGCTATAATTCACGGATGGGGACTTGCATCGGGTGTAGGAACCCTAGATATAGTTCATGGAAGGTGACTCGCACCGGGTGTAGGAACCTGAGCTATAGTTCACGGAGGATGACTCGCACCGGGTGTAGGAACCCGAGCTATAGTTCATGGAGGGTGACTCGCACCGGGTGTAGGAACCTGAGCTATAGTTCACGAAAGGTGACTCGCACCAGGTGTAGGAACTCGAGCTATAGTTCACGGAGGGTGACTCGCACCGGGTATAGGAACCCGAGCTGTAGTTCACGGAAGGTGACTCGCACCGGGTGTAGGAACCCGAGCTATAGTTTATGGAGGGTGACTCGCACCGGGTGTAGGAACCCGAACTATACTTCACGAAGGGTGACTCGCACCGGGTGTAGGAACCCGAGTTATAGTTCACAGAGGGTGACTCGTACCGGGTGTAGGAACCCGAGCTATAGTTCAAGGAGGGTGACTCGCACCGGGTGTAGGAACCCGAGCTATAGTTCAAAGAAGGTGACTCGCACCGGGTGTAAGAACCCGAGCTATAGTTCATGGAGGGTGACTCGCACCGGGTGTAGGAACTCGAGCTATAGTTCATGAAAGGTGACTCGCACCGAGTGTAGGAACTCGAGTTATAGTTCACGGAGGGTGACTCGCACCGGATGTAGGAATTCGAGCTATAGTTCAAGGAGGGTGACTCGCACCGGGTGTAGGAACCCAAGCTATAGTTCACGGAAGGTGACTCGCACCGGGTGTAGGAACCCGAGCTATAGTTCACGAAGGGTGTGTAGGAACCCAAGCTATAGTTCATGGAGGGTAACTCGCACCGGGTGTAGGAACCCAAAAGACTTGCACCGGGTTTAGGAACCCGAGCGCTGAAGTGTGAGGATGATGCGCCTCGGGTGTAGGAACCCGAAGTATGAGAATAATGTGCATCTAGTGTGGGAACCCGAGCGCGGAAGTATGAGGATGATGTGTGTCGGATATAGGAACCCGAGCACCAAAATATGAAGATGATGTGCATTAGGTGTAGGAACCCGAGCGCTGAAGTATGAGGATGATGTGCCTTGGGTGTAGGAACCCGAGCGCTGAAGTGTGAGGATGATGTGCCTCAGGTGTAGGAACCCGAAGTATAAGAATGATGTGCATTGGGTGCAGGATCTCAAGAGCCATATGAATTGTCGAATCGAATATGAATGCTCAGGTATATGATCCCGAGAGCCGAACGACCTAATTTTGTCCTAAGGGCTGGTGTCCCAGCTTCCAAGTGGATGCCAAAATTTAGACTAGGGCCGATTGCCCCAGTTTCGAAGCGGAAGACTTGATTAAGACCTGGGTCGGTTGCCCCAATTGCAGGGTAGATGGATCAATTTGTACCTAGGCCAGTTGCCCCAACCCCTTTCTTTTTTTTTCTTTTTTTTTTTCTTTTTTTTTTTATAGATAAAACATGGATTGCTTAACAAGGATGACAAGACAAATGTGAATGAATGATGTTATGCGGTGTATGCATGTTGCTACTTATGATGCTAGAAAGCAGTGATATGTTGCTATATGTTTCTATGTAATGCATGAAATGTATGGCAATAAATGAAGGAAATGCCTGAATCTTTTCCCCCGGTGCGTCTATGATCAATAACCTCATCATATGAAACTTGCCACATTTTAATGGATCTGTAACTGATCTCGGCTCAATTTTCTTAATTCATCCAATCATAGAGGCGATTGACCTGGCTAAAATGAAACTCAATCTCAAAATCTGCCCCAGTTGAATGGATCTACAACTGATATTGACCCTGTTTTCACATTGCAACTGGATAGGGAGACATTTGACTGGACTTGACATGACAATTGCCCCATTGAAAATGCATCGGTAAAAGCTCTCAATTTTTTATATGAAGGCCACAACCTCCCTGGAACTTGATATGGATTCTGCCTCATTTATCGATTGTAAACCTTATTCACATTTCCAATTTTCATGAAAGCTCCTGAACATGGGATGTACCTTAGTCATATTTGCTGATCATGCCTGAACCTTTTCAATAGGAAGCATACTAGCGAACCCTTTTGATTACCCTATTCTTGAGAGTATGAAAAAGGTTTTTTTTTTTTTTGTTTATGAATGATACACGACCATGCATTTGTGACGTCCTTTTTCTACATCAAAGGATCATATGTGCAAGATAACTAGTTTACCAAGCTTAAATGTCAGTTCAAAGGAAAAACTTTATACTAGTATTCAAAAGTCAAAGTACATGAATGTTAAGTTGTCAAGCTTGACCTTTATTTAACTGATCTTTCCCTTTTCATTGATGAACCCAATTTGAAGGAAGCATTTCTCACTCCTTTTGTCTTATTCTGTTATGAACCCTTGTAATTATCAAGTTTAACTATTGCCTCAGGTTCAGTCCATGTTTTGATCTCTAAGATGGTCTTTAAGACTCGGGACGAAACGTAGGCTTGGGAATATAGGTTTTCCAAAGAAGAAGGAAACTAAGGCTTGAAAATCCCGACCCATAATGACATTTTTTGCCCCAGTTTGAGTTGAGGCACTTTGTTTGGCATCAATCGAACTTGTCTTTTGAACAAACTGCCTAAGTACCTTTTTAGGATCAGGTCATTACGTAGTTCAGATTCAACATTGAGTTTGACAAATCATTTAAGACAACAATATATACCAATCTGGTCAGGACTTTCATTTGGACTGTAATGTAGGCTAGGGGTATGGGTTAAAGAAGGAAAAAGTTAAATAAGGCTCAAAATCATCAATTTCATCAAGGGTAATTTGGTCAAAGATCGCATGTGTAGTATGTCCCTTGTTTTTATTTCTTCTTCTTTCTCTTTCGTTTTTCTTTTACTACTCCCTTTTGTTTTTCCTTTCATGAAGGGATTTTGGGCGTTTTTGTTTGGACCTCATTTGGGACTAATCCTTTAAAATTGCCCCAGTGTGGGGTGTGATCCTTTGACGGGTTAATCAAAAATTGAATTTTCCAAGCTCAAAAGGGCTTGCAAGGGATTTATTTTCTTTTCTTTTGGGTAGCAGAAAGATGGTCTGCCATCATTTTGGGTAGCTAATTGTTGTCTCGTATGACTTGCCAGACCCTAAGGGACCTATACCCAGGTTAAATTTTATGAACTGACTTTTGAAAAATACTGGTTTATCATTCAGGCTTAACTTGGTTACCAAATGGTAAATCATTGTTTGGTTCTTTTTATGGGAAAATAGGTCAGCCAAAATTGTCATCTATCATTTGATCAAAACATGAGTAATGAACAGACATTATATTTATGAAGCAAACCATTATCTTATTGAATGTCCTTGAGAGTTTATAGGGTTTCTAAGAAAAATATTTTTTTACCGCATCTGAGTTTGTGGAGTGCAGGAGATCGGTTCCATCCATGTCTGTTAACAATAGGGCACCTTTTGAAAATGATTTCTTTACCACATATGGCCCTTCATAATTTGGGGTCCACTTACCTCGAGGGTCATTATGAATTGGTAAAATCTTTTTCAAGACTAGATCTCCTTCTTGAAATCGTCGAGGACACACTTTCTTGTTAAAGGCTCTCATCATTCTTCTTTGGTATAACTGTCCATGAACTATAGCTGTCAATCTTTTTTCTTCAATTAGATTCAACTAGTCATATCTAGATTGCGCCCATTCTGCTTCAGTTAACTCTGCTTCTTTTAAGACTCGTGACGATGGGATGTCAACTTCTATTGGAATTAAGACCTCCATTCCATAGACCAAAGAGAAAGGGGTGGCCCCTGTGAATGTTCGAACAGTAGTCCTGTAGGCCAATAAAGCGAAAGGTAACTTCTCATGCCAGTATCTGTAGGTCTTTGTCATTTTTTTTCCAAGACGCTTTTGATATTTTTGTTGGCCACTTCCACTGCTCCATTCATTTGAGGTCGATAAGGGGCTGAATTATGATGTTTGACCTTGAACTGACTGCACAATTTTGTCATGACCTCGTTGTTCATGTTTTTGGCATTGTCTAATATTATCCTCTTCGAGATCCCATACCTGCAAATTACTTCTCTCCTGATAAAACGGTTGATTACACTTTGAGTGACACTAGAGTATGATGCTGATTCTACCCATTTTGTGAAGTAGCCAATGGCCACAAAAATGAATCGATGCCCATTACTGGCCTTTGGGGTTATCGGTCCAATCACATCCATGCCTTATGCTGAGAAAGGCCAAGGTGTAGATAAAACCTGGAGTTAAGTGGATGGGACTTGTATACGATCTCCATAGATTTGACACTTGTGGCATTTTTGAACATATTCTATACAATCCTGTTCCATGGTTATCCAATAGTATCCACTCCTTAGGATTTTTGGGGCCAACGAGTGACCTCCTGCATGGGTCCCACAAACACTGTCATGTACTTCCTGCATGATTTGTCTTGCCTCTTGCAATTCCACACATTGTAGGAGGGTCATATCATGGTTCTTTTTATACAATATTTCTCCGTCTAAGAAGAATCCCATAGCTAGCCTCCTAATTGTCTTCCGGTCGTTATGAGAGGCTCCTATGGGGTACTCCTTCCGTTGAATGTATGTTTTGATATCATGAAACCATGACTTTTCGTCAGCTTCTTCCGTCATTATACAATATGCTGGCTCCCTATGCATCCTTATTCAAATGGGTTCAATCTTTATTCCGGGCTCAACCTTAAATAAAGCCGCCAATGTTGCTACCGCATCAGGGATTAAATTACTTTCTCTTGGTAAAAGCGAAAAACTGATAGTATCAAATTCCTACATCATTTCCTGAATGTACTCTTGATACGGTATTAACTTGGAATCTCGGGTTTCCCACTCTCCAGTCAACTGATGAATTACTAAAGCTGAATCTCCTTTTACGGTCAATTTTTTAATGCCTCGGTCCATAGCTGCATGTAAGCCTAATACACATGCTTCATACTCAACTATATTATTGGTACACGGAAAGGTGAGTTTGGCTGTGACTGGGTGGTATTTACCCTCTGGTGATATAAGTACAGCCCCTATTCCATGCCCCTATACATTGGTCACCCCATCAAATAGCATCATCCACCCAACATTATCTTCCTCTACTTGATCAATTGAATCAATATCTTGATCCGGGAAGTCAAACTCCATAGGTTGGTAATCATTAACGGCTCTATCAGCCAAATATTTTGCTATAGTGCTCCCTTTGATGGCTTTTCTCGTTACATACGTAATATCATATTTAGTCAATAGCATCTGCCAATGAGCCATCCGTCCCATTATCGCAGGTTTCGCGAAAACATACTTGATCGAGTCCATTTTAGAAACCAGCCACGTTGTGTAATACAGCATGTTTTGCCTTAATCTGCTAACCACCCATACCAAAGCACAACATGTTTTCTCTAGGTTAGAGTACCTAGATTTGTATTTCGTGAACTTTTTGCTTAGATAATAGATGGCGCGCTCCTTTCTTCCGGACTCATCGTGTTGTCCTAACACGCACCCCATGGAATTTTCTGATATTGCCAAGTACAATATAAGAGGCCTTCTAGGTACAGGGGGAACCAAAACTGGAGGGTTCAATAGGTATTCTTTTATTTTCTCAAAAGCTTTTTGACAATCCTCATTCCATTTTTCGGGGTTATCCTTCTTTAACAGCTTAAATATAGGCTCACAAGTAGCAGTCAACTGAGATATAAATCGAGCTATGTAGTTTAATTTGCCTAGGAAACTCCTGACTTCTTTTTCGGTTTTGGGACTAGGCATTTCTCGAATAGCTTTTATTTTGTCTTGGTCCATCTCGATCCCTTTCTCACTTACAATAAATCCCAACAGTTTTCCCAAAGAAGCTTCGAAAGTGCATTTTTCTGGATTTAATTTCAGTTGACATTTTCGTAGCCTTTTAAACAGCTTCTCTAAGTTCATCACATGGCTATACTCATCCCGAGACTTAACGATGATGGTCTCTACATATACTTCTATCTCCTTATGCATCAGGTCATGGAATAATGTCACCATGGCTCTCTGATAAGTTGCCCCTGCATTCTTTAAACCGAAAGGCATAACCTTGTAGCAAAAGGTCCCCCATACGGTGATAAACGTGGTTTTTTATTTATCTTCCGGGGCCATCTTAATTTGATTATATCCAGAAAATCCATCCATGAATGAAAACAGGGCATGTCCCGCCTTATTGTTTACCAGCACATCTATATGTGGAAGTGGGAAATTATCTTTAGGGCTGGCTTTATTCAAGTCTTGATAGTCAACACAAACTCTCACTTTTCCATTTTTCTTCATTATTGGAACTACATTGGCCATCCATTCTGGATATTTGGCTACTTCTAAAAAACCAGCCTCAAACTGCTTTTGGATCTCTTCTTTTATTTTGATCAACATATTTGGGCGCATTCTCCTCAATTTCTATTTTACCGGTTTGCTATCTGGGTAAATGGGTATTTTATGTGTTACTAACTCTATATCCAAACCCGGCATGTCCTGATATGACCATGCAAAAACATCTTGGTATTCCTTTAGAAGGTTTATCATTTTGTATCTTTCTCTTCCTTCCAATAGTGCCCCGATTTTTACTTCTTTTGGTTCCTCATTAGTCCCCAAATATATCGTGACAGTGGGGTCACTACTGGTTAAAGTTGGTTCTTCATCTGATTTCAACATTCTTTGCATTTCAGGTAATAAGTTGGTTTCTTCCTCTTCTATTTCAACTTCTTGGATTAAGTTTTCAAAGTTAACATCAGTTTCTGGCTCCAGAAAACTAGTATGATTATTTTCCCTATCCCTGCATAAAACAAAAGTAAACAATTTCTTGACAACTGATCCCATGATGCAATAAATGTAAAAGAAATGCATACTTGTTTTATTGATGAAAAAGACAAATGGTCCGAGGCGATAATGCCCACGAATTACAAAAAGAAAGCAAAATAAGAAAACACTATTACATGAAGTGAATTGGGTAATCAAAAGAAACCAGTTCTGGATTTCTGCTCCTATAGTCAATGGGTAGATCCGTTTACTTGAGTCATTCATGGGGTCCCCCGATTCCAAGGCTAATATGCTCATCTGTCTCATTTCTTCCTCAAGAGTGACTTGATTGCCCTTTTGAATGGTCTGATTCATTGGCGGGACTTCTACCCCCTATTTGGTGCTTACTCTTCCTGTGCGCCTCTCGATTCTGAGTATTCTTTTCTCTTTTGCCTTCTTCTTATGGTCAGCTAAAGTAGGAGTATATCCAATGCCATATCTCTCATTCATGCCTTCTGGTAGCAATGGCATTGCAATTCCTTGAAGATACTTCCCCAACCCTTTACTTGGGCAAAACCTTGATTTAATCATTTCAGAAGCCACCATACGTGCGGAAGAAGAGATCTGAGGTTGAGGGATAAAAGATCCCTCCGTTATAGTAGTGGCGTTGATGATCTCAAATGCTCGAAATGAATCTTCATGGGCTTCTTCAGCTGCTTCCACATAGGGAGTGCAAGAAGGCTTAGTAACCATTATATCGGTCTCTCCATAAACACACACCAGTTTATCCACTACTACAAACTTCACTCGCCGATGCAACGATGATAGAACTACCCCTGTATTATGTATCTAAGGCCTTCCTAAGAGACAACTGTATGAAGGTGTAATATCCAAAATTTGAAAAGTGATATTGACGGTTACCGGTCCAATCTGAATAGGGATTTCAAGCGACCCTACTGATTCTCTTCGTGTTCCATGAAAGGCACACACCACCAAATTGTTCGGTGTCACATAAGTAGAATCAACGGGTAACCTTTGCAGTGTAGTCATTGGCATAACATTGAGAGATGACCCATTATCTATTAAGACTCAAGACATCATGTGATCCTTACATTTGGTGGATATGTGCAGCGCCTTGTTATGCCCCTGGCCTTTTGGCGGAATCTCTTTATCGGTAAAAGTGATGTAGTTGGAGGCTGCCAGGCTTTCGATCACATGATTGAATTTATCAATGCTGATATCTTGGGGAATGTAGGCTTGATTTAGGAGTTTAAGTAACGCCTCCTGATGGGTCTCTAAATTTAGTAGAAGTGACAAAACAGATATGTGCACCGACATTTTCTTTAGCTGGTCCACAATGTTGTACTTGCTATGCTTTATTATTTTCAGGAATTCTTCGGCCTCACCATTGGGTATCGGACTTTTCACTGCCCTGTTTGGTCCTCCTACCTTTTGTTGATTTGATTTAGAAGACTATGGCATATACACCCTACCACTTCGGGTTATCCCTTTTACCCCCGCTATGTTACTGGTGCTTCCTTCAACATATGCTTCACATTCATATTTCTAGGGTACTGCTTGGTTACTTTTGTACGGGAATGGCCTAGGAGTAGAGATCACTAAGTGAGCTAGCGCTTCCTGCGTAGGAAGGGCCTTGTTCATGGTAGGTATGAATGGTTGATTAGTGCACTGATGATAGACTGGCCTATTTTCCCCAATGACTGCAATCTCTCTGCCCTTGCGGGTACAACCGATCTCCACAGACTTGTTATCCACCATCTTTTGCAGAAACATTCTAAAAGTTCCACACTGTCTTACAAATCTTCCTTCCTTACTCTGATATAAACAAGGTGCGTTGGTAAGGCAAACGACCTCCCGCCCTATTTGACCTATCGCAGTAAGTTTATTGAACACCCAATCTAGAGACATTTGTTCAAAATCTATTTCATCCATCCCTTCTCCTATCATTCCGACATTGTTACCCCCATGATTGGGCAAGGGGTTCCCTTGAATTCCTGGTTGTTTATCATCAAATGCTAGCCATCCGGCTTCTCTTAGTGTTTGAACCTTATTTTTGAATGCCGAACAATGCTCAATGGTGTGCTCGATAGTGTTAGCGTGATATGCACACTTGGCTTCTGGGTCATACCATTGTGGAAAAGGTGCCGTAACAACCATTCCAGGAATGATTGAAACCAAGTTCCTTTCCAGAAATTGTGGGAATAATTCTGAGTATGTCATTAGAATAGGATTTATCCTTCTCATATTTCTCTGGATGCCTCTATCATGTGTCCGCACGTTCGGTTGGGCGGGCATGGGCGAAGGAAAAACTTGGGGTCTTGTGCCTGTATGGACTATCTGATTGACAGAGGGTTCGAAAACAAAATTCCTAGGCCCTTGGCCACGCCCTCTTTGATATTGTTTCCCTTGAACCATCTGAACCTCTTCTTCCTTCTTCTTGTTTGTCCACTTTTTTCCTGGACCAGTCTCTGTACTACTACTTTTAGTTCTTCCAACTTTGATAGTTGTCTCAATCCTCTCTTCGGTAGAAATGATGTCCATGAAGTCATGGGGGGTTACCCCTATGAGATGTTTGAAGTAGGGATCTTTCAACGTATTCACGAATAGGGAAATAGCCTCCCTATCTTCCACTGGAGGATTTACTTGAATGGACATGTCCCTCCACCTATATGCATATTCTCTAAACGTTTCGGTGGGTTTCATTTGCATACTCTGCAAGGTCATACGATCAGGTGCCATTTCTATAACATGGCGGTATTGAGCTATAAAGGAATTAGCCAGATCTTTCCATGTGCGGATTCGAGCTCGGTCCTATTGAATATACCACCTGATAGCTGCCCCCGTCAAGCTATCCTGAAAGAAATGCATCATTAGTCTCTCATCATTGGTATGTGTGGCCATTTTTTGGCAATATAGGCGCAAGTGGGTTCGAGGACAATGAGTCCCATCAAATTTTTTGAAATTCGGTACTTTGAATTTCGGTGGTAGGATGACCTTTGGCACGAGGCCCAGGTCATTGGGATCTACAAAGTCGAATGTATTGTATCCCTCAATGGCTTTCAGGTGTTCCTCCAGTATGTCATAACGATGCTCAGTTTCAGATCTGTTCATCCCCAGATTAGAAGCTACTAATGGGGGAGTCCTTGCCACTGGGAACCCCTGTGCTGGCACATTAGGGATGAACAGAGGTATACTTGGCATCAGACCCTCCATGACGCCAAGTAGTGGAGCTGACGTTTGTCCATGAATTGGGGTAAACCCCGGAGGATGAGTGGGGTCCATATCCGTCTTCGGATCATTCTATATTGCTTTTCCTTTGCACGTCAATAATTCCAGGATCTTGCTCATTTTTTCATTCAATTCTTCTTGTCCTTGCTCTATGCCCAGGACTCTACTTTCTAATTGTTTACTCATTTCTTTTGCCTTTCGCTTGGTATTGTATTGATGCGTAATAGTCTCAATGTTGCTTACTCAAATGACTTCTGTGGCTAGGAGCTGCAAACCAAAACTTTCCCATTTTAGAACCATGAATGCATAATTATGAGGGTATGAATGCATGAGATGCGATGGTATTTTTAAGGCATGTTTACAATTCACAAATATGAAACATATACATGTATGCAACTTAATGTACTTTAACCAAGGTTCATGGAAAAGATCATCATCATTCTAGAAAAAAAATCTGCTTTTCATTAAAAAGATCCTTTCATACAATATTTCATTCATCCTCGTTCTTTATTTTTATTGCCTACAACAATTTTGGGAATAATCCAATCGAATATTGAATCAAGATCTGCTTATGATTTCACAGCCTCTGCATTTTGCTGTGTCATCTTCTTATGCAAAGCCTGAAACTTGGCTTCCCAGTAGCCAGCTTTCGTTATGCATGACTCCATCTTTTCCAGTACTTGATTATATTTGCTTCTCTACTGATCCCACTGCCTCTCCAGCTCCTGTATGTAGAGTGATTTCTCTTTATTTTCGGTATAGGCATCTTCTAACATTTGAGATTTCTGTTCAAGTGCTACTTGAAGCCTTCGTCTTTCCTTCCTTAGAGCCACAACCTCTTCTTCTGATTATACGTACCAAGTTTTCTGTCGCTTGATTACCCTACGATAGAGAGAGACTAGTGCCTCCTTTTGCCTTGCATGTTGATTTTCCATTTATGCTCTCGCATCTCCCTTTTCTGCTAGGCGTGGATCCCTTTGTAGCTTCAATTGCATGTCCCCTCTCGGTGATTTAGTACGATCAATAATGACTTCTGGGATTCTTTTGAGTTAGGGGTTTACCAAGTTTTCCCGCCACGCTTCATAGTTTACTTGGACTGTGTCAATTCTATCACCTGGGCCTATTAGGTGCACATATTTCCAAGCCACCATGAACTTTCTAATCTGATTTTGAGTGTCTCCTATTTCATATGCGAAGTCCGAGTCAGCTAATCCGTGAGTCATAGGCACAAACTGAGATGTTCCCACTTGCCTCCTTACCATCAAAGGAGCGTATGCTATTCCTCCCCATGGACCTAGTAACGGGACCCACGAGAGGTTTCCACATCGATACATCATGTTGGAATGGTTCATCCATCGTGTTTGCCAGACTAATCCCAACTCCCCTAGTTTGTGTAATTTTTCATTCCAATTGGCCTTGCTCCATTGAACACTCTATTGAGCATCCTCGAACTTGGCTAAGGGGATTCGAAGAGCTAAAAAGGTGTTATGGTACCCCCCTTGGTTACTTGGTAGGTGACTGGAAAACCAAACATAGAGTAATGGTACACAACATTTCAGTCGTTCCTGGCCCTTGTTCCTGCATTTGTTGAGAGATCGGAAGGTTTTTGCCAAAATTCTGAGAACCAGATTAGCCCCATTCTTCACTTGCACCACAAAAGAAATAGTGGCTCTATCAATGGTTCCTAGTTCTTTGGGAAATATAATTAGGCCATATACGGCCAGTGCGAACAAATGTATCTCAACCTCTTCACCTTTCTCTTCTTCCAACAACTCCTTCAAGCATTTCCAAGTGACCCTTTTGCTTTCTCCTGCCGTCCGTTGAATCTTGACCCCAGCAAGGTTATACAACTCCCGTGCTAAGGAAATCCTAGAATCAGGCACATAAGTACGGTAGAGTGATCGCTGTGCCATCAGATGCAGCAATGAGGTGTACTCTTCAATTGTAGGAACCATGTCAATTCCATCTATTGTAAAGCATGTGTACGGAGGATTTCAGAAGTCCACTAATGCCTTTACCATCTGAAGATTCACTGTTATGTGTAACACGAAACTGATATGGCCATATAATTGTGAGAATTCCAAGCGGCATTACGGTGTCCAATCCTTCTAGATAGTTTTTTGTTCCTCCCGGGGGTTTGACTGGGTATCTAAGCAAACTTTGGCCGGTAACTCCACCACTGATTCCTCGTTCAGGCTATCTCCCCATTGATTTTGCCATCTTTCAGAATACAACTGTACTACGGACTCGGTCTCCTGATAAACAACTGTGTCCTCCATAAATGAATCTGATCTCTTCCAGAAACCTTAGTAAAGTGAATAGGATGCCTATATAGATGCAATATGTTAGCAACACTATCATACAATTCAAAGCAGAAACTTGGGATGTGACTACCGACTCATTGGAGATGACTATGCATGCATGGTTATGAAATTGTGCATGGGATGCATAATTATGTTGTGCAATGGGTGTTTATGTATGGATGTAACTAGTGCAAACATACATATAAATAGAGATATGAACATGCACGTAGCCTATCATGCATGGCTATGCGCGAAATTATACATGAAGTGCATGAACGTAATGCTACCTAGATAACCACTTTGCCAAAATTCCGGAAAAATCCCATTAATGAAAGATTTCAAGATTAAGACAACCATTGTTAGGCCACAATTTCAATTCTTCCCTCAACCCTTCCTTTCCTTGATGATGGTCCATGTACCTTAGATCCTATGAAGGGTAAGAATATGATTTGAGTTTGGGGTTGACTTAGGCTAGTCAATCCATTGGATTTGTTCAATGCAGGCTTGTGGACTTTACTTGGACCTTGAGTCTTTTAACATGTGGGCTTCAAACTATTTTAAGATGGGATCAGGCCCTAGTTTAAAAGGAATTGGGCTTAGATTTCTTAAAAAATGTTGGCCTGGATTTGTAGGTGATAGGGCCGAGGCCCACTTTTGAAATCTAGGTTTGACCCTTTTTGAAAATCAGGTCTGGGCCAAGTTTTTGTTTCGGAAAAGTTCGGGCCTATGCTTGTTTTTATTAAAAAATTGGGTCCGAGTTATTTGAAAAGGGTTGAGCTAACCCATGTTTTAAAATGTTTTGGGCCAAGTACTTCATTTTTTGAAAGGATGGGTCATGGTCTTATTGTGGAGCTTTTTCGAAATATTAGCTAAGTAGTATGTATGTCTAACCCTTTTTGAAAATCAGGTTTGGGTCTAGTTTTTGCTTAGGAAAAGGTCGAGCCTATGCTTTTTTTTCTTAGAAAATTGGGCACGAGTTATTTGAAAAGGGTTGGGTCGACCCATTTTAAAATGCTTTGGGCCAAGTGCTTCATTTTTTAAAAGGATGGGCCATGGTCCTATTGTTGGGCTTTTTCAAAATGCTGGTTAAGTAGTATGTATATCTAAAATGGATGCAAAATGCATGATATAATACAAAGTATCTTACAACATATGTACAAAAGCCTATACGTGGAGAAGGATGTGGCTCATGTCCCAACCTAGGGTAGGTACACCTATTTTATAGGGTTTCTTCATGGTTCTATCCTAGTTAAGGGAAAACTATAGACAAGTATTTGTGGATAGGCTCTAATCCCTATTGACAAAAAGGTCCCCAGTTTGAAATTCCATCCTCCCCCATAGGGGTCCAGACAAAACTTGCACTGAGCGGGGTGGTTCGCGGGTCCCATCAAGCTTAAGTTACGAAGGGACAAACGCTATTACACCCCTATCTAATCCTAACAAGTAAAGCCCAGGTATAGAGCATGAAAGTGTGTGAATTCAATTTTAACCTAATCCCGCTACCCGACATGCATATACATGCTATTTCAAAATTAATCACATGTTTATTTAATAATCATAGCAATAGAGTATTTACAGGCTATCACATGCTTGAACCATCATGGAAACAAATATTCACATTACACCAGGGATATTAAATGTTCACTTTAAACCCAGGATATTTATAAATATAGTAACAAACATTCACATTGAAGCGAGGATATTCACATGTATGAGGAATAAATGTTCACAATCTACCTATATGGAAACTAAATATGCACATTAATTAAGAATATATACCTATATGGGAAGTACAGTTTACATTAATGATAGGTATCCATCTATATGGGAAGTAATATTCACATTAATGAGGGTATCTACCTATATGGGAAGTAATATTCACATTAATGAGGGTATCTACCTATATGGGAAGTAATATTCACAGTAATCAAGGTATCTACCTATATGGGAAGTAATATTCACATTAATAACGATATCTACCTATATAGGAAGTAATATTCACATTAATGAGAGTATCTCTATATATGGGAACATTAATTAAGGTATCTATGATTATTAACTCCAAGCTATCTACAACTATGGAAACACATATATACATACTAAGTCAAACGTATTATAATTTTAACAAATTACTTTATTCAAATATAGGGGTATTTTAGTTACAAAAATGGAGTAATTAAAGACTTAATAAATTTAAATTGGAATAATTCCTAATTAATTATTGGCTCGACTCTCAAACGTTCCCAGCAGAGTCGCCAAGCTGTCGCGACGTCCCGGAGCGCGTGTGCCCCGGTTGGCGAAATAAAAATATGGTTTAATATTTTCAAGAAAAATATGAATATTGGAGTCGCCACTAACTTTTTAGTGTGGTTAGAATACATGATTACTACCCCGTTAGGAGTAGAATGGGTCTACGTTACCAGAGCTGGGGTCGGGAGTTCGGTTACGCGAAGGGAAGGTACGAGCACCCCCTACGTGCCCGTTCTTACGAACGGTACCTAATTAATTCGGAATTATCCCTAAGTTAATTTAAAAAGTCTTTCACATTACTCCTCTATTAGTAGATTTAAAAATATACATGCAATACAAATAAATAAATAAAATAATAAATAAATAAGTGAATCAAACAAAAATATATTTACTATATATATTCCCTCAGAACTAAAGGTACGTGAAGCCCGAAAGCTCATACCCTCGCATTAACATCATAGGGATAAAATCGAAAATAATTTACAAAATATACTCCTAAATTTTGGAAATCTCCTAGGGTTTTTCTAAGTATTAAAATACTAGTTGGGAGGTTTTTGGAACCTAAAAAAAAATTATTTTTAAGTTTCAAAATATTTTTCTTGACTTTTTCTACTTTTCTTATTTTTATATTTTCTTTCATATTTTGTTGAATTTTGAAATAACAAGAGATAATAAGTGAAAGTCAAATCAAAATATTCTAAGAATTTTCTCCTTATTTTTTTTTTTATAATTTTTCATATTTTACCAAACTTTCAAATAACTAAATAGAAAGGGAAAATATACCACTAATACACTACATCATACCACGTAAACATTATATATCCAATAGTAAATTTTTACATAATAATGATACCTTAATAATAAACTACCATAATAAATAATAATTACAATAATACCTTAATAATAAACTATCATATTACTAATGAGAATGATAGACTGAAACCCTAATGTACAATATAACAACAAAGTATTAAACCCTAAATATGAACAAATATACATTGAATAAGCCACAATAACCTCAATGAGAAACCCTAAATATGAATATTAAATGTAACCAAGATGATAAAGAAAAGCCCTAATATGAACGTTAAATTTAACAATCACAATGACCACTTTAAATATGCACATAACACCAATAATAACTCAAACTAATTAAGCTTGAATATACATTGATAGTGAAAACTCTACATAAAAGATATAAACCTAGATACTAACAAATGTTATATAAAAATATCCCCAAACAATATTATATGTCAAAAAATTTACACTTTAAATATTGAGACAAATTAATAAAACTTCTACCATAATAACAAAATAAAGTAAAAACATTAACATGAATACGAACCATAAAAACAGCTACTCCTTACTTGATGTGCATTATTATATACCATAAAAACACTTTAAACTGGAATAAAAAAAAAGTACAATAAAATACGATTAAATAAAAAAATCCTGCACAAACATGAACAAAAATTGTTAAATACAGCAACTACAATAAAAATCCAAACTTGAATGATCCTATCTACATATATATATATATATATATATATATAAGTGTGCATGTGTGTGTTTATGTGTGCATGTGTGTGTGTGTGTGTGTTCGCATGCAAGAGCAGTTCACCAGAAGACTTACCGAGGGTGCTGTCGGAGGGACTGGTTATGGAGTATATTGCTGCTGGCGAGTGGGAAGATGGTCGGTGATGGGGTCGTGGTCGTGAGCTGCGAAGGCGCCGGAGCTGGTATGCTGCTGGTGCTTGCGGTGGCTGAAGTCCGTGGGGGCGGCCGGAGAACAGGGGAGGTCCTGCAGGCCTGCTAGTGCGTGGCTGGAACAGAGGAAGTCCTACGGGCCTGCTGGTGCATGGCTGGAATAGAGGAAGTCCTGCAGGAGAAAGAAGGGTGTTGCAGGAGTCTCGGCTGCCGCTGTGCGCTCGGTGCTGCTCGGAGTGGTGGCCAGAACATGGAGAATGGCAGAGAGCAGAGGATGGCTGGGACAACGAAAAAGAGAGAGGAACAGAGGCTGCTCGGCAGCAGTGTGTGCGTGAGGTAGAGTATGGAGAGAACGAGGGAGGTCGGGGAAGGGGAGAGTAGGAATTGGAGGGGAAGAATCTGGGTGTGCCGGGGCTGGGCGGAGTGACCAACAAAAATGGCAGCTTGGGTTTTTCTTTGTATTTTCTTGCACCCCCGGCTGTGCCTTCTTAGGTGAGTGCGTGGTGACTGTATAGAAAAAAAAAACAGGGGGGCAGAGGAACCCTAGGGTTTCCGCCCCCCTCTCTTATCCGTTTTTCTTTTTTTTTTTTTCTCATTTTTTTAATTTATTATACTAAACAATAATAATAATCATAATAATAATAATAAAGTAATAATTAAGATAATAATAATAATCACATTAATAATAATAATGATGGTAAATATTAATAATAATGATAATAATCATAATAATAATAATAATAGTAGTGGTAAAATAATAATTAATAAGATAATGATGATTGCAATAATAATAATAATAGAAATAATAATAATAATAAAATAACATTTAAAAGCAAATAATAATAATAATAGTAATAATAACACTAATAATAATAATAATAATAATAATAATAATAATAAAGTAAGATAACAAAAATAATTATAATAATAGTAAAAATAATAATAAAGATAATAGAAATAATAATAATGACAACTTTTGTTATATTGGGCTTAGGAAAAAATTGGATGTCTACAGTAAATACAGTACAAATATTATAACCACCACCTTTCCCATGTTGCTTAACATATCTGTATTTTAGGTTTATATACATAATACTTTTAATATTGAGATACAAATATTCCCTATTTTTGTGAAACTGTACATACATAATAATAGCTGAAAACTTTCCTGAATGGATAACTGTATGTCATGATTTAACCCCTCATGACAGGGTTATGTAGCTCGTAGGCGGGATCTACCCTGGCTGGCCGACCAGGATAAACCACTATACTCCCTCAGTCTGATTAGCCCTCCTCAATCCATATCTAATGGGGAGTCTGTCCACTCGTGGGCATTTGATCAACCTATATATCACGTATTATCAAAATAGGTGGTTGCACTCTATACTGAATGTAGCAACGGTATCGTGCTCTGTAAATTGTATCTGTAATGGTCAATCAGGGTCTGATACTATATAATACATTTTTATATATACAACTATCTCTTTTACCATGATTCTATAATAGCTATATTAACCATGACACTGTGACAAACTGTATCTATATTAACTGTATTATTGAAATGAATTGTAAAACTGTATGCCATGGTACTGAAAACTATATAATCATGGTATTCTGTAATTATTGTAAAACATATCTACCGTCTGTATATTATGTAAAACATAACTCTGAAAATATTGTAAAGCATGTTTCTGTACTATATCTATATTCTCAAGCCATATAGTGAATTAAAATATATTAAACATACTTGATAAACTGTATAAATTTCTGCTGTGAATAATAATCTGATAATAATGTATAATTTATACTGAAAACATACTAGAATTTCCTAGAATAACATATTTCCCTTACCTGATTCCTACTAAAATCCCCCTACTATGACAAGTCCTACACCTGCAAGGTTCTCAACTCAACACCCTGAAAATCATTTATCTCAGAACAAAATATTACTATTTCTATGTCTAGAGGATTTCCTACAATTGTTGGAAAGTCAAATTTCAACAAAAAACCTTACCCTAAATCTAGGATGAAATCCAATTTCGTCCCACCGACGATCCGCTTCGGCAAACTTGAAGATAACTTCCCCAAGAGCATCGTGGTGGCCTAAGATCATCGATCCGGCAACTAACGAAGCCAAAATCGAAGAGAGAGAGAGAGAGTGGAGAAACTGTAGGAGAGAGAAAATGAGAGAATTTCGATGAAAAATTATGCATTTAACTCAGATTTAGGCTATTTATACTGTGGGATTCGTTGACGAGTCACGTCATCTCATCGACGAGTCCTATAGAAAGCTTGTCGACGAATTTCAGACTTCCCAAAAATCCTCTCTCGGTATCTTCTCGTTGACGATACGGGACCTCGTCGATGAGATCTTGAAGAACCCTCGTCAACGAAACCCATGTGTTCGTCGACGTACTCTACTACCTCCTTCTGTTACTATTTTCATTTTTATCTCCCTTTATTATTTAAATACCCTTATTCTTCAGGTCGTTACAGTTTATATATATATATATATATATATATATATATGCAAATTTTACATAAAAACTTTCTTAATGGCTTCATTCTTTTTCTTTAATGAAAAATGAGCATCTATTTGTCACCACTTGGATTCAATGACAATATGGAGACTTTGGTAAGTTCCTTGAAGCCATATTTATAGCTGGGCTCATGGCTATGTCAAGGTACCAAACATTTTGGTCCTGGAGGGTTAAATAGTGTGTCATCAGCATTAACGATTCTCCTTCAGCTTCCTCTTTTTCTACAAAGTTAGCATTTTCATTTACTTCGTGATTTTGGGGATTACCTCTGCACTCATTGTTGTAGTGTCCGTACTTGTGGTAGTTGTAGCACTAAACGTTTTTCTTGTCAACGTTCGGGTGGTTATTGTATCCCCCTTTTCTTCCTTGTATTCTGCCTTATGAAATATAGTTATATTGATTGCGTCCTTCTCTAATGGGACCTCTTCCACCTCCGCAGCCTTCTCTAGATTTAAAATTTCCAAAATTTCTTCCACGAGATCCTCAACCTTGTCCTCTTCCTCGCTGTGACGTCCCCCCTTTGTTGCATCTATCTGTAGTGAGGGACAACTTCATTTGGAGGGCTTGCTCCAGTGCTTTATCATCACTCGTTCTACTAAATTTTTGCTCATGGGCTTAGTGTGAGCCCACAAGTTCTTCTATGGACATGGTTTCCAAATCTTTTGTTTCTTCCATGGTCACAACTATATAATTATATTTGAATCTAAAGATTGCAAAATTTTATCGCAAATTCTCTCGTCGTCGAGAGTCTCTCCATTTCTTCTCAATTGTTTTGACACTACCATAACTTGTATATAGTAGTTAGCAATATATTCAACAGATTTCTTTCTTAAAGATTCGAAGTCACCTCGCAATGTTTGAAGACAAAACTTCTTCTCTTTGTCTGCACCTTTGTGTGTTCGATAGAGAGAGTCCCAAACTTATTTGGATGTCTTGGTGGAGGCGATGATTTCGAATGTGGCCTCATCAAGGCCTTGGTAGATTATTGACTTCGCCTTGCAATCCTTCTTTCGATCGACTCGTAAGATCGTTCTTTGAGCATCAGACATAATTGCTTCAGCTTCTTTTGATGGGCTTTCTTTGTACCCATCTTCAATGATGTCCATGACATCGTGAAAATTTAGATGGACTCTCATTTGAATAGACCAGTTGTCATAATTCTCCCATATCAACTTTGGAATGGCCGTTTGGGTAGCACCGTTCGCCATCTGGTTTAATATATCACAAAACAGAGTGCTAGAGATTGATTTTGGAAACTTTCATGCCACCAATGTGTTCAGAAGGTCGAAAAACTTTAGGAATCTATTTTGGGTTGCAAAGAACTAGTTTAAAAATAACTGTACCGACCAAAAACCAATTCTGAACTGGTTAGATTGGACCGGTTTAACTTAACAGACGTCAATGGAGATAATGGCATGAGATATTACCGTTAGGACACATGACGATTTCTGTGTGTGCCGCGTGTTGGCGACTGGACGCAGGTCGGCCAACCGGGTTGGGTCGTCCTCTTGGGGCTGGTTCTGGGTTGCTGGTTTTTGGGCTGGGTCGGATCTCACTAGCCGGGCAAAGAAGATGCGTGTGGGTGCATGAGGGGTGTGACGTCGGTGGTTAGTATCCTTGCCAATGCGTACGGTGCGTGCGGAGCACGTTCTTTTATCCGTTAGAGCGTGTGAGCACGTATAGAGGCTCTGGGACTCCATTTGAGATGTGGTTTCCACCTCTGGACTCATCTCGACGCGAATTGCACAATGGTATACTCAATTTTGGATTTTGAACAACTTCAAATATGGGAAAAAAATTTGAATTTCCCCTCTATTCGCCTCTGTTTGGCAAATTCCGGCAAACCTAAAGCTCTGATACCACTGATGAGTGGAGGGGACTCACTCAATCACTAGTTGTGATTGAAACTCAGTGAGGATTACACTCAATTTGCACAATAAACACTCAATTGATTTCAATATGAAAATTTATGGAAGAATTCAAAATACACAAATACTTCTTCTCACTAGTTAATGTCTCTCTCTACACCACATATTACATTACACACACACACACACACACACACACATCTATTTATAGTAAAGGATGGACAATAGGTGAAGATTATAATCAACAATGGTGGGCTGAAAATGGTGAAGGGTTGGATGCTGCTGATCTCCAATGTCAACAGAAGCGGTTGGTTGGTGCAGCTACCAACGACTCCAGTCAAGTTTAATTTTCAACAATAACAATATCGTCATTCTGCTATTTCTTGTTAGAAGATGCATTATTTTCACAACATATATATATATATATATATATATATATATATATTGCCCCCACGGGCATGGCATGGTGAAAAGAAGCTGGAAATCAAGTAAGAGCATTGGAGGTTCAATTCCTAGCATATATATATTGCCCCCACGGGCATGGCACGGTGAAAAGAATAGATCAATGAAGTAGGAGTACCGAGCGTTCAATCTTGGTAGATGCGCTCGGTTAGCTAGTAGTTTAATTGTGGATGATAACTTGGTCGACCCAGTAAGACAACAGTTGACTGTGGTTGGTAACTCGACATATGTCATGGGAGGAGAATTGGCCAAAAGTCTAACCGGCTGATGGAAACCATGACCGCATTCTGATTTAGAGGTAGACGTATCAGGTGGGTTCGTCTGCCCATGGGCTAGTGCCGCACCGGGGGGTCTGAAGGACTTGTTAGTGGTCGGAGTCCTATGTAAATCAATGTATATATATATAAGTCTAACTATTCACTCAATCTAGACGCATGGAATGGAATCCACTATGGACAAGAGCTACGGATCTAATTTCCTAGGAGATAGGCTAAAATTTTAACGTACAATTTGTCGGACATCATTTTTAAAAATAAAATATATATATATATATATGTTTATATACACGTTAGATTCAAGATTTTATTACTTCAATTTTTAGATCAAATTAACTCGTTCTTAACCATATATACTAAAATCATGCAAGAACTCTTCCAATCATAACAAGTAATATTGAGTCCTCTGAATTTATTCCTCGCATACAAAAAATTGAAGTTCACTCTCTCTTTATTTGAATATGAATTTCATTATCTACAATTGTGTTGATATGCAGACTATCTAAACTTCATGTGCCTCCAAAATTAGAATCAATTTTTTATACAATTTTAATTTTTAATTATATTTTTTTATTGATTGGTTTTCTAAACTCCTACACTCCTATTAACCACTCATTAAAAAATTAATTAACCTACTTTTATATTTCTTACACTACAAGAAATTCGACTTTTACAGTGGTTTTAAGCACCGATGAGAACTAAAAAACTATTGGCATATGCACCTCCAGCAGTTATTAAAACCACTAGTATATGACATTAAAACTGATGATCTATAGATCAATAAACCTCTAGTATGAAATATTAAAATTGTTGGCATAGATCATTTAACGTGAAAATTAACTTTTGTTGGGAACTTGTAAATATGGTAGTGTAGTCTCAACATCCATATAATCAAAGATGTAAAAATATGATTGTGGAGAAGTCATGTATTTAAAAAAAGAAAAAAAATTTATGGCAACATGTTCTTCAAAACTTAAACATTTTTACCGTGGTTAATATTTTTTAAACGGGGTTAACTTAGTTAAAATATAATAAACCTTTCCTAATAATCCCATATGTGTCCTTAACGGTTATATTTTAAGGGTAGTCTATATATACCCCCTCATTTGGAATAATTATGAAGAGATTAGCAAATATAATTAGCCAAAATCCTCTCAATCTCAAAAAGCCCATATTTCATATTCAAGCTTTAAACTCCTACTCTTACTCATTTATTTTGCAAATACCTCCTTGTAAGAGTATTCTTGTGCTTATCTCACCTAGCTTATACTCTCTTTTGGTTGTTTTATTTGTGATCTATATTTCATAGAGAGTAAGCTACAAGTTCTCTTAGGGGGCTTCATAAATAAGCCTTCCATAGGAAAACTCCCTTGGGCTTCTGAGTTTTGCATTTTCATTGCGACACTCAAGAATTCATATTGAGTTTTGGTTGCGAAAAATATTTTACAAATCGTTTTTCAAATATCTCTTGTGATTTATCTTGAGAAAAATATTTTGAGATATTTGCTTGCGTGCTAAAGATCTTTGTTACTATACTTTTTGATTGAGAATATCTTCTTAATACAAAGATCAAATAAATATTTTTGCAAACCATATTTGAATATTTCTTGTGGTTTATATTGAGAAATATTATTTATTGAGATATTTGAAGTGTGCTTGTGATCTTTGTTTGTGCATTGTGACTGAAATATTAGTTTGACACAAAGATCATACCATTTACACTCTCACGCACTGATTGTTATATTTGCATAAATATATGAGAGTAAACACTTAAACTACATCGAGCTTATCAAATCCTATCATTTGGTAGTGTATTGATTATACTGTGCGTAACTGGGTACATATCTGCTTTACACGAAAGCACAATCACTGTACCATTTGATTGTATTTCAAATTTATTGTATTTCCAGGCACGGGCCTGAAGAGGGAGACTAGCCTTGGAATAGTCCCGGATTGGCTTAGACCCGATTAGGAAAGTTAGGTGCGTCATCCTATTAAGGCGTGTAGGTTGAGGTCAGCCCCGCTAATTGACCTGGTTGTTTAGGTGTCGCTCCACCCGTTAAGTGAGCCTATAGTGATAATCCTTGTGCTTGTTGGCCAAGGCGGGGACGTAGGCAATTTGGCCGAACCTCGATAACATTTCTGGGTGTCGTCTCTTTCATTGTTTTACCGTGCATGCCTGGTTAAACGTTTATTGCAATTTAAATTCCATTGTATATTTACATTGATTTATTTTACATGCACTAGATTGACCTTAAGTTTGTGTAATACTATTGTTAGTGGTTTGACTTAAGGCAATAAATTTTAAAATACCAATTCACCCCCCTCTTGGGATTGCACCAAAGCTAACATATATATATATATATATATATATATATATGCAAATTTTACATAAAAACTTTCTTAATGTCTTCATGTTAACCCTATGGGTCATACCCTGTTTTGATTATGACAAATACTTGGGTATTTAATGACTGTCGAGTTGATATGCAGGTTTATCTTGGTAGTATCCTATGATGGCACTCGGAGACCCGGAGGAAAACGAAAACTTCAAAGACCCTAGATATAATTTATTTGTTGTAATTTATATTCGGGTCTGTAATATTTAAGTCGGAAAGGTCTATAATAGTAAATAGGGATTGGTTTGTAATAAGCTCACACACATCACATGTATGATTTATTACGTAAGTTCAAACAAACCGTAAATGAGAAATGAGCTTAGAAAGACCTTAGAAACACCAAAATTTTTCGGTGTCTTCAAATTGGACCCCAAGTGACCCTAGGACACACACATTTACACATATGTTTGTTAGGCACTTGAATAGGACTTGTTTGTTTCGAAACGGGACCGAAATGCACACATGGTGCACTTTCGGTCGACTAGCAAAGTCAGTTCATTTTGGCCTGGCCAACCGAAACCTCCTTGGGTCAAAGTTTGACCATCTAGTCGACCGAACCAGGTAGTTCAAAAAGCCCTAGTCGACCGAAACCGCCCTGGGTCAAAAGTTTGACCACCTGGTCGACTGAACCAGGTTGTTCAAAGATCCCTGGTCGATCGAAACCCTCCTTGGTCAACATGTGACCATCTGGTCGACTGAGCCCTTACAGTTCATTTGACCCCGGTCGACCGAACCACCTAGGGGTCAACATTTTGACCTCCCGGTCGATCGACCACTTTTGTACTCCAACTACCTGGTCGATCGGAGAGTCCTCGAGAGAGTTTCCAGCAGTCTGGTCGACCGAACCAGGCAGTTCAAAATGCCCTGGTCGACCGAACCTCAGAAAATTGAGAAATCGCCCTCTCCTGGTCAACTGAGCCTTCAGTTCAAAAGTCCCCTGGTCGACCGAAGCATATGAGACTTGGTCGAGCGAAACATTTCTGGTCGATCAGACCTCTCAAGTTGCCCTGGTTTTTTACCACAGTTAATATTTTTTAAACAGGGTTAAAATGCTTTAAACATCATTAAAATTTCCTAATAATACCCAATGGGCCCCAACGGTCATATTTTCTCCCATACCTATATATATGAGATCATTTGAGAAAATTATGGATGGATTAACCACTTTGATTAGGACAAATTCTTTGAAATTTCCAAAGCCTATACTACTCATTTTTTAGCCCCATTCACTTATGCTTATCGTTTAATAGTGCGTACATCATTTGTAAGTGGATTGAGTATGTGTTTGGGAAGGTTTGCTCTCTTGGTTGTATTTGTTTGACACGATTTTTGTGAGAGCCAAACCTAAGGATTCTTAGGGGGCTTTTGCTAATAAGCCTATCCTAAGAAGACTTACTTAAGCTTCTGAGTATTGCATTTGTGTTGCAATTTCTTTGGAAGCTTGTATTTGTTTTTGGGTTGCAAAATCATTTTCAAAACATACTCAAATATCTTGTGTGATTTATATTGATATATTTGTGAAAAGATATTTTTGTTTGTGATAGTGATCTTTGTGGCAATATTCATCAACTCACATATCCTTTGCTGAATACAAAGATTTAATATCTTTTGCAAACCGAACATATATAATATATATTACTGGAGCATCATATGATTGAGGAAACCTGCTCAATGAAATATACATATTGTCTGGCTAATATCTTTGTGTGAACTATTATATTGAACATATCTTGTGATACAAAGATTGTTTGTTTGACACTCTCACATACGCATTACACTAATAGAAAATACTTTGAGAGCTGAACCATCTAGACCACATTGAGCTTACATATTGAATCATATTGTGGTGCATGTTATTACTCGTATTTGGGTACATATATGCTTTACACGAAAGCACAATCACTGCACCATCTGATTATATACACATTTGTTGTATATCCAGGCACGGACCTGAAGAGGGAGACTAGCCTTGGAATAGTCCCGGATTGTCTTAGACCTGGTTAGGAAAGTTAGGTGCGTCGTCCTTTAAGGTGTGCAGGTTGAGGTCAGCCCCGCTAATTGACCTGGTTAAGGTTGAGGTCAGCCCTGTGTTAATTTGACCTGGTTGTAAACGGTGCCGCTCCACCCTTAAGTGAGCCTTTAGTGGAATCCTCAGGCTTGCAAGTTAGAGGCGGGGATGTAGGCATAGTTGGCCGAACCCCGATAACATATCGTCTGCCTTGTTTATATTTCTTTACTTTATATTTACCACACATGTATCTTATGGTGTGAATGATGCGTTTGACTTAATTTCCACATCATTTTTATCTACGCATTTGGAATTGCATAGAAAGACCCTAGGTTTGTGAATTGTGATTGTAGGATTAGTTGAACCTAGGAAGAAAGTTTAAAATTCCAATTCACCCCCCCTCTTGGGAATACACCTTTTCTAACACTTCATTTTTTTTCTTTAATGAAAAATGGGCATCAATTTGTCACCACTTGGATTCAATGATAATATGGAGACTTTGGTAAGTTCCTTGAAGCTATATTTATAGCTAGGTTCATGGCTATGTCAAGGTACCAAACATATTGGTCCTAGTGGGTTGAATAGTGTGTTATCAGCATCAACGATTCTTTTTCAGCTTTCTCCTTTTCTGCAAAGTTAGCATTTTCATTTACTTCGTGATTTTGGGGATTACCTCTGCACGCATTGTTGTAGTGTCCGTACTTATCGTAGTTGTAGCACTAAACGTTTCTCTTGTCAATGTTTGGGCGGTTATTGTATCCCTGTTTTCTTCCTCATATTCTGCCTTATGGGATGTAGTTATGTTGATTGCGTCCTTCTCTAGTGGATCTTCTTCTGCCTCTGCCGCCTTCTTTAGATTCAAAATTTCCAAAATTTCTTCAACAAGATCCTCGACTTCGTCTTCTTCCTCGCTGTGACGTCCCCCCTTTATCGCATCTATCTATAGTGAGGGACAACTTTGTTTGGAGGGCTTGCTCCAGTGCTTTATCATCACTTCTTCTGTTGACTTTTTGATCATGTCCTTGGAGTAAGCCCACAAGTTTTTCTACAAACATGGTTTCCAAATCTTTCATTTCTTCCATGGTCACAACTATATAATCACATTTGGATCTAAAGATTGCAAAATTTTCTCGCAAATTCTTTCGTCATTAAGAGTCTCTCCATTTCTTCTCAATTGATTTGACACTAGCATAACTTGCGTATAGTAGTCAGCAATAGATTCAGCAGATTTCATTCTTAACGATTCGAAGTCACTTCGCAATGTTTGTAGATGAATCTTCTTCACTTTGTTTGCACCTTTGTGTGTTCGATGGAAAGAGTCCCAAACTTCTTTGAATGTCTTGGTGGAGGATATGATTTTGAATGTGGCCTCATCGAGGCCTTGGTAGATTATGGACTTCACCTTGCAATCCTTCTTTCGATCGGCTCACAAGATCGTTCTTTGAGCATCAAACATAGTTGCTTTGGCTTCTTTTGATGGGCTTTCGCTGTACCCATCTTCAATGATGTCCATGAAATCCTGAGCACCTAGAAGGGCTCTCATTTGAATAGTCCAATTGTTATAATTCTCCCATGTCAACTATGGAATGACCGCTTGGGTAGCACCGTTCGTCATCGGGTTTAATATATCAAAAAATAGAGTTCTAGAGATTGATTTTGGCAACTTTGATGCCACCAATGTGTTCATAAGGTTGAAAAACTTTAGGAACCGATTTTGGGTTGTAAAGAACCGGTTTAAAAATAACTGAACCGACCAAAAAATAATTCTGGATTGGTTTAACTGGACCGATTTTGTAAGAACCCGAACCGTGAGGGGTGGGTTTAATTAATTAAATGAGGGGTAAAAATGTAAATTAAGCAGACTTCGTCGACGAACTCTGAACGAATCCAGAGTTCGTCGACGAAGTCTTAAGGATAGTCGGCGACGAGTTTCAGGGGCTTATCAACGAGGAGAAGCCGAGGGGTTTTAAAAATTAGGAAATCCCAGGCTCGTCGACGAGGTCATGGTCTCGTTGATGAGAAGACTATAAGGCCTCGTCAACGAGGATGCAATTCATCGACGAGAATGACTGAGTCAAGGGTACTATAAATAGATATTTTCATTACTTCTCAGCTAGGAAATCTCATTTTCTCTCTCTATCTCTCTAAAAACTCATCCTACTCTCCATCTCTCTAGATTTCTTCGTTGTGGGAAGCAAGAATCATAAATCACAGTTACCACGATGATCGTGGAAGGATTCTCTGCAAGTTCTATGGATCAAATTTTTGATTCAGGCATTTTCAGGTTTTGACGAAAAATCAAGGTAAGACTCGGTTTTTATTTCCATTCCAGTAGTTTTGTAGAGAATGGACTCATGAGTATATTTTGTACTGTACATTAAAGGTTTTGGAACTCGATTTTTTGTTTAGAAACCTCAGAGTTCGAGATTTGCCATTTGGGGAAAAGTTAAGGGGATTCAGTTTATGTCGGTTATTTTTAAAATCGGACTCAGTGGAACTGTGATCTAAGGTCCTGTGTGCATTTTGGTTACTCATTTGGGGGGATCTAATGGGTAAAACTATGGGTTTTTTATGATTACAGTTTTGGGAAAAAGGGGGGTATTGGGTTGCATCCCTAATTTTGTTGGAAAACCGTATGTATATGATGATTTATACTGTGTAATAGGGATGGTTGTGCCTTGACTTTATTTAAAGTGTATATGTTTGGAAAACCATGATTTTAGATTGCCAAATGGGTGTGGTATGTTTGGTTATATGAGCATGCATGGTTGTGTTTTGTGGAATGCAATTGGAACTGGGTTATGAGTTGTTCCAGGTACTGAGAGTATTTGACTCTATATCTGTGGGCATATGAAATTGTTAGGCCATGTTTGGCAAGAGTGTCCGGCTCTATATCCTAGGGCGTTAGCCTTACCGACTTATCACCAAAGGGTGTGGATCCACCAGTTTGTACCAGTCGATGCCATGGGAGTCTGGGACTAGCCATGTACTGGGGACGCCATGCACTGTGGGTCGATTACGGGATGATGTGGGTATCGCAGGCCGACTTCGAGCTAAAGGGTGTGATGACATCAGGTTGCTTGATCATGTGTGTGTGTGTTGTGTGCATAGTTGTGAAACTTGCACTGGAACTGCATTTAACTATTTATGTGTTGTGTATCATGATAACACTCAAATGCCACACACCGATATAACTTGTATTCTTCCTTACTGAGAGGTGTTTCATCCCTACTTTACGTACATATTTTTAGGTCTTTTGGGTAACCAGAGCTAGCTTCTTGGGTAAATGCTAGGACTTTTGTTCTCAGGTTGTCATTTTGGAGTATGGTTGATAACCGGGTTATGTTTTGTGCTATGGAGCTTGGACTCCTATTGCATAGACTCAGGTATGGTACAAATTATGTATAGAAAGACCTTTTTCTACTGCGTATATTTTGTTGTATATGAATGTGTATAGGGTGCCTGGGAACCCCACGGGGTTGGACCCTAATTCATTGTACTGTATCTTTGGATGATTTTTTTTGGATATAGGGACAAGTTAGATTACGTTATAACCCGTGGGTTCCATTTCTGGGTTCAGGGCGTGACAGTTTGGTATCAGAGCTAAACAGGTTGTTAGGTCTTGTAGACTTGGTTAGGCTTAGCTATGAGTATATACCAGAGTATTGGATGTTGGATGTGGGTAAAGTTGGTTTAGGAGTGTTCCGTTGCTAGATCGGGACTTGTTGATGGTATTCCGTATTTTTCCTGGAATGACGATTCTAGTAAAAGTAGGGCAGACCATTGATGAGTTTTGTGTCGGTGTGATAGGACAGACCTGGACCTAGTAGGGAGTAGTTAACACGATTAGTTGTAGATATTTGTGTTAACTGTACACGTTGTAGGAGTATTAATAAATTCCTATCATGTTTTCAGAGTGGATCCCAAGGATAACAACATGGGAAGTGGTTCTGAGGAGACTGCGAGTGACGAGTCTCCTACTGTGCCTCGAGGACTGACAAGGTAGGTTTTGCAGAAGATCGGGCGGGGTGTTAGGAGATGCGAACATTCTCTTACTGCTGCAGGGTGCACCATTGAGAGGTTCACATGCATGCATCCTCCGACGTTCTCTAGGGGACATAACCCAACGATAGTAGAGGACTGGGTGGAGAAGATCGGGAGGATCTTGGAGGTCCTGCACTGCACGGATAGGCAACAAGTCCTTTATACTACCTTTCAGCTATCTAGGGAGGCGAGTCGATGGTGGACTGCCGTGAGTTTGTTGGGGAAGCAAAAAGCCAGTGTCTCTGAGATGTCTTGGAGCCGTTTCAAGGAGGTGTTCTACGAGATATACTTCTCGGCTTCTATACATAACGCTAAGGTGGATGAGTTTTCTGTTTTGACTCAGGGGAGTACGACGGTGCAGGGGTATGCAGCTCGGTACATAGAGTTGTCCCGGTTCGCGCCGTGTTTGATCTCGAATGAGTAGGAGAAGACTCGGAGATTCGAGAAGGGCCTAAGGAAGGACATTCGCAGATTAGTGGTATGCTTTAGATTCGCAAGTTCTCTGTTTTGGTGGATAAAGCCACTGTGATTGAGACTGGTATCTGAGAGGACGAGGTGGATCAGGAGCTGAAGAAGAGGCCAGTACCTTCTGATTCTTAGTCTGGATCTCGTTAAGGATCATGGAAGAAGAGGAACAGGGGCTCGGGTTACCGTCAGAATACCGAGCATCAAAGTTCTCAGGTGATCGTTGTACCAACTGCCACAGATAGCACAGCGGTGAGTGCCAGTCATTTGGGGGTAACTACTATAACTATGGCCAGTCAGGTCATATGGCTTGAGATTGTCATGCACCAAAGAGGGGTACGCCTTCTTCGAGTGAGAATCGGGGAAGTAATCAGGTATCACAAAGGACTTATCAGGCAAACACAACTCTGGCACTAGTGTATTCTCTTACTCCAGTGGATACCGAACATGCAAGGAATGTGGTGACAGGCACTTTGATGTTGCTTTTAAATAGAGTTGTAGCTTTATTTGATTCGGGTGTGACCCACTCCTTTATATCTATAAATTTTGTGAAGCTGTATGGGGCGAAGACCCAAGTCATGGATGAAGTATTGTCTGTAGCCACACCATCTAGGAGTGTATCAATCTGTAGGAAGATGTTGCGAAGACGACTTTCCGAACCAGATACTACCACTATGAGTTCTTGGTTATGCCTTTTGGGTTGATGAATGCTCCGGCAGTATTTATGGATCTTATGAATAAGGTTTTCCATGAGTACCTGGACCGGTTCGTAGTGGTGTTCATTGATGATATTTTGGTATACTAGAGTAGTTCGGAAGAGCACGAGAATCATCTGAGGTTAGAATTACAGGTTCCGCAAGAGAAGAAGCTATATGCTAAACTAAAGAAGTGTGAATTCTGGTTGGACCAAGTTGCATTCTTAGGCCATGGGGTGATTTGTGACTGTATATCAATTAATCCTAGCAAAATTGAAGTTGTGGTCGACTGAGTAAGGCCGAAGAATGTGCAGGAGGTTTCGAGTTTTCTAGGATTGACGGGTTATTATCATCGGTTTGCGGAAGGTTTCTTTAAACTATATGAGCCTCTAACTCAATTGACCAGGAAGGGAGTGAAATTTGAGTGGACCAGTGATTGTGAGCAGTGTTTTCAGGAGTTGAAGCACCGACTAGTCACTGCTCCGATTTTGACCATTCCTTCTGGGGATGATGGATTTGTGATTTATAGTGATGCGTCTATAAAGGGTTCGGGGTGTGTGCTTATGCAGCAGGGTAAGGTAATAGTGTATGCTTCTCGGCAGTTGAAGAAATACAAGAAAAATTACCCTACACATGATATGGAGTTGGCTGCTGTTGTATATGCACTTAAAATCTGGCGACACTACTTGTATGGTGTACAATGTGAGCTTTTCACTGATCACAAAAGTCTTAGGTATTTCTTAACGCAAAATAAGTTGAATATGAGGCAGAGGCAATGGCTTGACTTGATCAATGACTACGATTGCACCATCAGTTATCACCCGAGGAGAGCTAATGTGGTGGCTGATGCGTTGAGTTGGAAGTCGGAACCTACGGTTGTATCTGCAGTTGTAGCTCAGCATCACATCAAACAGGATCTGGAGAGCTCAAGTATAGAGTTAGTGCGTGGGGATCATCAGGCTTTCTTTACTAGTTTGGTGGCCCAGCCAACTTTATTTGAGTGTATAAAAGTCACGTAGGCTTGTGATGCGGAGTTAACAGAGGTTGTGGAAAAGGTACAACAGGGATTGGCTTCAGAGTTCAACATCTCTGAGGAAGGTTTGTTGAGGTTTGGGACCAAATTATGTGTTCCGAATGACAATGAGATCAGAAGGATGATTCTAGAGGAAGCGCATCGTTTGTTATATACGGTACATCCTGGTAGTACAAAGATGTATCGGGACTTGCGCAAGACCTTCTGGTAGAGTGGTATGAAGAAGCAGATTGCTCAGTTCGTGGAGCATTTTTTGATGTGTCAACAGGTGAAAGATGAACATTAGATGTCGGCGAGGCCATTGCAACCCTTAGCTATTCCGGAGTGGAAATGGGAGTATATTTCCATGGATTTTGTGATCATATTGTCGCCAGTACTTTATGGGCAGAATGTTATTAGGGTGATCGTGGACAAGTTGACGAAATCTGCTCAATTCTAACTGATGAAGGTTAGCTATCCTTTGAGTAGGCTAGTAGATATGTATGTGCATGATATTGTGAGAATGCACGGAGTACCGGTGTCCATTATATTAAATCGAGATCCGAGGTTTACTTCTCGATTCTGGTCGAGCTTGCAGGAGGCATCGAGGACGAAGCTTACTTTCAGTACAGTGTTCCACCCCCAGATTGACGGACAGTCAGAGAGGACAATACAGATCTTGGAAGATATGTAGCGAGCTTGTGTGCTAGACTTCGGTGGTAGCTGGATACCATTTATGCCACTAGTAGAGTTCGCATATAACAACAGCTTCCAAGGAAGTATCAGGATGGCACCGTTCGAGGATTTGTATGGTCGGAGGTGTCGATCTCTTCTGTATTGGAATGAGGTTGGTGAACGTTAGGTCTTAGGACCTGAACTTGTGCAGCAGGCATCTGAGAAGGTAGGTTTGATCCAGCAGAGGATTAAATCGGCTTAGAGTTGACAGAGGAGCTACGCAAATGTTCGCCGCTGTGAGTTAAACTTCGAGGTGGGGGGTAAGGTATTTCTGAGAATTGGTCCGATGAAAGGGGTGATGAGATTTGGGAAGAAGGGCAAGCTGAGCCCGAGGTATATCAGACCATTCGAGGTTCTTGAGCGAGTGGGTCTGGTGGCCTACAGGATTGCACTATCCCCAACACTCTCGAGGATCCACGATGTGTTTCACGTATCCATGTTGAGGAGGTACGTATTGGATCCTTCACATGTTATTAGCTATGAGGATGTGGAGATTGGGGATACTTTGGCATATGAGGAAGTACCTATTCAGACTCTAGACCGTAAAATTCAAAAGCTTCGCACCAAGGATATACCGCTAGTGAAGGTATTGTGGCGGAATCAGGAAGTTGAGGAAGTTTCTTGTGAACAGGAAACGGAAATACGCCAAAAATATCCGTAGTTGTTCTGAGTATGTGTACATTTCTCTACTTTGGGTTAGGATAGGTAGTTAGTCGTTGGGAGTGTATGTTATTGTGAACTCCTAGGACGTTTTATGTATGTAACCACGATATTCCTCTACCATAAGTGAGGGTATGTATATATTGTGATGGGACTGCGTTATAGTAGTCGCCAGTTTCTTTCTAAATTGTGGATATGTATTTGCTTGTATGTTGAATTTGTGAATGAGAGATGGAAAATTTCTAGGATGAAATTTTTGTAAGGAGGGGAGGTTATAAGAACCTGAACCGTGATAGGTGGGTTTAATTAATTAAATGAGGGGCAAAAAGGTAAATTAAGCAGGCCTCGTTGACGAATCCAAAGTTCGACGACGCAGTCTTAAGGATACTCAGCGACGAGTTTCAGTGGCTCGTCGACGAGGAGAAGCTGAGGGGTTTCGAAAATCCGAAAATCCCAGGCTCGTTGACGAGGTCATGGTCTTGTTGACGGGAAGACTTTATGGCCTCGTCGACGAAGACACAATTCATCGACGAGAACGGCTGAGTCAAGGGTACTATAAATAGATATTTTTATTACTTCTCATCTATGAAATCTCATTTTCTCTCTCTATCTCTCTAGAAACTCTTCCAACTCTCCATTGCTCTAAATTTCTTCACCGTGAGAAGCGAAAACCCTAAATCCGAAGTTACCATGAGGATCATGGAAGGATTCTCTACAAGTTCTACGGATCGGATTTTTGGTTTGGGTATTTTCAGATTTTGATGGAAAATCAAGGTAAGGCTCGGTTTTCATTTCCATTCCAATAGTTTTGTGGAGAACGGAGTTGTGAGTATATTATGTACTATACGTTGTAGGTTTTGGAACTCGATTTACTGTTTAGGGACCTCAGAGTTCAGGATTTACCATTTGGGGAAAAGGTAAGGGGATTCAGTTTATGTCATTTATTTTTGAAATCGGACTCAGTGGAACTCTCATCCATGGTCTTTTGTGCATTTTGGTTACTCATTTGGGGGGATTTAACGGGTAAAATTATGAGTTTTTGATGATTACAATTTTGGGAAAAGGGGGTATTGGGTTGCATCCCTAGTTTTGTTGGAAAATCGTATGAATATGATAATTTATACTGTGTAATAGGGATAGTCGTGCCTTGACTTTATTTAAAGTGTATATGTTTGGAAAACCATGATTTTAGATTGCCAAATGGGTGTGGTATGTTTGGTTATATGAGCATGTATAGTTGTGTTTTGTGGAATGCAATTGGAACTGGGTTCTAAGTTGTTCTAGGTACTGAGAGTGTCTGACTCTATATATGTGGGTGTATGAAATCGCTAGGCCATGTTTAGCAAGAGTGTCCGACTCTATATCTAAGGGCGTGAGCCTTACCGGCTGATCATCGAAGGGTGTGGATCCACTAGTTTGTACTGGTCGATGTCATGGGAGTTTGAGACTAGCCGTGTACTGTGGGTCAGCTACAGGTTGATGCCGGGTATCGCTGGCTGGCTTCGGGCTGAAGGGTGTGACAACACCGGTTTGCTTGATCATGTGTGTGTGTATGCTGTGTTTACTATTGTGAAACTAGTACTGGAACTGCATTTAACTATGTATGTGTTGTGTATCATGATAACACTCGAATGCCACACACTGATATAACTTGTATTCTTCCTTACTGAGAGGTGTCTCACCATTGATGTATGTATATATTTTCAAGTCCTTCAGGTAACCGGAGCTAGCTTCTTGGTGTATGAGCGTAGTGGTCGGTGTACCACAGATAGAACTTGGGTAAGTGCTAGGACTTTTGTTCTCAGGTTGTCATTTTGGAGTATGCTTGATAACCGGGTAATGTTTTTTTCTATGAAGCTTGGACTCCTGTTGTATAGAATCTAGTATGGTACCAATTATGTATAGAAAGACCTTTTTTTACTGCGTATATTCTGTTATATTTGAATGTGTATAGGGTGCCTGGGAACCCCATGGGGTCGGACCCTCATTCATTGTACTGCATCTTTGGATGATTTTGTTGGATACAGGGATAGGTTAGATTACATTATCACCCCTGGGTTCCATTGTTGGGTTTGGGGCATGACAGGTTTAACTTAATGGATGTCAATAAAGGTAACTTCGTGAGATATTACCATTAGGAAAGGTAGCGATTTCTGCGCGTGCCGGCGACTGGACGCAGGTCGGCCAATCGAGTCGAGTCGTCCTCGCATGGCCGGTTCCAGGTTGCTGGTTTCTAGGCCGAGTCGGATATCACCATCCAAGAAAAGAAGACGTGCGCGGGCACCTGAGGGGCGTGATGTAGGAGGTTAGTGTCCTCGCCGGCGCGTGCGGCACGTGTGGAGAACATTGTTTCGTCTGTCAGCGCGTGTAGAGGCTCTAGGACTCCGTTTGAGACATCGTTTCCACCTCTCGACTTGTCTCGACGTGAATTGTACAATGGTATACTCAATTTTGGATTTTGAACAACTTTAAATCTTGGAAAAAAAATTGAATTTCCCCTCTATTCGCCTCTGTTTGGCAAATTTCGTCAAACTTGAAGCTCTAATACCACTAATGGGTGGAGGGGACTCACTCAATCACTAGTTGTGGTTGAAACTCAGTAAGGATTACACTAAATTTGCACAATAAACACTCAATTGATTTCAATATGAAAAATTACAGAGGAATTCAAAATATGCAAACACTTCTTCTCACTTGTTAATGTCTCTCTCTACACCACATATTACATTACACACACACACACACACACACACACACACACACACACACATCTATTTATAGCAAAGGATAGACGATAGGTGAAGATTATAATCAACAATGGTGGGCTGAAGTTGGTGAAGGGTTGGTGGCCGCTAATCTCCAATGTCAACAAAAGCGGCTGATTAGTGCAGCTGCCAACAACTCTAGTCAAGTTTAATTTTCAACAATAACAATATCGTTATTCTGCTGCTTCTTGTTGGAAGATGCATTATTTTCACAACATAGATATATATATTGCCCCCACGGGCATGGCGCGGTGAAAAGAAGCAGGCAATCAAGTAGGAGCATCGGGGGTTCAATTCTTGGTATATATATATATATATTACTCCCATGGGCATGGCGCGATGAAAAGAAGTGGGCAATCAAGTAGGAGTATCGAGGGTTTAATACTGGTAGATGCACTCAGTTAGCCAACAATTTAATTGTGGATGATAACCTGGTCGACCAAGTAAGAAAACAGTTGACTATGGTTGGTAACTCGACATATGTCCTAGGAGGAGAATTGGCCGAAAGTCTAACCGGCTGATGGAAATCGTGACCACATCCTGATTTAAAGGTAGATGGGTCAAGGGGGTTCGTCTGCCCATGGGTTGGTGCCACACTGGGGGGTCCAAAGGACTTGTCAGTGGCTGGAGTCCCATGCAAATCAAATATATATAAGTCTAACAATTCACTCAATTTAGATGCATGGAAGGGAATCCACTAACGACAAGATCTACGGATCTAATTTCCTAGGGGATAGGCTAAAATTTTAACGTACAATTTGTCGAACATCATTTTTTTTTTTAAATATATATGTTTATATACATGTTAGATTCAAGATTTTATTACTTCAATTTTTAGATCAAATTAACTCATTCTTAACCATATATACTAAAATCATGCAAGAACTCTTCCAATCATAACGAGTAATATTGAGTCCTGTGAATTTATTCCTCACATAAAAAAAAAATTGAAGTTCACTCACTCTTTATTTGAATATGAATTTTATTCTCTACAATTGTGTTGATATTGGGCACATATATCTATATTATTATATACAGTAGACTATCTAAACTTCATGTGCCTCTAAAATTAGAATCAATTTTTTATACAATTTTAATATTTAATTATATTTTTTTATTGATTGGTTTTCTAAACTCCTACACTCCTTTTAACCACTCATTAATAATTTAATTAACATGCTTTTATATTTCTTACACTACAAGAAATTCTACTTTTACAGTGGTTTTAAGCACTGATAAGTACTAAAAAACTATTGGCATATGCACCTCTCACGGTTATTGAAACCACTAGTATATGACATTAAAACTGATGATATATAGATCAATAAACTGCTAGCATGAAATATTAAAATTGTTGGCATAGATCATTTAACGTGAAAATTGACTTTTGTTGTGAACCTGTAAATATGGTAATGTAGTCTCAACATCCATATAATCAAAGATGTACAATGGAGAAGTCATGTATTTAAAAAAAGAAAAAAATTGTATGACAACATGTTCTTCAAAATTTAAACATTTTTAGTTTAAGACTAAGAACTGATTTCCAAAAAATTGATTGAATGAGTTCCAAGTAGCTAGATAAAGCAATCATTCATTATCTCGTGCCAAAAAATAAAAAATAAAAAATAAATAAAAGCTTCCAAATGCTTCTCCAAACTAATCAAGTGCTTCAAAATGATTCTCCAACTCTCTTCTTCTTCTTCTAATCAAATGCTTCAAAATGCTTCATCAGCTCTCTTTTTTTTTACATACCTAACAACAAAACATGAGAGTATATGATTGTTATAATAGAATATCCACAGGGAATAACAAAAATTCATATCAACAAGCAATCGACCTATTGACTGTGCATGGTTGATGCACTTTACAAAAACAATCATTTTACTATAATCATTTTATTATTAACTGTGCATGATCGATGGTAGCAATCGCCTTGAATTCGACAGATGTTCAAATACAAATGGTAGAATAACATCTTATTTCATTACCCTTGTTCTTGATTGATTGTTTTTTAAACTATTGAACTCTTATTAATGGCTCATTCAATAATTTAATTAATCTTTCACAAATTTTCATTTAAATTTTATTTTAAAACAAATATATCTTCAATCCTATTGACTAAACAAGATTTATTCATATTTATATTTTATGTAAATCCAGCATTATAAATCTTCTCCATTTATGCCTAATATCCCTCTTAATTTTTTTAAGTATATAAATAAAGGTTTGTCTTGCTTTTCTATATTGTCATCAAATCCTGTAATAGTCCCTAATCTTCCTCCTTGATTGTCTTCTAGTAGTTCTTCATCAATTGGGATATATATTTTTATCGTTACAAAATCGTCTGTAGGAACCTCGCCCTCTCATGACTTTCTAAATCTATAACCACTCTTCTATTTCTTAATCGGAGATGTTTTACTTTTTTTAGGCCCATGAACTACAATGAAAATTGATAGAATGATGAGTTGTGCCTTCTTCTTCTTCTTCTTCTTCTATGTTTTGTTTTATTTTTTGAACATAAATCTCCCATCCAAAATATTATGCTGCTGTGAAGTTTGATCATAAGATTTTATATAAGGTGTATTAATTTGGAGTTGAACCCAGTGTATTATTTTTATTTAGGAATTTTTTTCTTCCTAAAAAAATTTTGGTGAAATATATGTTAGTCTTGGAAGATAGAGAATAATAAAGTTAATTTATTTTGAGATTTTTTCATCAGTTATTCCTCATGAACCACACTATAAGATATAAAATATATTAATAGGTTGTTCGAAAGTCAAGATTTACAGGTAGATATATAAAAGTCTTATCAGTTCACGTGTGTGTGTGTGTGTGTCTCTCTCTCTCTCTCTCTCTCTCTCTCTCTCTATATATATATATATATATATATATATGTAAATTTTACATAAAAACTTTCTTAATGTCTTCATTCTTTTTCTTTAATGAAAAATGAGCATCTATTTGTCACCACTTCGATTCAATGATAATATGGAGATTTTGGTTCATGGCTATGTTAAATTATTAATTTGAAAAAAATAAAAATAAAGGGATCAATTCTCTGATGAAATTCATCTTTGTGCATTGATGGAAGAGGTGAGTATCATGATTTCCTCCACTAATTATTCATCGTTGTAATTACTTCTTTTTATTTTATTCCTTGATTATGTACATTGCCTGAAACAAGGACACGTATATATATTATTTTTAAATGAACAGAGGCCAATTTACTTTTTTTCAATGGATGAATTCGGCCAGAAAGTAACTAGCTATTTATTTTTGCAACAACAAATGAGCAAAGGCCAATTTACTTTTCTTTAGGGAAAACAAAGTTAATTTTTTATCCAATGTGCCTTAAATGTAGGACATAGTTACAATTATATATATATATATATATATATATATATATATATATATATATTCTTTTCATTAACATGCCTGCTTTCATTTTACTTTTTTTTTTTTTAAAAAAAAAAGAAACTTAAATAAATGAAATAAAACTTCATTGATCTGTAAGTATCATTAGACCTACAAAAAAAATGCAACCCTATGAAGTACAGAGACTACAGTTCGTTGATTCACCATGATCTACATATATAAAGCCAATCGAACGCAATTAGGGGGAAACTAAATTGAGCCCTTGCAAGACATTAATGAGTACCCTCAAAGTAGTGTTTCAAACAGAAGGTTAGTGTTAAATTTAAAATAGTTAATTGATGGAATGATGCGCGATGACTTCCTCTTTTGTATTTTGTTTTATTTTTCGAATGTTAATCTCCCACCCAAAATATTATGCTATTTTAAAATTTGATCATGAGATTTTGTACAAGATGTACTAACTTAGGGTTGAACCTAGTGTATTCATTTTATTTAAAAAAACTTTTATTTTTTTTAAAAAATTTCTGGTATAATAGATATTAGTTTTGGAAAATAATAATATAGTTAATTTGTTTGGAGATATTTTTCATTAATTATTCCTCATGAGTTATGATAAGTCCCATGAACCGCGGTATAAAATATAAAATATTATTAATAGGCTATTTGAGTTGCCCTAGTAAGATGAATATATATATATATATATATATATATATATATTCAATAATTTATATATTAATTATAGATATATTAAATGTGTTGTTTTGGATTTTTTCTTGCCTGTATACACATCAAAACTATCTTTATTTTTTCTTTCTTTTTCTTTAATGAAAAAAAATAATCTATTTATCACTTGCATTAAGGGGCTATCAAAGTAATATGGCTTGACCATTTCTTTTAAAGTTTTATTGACTTGGTTGAGTTACTATTTTTTATAATCTATACAATTAATTAATAAATTCTATAACATTTTTAATAAATGAATTAATTCATGGAATAATAAATAGAATAAGAAAAGAGAGGAAATGATGACAGTAAGAAGAGAGAGGAAAGTATATGCTACGAATGAAATAAACACGACATTTCACATATGAGTTTCCATTGTACAAGAAACAATGAAGTAAAGATAAGAAGAAAATTGCTTTTGTGGTTACTTGGAGTAAATCAAAAGCTTTAGACATCAATAATGAACAAACTGCAAAAGAAATTTCAAACTTATGCTTTATGGCAAACAATAGAGAAAATTAAAAGGTAATTGATAATTCTCCTTTAACTATTGATGATGCTTTCGATGGATTGGAAGACTTGTGTCCAAAGTATCTTAAATTGAAAAAAAAAATTTCGAATTAATAGAGAAACATCTTAAATTGAAAGAAAATAATCAAAAGGAATTTGAAAGCTTTGAAATTCAAAAAGGTCAACTTCAAGTTGAATAACATAAATGTAAGTTTAATATAAACATGATTTAATCAGTGGATCTTCGAAACTCATAATTTTACACAAAAAATAAGAAACTCATACCTTGATCCATGCTTCCTAGTGAATCTCCTTGGGCTGTGTTTCTATCTCACAACCTTATGTTTCCTTGTGTTTTTCTTAATTTTATGGTGTTAAAATTGATAAGTCATGTGAGGATATAAAGCAGTTGTGTGAAGAAACTGATAAAGCAACAGATGTTGCTGATATTGGTTATTTTCTTTATAGTTAGGAAGGTTGTTATTAGTTAGTTAATCAGTTTCCGTATATAGGTACATTAATTGATTGTATTTAAGATACTTACTTGCAAAATTCATTGTAATTTTTCAAGATAATAAAATCAAAGCTTATTTAACCTCTCATGTGAATTCTTTTATATGGTATTAGAGACGTAGTTGCATTTCTTGCAGCAAATTTGCAGCGATTCAATGGTTTTAAGGCATTTTTTAGGGAGGAAATTGTTATTGGAAAGGCAAGCTTGAATGTTGCAGGCTCTTTGCTTCGCTAAGCCATCTTTGACTCCCCTAAGTCCCTCTCGCCTGATTTTCTGCAATCTTCAGTGAGTTAGAGACGTGTTGAAAACAGGAGCTTAAAGATATATCCATGGCGTCCTCAGATTCAAGCAATCAATTTGATCCATCCTCTTCTAATCTTTCAAATCCATTTTTCCTAAATACAAATGAAAATCCAGGTAGCATCTTGGTTACACAACCACTGCTTGGCATGAAAAACTATCACTCTTAGTCAAGAGCCATGATTCTAGCTCTCACTGCCAAGAAGAAGATAGGTTTTATCAGTGGAAAAATTGCTATACTTGATCCAGAATCTTCTCTTTATGAAGATTGGCTAAGCTACAACACTATGGTAATTTCTTGGTTGATTAATTCAATGCACGCAGATGTGTATAGCAGTGTGATGTATTGTCAAATTGCTAGAGAGATGTGGTTGGAATTGCAAAATCTCTTCTTTCAAGGTAATGGTCCCAAGATCTACAATCTTCAAAAGGAGCTTTGATATATTACTCAAAATCATATGTCATTAATTGAATATTTTACAAAATTCAAAAGGTTATGGGATCAATTGCTGAATTTAGAACCATTACCAGAGTGTGCATGTGGTGCAAATAAAACTTTCAGTACTAATCATGACAGCCTATGTCATGAGGTTCCTTATATGATTGAATGAAAATTTTGAAACCATTAGGACTCAAATTCTGATGTATGAGCCTCTCCCTTCAATTAACAAGGTTTATGCATTAGTCTTTCAAAATGAATATCACAACAATGCTGAAGATGGAGGATCATATACTGCTAAACTTGATACTGTGGCAATGTATGCAAACTTAAAGGGAAACAACTCTGGAAATTCAGGATGGAACAAAGGAAACAACAAGAAAGAGAAACCTATGTGCACTCATTGTAATATGCTTGGGCATACTATTGATAAGTGCTTCAAGTGACACGGATACCCACCTGCTACAAGCCAAAAAGGAGGTCAAGTGCAAACCAAGTTTCTTGCACTAAAGGAACTATGATTGATAATTCTTCCCAAAGTTAGATTCAATTTCCTATCACCAAGGCTCAATGTGAGCAGCTGTTGGCTTTTCTCAATACAAGATCAACTCCTAGTGACAATCATCATGTTGCTAATGTGAGTGTTGTTGGCAATGGTTTTTCTGGATTGATCTCTGGATCTACTGGTGTTCATGGTGTTGCTGCTGTGATAGTCAATTCTTCCCAGCCTCAAGCACATAATAACTACCTTGAAACCATGTCAGGTTTTATGTCTAATCCTTTGTTTACTCCCAATTTGACTCACTCTATTTTCTCAGCAAAGTTGGTTAATAGAACTTGTTTTGGATTCACTAATTGGGTCATAGATATAGGAGCTACTGACCACATGGTATATTCAATCACTTGTTTCATATATATATCACAACCACTTTGAATACTCATGTGAATCTACCCAATGGTGAAATTGCTTTGGTTACTCACATTGGGACTGTCCAAATCATTGAAACCCTTATCTTATACAATGTTCTCTGTGTTCCTTCTTTCAGCTTTAATCTCATATCTTCTAGTCAACTTGCTAAATCACTTCTTTGTTGCCTTATTTTCTTTGTAAATTTATGTTTTTTCCAGGACCTTGCTCATTGGAGCACGATTGGTATGGGTAAAGAGTGCAATGGGTTCTATCTGCTGGAAGAAAGCAAGTCAATTTTTTATTCTTCAGTTTCTTCAGTCAACAAGGCACAGTCACATGTATGGCATTTTAGGTTGGAACACTTATCAAATGCTAAATTGGCTTTGATTAAGTCCAATAATGTACCTATTTTTTTATTCAAATAAAGACTTTCTTTGTGATATTTTTCCTATTGCAAAACAAAAGAGGTTATCTTTTAATAAAAGTTCTCATATTTTTGAAAATTGCTTTGATTTGATACATTGTGACTTGTGGGGCCCTTTTTCTATTTCTACCATTGACTCATGCAAATATTTCTTAACCATTGTAGATGATTGTTCTAGATCTACATGGGTTTACTTGCTAAAACACAAGTCTCAAACAAAATCTATTTTGGAACAATTTTGTAATATGTTGAGACTCAATTTTCTAGAAAAGTGAAGGTTATAAGGACTGATAATGGAATAGGGTTTATTTTGAGCAATTTCTTTGCCCAAAAGGGAATTTTACATCAATTAAGCTGTGTTGAAACCCCTCAATAGAATGCAATAGTAGAGAGGAAGCATCAACATGTCTAAATGTTGCAAGATCCCTTTTGTTCCATTCTCACTTGCCTTTATACCTTTGGAGACATTGTGTCTTAACAGTAGTTTATTTGATTAATAGAATCCCAACTTTAGTTTTGTCTCGTAAAACCCCTTATGAAGTGCTTTATGGTCATGCTCCTTCTTATGATCATCTAAGGGTTTTTGGATGTCTTTGTTTTGCATCTACTTTAGCTCATAATAGGTTAAGTTTACTGCTAGAGCTAAGAAATGTGTGTTTCTAGGATATCCTTTTTGTGTGAAAGGTTACAAAGTTGTAGATATATCTAGACATACTGTTTTCATTTCTTTTTCATTTCTAGAGATATGGTGTTTCATGAAGAAATTTTCCCTTTTGCTTGTAATAATGATTCATTTTCAGATTTTTTTCCTTTTAGTTTTGAAGTTGATGGCCTTGCCACTTTCAGTTCAGGTAATGACTCATCTGTTACTCCCATTTGCATTCCCGAGAAGCACATTCCTTGTTCAACTCTAATTAATGATTCTGTTTCAGTTAATGTTCCATCTTTTGATTCTAATCCTTCTTCTTCTTATTCTTCTTCTTCTGTCATTCCTATTATTACTTCTCCTAATATTCATGCTTCTACTAATTCTTTGGTTCCTTCTTTACCCAAACAAACAATTTATAGTATTATTCCAACAGCACCACTTTCTATAATAGTAGCAGAACCATCATCTGCACCTCTCAGAAAATCAACCAGACATACCAAACAACCTGCTTCCTTAAAGGATTATTCTTGTATTGTTACTCACATTCTAGGTGCACCTTATGATGTAGCTCAATGCCTTACTCACATTTGGAACCAAGTTATTAGTCCTACCCGATGACAATCAGTTCTTCTCCTCAAGAACCTTAGTTTTTCTCTCAAGTAGTTAAAGATCCTCTTTGGAGAGAGGCAATGGACAAAGAGATTCAGGCACTTGAGAAAACTCATACTTGGGAGCTCTCTACTTTGCCACCTAGTAAAACACCTATTGGATATAAGTGGGTATATCGGATTAAGCCAAATTCTAATGGTTCAATTGAAAGATACAAGGCAAGACTGGTTGCAAAGGGTTACACTCAAATAGAAGGTCTAGATTTTCAACCTTCTCTCTAGTAGCCCAAACAGTCACTGTTAGAGTCTTGATTGCATTAGCAGCTGCCAAAGCTTGGTCTCTTCATCAGTTGGACATCAACAATGCTTTTCTACATAGGGATTTAGATGAGGAAGTATATATGAATCTACCTCCTAGTTATCATAGTAAGGGGTGGGGGGGTTCCTTAACACCTACTTCTTCTTCCCCTATTGTTTGTAAGTTACTCAAATATCTTTATGGTTTAATACAAGCCTCTAGACAATGGTATACTAAACTTTCTACCACTATTAAACAGCTTGGTTTCATTCAATCTACTACTGATCACTCCTTGTTTGTGCATATGAGAGGCTCTTTGTTTACAACTTTGTTAGTATATGTGGATGACAGGGTCATCACAGGATGTTAGCTTTACCGTAATCCCAAGAAGGGGGGTGAATTGGTATTTTTAAAATCTTTCCCTTAGGTATCCCTCCTAACAGTAGAATGTTCACAATCCTATGGTCAATCTAGTGCCAGTAATATCAGAATTTAAATAAAGCAGTTTAATCAATTACATAAGTACCAAAAAGCTGTAAAGAGAAGGGTGACACACAGATATGTTATCGAGGTTCGACCAACTGCCTACGTCCCTGCCTTGGCTAACCAGCACAAGGATTATCACAATAATTTGCTCACTTAAACGGGTGGAGAGGCACTTATACAAATCAGGTCAATTAGCACAGAGCTGACCTCAACCTTTACACCAATCCTTACCGGGTTGGAGTACTGCCCCCTCAGACCATGCTTGGAATCTCTCAGATATACAATCAAAAAGGTACAATATAAGGGTGCTTTCACATAAAACAGATTTGTACCCCAAATGTGCACAATCACAAACACCACAGATGATTTAAAATGTAAGCTCAATATGGTCTAGATAGTTCAACTCTCAAAGGGATTTTCTATCAGTGTAGTGAGTACGCGAGAGTATCAATAACAATCTGTGTATTTCAAAATGTTCAATCAAATGTGTTCACACAGAGTATGAAGCAAGCCTCAAGAATATCAATCACTAGAATATCTTAATCACATGAATATGTATATGCTTGGATTGCAAAAACAGATAATCTTTGTATTCAGCAAATGATATATACTTGAATAAATATTGCCACAAAGATTAATGTAACAAACACAAATATCTTTTCACAAATAGTTCAATAAAGATTCCACAAGATATTTGAGTAAGTTTGAAAATGTTTTTGCAAACCAAAAACAAATACAAACTTCCAAAGATATTGCAATAAGAATGCAATACTCGGAAGTTCACCACAAGCCTTCTTAGGGTAGGCTTATTAGAGAAGCCTCCTAGGAATGCTTAGGTTATGCTCTCGTAAAAAAATTGATTTCAAATACACACAAAATAAGAGAGCAAACCTTTCAATCTAAACAGTCAAGAACACTTACAGATGATTTAACAACTTTTGAAGGTAAGTTAGAGTGTATTTGGAAGAGTATGAGCAGTGAGAAATGTTTTTCTTGAGAGAATTTGATTTGCTAATTACTTCTTAATTCTCCCAAATGAAAGAGTATATATAGACATACCAGAATTTTTTTACCGTTGGGGACCTATTAGGGATTGTTAAAAAAGTTTAATGATGTTTAAAATATTTCAACCCTGTTTAAAAATTTAACTGCGGTAAAAAATTAGGTGCAACCCGAGAGGTCCGGTCGACCAAAAATGTTTCAGTCGACCAGGTCTCATGTGGTTCGGTCGACCAGGGGGATTTTGAACTAATGGCTTGGTCGACCAGGAGAAGGCGATTTCTCAAATTTTCGAGGTTTAGTCAACTGGGCCAATTTGAACTGGCTGGTTCGATCGACCAGATCGCTGAGATTTTTCCCGAGGACCCTCGGTCAACCAGATAGTTGGAGTACAAAACTGGGTCGATTGACCAGATGGTCAAAATGTTGACCCAGAGAGGTTTCGGTCGATCGGGGCTTTTTGAACTACCTAATTCGGTCGACCAAGACCTTGGTCAACTGTTGACCCAGGTCCGGATTGGTCGACCAGGCCAAAATGAACTATGTTGGCCAGTCAACCGAAAGTGCACCAAGTGTGCATTTCGGTCCCATTTCGAAACATATGAACCCCATTTAAGTGCCTAACAAAAATATGTGCAAATGTGAGTGTCCTAGGGTCATTTATGTCCAAAATCAAGACACCAAAAAAGTCCGGTGTCAGTCGACCAAACCCTAAGGTCTCTCTATGGTCACTTTTAGTTCGTATTTGGTTTTGAGCTTACGAGATAAATCATACATGTGTTTTGTGTGCTTATTACAAACCAAATATCCTAATTACTATTACAGACCAAGTAGATATGAAATGCATTATAAAAAGAGATATGGTCTTTAGCTTCACTTTCTCTTTGTGCCGTCAATATATCTGCCAATGTGGACCTGCACATGAGCTAGATATTCATTAGATACAAGAGTATTTGTCATTATCAAAACTAGGGTGTGACCTATAAGGTCAACACAGGAAATGATCCAAACTGTGTTGCTAATTTGAAGTCAGTTTTAGATGCCAAATTTGGAGTTAAAGATCTTGGTTGACTTAAATACTTCTTGGGGCTTGAGAGTGCTAGAAGTGAGAAGGGCATTAGCTTGAATCAAAGGAAGTTTGCTCTTGATATATTGAAAGAAACAAGCATGATGGGATGCAAGCCTGTTAACTTTCCCATGGAGCAGCAGTTGAAGTTTCTAAGGATTGTGGAGATTTGTTGTCAGATTTGAGCAAGTATAGAATAGTCATAGGCAAACTGATGTACTTAACCTTGAGCATACCTTATTTGACATATGCAGTAAATAGATTAAGTTAGTTTTTGGCTAAACCAAGGCTTCCACATATGCAGGTAGCCACTAGAATATTGCAATATATCAAGGGAACATCAGGGCAAGGTGTATATTTTCCTAGTAATTCAGATTTACAATTGAGAGCCTATTGTGATGCTGATTAGGCAGGATGTCCAGACACTAGAAAATCATTAACTGGTTATTGTGTTTTTCTTGGGAAATGCCTTAATTTCATGGAGATCAAAGAAGCAGTCAATGCTGTCAAGGTCTTCAGCTGAAGCTGAATATAGGGCAATGGCAAGTACTACTTGTGAAGTAACTTGGTTATTGTATCTATTGAGAGATCTTCAAGTTAAGCATGATAAATCAGTTCTAATGTACTGTGACAACCGAGCAGCTTTGCATATTGCTGGAGATCCTCTGTTTCATGAGAAATCAAAACACATAAAGGTAGATTGTCATATTGTGAGAAATAGAGTTCTTGATGGTACTATCAAAATATTTCATGTTGTTTCCAGGAATCAATTGGCAGACATTTTTACTAAGGCACTTGGTGTGGATAATCATATCAGATTAGTCAAGAAGCTAGGGTTGATCAACATATTTGCCCCCAAGATTGAATATTCAGATTATGTGAAGGAAGATCAACATACAAAAGCTTTACTCTTGAGGGGGGTGGGGGGTGTTAAAATTGATAAGTCATGTGAGGATATAAAGCAGTTGTGTGAAGAAATTGATAAAGCAATAGATGTTGCTGATATTGGTTATTTTCTTTATAGTTAGGAAGGTTGTTATTAGTTAGTTAATCAGATTCTGTATGTAGGTAGATTAACTGATTGTATTTAAGATACTTGTAAGATTCATTGTAATTTTTCAAGATAATAAAATCAAAGTTTATTTAGACTCTCCTGTGAATTCTTTTATAGATGGAAAAGTAGCACAAACTTCCAAGGATGAGATAGGACCAGCCCCAACCGCCTTTATATACTAATCACTTCCATCAAGTGATTAGTTAACATTCATAACTTATCATAATTATGACTCTTCAAATTCCGAGAAGTCATTATTGTAAATAGACTTTTCATAATTGGGAAACCAATATTATTATAACATTTTTATATTTAAAAACCTTTCATATTACTTAAATAAATATAATCATAATTTTATTTGAGGCAATTTATTTATGTCTTACAATAAGTTGAAAAATAGATTACATAACTATGAAAATCAAATTGATGAGCAACAGTTTGAAAACAAGTCACTTTTGAAAAAGGTTGAATTTTTTTTTTTAAAAGGAGTAATCTTAAGTAAAGGAGTTTGAAAATGAAAATGATACCATCAAAAAGAAATTTTGATATTTTAAGTGATGGAAGTGATAAGAGATGTCGCGGTGTCCCGGGAGCGCGTGTGCCCCGAGCGGCGAAATTAAAATCATTTTAATATTTTCAAGGAAAAATATGGTGTAGGAGTCGCCACTCGATTAGCTTCGTCCAGTTAGATGCGCAGGCGCCGATGACTCCACTGCTGCGGCGGTGATACGGCTATGCAAGAAATTAACACAAAGGAAGAAAACTCAAAAGAATAATCTGAATGGTGAAAATTAAGAAGAAAGAGTTAGAAACGACCTCGTAAAATTTTGAATTGATCGGACAAGAAATCGCCACTCGATTGGCTTCGTTCAGTTAGATGCGCAGGCGCCGATAACTCCACTGCTGCGGCGGTGATACGGCTGTGCAAAAAATTAACACAAAGGGAGAAAACTCAAAAGAAGAATCTGAACGGTGAAAATTAAGAAGAAAGAGTTAGAAATGACCTCGTAAAATTTCGCATTGATCGAACAAAAAATCGCTGCTCGATTGGCTTCATCCAGTTGGATGCGCAGACGCTAATGACTCCACTGCTGCGGCGGTGATACGACTGTGCAAGAAATTAACACAAAGGGGGAAAACTCAAAAGAAGAATCTGAACGGTGAAAATTAAGATGAAAGGGTTAGAAAAGACCTCGTAAAGTTTCGCATTAATCGGATAAGAAATCGCTACTCGATTGGTTTCATCTAGTTGACTGCGCAAACGCCGACGACTCCATTGTTGCAGCACAAGACTACAAGGTAAGGTTTCTTTTCTTTTTTGGTTTGTGCTTCCTCCTCCTCTAAGAGTGTTCTTTTCCTTCCTATTTATAAAAAATCAAAACCCTAAAGCTCCCTCTTTTATTTTCTTTTTCTTCTTTTTTATTTTTATTTTTATACTTTTATAGTAATAATGAATATGGCAACTAATAATAATTCTTAATAATAATAATCATAATAATAATAGTAATGTAATAATGACAAGATTTGAAAATAATAATAATAAAATAATAGTACGATAATAATAATAATAAAGTAATATTTAAAAATAATAATAATAATAATTAGGATAATAATGCAAAATAAAAACCATGATAATAAAGTCAATGATAATAATAATAATAATAATAATAATAATATTTAAAAATAACAAAGGTAATAATAATGAAAATAAAAATAATAATAGTAATATAATAATAATATTGGGCCTGGGTAAAAATGGGGTGTCTACAGCTGCCCCTCTTTGTAGGATTCGTTGCTTCAAAGTAAAAGTAAGATCTCTCCTACGTTATTTGTGGCAACAAGCCTGCAAAGATAAAAGACGCTGATTTTGGACCAGGCCCATTGTAACGGAAGAGACCAAAATGATTTGTGAAAACCGATTTGCATGTATGCTTGAGAGCACATGAGAATGACTTGCGTCAAGTGTAGGAACCCGAGCTATAGTTCATGAGAGGTGACTTGCACCGGGTGTAGGAACCCGAGCTATAGTTCACGGAGGGGTGACTTGTACCGGGTGTAGGAACCCTAGCTATAGTGCACGGAAGGTGACTTGCACCGGGTGTAGGAACCCGAGCTATAGTTCACGATGGGTGACTTGCACCGGGTGTAGGAACCCGAGCTATAGTTCACAGAGGATGACTTGCACCGGGTGTAGGAACCCGAGCTATAGTTCACGGAGGATGACTTGCACCGGGCGTAGGAACCCGAGCTATAGTTCACAAAGGGTGACTTGCACCGGGTGTAGGAACCCGAGCTATAGTTCACGAAAGGGTGACTTGCACCGGGTGTAGGAACCCGAGCTATAGTGCACGGAAGGTGACTTGCACCGGGTGTAGGAACCCGAGCTATAGTTCACGGAAAGGTGACTCGCACCGGGTGTAGGAACCCAAGCTATAGTTCACGAAGGGTGACTCGCACCGGGTGTAGGAACCCAAGCTATAGTTCATGAGGGGTGACTTGCATCGGGTGTAGGAACCCGAGCTATAGTTTACTAAAGGTGACTTGCACCGGGTGTAGGGACCCGAGCTATAGTTCACGGAAGGGTGACTTGCACCGGGTGTAGGAACCCGAGCTATAGTTCACGATGGGTGACTTGCGCCAGGTGTAGGAACCCGAGCTATAGTTCACGGAAGGGTGACTTGCACCGGGTGTAGGAACCCGAGCTATAGTTCACGAGAGGTGACTTGCACCGGGTGTAGGAACCCGAGCTATAGTGCACGGAAGGTGACTTGCACCGGGTGTAGGAACCCGGGCTATAGATCATGAGGGGTGACTTGCATCGAGTGTAGGAACCCGAGCTATAGTTCACGAGGGGTGACTTGCACCAGGTGTAGGAACCCGAGCTATAGTTCACGGAGGGTGACTTGCACCGGGTGTAGGAACCCGAGCTATAGTTCACTGAAGGGTCAATAAGGTGGGACCGCGAATGGTCAATAAGGTGGGACTGCGAATGGTCAATAAGAGTGGGACTGCAAAGGGTCAATAAAGTGGGACTGTGAATGGTCAATAAGATGGGACCGCGATGGGTCAATAAAAATGGGACCGTGATAGGTCAATAAGGTGGGACCACGAAGGGTCAATAAGGTGGGACTGTGAATGGTCAATAAGGTGGGACCGCAAAGGGTCAATAAGGTAAGACCACGAAGGATCAATAAGGTGGGACCACAAAGGGTCAATAAGATGGGACCGCGATGGGTCAATAAGAGTGGGACCGCCAAGGGTCAATAAAGTGGGACTGTGAAGGGTCAATAAGGTGGGACCGCAAAGGGTCAATAAGGTAAGACCGCGAAGGATCAATAAGGTGGGACCGCGAAGGGTCAATAAGAGTGGGACTGCAAAGGGTTAATAAGGTGGGACCGCGATGGGTTAATAAGATGGGACCGCGAAGGGTCAATAAGATGGGACCACGATGGGTCAATAAGAATGGGACCGTGATAGGTCAATAAGGTGGGGACCGCAAAGGGTCAATAAGGTAAGACTGCGAAGGATCAATAAGGTGGGACCACAAAGGGTCAATAAGATGGGACCGCAAAGGGTTAATAAGGTGGGACCGCGATGGGTCAATAAGAGTTGGACCGTGAAAGGTCAGTAAGATGGGACCACGATGGGTCAATAAGAATGGGACCGTGATAGGTCAATAAGGTGGGACCGCGAAGGGTCAACAAGATGGGACCGTGATGGGTCAATAAGAATAGGACCGTGATAGGTCAATAAGAATGGGACCGTGATAGGTCAATAAGGTGGGACCGCGATGGGTCAACAAGATGGGACCGCGATGGGTCAATAAGAATGGGACCGTGATAGGTCAATAAGGCGGGACCGCGATAGGTCAATAAGAATGGAACCGTGATGGGTCAATAAGAAAGGGACTGTGATAGGTCAATAAGGTGGGACCACGAAGGGTCAATAAAATGGGACCGCGATGGGTCAATAAAAATGGGACCGTGATAGGTCAATAAGGTGGGACCACGAAGGGTCAATAAAATGGGACCGCGATGGGTCAATAAAAATGGGACCGTGATAGGTCAATAAGGTGGGACTGCGAAAGGTCAATGAGGTGGGACCACGATGGGTCAATAAGGTGGGACCACGAAGGGTCAATAAAAGTGGAACCGCGATGGGTCAATAAGAATGGGACCGTGATAGGTCAATAAGGTGGGACCACGATGGGTCAATAAAATGGGACCGTGATGGGTCAATAAAAGTGAATAAGATAATCAAAATAATTTGGATGAAATTGCTCGCATGAATGAGATAGTCAAGAAAGCTTTGAGGTGATCCAATATCTCGATGTTATCATGAACAACACCATTTCTGGATATGAGGACTGATGCCTTAATTTCAATGTAGATGGCTCAATAAGGAAATGGTTACTCTGTATGGGGGATGATGAATCGAGTATGAAATCTTGAGAACTTTTTGGAATATATCCTCAGGTGTAGGGCTCAGAATTATTCCACTGGGGATTATCAATCGGGAATGAAAACCTGAGTTTCTTTGGCTGTCTTTAGATTACCCTCTTTGAGACTCAACAACCAAGGGGTCAACTGCCACAGTTTCAAAGTATGTTAATCTGTGCATTGGGGCCAGCTGCCCCAATTTCAAAATACGTCTAGACCAGAATGGCTCAGTCAATGAGGCAAAAGAATTATTCAGAATTTTATTCAACCAGGCAAGTGTGATTAAATGGTGCGCTATTGCTATATGTATGCATGTTGCTACCTAAGATGCTAGAATGCAGTGATATGTTGCTATGTGTGCATAATGATGTGTGAATGCAAAGATGTATGCATATTGAATGAGATGCCCTTTATATTTTCTTTCTTATGCAATGTATGAAATGTATGGTAATGAATGAAATGCATGGTAATGAATGAAATGAATGGTAATGCATGAATCTTTTCTCCTTCCAACATGCTTGTAATCAACAACCCAATCTCTGATCTTGGGTGTGCTTGCTGATTCTGGCCATGTTTCAAATTCCCAAAAGGCACTCAAAATCTGCCCTAGTGTTTACACGCCACTGGTCATGATCCTGTTTTTGACTTTGATTCTGTTCTTGGCTATGTTTTCATCATGCACTCTGATATGACGGCATCGGAATTAGTCCAAACAAAACTCAACCCAAAATCTGCCCCATTTACCATCGTTTGTTACTGATATTGGCTTCAAATTTGACTTTGACACGAAGGCACCCCAAATCAGCGTCACTAGAACTCAACACGGAGTTTGGATCATTTAAGTGCATCTGTAACTATATTTTACCTGTCCTTCACAAGGATTCTCTTTTGGCGAATGTGTCAGTGATTAAGCCCTTTTGACCATCCGTCCTCCTTTTAAAGCTTTTAAAGAATGAAAAAAAAAAATTTTTTATTTTTTTTTGGATGGAGGAATGAATGATGAATGATGAATGATCATGCATTTAGGACATCAACTTGCTAAATCAAAAGGTCATATGCACAAAATAGATGTTTTACTGAGTTCACCTGCTATTTCAATGGAAAAAAAAATTCATACCAGTATTCGAGAGCCCTGATGATGATGGTGCTAACTTTTCGAATTGAATAACTGATTTTCTTCTTTAACCAATTGCCCCAGTTTTATTGGGGGACTATTCTTCTACCTTGTTCTGCCGTGAAGCCCTTGAGAACCTCTTGTTTAATGGTCGTCCCTAGTTCAGCCAAGTCCAACCAATGTTTTGATCTCAAGATGGTCTTTAAGACTCGGGACGAAACGTAAGCTGAGGGATACAGGTTTTCAGAATAAAAAGGAAACTAAGGCTCAAAAATCCCATCCCATAATGATGTTTCATGCTCCTAATTTGAATTGAGGCACTTGCAAGATATTGACCGAACTTGTCATTTGGACAAGTTGCCTACGTACCCTTTCAGGATCAGGTCATTACGTAGTTCAGACACAATATTGCGTCTGACAAATCATTTGATACAACAATGTATACCAATCTGGTCAGGACTTTCATTTGGACTGTAATGCAGGCTAGGGTTTGGGTTAAAGAAGAAAAGAGTTAAATAAGGCTCAAAATCGTCGAGTTTATCAAGGGTAATTTGGTCAAAGATCACATGTGTAGTATGTCCCTTATTTTTCTTTCTTCTTCCTTTTCTTCTTCCTTCTCTTTTATCGCAACTTTTGCTTTTCCTTTTATGAATGAATCTTAACTTCATTTTCATTTGAATTCCATTTGGGACTGATTTTTTTTTTTTAAACTGCCACAGTGTGGGGTGTGATCCTTTGACGGGTTAATCAATAAATGAATTTTTCGGGCTCAAAAGGGCTTGCAAGAGATTTCTTCTTTGAATTTCTTTTGGGTAGCAGAAAAAGGGCCTGCCATCATTTCGATAGCCCATTGTTGTCTCATATGACTTGCCAAACGCTAGGAGACCCAACCCAGGTTAACTTTTTGGTGAACTGGCTTTTAAGAAAAGACTAGTTTAACATTTAGGCTCAACTTGGTTAACAATTGGTAAATAAATATTTGGTTCTTTTTAGGGATAACTGGTCGGCCAAAGATGGCCATCTATCATTCGATCAAAACTTGATTAGCGGACTGACATGAGATTCATGGAACCAACATATATTTTATTGAGGCTTTCAGAACTTCTTCGCAGTATTTGAACTCATCGAGTGACGAACATTGTTTCATCTTCCTTTATTTTCATCTTGTAGCTTGAATTTTTCATAACTAACACCTGCTTTTGGTTCATGAATACTGGTATTTTATCTTCCTTATCTTAGCAAGAAACACGAGTAAACAAAATTTTGGACATTGAACTCTCGATGCAAGTGATATACGAAAATACATAATTTCATTTCTTTGATAGAAAAGGAAATTTCGGAGACAAAACTTTTAATAAATTGCAACAAAAGAAAGAAGAAAACAAAAGAAAATAAAAGCATCCCTGAAGGGGGCGAACAATCAAAAGCTTGCCACTTGTATTTCTCTGTTTCCAAGGTCAAAAAGTAAACCCATTTATTCAGACTATATGCGGAATATCTCTGGTTCAAAACTTGTTGTACTTCTTTGACTGATCTGAACTTCAAAATATTCTTTTAATGTTGCACAACAGGCTCCTCCACATCAATTGCCAACAGACCCAAATCTCTTAAGGTTTGTACTTTATGCTTGAAATGCCAACATTTCTCGATTGAATGACCTATTGCCATAGAATGATACTCGCATCGAGCATTTGGGTCGTACCACCTTGGGAAAGGGGATTGTAGTAACAATCCTGGTATTGGTGCAACCATTTGAATTTCTACCAATTGAGGGAACAATTCTGCATAAGTCATCGGAATAGGTTGAACTTCTTTTCTCTTTCTTTCCATTAGGGGGCTCCCTCCAGTGTCCTGAACATTCAGCTGCCTTGAAATAGGCTTAGGTCCGAAGGAAACTGCCTGGGGTTGCGCACCTGAATGCACTATCTGATGGACTGTGGGCTTGTAAGCAAAATTCTTATTTGTCCACCGGGTTTTACCCTCTTGGTAATGATGCCCCTGAATCATCTGTGCTTCCTCGTCTTTCTTCCTCTTACTCAGGTCAGTTTCTGCATCATCACTTTTGGTTCTTCCGACTTTGATGGCCGTTTCAATTCTCTCTCCAGTAGAAACAATATCCATAAAGTCATATGGGGTTGCCCCTAGGAGATGTCCGAAGTAGGGATCTTTCAATGTATTCACGAATAGGGAGATAGCCTCCCTATCTTCCACTAGAGGGCTCACTTGGATGGACATGTCCCTCCATCTATATGCATATTCTCTGAATGTTTCGTTAGGTTTCATTTGCATGCTTTGTAGGGTCATACGATCAGGTGCCATCTCTATCACATGGCGGTACTGAGCTATAAATGAATTTTCCAGATCTTTCCAAGTACGGATTCGAGCTCGATCTTGCTGAATGTACCATCTGATAGCTGCTCCAGTCAAACTATCTTGAAAGCAATGCATCATTAACCTCTTATTATCAGTATGTGCAGCCATTTTTTGGCAATACAGGCGCAGGTGGGTCTGAGGACAGTGGGTCCCATCCAATTTTTCAAAATCCGGCAACTTGAATTTTGGCGGCAGAGTGACCTTTGGTACTAGGCAAAGGTCATTAGGGTCAACGGAGTCAAATGTATTATACCCTTCAATTGCTTTCAAGTGCTCTTCCAATACGTCACAATGATGCTCAGACTCAGATCTATTTATCCCCATATCAGGAGTTGCTAAGGGGGAAGTCCCTGCCACTGGAAACCCCTGTGCTGGCACAGTCGGGATAAATGGAGGCATATTTGGCATTGGATCCCCCATGACGCCCGGCGGTGGAGCTGATGTTTGTCCATGATTTAGGGTGAACCCTGGAGGATGAGTAGGGTCTATATCTGTTTCAGCATCATTTTGTACCCCTTTTCCTTTGTTCATCAACAATTCCATAATTTTGCTCACTTTTTCAATCAATTCTTCCTGTCCTTGTTCTATGCCCAGGACTCTACCGTCCAATTGTTCACTCATTTCTTTTGCCCTTCTCCTGGTATTGTATTGATGCGTGACAGTCTCAATGTTGCTTGCTCAGACGAATTCTGTGGCTAGGCACTGCAAACCAAAACTTTCCCTTTTTAGAACTGAATGCATGATTATGTAAGGCATGAATGTGTGAGTATCTAATGCATGACCATGAGATGTAGTAAATGTTTGTGCATGGATGTAACTAGTACAATTACACATACAAATAGAGATATGAACATGCATGTGACCTATCGTGCATGATTATGTGTGAAATTACGCATGAATGCATGGATGCAATGAATGTTTGTGCATGAATGTACCTAGTGCAATTACACATACAAATAGAGATATGACCATGCATGTGACCTATCGTGCATGATTATGTGTGAAATTATGCATGAATGCATGAATGCAATGAATGTTTGTGCATGGATGTACCTAGTGCAATTACACATACAAATAGGGATATGACCATGCAAATGACTTATCGTGCATGATTATGTGTGAAATTATGCATGAATGCATGGATGCAATGAATTTTTGTGCATGGATGTAACTAGTGCAATTACACATACCAATAGAGATATGACCATGCATGTGACCTATCATGCATGATTATGTGTGAAATTATGCATGAATGCATGGATGCAATGTAACCTAACTAACTACTTTGTCAGCATTCTAGGAAAAGCCCCACTAATGAGAGATTTTAAAACAATCATTGATGGGCCACAATTTCAATTCAATTCTTCCCTCAATCATTCTTTTCCTTGATGACGGTCCATGTACCTCAGATTCTATAAAGGGTCAAATTATGATCTGAGGTTGGGGTTGACCCAAGTTAGCCAACCCACTGGATTTGTTCAATACGGGCTTGTGGACTTTAGCGTGCACTTGGGCCTCAAGTATATTAAAATATGGGCTTCAATATATTTCATGATGGGATCAGGCCCTCATTTTAAAAGGACTTGGGCTTAGATTTGCTTAGAAAAATGTTGGCCTATATTTTTAGGGTAATAGGGCCAAAGACCATTTTTGAAAACTGGGTTTGACCCCTTTTGGAAAATTAGGTCTGGGCCAAATTTTACTTAGGAAAGGGTTGGGCCTATACTTGTTATTTCTCAAAAAATTGGGCCCGAGTTATTTGAAAAGGGTTGGGCCGACCCATATTTTAAAATAGTTGGGCCAAGTGCTTCATTTTGAAAGGATGGGCCTTTGTCTCATTACTGGGCTTTTTCTGAATACTGGCTAAGTAGTTATGTATGTCTAAATGTATGTCAAATGCATGATATAATACAAAGTATTTCACAATATATATACAACACACTATTCATGGAGAAGGATGTGGCTCCTATCCCAACCTAGGGTAGGTACGTATGTATAGGGTTCTTCATGGCTCTATCCTAGTTAGGGAAGACTATAAACAAGTATGTGTGGGTAGGCTCTAACCCTATTGACAAAAGGTTCCCAGTTTGGAATTTCATCCTCCCCCATAGGGGTCCGGATAAAACCCGCACTGAGTGGAGTGGTTCGCGGGTCCCATCAAGCTCTGCCACGAAGGGACTGACGCTATTACACTCCTATCTAGTCCTAGTAAGGAAAGCTCGGGTATAGAGCGTGAGAGTGTGTGAATTCAAACTTTAACCTAATCCCGCTATCCCCACATTTATTCACATGCTATAAAGAATATGGAAGCAAGATATCTACCATTAATGTATTTATTCACAAGATATGGAAACATATTATCTGCCATTAACATGTTGATTCTAAAAAATTTGGAAACAAAAAATAAGGAAACAAAATATTTATGATTAGTATACAAAATATCTATAATTAATATGCTTATTCACAATATCTACAATTAATATGCTTATTCAGAATATTTAGAAACAAAATATCTACAATTAATGCTCAACAAATTAGGAAACAAAATATTTTTAATTAATTGAGGTTTTTTACAAATTATGGAAGTAAAATATTTACAATTAAGTAAAGTTATTTATAAATTACAATATTTACAAAATACGGAGTAATTAAAAGATTTATCAAATTAGAACTTGGGATAATTTCTAATTAATTAATGGCTCGACTCTCTGATGTCCCCAGCGGAGTCGCCAAGCTGTCGCGGCGTCCCGGGAGCGCGTGTGCCCCGAGCGGCGAAATTAAAATCATTTTAATATTTTCAAGGAAAAATATGGTGTAGGAGTCGCCACTCGATTAGCTTCGTCCAGTTAGATGCGCAGGCGCCGATGACTCCACTGCTGCGGCGGTGATACGGCTATGCAAGAAATTAACACAAAGGAAGAAAACTCAAAAGAATAATCTGAATGGTGAAAATTAAGAAGAAAGAGTTAGAAACGACCTCGTAAAATTTTGAATTGATCGGACAAGAAATCGCCACTCGATTGGCTTCGTTCAGTTAGATGCGCAGGCGCCGATAACTCCACTGCTGCGGCGGTGATACGGCTGTGCAAAAAATTAACACAAAGGGAGAAAACTCAAAAGAAGAATCTGAACGGTGAAAATTAAGAAGAAAGAGTTAGAAATGACCTCGTAAAATTTCGCATTGATCGAACAAAAAATCGCTGCTCGATTGGCTTCATCTAGTTGGATGCGCAGACGCTAATGACTCCACTGCTGCGGCGGTGATACGACTGTGCAAGAAATTAACACAAAGGTGGAAAACTCAAAAGAAGAATCTGAACGGTGAAAATTAAGATGAAAGGGTTAGAAAAGACCTCGTAAAGTTTCGCATTAATCGGATAAGAAATCGCTACTCGATTGGTTTCATCTAGTTGACTGCGCAAACGCCGACGACTCCATTGTTGCAGCACAAGACTACAAGGTAAGGTTTCTTTTCTTTTTTGGTTTGTGCTTCCTCCTCCTCTAAGAGTGTTCTTTTCCTTCCTATTTATAAAAAATCAAAACCCTAAAGCTCCCTCTTTTATTTTCTTTTTCTTCTTTTTTATTTTTATTTTTATACTTTTATAGTAATAATGAATATGGCAACTAATAATAATTCTTAATAATAATAATCATAATAATAATAGTAATGTAATAATGACAAGATTTGAAAATAATAATAATAAAATAATAGTACGATAATAATAATAATAAAGTAATATTTAAAAATAATAATAATAATAATTAGGATAATAATGCAAAATAAAAACCATGATAATAAAGTCAATGATAATAATAATAATAATAATAATAATAATAATAATATTTAAAAATAACAAAGGTAATAATAATGAAAATAAAAATAATAATAGTAATATAATAATAATATTGGGTCTGGGTAATAATGGGGTGTCTACAAGAGATACAATAACGTTATAGATTTGCAATATAATCTTGAAAGTTTTTCTATTGTACCATGTACATAAAGACCTTTGAAAATCCAAGAGATTCACTCATCCTCTAAACTTCAAGTTACAAAGTCCCCGAAAATTATATATTTTTCAAGAAAATTACCATCTCCTATTAGATGTATTTTTTGTAAGAAAACTGGACATATAGAAAATAACTATTTCTAAAAACATCATGTGTTTGCCAAATGCAAACAAAAAAATGGGTTCAAAAGTACTAATATTCCAATGAATATGGACCTAGCCTTTACCAGATAACCAATAAAATTGTTCTTTTTTTTTTTTTTTTTTTATGTAGATAATAAAAAGAGGAATGAAGAATTGTTCTTAAATAGTGTGTGTAAAAAGAGATGAAGATGGTTTGTTGTTATTTGATGCACCTAGAGAAGGAAATGCTTATGTTATTAATTTAATCATTACAAAAAATGTCCTCTTTACATTACAAAAAAGAAGGTTAATAGTGACGATTTGAAACCATCACTAATACTTATTAGTGATGACTTAGCACTACAAGAAATAAGGTTATTAGTGATGGTTTTAAATTGTCACTAATAGTATTAGTCACAGTTTGATCAACATTAGTGACGGTTCTAACAGTTTGAATCCCTCCTAAGCTGCCTTTAATTTGATTGAGAATGATGATTTTTAATAAGCACACTATAGATATGGAATTTTGATAAATAGTGCTTATACCAAGAGTTATGACTCCAACTTGTTCAAGACTTTAAGTTCAAGGATGGGTTTAGGATTATGTGATATATAGTGTGAGATAGATTCCCTAAACCACAAGCTTATGTAGTGGACAATATATGCTTAACTAAAAATTGTACATTCAAGTATGGATTAAGCATTTGAAATCAATTACCTGGCAAAGATTCCATGTCCAGTTGGAAGTGGATTTCATTTTAGCAAACTGCCAAAGTTTTCATATTTTCACCAATCATTATGATATATATGCATTAAGTTGAGATTGGATATATTACATGTATTTCCACACTGACGTGATTCTCTAAAGGTTCTTGGTAAAACAATATTATATAGTGAATGCATATACCAAGATTTGATATTTTTAACAAAGACCACTTCCTAGCCTTTTGGTCATCACTACCCCTAAACCTAGAACTAAGGATGGATTAAATGATTATGTAATATTACTTTAAATCCATTTTTCCAAAGGTCTTATGGGGTTTGCTTTCATGATTATCCATTTCATTTCTTTTTCCAAGCCTCCAGCACTTATGGATGAGCAAGTAGAGAGAATGTGCCATTTCATTTTATACTGCAAGTGATTTTTGAATAATCGAGAAAGATTGTGCTTGCATACTCTATTTTTACTAGATAAGGCATGAAAAAGATTATGACAATGGGGTTTGTAAAGTGAGCCCTTTTTGAAAACATTTCTCTTCTTAGCTCTTAAGGGTTTGCTATGATTATTCTTTTCATTTTCAACTTTGATTATACCTCTAGAATAGTCATTTATCTCTTTCTCTAAGCAGAATATTTTCAAAATCTTCTCAATTTTTTTCTTTCCAAGAATAGCCTGATAATCTTTTAATTCGTCTAACTGATTTTCTATCCATTTATTCTCATTTTTTTGAAATGATTTCTGCTTAGATAACTTAACTAGAAATTTATTCATTTTTAATAAGGTCTTTTCTAGTTCTACGGAGGAAGGTATGCTTTCAACAACAAATTCAATACATGATTCATCATAAGATATATCATAATTATTACATGAATCATTGCATGCTTTGTCAACAAAATTATGACAAGGAATATCAAATGATTCATTCAATAAATTAACACAATAATTTTCACATGAATCATTACATGCAACAACAGCAGTATTTTCACAAAGATCCACAGATGATTCTCCACATGATATTTTGCAACAATCAACATAAGAATCATCAACTGCATAAAAAACTGAAACAAGAGGTGAATCATATACCTCCTCGTTGATTACTAGCTCATGATTCACCACTACCAGTTCATCTGATCTTGGAGCTTCTATAGTGGCAATCTCCTTTTCCTGGGTCTCTCCATATCTCTTTTCAACTCAACCCAGATCTCCTGTGCACTACTACATGTCATAATCTCATGAAAAATATCAGTATCTAAAGCACAGTACAATAAATCCATGTCATGTGAATTAATTATATCACAATCATTTTCATTTATTTGTGTGCATCTTCCTTTAGCAGTCACAAGTCAGACCCTCCAGTCCATAGATTTTAAAAATATGCTGATTCTAATTTTTCAATGGGTGTAATTTACACTGCAAAACAATGGAAGGCTAGAAGGTGACTGTCCCTCTTGGAATGGGAATACATCGATGAGAGCCATTTGCGGTCTTTTACAAAAGTTGTTAAGCCTAGTGGAAAGAGTCTCTGATACCAATTGTTAGCTTTGGTGTATGACACAAACCTAGGGTCTGTCTATATAGTTCCAAATGCACAGATAAATAAAATGTGCATAAATTAAATCATGTGCGACATTCACAATATAACATACACGTGCGGCAAATAAATTATGTAAAAATAAAATGCACACACGATATGTCATCGGGGTTCGGCCAATATTGCCTACGTCCTCGCCTCTAGCTCGCAAGTCTAAGGATTCCACTAATGCTCACTTAAAGGATGGAGTTGGCACTGGTTATAGCCTGGTCAATTAATGGGGATGACCTCAACCTATACATACCTTACCAAGATGGTGCACCTAACTTTTCTAACCGGGTCTAAGCCAATCCGAGACTATTCCACAGGGCTAGTCTCCCTCTTCGGGCCCATGCCTGGTGTTAGCTTTGATGTATTCCTAGGAGGGGGGGGGGGTGAATTGGAAATTTAAAATTTATCTCCTAGGTTAAACGAGATAGCCGTATAACACACCCTAGGGTCTTTCTAAGCATACACCAATTGCGTAGATAATGATATGTAAAAATTAAATCATGCGCAACATTCATAATATAACATACATGTATGGTAAATATAAAGTGCAGAAATATAAATAGACACACGATATCTTATCGGGGTTCGGCCAACAATGCCTACGTCCCCGTCTCTAGCTCACAAGCCTAAGGATTCCACTAATGCTCACTTAATGGGTGGAGCGGCACCTGATACAACCAGGTCAATTAGAACAGGGTTGACCTCAACCTTTACAAATTCTCCTTGCGGGGCAGAGAAGGCCCTAACAATCCTTATAGGCTGGATTACCGCCCCCTTAGGCCACGCTTGGAATACAACAATATGTTTCTTAATAAGATTGGTATAGTGATTATGCTTTCATGTAAAACATATATGTACCCAATACGCGCAATCACATACACATCAATAATATAAGTCATGTAAGCTCAGTGATGTAAATAGTTATGCAAACAACACTTAATAGGGTATGATCAATGGAGTGTTCAAGAGTGTTCAATACAAGCAATATCTTTGAAACTAGGTAAATATCAAATCTCAATGTTCAATTAGAGTTTCAAAGATGCTTAATCAAATATTCAAACTAACTCAAAATACTTTCCTTCAATGTAATGAGCTCAAGAGTAGTTTAAAAAATATTATAGCTTGTAGAAAATATTTTTGCACAACAAAATCAAAGTTTAGGGAATCTTTCAATGACAATGCAAAGACCCCTAAGCTTGTTAGTTTATCCCAATACAAGATTTATAATATTAAAATCTGTGGGACAAACTAAGCCAAACTACTCCCCAAAAATAATATCAACAATCACACAATCAAATGGGAGATTTAGCATTCACTAGCAATCACAAGCACACTCTATAAGGTCTCACAATCTCAGAATGTATCAAAGGAATGGAAATTTGAGAGTATTTGGACAATAAGAGTGTTTGCAAAAGAGAGGATTTTTGGCTAATGATTTTTTGCTAGTTATTGCTAATCCTCACAAATGAGCCTATATTTATAGGCAAGGTAAGAAATATAACCGTTTGGGACTTGTTGGTATTTTTAGAAAAGTTCCAAAATGATTAAACACAATTAACTCATATTAACCCGTATTTACCTCAATGAAATAATTTTTAACCCGACGAGGTTCGGGTGGTTGAATCGTGGTTCGGTCGCTCGAATAGATACAATAATAAAAGCTATTAAAATCAGTTCGATAGCCCGAATTCAAGTTCGGTGGCCCGAATCAAAGTCATAAACATTTCTTCGTAACTTTGGGTGCCCAGTCATAGGTTTGGTAGCCCAAACTCATGTGTTCGGTCGCCCGGGGCTAACTTTAAACTAAACAGCTCGGTAGCCCGAGTTGGTGAGAAGTCCTTTTCAAGTGGTTAGGGTGCCCGTGGACGGTATGCACAAAATGGTTCGGTTACCCGAGAGCCTAAGTCAATTGTTGACTTCTCAATAGTTCGGGCGCACTAGGAGTTTTGAACTCCTGGGGTTCGGTCGCCCAAGCTCTCTCAAATTTTTGTATAATGTTCAATTTAATTCAATTTTAACACTCCTAAATTTTGTATGATATATGTGCATGAGTGTTGGGATCTAGAGTCATACTAAGGTCTATGAGAACACTGAAAAAATTCGGCGTTGGTCAACTGAAGGGTGCCTTTAGGTCATTTGGTCCCTATGGTCATTCTACGGTCATTTTGAGCTTACAAACCTACATGCATGACATGCAGAGATTATTATAGACCATATCCTTAGTTACTATTATAGACCCATATTACATTAATTGAATTTACAATATGAAATAGAATCTTTAGGGTCTTCATGCTTTGTTTTCATGTGCCATTACTTGATCTGCTAAAATGAACCTGCACATACACTTGAAAGCCATTAAATACCTGAATATTTGTAATTATCAAAATCGGGTGTGACCTATAAGGTCAACACCTGGAATAGAACGAATGTATATAAAAATTTGTGTATAAATAAATACTTCTTACACAAGCTGATATGTACTGATTCGGCATAATATAATCAATGCACAACAATATGTATGCACTATAAGCTTAGTGGTGTAAATGTGTGCAATCAATACTTAGTATAATGATTATCTCAAGTCAAGCATACAAGTGTTTATACAAGCTAATCTTTGAAACTAAGCAGTGATAAAATCACAATCTTAGTTTAGGATTTCAAAGATTCAAACTAATAGAAATCTAGAAAGTCTCCAAAATAATTTTCTCAATAACAATGCACAATGAGATATTCAAATCAGAGTTTGTAAAATATTTTTGCACACCAAAAACAAATATAAGCCCTAATGAGTCTTGCAATAACTATACAAAGACCCACTTAGCTTGAAAATTTTTCCCAACCAAAGATTTACTAAATAAAATTGAGGAAAAATCCTTTGCTCAACCCTCTAATAAAAATCACAAGCAAGAAAGCAAGTGAGGGTTCTTAGCAAATTAGAATGATGAATAAAACACTCACAAAGATAGATTTCTCAAAGGAATGAAGTATTATGAGTGTATGGGGTTTGAATGAACAAATAGGGTTTAGGAAATTTGAGAGAGTTTTTGGCCAATCCTGTTTGCTAATCACCACTAATTTTGACAAATGAACCCCTACATATAGAGAAAAGGTAAATTATGACCATTGGGAGACACATAGGGTATTCCTAAATTTGTTTTAAAATTTTTAGCAAAATTAACCCTGTTTAAACATTTTAACCTTCGTAAAAAAATAAGCAACTCAAGATTTTTTGGGTGCCCGACTCAAGGTTTGGGTGCCCAAATAGACATAGTGAAAAAAGTCATTTTAATGGTTCGGGTGCCTGAAAATAAGTTCGGTTTGCTGAACCGAGGTGATTTTCCAAAAGACCGCGTTTTAGGTGCTCGATTTGAAGTTCAGTTAACCGAACTTATGAGTTTGGTCGCCCGACACCCGGGTTGGTGAAAAAGTGATTTGACGCAAGTTCGGTCGACCGTGGAAGATGTGTACAATTTGGTTTGGTTTGCTGAACACAGGTCAACTTGTTGACCGGTCCATGGTTCGGTCGACCGAGGAAATTTAAACTGCCAGGTTCGGTCACCCGACTACTCACAAAATTTGGCTTTTATGTTCTATTCACTCCAATTGTTTCCCCTGACGATATAAGTGATTATGGAGACTTTCTTACGTGTAAGTGCTGGGACCCTAGGGTCTTTCTAAGGTAATTTTCCTTGCCAAAAAACTCCAGCGTCAGTCAATCGAATCCCTAAGGTCTTTCAACTGTGGTTTTGAGCTTATAAGTTCCTACATGCATGATGCACATCAATTATTACAAACCATTTCCTATATTACTATTATAGACCCAAGATAAATTAACATAATATGAATTACAACACAAGATAGATCTTCTGGGTCTTCAGTCTTTAAGTCTTCTCATGCCATCAAATGATCAAACTAATATGAACTTTCACATAAACTTGATAGACATTAAATACAAAGAGTATTTGTCATTATCAAAATCGGGATATGACCAATAAGGTCAACAATCTCCCCCTTTTTGATGATAACAAATACTTGCCTACTTTTTCCCCTTTTGGCAACAGCAAAAAGGACCTAGGTAAATCATTTAGGTATATAGGCAAATAAAAGACAATTATTATTCAAATAAAAATATGGTTTTAGGAAGTCTTTAAAAATTTCGACAGCATGCTATTTGAAAATAGAACATTTCCCAAAAACAATAGACAGGAGTATGACTATCAACATGCAAGAGATATGATAGTCATGCATTTCAAACCATAAACAAATTAACAAAGCATGAAATATAGTAATAATGCACATAAACTGCATAGCTGGTCATTTAAACGATTTAAAAGACATGAAAATAAGGTTAGACCATAAGCATACACAAATCATTGCAATTGAAACATATCATAGGACCCATGGAAGATTTAAGTTAAAGGCACACAGCATATGATACCAAAAAGAAGGTTTGAGCAAAAAACCAGTCTAACTAGTTCGCATGTATTTTCATGTGTAGGTACCGAACCAGTTATGCAATTAAAAAAAAGCATATATATATATATATATATATATATATATATATGTATGTATGACTAATAATAAGGCAAGACATAAAGGATTTTTTATTTGAAAGAATTTCTTGCCAAATAATACAAATATGTAAATATATATATATATATATATATATGTATGTATGTATGTATGTATGTATGTATGTATGTATATAACTATATATCCCCCTTGTAGACAGCCCATTTTTTCCTAGCCCAATATAACAAAAGTTGTTATTATTATTATTATTATTATTATTTCTATTATCTTTATTATTATTTTTACTATTATTATAATTATTTTTATTATCTTACTTTGTTATTATTACTACTGTTATTACTATTATCATTATTATTATTATTATTATTATTATTATTATTATTATTATTATTATTATTATGTTATTAATTATTATTTTACCACTACTATTATTATTACAACTATAATTATTATTATTAATATTTACCATTACTATTATTATTATCTTAATTATTACTTTATTATTATTATTATTATAAACAAAATAAAAATGAAAAAAGAGAAGAAAAGGGTAAGAGAGGGGGGCAGAAACCCTAGGGTTCCTTTGCCCCCCTATTTTTTCTATAAAATCACTACGCACACACCTAAGGAAGCACAGCGTCGGGGCAAGGAAAATTCACAAAAAAAACCCAAGCTTGCATTCTCTTTTCTGTCGTAGCCCCTCTCTTCTCTCCTTCCTCCCTCACTCTTCCCCTTCTTTGTTTCTCGCCCAGAGTCCCTTGCAGCAAGCTGCTGCCGCAGCCATAGCAGTCGCTTAGCTCCTCCATAGCCGTGCCATCTCTACAACCGGGTATCTCAGCCTATAGTCGCAGAACCTTCCTCTGTTCCAGCCACGCACCAGCAAGCCCGCAACCATAGCAGCTAGAGCTCCAGACAGGGGCGACTCTGCCTTTAGGCCATTGAGGCACCTGCCTAGGGCCCCAAATTTTTGGGGCCTTCAATTTTTTTTTAATATAATAATATACTTTTTGGGCCCCAAAATTTTTTTTAATTAAATAATATTAATATTATTCGTTATGCTCTATTCCCATAATTGACTTTTCAACTAACAAATAAATGAAATTATATTTTAAAATATAAAATAAATACAATTTAATTCTTTTTTTTTTCAAGTCTTATACTTCCCAACTAATAGCTTTATTGTATTTCAAATTATCTATTACTCCCATCTCTCTCTCTTAGTCTCTCTAAAAAAAATTTTTCATCTCTCACACTCTTTCAATCTCATCTCTTGGTCTCTCTATGATTTTTGCTCCAACTATTGTGTTCATCATCTTCGGGCCTCCGATTCTCTGTAATTTTCTTAAACTCTAATTTTGATTTCAATTTTGTATATTATTTTTCTATTATTTTCACTATGTATTTTTTTTTTCTATTTTTTCTTAGATTTTGGAAGCTTTGAGGTTAGAGCACTGTATCCGGTAAGAATCCGATATCTCTAAAGTCTCGCTTGCCGATCGATTTGCAATAATAATAATAATCAGGTTATATTGTTTCAATCTACTATTTCTATAGATTTATTAAATTTATTTTTATTTTTTTACATAATTTGTTTATAGTGTTAATTTTGAAATTTAACTATGTCAATGAGAAAATATGAATCCAGATATGAAAAACGAAGAAAGAAAAAGAAAATAGAAGAATTAGTGTCATCTCAAAAGGGAGTTCTTCATAAATTTATTTTTAGTTCTAAGCAAAATATAAATGAGCCCGCTTCGGTCCCCTTACGAAACTATGTCACAAGAAAGATTAATGGATTGACTATGTTATCAATAGAAAAAGAAATACTTAAAAATCTTGAATATAAAACTTTAATTAGTGATTTTACATATCAAAAAGTTAGAAAAAATAATTTTAAATAAAAAAAATAAAAAAAAAATATTAAGGGTCCTTGATTAAATCATTCGCCTAGGGACCCATATTGTGAAGAGCCGGCCCTGAGGCTCCAGTCTCTGCAAACATAGCCATGAACCACCACTCCACCAACAGCCGAGAACTACCAGGGCACCCGAGCTCTGCTCCGCCTCCAATCATTGCGAGCACCAACAGCGGCCACCAACTCTAGCAGCATCTCTCTCGGCTACCCACTCCTCAGACTCCATCGTCTTCGCCTCTGCTCCAGCCATTGTCTCCGACGTCCCTCCATCAGGCCCACAGCCTCACACACACCCATGTAAGTATCTGGTAAAGTCCCTTTGCTGTATAGACACACACACGCACACACACACACAGATATATATATATATATATATATATATATATATATTGGTTCAGCTTGTGTTTTACATAAAGTTTAAGTTTTTACTTTATTTTACTTTTGCATCTGTGTGTATATCATGCAGAACCCACACGCACACTGCACACACAAATACACAGACTCACGCCGGTACCCTTGTAAATATTTTAGTTTCTATATCAAAAGTTTAAATTTTTGTTGTGTTTGTTATGTAATATTAGTATTTGATAGCCATGTTATTTTTATTTTTTTTTTATTTTCTTCTTCACATTTATTATGAATATTAACCAGTCTATCTTTATTATTGCAGGATTTTTGTTGTCATGGCATTTGTTTTCAAGTTTAGATTTTTAGTTGTATCTACTTGTAAATATTAGATGATGTATTATCAAAGTAAAGTTTTTTTTTTTTTTTTTTTACCGTCATGTCATTTATTGAGGTTATTATCATGTTTCGTTATTTAATGTCATTTAGGCTGGTATATTGAGCTTTGATTTGATTTACTACTATAAGTTTATGAATTCCCATGCTGATTATTTACATATTAGTAATAGTTTGTATATGTTCCCATAATTTCATTGTTTCCTTTCCTAGGTATGATTACTTGCTAATTTTAGGGTTACTTAGTTTGATTACAAGACCGTTTCTTTAGTTTTGGTGATTTTGTTTATACCCTTGACTGCGTGTTCATATCAAGGTCAGTGATGTATTAAATATGTATTATCATTATTACCCTTATTAAGGCTATTGTTATTATCACTATTAGCATTGTTAATTAAAAGTACTACTAGTATTATAAATTATTATGGTATATATTTGTATAAATATGTGTAGATGTATCATCACTATCAGTGTTATCCATTAAAAGTATTATTGTTATGATATATACTTATACATGTCTATATATATATGTGTATATATATGTGTAAGTATGTAGAAGCAAGCATTATTATTGATATGTGACATTACGCTATATCATGGTATGTACCGGGGGATAACTTGTTAAGGTCATTATAGTTAATATGTATTATATCTTAATACCTTAGTTTATTTTATTATAGTATTTTATATTTTAGTATATATATATATATATATATATATATTTAAATATTTTTCGATTTTTTCCTATGATTTTAATGCGAGGGTATAAGCTTTCGAGTTTCATGTACCTTTAGTTCTGAGGGAATATGTATATATTTATATATTACGTATATTTTTGTATTATTTATTTATTTATTTATTTTGCATGTGTATTGGTAAATTCACTAGAGGAGTAATTTTAAAGACTTTTTAAATTAACTTAAGGATAATTCCAAATTAATTAGGTACTGTTCATAAGAACGGGCGTGTAGGGGGTGCTCGTACCTTCCCTTCACGTAACCAAACTCTCAACCCCAGCTTTGGTAATGCACACCCATTCTACCCTTAATGGGGTAGTAATTAAGTGTTCTAACCATACTAAAAGGTTAGTGGAGACTCCAATATTCTTATTTTTCTTGAAAATATTAAACCCCATTTTTATTTCGCCACCTCGGGGCACACACACTCCGGGACGTCGCGACACCCCTTTTTGATGTTTGCTTAAAATACTGGGGGTGCTTGCTGAAAAAGAAACTTTAATTTTGAAGCAAGCAAACAACATTTTTCTAGTTTGTCAATTAAGCACATACAAGAATATAACCAGAAAAATCAACTATAAAGATCCTAAAGATATCAAGCAATTCAAAACAAGGATCATATGGCTACAAAATCCTTTATGTCTTGCCTTATTATTAGTCATATATATATATATATATATAAATATATATATATATAAATATATATATATATATATGTATGTATGTATGTATGTATGTATGCATATATATAACTATATATCCCCCTTTTTTATGTTTGCTTAAAGTACTGGGGGTGCTTGCTGAAAAAAAAAACATTAATTTTGAAACAAGCAAGCAACATTTTTCTGGTTTGTCAATTAAGCACATTTCAAGAATATAACCAGAAAAATCAACCATAAATATCCTAAAGATATCAGGCAATTCAAAATAAGGATCATATGGCTACACAACTGACTGTGGCAAAACAACATATTTCAACCTAAAAATTTCAATCAAGCCAATACATTTTAGCACAAAACACAAAGAATTACATGGGTACCAAGAGATTGCTAATGGGTACTTGACAGAAGAAATGTGCTTAATTGCTTAAATAGTACCAAGAGATTGCTCATGGGTACTTGACAGTGGAGCTTCTCGACACATGACCAACAAAAAGGACTGATATGGTTCCCTTAAGCCTCTACATGAACCTATGAATGTGATTGTCGGAAATAATGCAAAGTGTCCAATAGAGGGCATTGAATCCATTTCCTTAAAATTAGGAGGAATCTTTTATCGATCTGTAGCTGCTATCATTGACCGTGACTATGAAGTACGATTTATGAAAACAAAAGCTGAGATCATTGATAGCAATGGAAGCATTGTGGGTGAAGGTATTCGAAAGAATAACCTGCATGAGTTTATGGGACTTGCCACAACAACTAGAGATACAACAAGCAGACTTTGGCATGAAAGGTTTGGATACATCTCCTATGCAATTTTGAAGGAGATGCAGAGAAAGGAAATGGTGGTTGATCTGCTTGTAGTAGTTGATACTGCAGAGCCTTGTGAAACTTGCATGATAGGCAAGCAACATCGTATGTCATTTCCACAAGAGAGCAATAACAAATCAAAGCTTCCTCTAGAGCTGGTACATGTAGATCTCTGTGGTAAAATGACTACTCTTGCACTAGGAGGATCTTTCTATTTTATGCTGTTAGTCAAAGATTATAGTAGAAAGATGTGGGTGTACTTTCTTCATGATAAGGTTGAGGCTTTTGTAAAATATAAAGTGTGGCATAAACTTGTTGAAAATGAGATAGTTTTGCAACTAAAGAAACTTCGAATAGATCGAGGAGGCGAGTTCACATTAGGGGGGTTCAACAATTGTTGCAGTGCATTTGGCATCAAGCGCCAATTGTCTGCACAAAAACTCCACAACAGAATGGTGTTGTGGAACGGTGAAATCGCACGGTGATGGAGATGGCTAGAGCAATGATGAAGGCACAAGACCTTCCAAAATCATTTGGGTAGAAGCTATTAATACAGCTGTTTATATTTTCAATTGATGCTTCACTAAAGCTTTGGGGAACAAAACAATTCACGAGGTTTACTCTGGTAAGAAATCCTCCATTTCTCATCTTATAACATTTGGTTGTAGATGTTTTGTGCATATTCCAGATGACAGTCAAAGGAAGTTAGATGACAAAAGTCGCAAGTGCATCTTCTTGGGACACAGTATAGGATCGAAGGCATATCATCCGTATGATGTAGAGGCAAAGAAAATCGTCCCAAGTCAATATGTGGTATTTGATGAAGGACCACACTCAGTGGGAGATAGAGATCGGCCCACTTTATCATCAACCAATAAAGTAACCCACCATGTGCCTCACCTAGAGAAGCATATTGAGGTGAATGATGAAGAAATTCAAAACCAACCTCTTGTACCAATAGCACCTATTTAGAAGCCACAACCCAGGTGGGTACAACAACTCTTTGACGAAGGTAATCCAGAACCTGTGAATCAAAGTTCACAACCTAATGAACCTCGAAGGTCGAAGATAATAAAGGAACAACAACGATCAATAAAACACTTGGTAAATATGGCCTTAATGGCCAATAAAATCAGTACAGTTAAGGAACCAAGTAGCCTAGATGAAGCGCTGGCTGATTTGAAGTAGAGAACGGCTATGGAAGCTGAATATGAAAGTATCATAAAAATGATACTTGGGAGATTGTGGATCGTCCCCCTCATAGGAAGGTAATCGACACGAAGTGGATATGGAAGGTAAAATATAAAGCTAATGGTACTTTAGAGAAGTACAAAGCACACCTTGTTACACAAGGATTTTCTTAAGTGGAAGGTTTTGATGTTACTGAAACCTTTGCACCAACAGCTTGCACGGAAACAATCTGTTTGATTTTGGCTACTACTGAACACAGAAGTTGGGTGCTATTTCAAATAAACGTGAAGTCTGCATTCCTTAATGGTCATCTTAAAGAGGATGTTTATGTGATGCAACCACCTAGATTTGAATTGCCAAATTCAAACAACAAAGTGTGTAGGTTGAAGAAAGCTTTGTATGGGTTGAAACAAGCCCCCAGATGTTGGTACCAGAGGATTGATTCTTTCTTCACCAATTATGGATTTTGTAGAAGTACCTCTGATGCAAATTTGTATGTACTGAAGAAGAATGGGATGTATGTAATAATTGTACTATATGTAGATGATCTTGTGCTTACAGGTGACCACAAGGAGAAGATCAACAACATCCGTGAAGGCCTATGCTCAGAATTTGAGATGAGAGACTTAGGGCTATTCCACTCCTTCTTAGGCATTGATGTGTGGCAGCATTCAGAAGAAATCCTTATTTCGTAGTAACAATATGCTTAAGAGTTATTGAAGGCATTTAGGATGACAGAATGCACTCCAGTGGTTACTCCAATGGAAGTAAACATTAAGTTCTCCATTGAAGATCCCTCTCCACTTGTTGATACAAAGAGGTACAAAAGCCTAATTGGGAGTTTGGTGCACTTGTGCAATACAAGGCCAGATATCAGTTTTGCAGTTGGTATTCTGAGTAGATTTGCAAACAAGTCAAGAGAAATTCACCAGAAGTCTGGAATGAGGGTCCTCAAGTATATAAAAGGGACTCCTCATTTTGGCATCTCTTATACATTAGGGAACTTCCTAATTGGATATTGTGACTCAAATTGGGCAGAAGATATTGATTCTAGAAAGTTAGTTCCTGGATACTGTTTTCTCTTTATGAATGGAATTATCTCATGGACAAGTAAGAAGCAGCCAACAATGTCGCTATCATCCACCAAAGCCAAGTACAAGTCAGCTTATCACACCTCATGTGAAGCTGTTTGGATAAGAAGACTTTTTACTGATATTGGGATAATGATAAATGTTGTAACTCTAATTCACTGTGACAATCAAAGTTGCATAGCTATCTATAAGAACCCAATGTTCCATGCAAGAACCAAGCACATTGAGATTTAGTATCACTACATATGAGAACTCATTAAGGATGAGGTTGTTGAGATGGAGTATTCCCCAACAGAAGATAATCATGGAGATATCTTCACCAAAGCATTAGGTAGTTCCGACTTCCAGAAGCATCAGGATGCTCTTGGTATTGGTTCAAGAGTGTAGGTGGACATTGATTGGTGGGGGGGGGGGGTGTTGGTGTATATGTGTGCAATGCCCACCTCCCACGAGTTAATTGGCACACTTACATGATGTATGGTTCAAAGGAGGTCAAAGTGGTAGACCGCAATGGTACTATGAAGATAGAAAACGTTGCCCTCTGAGACACGGGGGTCCAAGGCAGCACCCCCGGTGGGGGGTATGGGGGGGCAATGCCCCTAAAGACGGTATGGCCTATCTAGTGTGAACGGTGGGCACGGTGTGTCAAAGACGGCCACTAATGTCAAAGACGGTCACTAATGTCAAAATGACCATTAATGTCAAAGTTGGCCACTAATGTCAAAGACGGCCACTAATGTCAAAGTCAGCCACTAATGTCAAAGTCGGTCATGGTAGGTAAGCTACCATTACCTACCATGGTAGGTGAGCCACCCATCTGCTTCTTCCACAGATCAGAGACTATAAACAAGACCCCCTACATCGGAGCACCACACATAGACTACAAGATTGTGTCCTTTTTTTTTTTCTTTCTATTTGTTGTCCTTTCACCATTGAAGATCATTTAGTGAGTGCATGATTGGACATATTATTATAATCCGATTGTTGTAATAAAACTTTGTGTTATCTCTTCAATCATTTCTTCAAAACAGATCTTGGTGTTATTATTCTATAGTGTATGCATTAAGTTCAAATTGGATAATTTTCTTGAATTCTCGTATTTACTCAATTTATCTAATATTCTTAGTATACCAAATGTGTATAGTGAATGCTGCAACCTAAGGTGTAGTTCCAAGAGAGGGGGGGGGTGAATTGGGTTTATGAAAAATTTCTTTCATCCTCTTTATGAGCTCTTGTTTCTTTTTACAATCTCTTAAGGTTTTCTCGTATTTTCGTTAATTAGGCAATACACTCTAACTCGTATTTCCTTTTAATCAATTCACAATCAATTAATTTACCATTCACACACAACAACCACAAGACAAGAAATCAATTCAGAATATTTAAAGGTCCTGCAAATGAATGTTCAATTCTTGTTGTTGATTTATGAATTTGAATATTGCAATGACAACCAAACACCTTTTCAATATCAGAACTTAATTAAACCTTTAGCTAACAAGTTTTGGGTGTTAACCAATCAACGTACTTCCTTTCTGTTTTCGTAAGAGATCGATTAACCAACATACTCCCTTTCAGGTTCCGCGAGCCTAAGAACAAATTACGCCTTTTTGGGTTTACTTAAATTCTAATAAGTATTACTTTATGATTTCAAGTATTAAAACATTCACGCAAGTTATATTGTTACTGAAATTAAAAGGAGAGTAAGGAGAAGAGAATAACACCACCACTTTTTATGAGGTTCGGCTTACCCCATCCTACGTCCTCGTCTTAGGTCAACCACCTAAGGAGTTAACTAAATCTTGTTCCTTCTGGGTGGAACAAAAAAACCTTACACAATTTACCCTATTTTTCAAGAAGAGAAAAACCTCTTCAAGCACCAGCCTGTGCTTGGTCCAACAATCCAATCAATCTTTTGAACCGTTCAAAGTACAAGAAGATAGAAAATAAATCTGCGTACAAAAAATACTCTCAAAATTTAGAGCAGGTTGTACAAATTGAGATCTAAATTGTACTTCTAAAAACCAAAGCAAAATAGAATATATGAAGTTCTAAAGTTTTAGAAGTCACCGATGGTTCTAAAAAAAAATTGAATTGCAACCCGGAACCAAGCTTTGATATTTTCAATCTACCAAAATGGTAGAATTCCACTCCAGCAAAAGATGTGGGCAAATTGAACTCAAGGAGAATTTCTTTCTCTCCAACAAAATGATGTCGACAGATGGAGCTCAAGGAGAATTTCAGCACAAGAAGAGTTTCAACAAAAGACTTATTAATCTCTTTTCTTTTGTATTATATTTTATGTATATTTTTCATTATCTAAGGTGGTATTTATAGGCTTTTTTCAAAGATCAATATTCCCATCAAGTTAGGTAATATTTGAAAAAAAATTGTTGACTTAATTTTGAATTTCAAAATTTTTCATTACCCAAGGAGGTATTTATATGTTTTTTCAAAGATCAAAGTCCCCTTCAAGTTAGGTAATATTTGAAAAAAAATTGTTGACTTAATTTTAAAAGAGAACTTCCCGTTTGAGATCTGAAATCTGCTCCGCGTGGCAGTCGTCTGCCATGGTTAAATCTGAAACTCAGAATGTTGGTAGTCGTCTACCAGAATATAGGCAGTCATCTATCATGGTTAAGTTTTAAATCCAGAACATTGGCAGTCGTCTTCCAGGACACCGTCTTTAGTTTAAAACACTCAAATTTTGCCAGTCGTCTGTCCATAGACAGACAATCACATGTCAGGTGCCTGACTTCTTTTTATTTTTGAAAATTTCCTTCCTTTAAGACCTTTTTTGCTTTGATTTTAAAAATATATTTTAAGCTCTTTTAATGAGTTGTTTCATAGTTTTTATTTTTTTATTTATTTTATGAGTGTTTCACATATATAAATAACATTTGGTTTAGAAGTACTTACAACAGTCCTTCTAATTATGATCTCCTTAAATTAGTAGGTCCTTCAGCCTTCTTTGGCCTCTTGAGGTTCACTTTTGACTTTGGGTTTGCTTGCCCTTAACTTCTTCATTTGTTGTCCATTGCCTTTGATATTCTGAGGAGCTTTCACTAGATTAACATTGAGCTTTTAGTTTATCAACCTTGAGAGTCCTTTTACCTAAAAACACATTACTCAACACCACATGTTAAAGCATCCTTCATTTTGTTATCATCAAAACAAGATTGAAAAGCCTAGTTAGGCGAACAAATGCATATACCAATATATTATATTTTGAGAACAAAACCACTTCCCAAGCCTTTTTGTTACGACCCGAAAAATAATGTTTTTTAAATAATAAAGAGGAAGCGAAATGGAAATAGAAACAACATTTGTTGACGACATTGCACTTTGGACGTAATAACCCAGAAGTTTTACACAGAGCCTTGTTGATGAACACAGGGAGTTCGTCGACAAGCTTATAAGTAGGCCTTATCGACGAAGCCACACCTCGTCGACGAGAAGATGCCGAGAGGGGTTTTTGGGCAGTTTGAATTTCATCGACGAGGAGGTAGGGTCGTCAACAAAATTACTTAAGAACTCATCGACGAGATGACCTGTCTCGTCGATGAATCCAACCCTATAAATAGTTGAAACCCGGATTTTTTTTATGAGATTTCAGCACAAACTCTTTCTCTCTCTAAAACGCCTCTCCCTCCTCTCTTCGATCCTGGCCTCATTTCTCGCTGGATTGAAGATTTAAGGCCACCACGACGCTCCAAGCTAAGTTCTCTGCAAGTTTTTTGGAGCTGATTGTGGGAGAAGTTGGTTTGGAATTCATCTCAAATCTAAGGTAAGACATTTTATTTAGATTATGCCTTTTTCGTAGTTATAAGAAATGTTGTGGGTAAGAAAATACTGATGTTTTGTTCTGAGGGATGTTGTTTTTAGGGTGTCGAGTGGAGAACCCTGCAGGTGTAGGGCTGGAGTTCAGTGAGAGGTTTTTTAGATTTAAGGTAAAGGAAATATGCTATGCTAGGAGATTTATTTACGTTATCAGAAATTATATATATATGCATGAATATTAGATGTTATACGAAATATGAATTTTTAAAGTATGTGTGGCCCGAGTACCTGATATTGATATGGAATTTTATGCAGTTTTTCAGTATTTCAAGTTATACAGATATGGTTAGATATTTTTAGATTTTATACAAATAGAATATGTGTACATATACAGTTTTATTCAGATGATTATACAGACAAATGTATATAACAGTATATAGATATTTATTTAGAATAGTATATACAGTCTGTATAGAAAGCTATATTTTCCCAAATGCCATAACACTCAGAGTATACAGATAGACTATACGGATAGAAGATACAGATAGATTATACAGTTATAGCATCAAGATACTACAGATATTATAGTATTTACAGTACATAAAGATAGTGTTCTGGTTATTTTGGAAACGTAATGAAAACAGTATAAAGTGTATAGTATATATATATATATATATATAGTATTGGATCCCTGTGGAAAGGTTACAAATAGATTGTCATGCCCCGAAGCCCGAAATGGGACCCAGGGGTGAAAATGTAACCTAACCTATCCCTGTATCATACAAATCATCACAGATACAGTACAAAGGATGAGGGTCCGACCACGTGGGGTTCCCAGGCATCCTAAACACTTCCAAACACAATCATATACGCAGCGAAAAAACCATACATACATATGCAGACCATACCAGAGTCTATACAAGAGCAGACACAATGCTCTATCAAAACGTACAAACGGGTACCCAACACATCCCAAAATGGCAACCCACCAAAATTACAGTTCTAGCACTTACTTAGCGCTAAACACGGTACACCGGCCACTACGCTCCCTACACCAGGATGCTAGTTCCGGTTACTCGAAGGACCTGTAAAAATGTACGTACAATAGGGGTGAGACACCTCTCAGTAAGGAAGAACACAGGTTATATTGGTGTGTGGCATTTGAGTGTTATCATGATACAACATACACGCAGTTAAATGCATTTCAGTACTAATTTCCACAGTGCATACACGCACCCATACACACACACATGATCAGCAATCCTGATGTCATCGCACCCTTCGGCTTGAAGCCGGCCCGCAACATATGGCTTTGGCCCTACCAACCCGCGAAGTCCGGCGCAATTGGCATATGACTAGTCCCCGACTCCCATGGCGTCGTACCAGCACTAACTGGTGGATCCACACCCTTCGGCCTGATCTTTTGGAATAGGCTCACGCCTTCGAATATAGAGCCGGACACTCTTGCCTATGTGGCAGGCGATAAACACGCGCCCTCGGATATAGAGCCGGGCACTCTTAGTACCCGCAATAATTTCGGAACCAAGTTCCTACTAACATTTCGACATATCACACACACATGCATGCTCATATAAGCAAACAAACCACACCCATTTGGTAATCTAAATCATGGTTTTTCAAAAAAATACAATTTAAACAAGTAAAGACATGACCATACCAATATCACAGTATAAATCACACATATACTCGGTTTTCAAAAAACCAAGGATGCAGCCTGTCGCCCCCTTTTTTCCAAAATTGTAATAATGAAAAACCCATAGTTTTCCCCTTTAGATCCCCTAAAATGAGTAGCCAAAACACACACAGGACTGTGGACCACAGTTCCTCTGAGTCCGATTTCAAAAATAACCAATACAAACATAGTTCCCTTTACCTTTTCCCCGAATAGCCAATCCCAAACTCCAAGGTCCCTAAATAACGAACCGAGTTCCAAAACCTACAAATCACAGTACAAAATATGCTCACAAGCCAGTTTCCTACAAAAATATCGAATCAGAATTGAAAATCGAGCCTTACCTCGATTTTTCGCCAAAACTCGAAAATCTCCGAAACGAGATTCCGATCCATAGAAGTTGTAGAGGATCCTTCCACGATCCTCGTGGTAACTTCAGATTTCTGATTCCATCAACGATAGGTGAAGAAATCTAGAGAGAGAGAGAGAGAGAGTTAGGAGAGGTTTAAAGAGAAAGAGAGATATTTGAAGTTACTTAGTGAGGAAGTAAAGGAAATTCCTATTTATAGCCCTTTGACCCGGTCCAATTCGTCGACGAAATGGTGTTCTCATCAACGAATCTTTCACTGGCTTCATCGACGAATTGGTGGCCTCATCCACAAATCCTAATATTCCCACTTTCCAAAACTCCTCGACTTCTCCTCATTGACGAGTCTTTGAATTTCGTCAACGAGAAGAATAAAGGCTTCGTTGACGAAATCTGGTTTCGTCGACAAAATCTGCCAAATTTCCAATTTGCCCCTCTCTTATTTATTTAAACCCAGTTATCATGGTTCAGGTTCTTACAATCTCCCCTCCTTACAAAAATTTCGTCCTCGAAATTTGTCATCTCTCATTCACAAACTCATTCACACAATCGAATACATAGATACAACTCTAGAGAAATCTGGCGACTACTACAGCGCAGTCCCATTATACACATACACATACATACCCTCACTTATGGTGGAGGAATACCGTGGTTACATATACAAATGTCTCAGGAGTTCACAATACACATGCACTCCCGACGACTAACCACCTATCCCAACCCACAGTAGGATCATGTACAAGTGCTCAAAACAATTGTGGATACTTACGGCGTATTTCCGTTTTTAGTTCCCAAGAAGCCTTTTCAACCTCGTGGTTTCGCCACAATACCTTCACTAACGGTATCTCTTTGGTACGAAGCTTTTGAAATTTACGGTCCAGAACCTGAATAGGTATCTCCTCATACGCTAAAGTATCCCCAATTTCCAACTCATCATGACTAATAACATGTGAAGGATCCAACACGTACCTCCTCAACATGGATACGTAAAACACATCATGGACCCTCAAAAGTGCTGGAGGTAATGCAATCCTATAGGCTACCGGACCCACTCGCTCAAGTACCTCGAATGGTACGATATACCTCGGGCTTAACTTGCCCTTCCTCCCAAATCTCATCACCCCTTTCATCGGAGCAATACGCAGAAATACCTTACCTCCCACTTCGAAATTTAACTCACAGTGGCGAACATCTATGTAACTCTTTTGTCGATTTTGAGCTGGTCTAATCCTCTCCCGGAACAACCCACCTTCTCAGATGCCTACTACACGAGTTCAGGTCCTAACACCTGACGTTCACCAACCTCATCCCAACACAAAGGCGACCGACACCTCTGACCATACAAAGCCTCAAACGGTGCCATCCCTATACTAGACTGGTAGCTGTTATTATAAGCGAACTTTACAAGTGGCATAAATTGTATCCAGCTACCACCAAAGTCTAACACACACGCTCGCAACATATCTTCCAATATTCGTATTGTCCTCTCTGACTGTCCATCAGTCTGGGGGTGGAACGCTATACTGAAAGTAAGTTTCGACCCCAATGCCTCCTGTAAGCTCATCCAAAATCAAGAAGTAAACCTCAGATCCCTATCCGATACTATGGAACCGGTACTCCGTGCATTCTCACAATCTCATGCACGTACAAATCTTCTAGCCTACTTAAAGGATAGCCAACTTTCATCGGTATGAAATGAGCAGATTTCGTCAATCTATCTACGATCACCTAGATAGCATTCTTCCCGTGAAGCGTTGGTGGTAATCCAATCACAAAATCCATGGAAATATGCTCCCATTTCCACACCGGAATAGGCAAAGGCTGTAATAGCCCCATCGGCCTCTGATGTTCAGCTTTCACCTACTGACACATCAGACACTGCTCCACAAACTGAGCAATTTGCCTCTTCATACCAGACCACCAGAAGGTCTCGCGTAAGTCTCAATACATCTTCGTACTACCAGGATGTACCGTATACATAGAACGATGCGCCTCCTCTAGAATCATCCTTCTGATCTCATCATCGTTTGGAACACACAGTCTAGTCCCAAACCTCAACACACCTCCATTAGAGATGTTAAACTCTGTAGCCAGTCCCTGCTGTACCTTTTCCATAACCTCTGCCAACTCTGCATCACTAGCTTGTGCGGCTTTTATACGCTCAAATAAGGTCGGTAGGACCACCAAACTAACAAGATAAGCTTGATGATCACCAATCACCAACTCTATACCTGAGCTCTCCAAATCCCATATGATGTGACACTGAGTTACAATTGCAGATACGGCCGAAGGCCCTGACTTCCGACTTAACGCATCAGCTACCACATTAGCCTTCCTCGGGTGATAACTGATCGTGCAATCGTAGTCTTTAATCAATTCTAGCCACCGCCTCTGCCTCATGTTCAACTCCTTCTGTGTGAAGAAATATCTAAGGCTCTTATGATCAGTGAAGATCTCACACTGCACCCTGTACAGATAGTGTCGCCAGATCTTCAGTGTATACATAACAGCAGCCAATTCCAAATCATGCGTAGGGTAGTTCTTCTCATATTCCTTCAATTGCCAAGAAGCATAAGCCACTACCTTGCCTTGCTGCATAAGCACACATCCCAGACCTTTCAGAGGCGCGTTGCTATAAATCACAAACCCACCATCCCCCAAAGGAATAGTCAACACCGGAGTAGTAACCAGCTGGTGCTTCAACTCCTGAAAGCACTACTCGCAATCACTGGTCCACTCAAACTGTACTCCCTTCCTAGTCAAGCGTGTCAGAGGTCCAGACAATTTAGAGAAACCCTCTACGAATCGATGATAGTAACCCGCCAGTCCTAAAAAACTATGAACCTCCTGCACATTCTTCGACCTTACCCAGTCAACCACAACTTCAATCTTGCTAAAATCAACTAATATACCATCCCCAGTAACCACATAGCCTAAGAATGCAATCTAATTCAACCAGAATTCACACTTCTTCACTTTCACATACAACTTTTTCTCCTGCAGAATCTATAACACTAACCTCAAATGTTCCATGTGCTCTTCTGTACTCCTTGAGTACACCAGAATATCGTCAATGAATACCACTACGAATTGATCTAGGTACTCATGGAAAACCTTGTTCATCAGATCCATGAACATAGCCGGAGCATTCATCAACCCAAAAGGAATGATTAAGAACTCGTAGTGGCCATATCTGGTTCGAAAAGCAGTCTTTGCTACATCCTCCGCTCTAACCCTCGCCTGATGATATCCTGACCGCAAATCGATCTTCGAAAAGACTAGCGTTCCTTGTAACTAGTCAAAAAGATCATCTATACGAGGTAAAGGATAGCGATTCTTCCTAATTACCTTGTGAATCTCATGGTAATCAATGCACATCCGCATCGACCCATCCTTCTTCTTCACAAATAGTATTGGAGCTCCCCAGGGTGAAACAGTTGGTCGAATGAATCCCCTATCCAGTAATTCTCGTAACTACTCCTTCAACTCCCGAAGTTCTGTTGGAGCCATATGGTATGGAGCTTTAGAGATCAGTGCCTTATCGGGAAGCAACTCTATCGCAAACTTGACCTCACAATCTAGAGGTAAATTCGTTAAATCATTTAGAAACACATCCAGAAACTCGATGACTACCCGAATGTCCTCGAGTCTCAACTCATCCCATGGCAGTTCCTTCATACAAGCTAGGTACCCCTGACATCCGTCTAAGAGTAACCTCCTCGCCTATAATGTCGATAGAATCTGTGGCGCTGGATGCAGACACGATCCCACGAATTCGTACTCTTGCTCCCCAAGAGGTCTGAAAACTATCACCTTCCTACGGCAGTTGATCACGACATAACTGGAGAACAACCAATCCATCCCCATAATGATGTTGAACCCCGACATGTCGTATACCACAAGATTTTTCGGTAGCAACTTTCCCTGAATTTGCACTGAGTAGTCTACCAACATCTTCCTATAGAAAGATACACTCCCAGATGGCGTAGTAATAGCTAACACCTCATTCATGTCTCGGGTCTCAACCCCACACCGTCTCACAAAATTCATAGACACAAAGGAATGGGTTGCACACGAATTAAATAAAATAGAAGCTTTATTCGAAAGCAATAATAAGGTACCTATCACCACGTTACCTGCATGCTCAGTGTCCGCTGGAGTAAGAGAGTATACTCTGGCCGGAGTTGTATTCGTCTAAGTGGTTCCCCCAGGTATCTGGTTGCTCCCTTGGTCCCCACTAAATGCAGGCACATCTCGCTTCGGTGCACGACAATCATGAGCCATGTGACCAGGTCAACCACAGTTATAGCATTTACCATCAAAAGACCGACACTTACCCTCGTGCCGTCTGAAACACCTAATACAACGATCACTAGTCTGGCTTCCTTGAAAATCTTGGCGCTTGGTATTCTGACGGTAGCCTGAGCCCTTGCTCCTCTTCTTCCACAATCCCTAATAAGATCCTTCCTGAGAACCAGAACGTACTGTCCTCTTCCTCAAATCCTGATCCACCTCGTCCTCTTAGATACCGGTCTCAATCACCGTGGCTTTATCCACCAACACTGAGAACTCGCAGATTTGAAGCATACCTACCAGTCTGCGGATATCCTTCCTCAAACCCTTCGCGAACCTCTGAGTCTTCTCATACTCGCTCGAGATCATACATGGTGCAAAGCGGGACAGCTCTATATATCGGGCCTTATACCCTTGCACTGTCATACTCCCCTGAGTCAGAGCAGAAAACTCATCCGCCTTCATATCATGTACTGAAAACAGGAAGTATCTGTCAAAGAACATCTCCTTGAAACGGCTCCACGTCATCTCCTTAGGACCACCCCTCTGCTTCTCTAGTAAATTCACCATAGTCCACCATCAACTCGCCCCCCCCAGACAACTAGAAAGTAGCATAGAGGACTCGCTACCTATCCGTGTAGTGCAAGACTTCCAGAATCCTCTCAGTCTTCTCTATTCAGTCCTCCACTATCATCAGGTCAGGTCCTCCAGAGAATGTTGGAGGATGCATGCATATGAACCTCTCAATGGTGCAACCCGCAGCAACAGGAGAACACTCACGTCTGCTCACACTGCGCTTGATCTCCCGTAATACCTGCCTCGTTAAACCTCGAGGCATAGAAGGAGACTTATCACTCGCAGTCTCCTCGGAGCCACTTCCTAGGTTATTATCCTTGGGCTCCATGCTGCAACACAATAGGAATCTATCAGTATCCCTACAACGCATACAATTAACACAATGATCCACACTAATCATGTTAACTACTCCCTGCCAGGTCTAGGTCTGTCCTATCATGCTGACACAAAAGTCATCAATTATTTGCCCTGCTTTTACTGGAATCGTCATCCCAGAAAAAACACGGAATACCATCGACAAATCCCGGTCTAGCAACCGAACAACCCTCAACCAACTCTACCCATATCCATATCCTATACTCTAGTATGTACTCATAACTAAGCCTAACCAAATCTACAAGATCTAGTAACCTGGTTAGCTTTGATACCAAGCTGTCACGCCCTAAACCCCGAAATGGGACCTAGGGGTGAAAATGTAACCTAACCTATCCTTGTATCATAAAAATCATCGCAGATACAGTATAAAGAAGAGGGTCCGACCCCATGGGGTTCCTAGGCACCCTAAAAACTTCCAAACACAATCATATACGCAGCGAAGAAACCATACAAACATATGTAGTACCATACCAGAGTCTTTACAAGAGCAGACACAATGCTCTATCAAAATGTACAAATGGGTGCCCAACACATCTTAAAATGGCAAACCACTAATATTACAGTCCTAGCACTTACCTAGCACTAAAAGCAGTACACCGGCCATTACGCTCCCTACACTAGGACACTAGTTCCGGTTACCCGAAGGACCTATAAAAATGTACGTATAGCAGGGGTGAGACACCTCTCAGTAAGGAAGAACACAGGTTATATCAGTGTGTGGCATTTGAGTGTTATCATGATACAACATACACGCAGTTAAATGCATTCTAGTACTAATTTCCACAGTGCATACACGCACCCATACACATACATATAATCAGCAATCTTGGTGTCGTCACACCCTTCGGCCCGAAGCCAGCCTGCGACATATGGTGTTGGCCCAGCTAAACCACGAAGCACGGCGCCACCGGCACATGGCTAGTCCCCAACTCCCATGGCATCGTACCAGCGCTAACTGGTAGATCCACATCCTTCGGCCTGATTTGCTGGAATAGGCTCATGCCCTCGGATATAGAGCTAGACACTCTTGCCTACGTGACAGGCGATAAACACATGCCCTCGTATATAGAGTCGAACACTCTCAATACCTGGAACAATTTCGGAACCCAATTCCCACTAGCATTTCAACATATCACACACACACGCATGCTCATATAACCAAAAAAACCACACCCATTTGGTAATCTAAATCATGATTTTTCAAAAAAATACAGTTTAAACAAGTCAAGACATGATCATCCCAATATCACAGTATAAATCACACATATACTCGATTTTCAACAAAACCAGGGATGCAGCTCGTCGCCCCCTTTTTCCCAAAACTGTAATAATGAAAAACTCATAATTTTCCCTGTTAGATCCACCCAAATGAGTAGCCAAAACACACACATGACCGTCGACCACAGTTCCACCTAGTCCAATTTAAAAAATAACCAATATAAACATAGTTCCCCTTATCTTTTTCTCGAATAGCCAATCCCAAACTCCAAGGTTTCTAAACAGCGAACCGAGTTTTGAAACCTGCAAATCACAATACAGAATATGCTCATATGACAGTTTCCTACAAAAATATCGGATCAAAATTGAAAACCGAGCCTTACCTTGATTTTTCGCCAAAACCCAAAAATCTCCGAAACGAGATTCTGATCCATAGAAGTTGTAGAGAATCCTTCCACGATCCTCGTGGTAACTTCAAATTTCTGATTCCATCAACAGTCGGGGAAGAAATATATATATATATATATATAGAGAGAGAGAGAGAGAGAGAGAGTAGGGAGAGGTTTAGGGAGAGAGATAGAGATATTTGAAGTTACTTAGTGAGGAAGTAATGGAAATTCCTATTTATAGCCCTTTGACTAGGCCTAATTCGTCAACGAAATGGTGTTCTCATTGACGAATCCTGATATTCCCGATTTCTGAAACTCCTCGGCTTCTCCTCGTCGATGAATCTATGAATTTCTTCGACGAGAAGAACAAAGGCTTCGTCGAATTTCCAATTTGCCCCTCTCTTATTTAATTAAACCCAGTTATCACGATTGGGGTTCTTACACAGATATAGTACAGATATAGAATATAGAGCACTATACCGATGCTAATATAGATAAAGTGCAACCATATATCTCAGATAGTGTGTGGGTGCCATCAATTGTGCTCGGAGAGTATGCAGCTCCCTAGTTCACAGAGTTTAGGGGGCCAGTTTGATGAGGTAGTAGCCAGTATCGCACCGAGGAGAGTGTGCAATTTGGCTGGGCTAAGGTAGTGTAGAGTATAGTGACTTTCCTAAAGGGCCGACCAAGTTTAGTCCTGTCTACGGGCCGCACAACCCTGTCATGAGGGGTTAAATCATGACATACAGAGTCCCAGGGAAAGAACATAGTTTTGTATATGTATACAGTTTTACAGCTCTTGTTGTATATAGTATGATATTAGTAGTATGAATGATAGAAAGTTCAGATGATACATATATTTTAAGCTACTATACATGTGATATATGTGTTTTTTTTTTTTTTTTTTTTAAGATTTACTAGATCATGCAATTTCACATACTATTATTATAGTTTTACAACTCGGTTGCCACACGCTAGTAATAGCATATTTCCACTTACTGAGCGTCAACTCACCCCATTACTTTAACATTTTTCAAGTGAGTCTGCTAGGCGAGTAGATCAGGCTCACGGATAGAGGTCACTTGATCACCCTAGTTATAGGGTAAGTTTTGTGTAGGGTTTTGTATTTTTGGGGTAGTTGACACTGGAGAGAGAGATGTTTTATGTAGTTATGGTTGAAAATAATGAATTCTGGTATTGTATATATATATATATATATATATATATGTATGTGGTTATGTGATTTATGTTTTCCGCTGCATAGGGGTGCCCATTACATACATATATTGGAGTAATTTGTTATTATATAAAAAGAAATGATGAGAATTTTGAGGATGCTACATTTTGGTATCAGAGCCTAGGTTGCTAGGTTCTGTAGACTCTTGAGTGCAGTGGAAAACAATACCAGAATATAGGAAAAGATTTGAGGTTTTGTTCTATGATCTAGATATAAGATTTTGTGGTAGTTTCCGTGTTTTTCCTAAGGTGATAATTTCAGGAAAATCATAATAAACTATCGATGAGTCATGTGTTTGGGTTGTAGGATTAGATTTTGGGGTTAGGATCAGGAGGGATGGTTAATAGAGAATTTGCAATTTTAGTTAAATGGAATAAGTTAGGTCTGTATGAGAAATAGGATTCTAAAATAGTGTTCTCTATAATTGTAAGATAGACCCAGGAGGTAGTAGCGCTCATGCCAGTGGGGATGATGGTGCCGGGCCTTCTGATGTAGGAGGTGCAGATTCAGATGCTATGCTAGGTAGTGTGGCTCAGCAAGTTATGGCTGAGATAGCGCAGTGCTATAAAGAGTAGGGAAATCCATCTCCAGTTCAGGGATGTACCATAAAGAAATTTATGAAGATGAATCCGCCAGCTTTTTTTGGAGCAACTGACCCTGTAGTTGCTGAGAACGGGGTACAAGAGGTAGAGAAGATCCTGATAGTACTTCACTGCACCGACTAGTAAAGAGTTCTGTATGTTACATATAGACTTGTAGGGAAGGCTGAGAGATGGTGGACAACCACTAGATTATTGGAGAAGCAGGGGACGACTCTAGTGCCAATGACCTGGGCATGGTTCATTGACGTGTTCTTTGATAGATATTATCCTGCCTCAGTTAGAGAGGCCTGAGTACAAGAGTTCCTAAGTCTGCCCCAAGGGTCGATGATAGTCCAGCAATACACAGCGAGATTTATCGAACTCTCGCGTTTCTGCCCATATATCGTCCCCGATGAAGTAAAGAAGGCCATAATGTTTGAGAGAATCTGAGGCGAGATATTTACAGGCAGGTGGTTGTACTAAGGATTCAAAATTTCTCAAAGTTGGTTGTTAGGGCTATTTTAGCAGAGGAAAGTTTTTTGAGAGAGACTAAGATGTAGAGTCAAAAGAAGAGGACTGCGCCCTTGAGTTTTAAGGCGGGTTCCAGTCGAGGCCCTTGGAGAGGAGGTAGATCGGGCGGAGGACAGAGACAGATGGTAGAGCACGGTGGATTTTAGGGTAGATAACTGCCCGCCATTTGTCCTAGATGCGGATGGAGACATCCTGGTGAGTGCCAACTAGGGGAAAATGTTTGTTATCGTTGTGATAGGCCTGGTCATATGGCTCGATCATGTCAGATTCCGTCGAATTATGCACAGGCTCCCAGACCTTTTCGAGGTGGATATCAGGAGCCCCACGGAGGTTAGCAGAGAAATACCGTGCCAATGAGGGTTTATGCATTTACTCCAGGAGATGCCGAGACAGCTAGAGACGTGGTTACAGGTATCCTTACTGCTTTACCATATACAATTATTTTTTTTTTGATACAGGTGCCACTCATTCCTTTATATCGGCGGGATATGTGAAAATAGCTGGAATAGAGACACAATCATTAGATATAGAACTGTTTTTGGGTACGCCGATGGGGTCTGTGGTGAGATGTAGGAGGATACTTCAAAATTTTCCAGTAAGTATTTAGAAGAGGATATTATCAGCTGATCTAGTGGTTCTAGATATGCAGGGGTTTGATGTAATATTGGGTATGGACTGGCTAGCTACTCATCATGCCAGTATAACTTGCCATCAAAAAGAAGTTATTGTTAGACCCCCGGGCGAGTAAGAATACAAATTCATGGGTTTATGTGTGCGTGCCTCACCATAGCTAGTGTCAGCTATCTAGGTGAGGAGACTGCTACAGGGTGGTTGCTAGGGGTATGTCGCATACATAAAAGAATTGCCGAAAGAAGAATTAAAACAAGCTGACATACTAGTAGTGAGGGAATTCCCAAATGTATTTCTAGAAGAATTGCTTGGTTTGCCGCCTGACTGTGAGATTGAGTTTATCGTCGATCTGTTGCTGGGATCTGTACCAAAATCGAAAGCACCATACCGTATGACCCTAGTAGAGTTAAAAGAATTGAAAGAAAAGTTACAGGAATTGCTGGATAAAGGTTTCATCAGGCTCAGTGTGTCGCCTTAGGGTGCGCCAGTTTTGTTCATGAAAAAGAACGATGGAACCATGAGATTGTGCATTGATTATAAGGAGATAAAAAAACTGACAGTCAAAAATAAATACCCTCTCCCTAGGATTGATGATTTATTCGATCAGCTTCAGGGGACCCAGGTTTACTCTAAAATTGACCTGCGGTCGGGTTACCATCAGGTGAAAGTTAGAGCAGAGGAAATTTCGAAGACCGCATTTCGAACCAGATATGGGCATTATGAGTTCTTGGTGATGCCGTTTGGATTGACTAACGCACCAGAAGTATTCATGGATTTGATGAATCGAGTGTTCCATCAATACTTAGATCAGTTTGTGGTTGTGTTCATTGATGATATACTGGTCTATTCAAGAAGTTTTGAGGAGCATGAGCATCATTTGAGACTGGTGTTGCAGGTATTAAGGGAAAGGAAATTATATGCAAAATTCAAGAAATGTGAGTTCTGGTTAAGGCGAGTTACTTTTCTTGGCCATGTGATCTCAAAAGTAGGAGTATCAGTTGATCCAAGTAAGATTGAGGCTGTGGTGAGTTGGGAAAGGCTGGGAAGTATTTGTGAAGTCAAGAGTTTTTTGGGATTAGCAGGCTACTACCGACGCTTTGTAGATGGATTCTCCAGTTTATCAAGTCCATTGATGCGACTCACGAGGAAAAATGTAAAATTTGAATAGACTGATGACTATGAGCAGAGTTTTCAAGGGTTAAAGCGGCGGTTAGTTTCAGCTCTGGTATTAGCCATTCCATTAGGGGAGGACGGGTTTGTAATATATAGTGATGCCTCTTTGAAGGGTCTTGGATGCGTGTTGATGCAGCACGACAGGGTTATTGCATATGCGTTTAGGCAGCTTAAAGAATATGAGAAGAATTATCATGTACATGATTTAGAGCTTGTTGCAATGGTGTATGCTCTTAAGATTTGGAGGCATTACTTATATGGTGGAAAGTGTGAGATTTTCACGGACTACAAGAGCCTGAAATATTTCTATACCCATAAAGAATTGAATATGAGGCAAAGAAGGTGGTTAGAACTTATTAAAGACTATGATTGCATGATTAGTTACCACCCAGGAAAAGAGAATGTAGTGGCAGATGCTCTAAGCAGGAAATCAGGGGGACTCGTACTGGTAGTTATGGAGATTCAGCACTCAATTTTGATGGATTTGGAGAGGTTCAGTATAGAATGGGTAGAGACGAGTCCACAGGCAGTTATTAGCAGTCTAGTGGTTCAGCCTAAGCTATACGAGAGAATTAAACTAGCTCAGGGTGATGATGCAGAGTTGGTAGAGGTGATGGCTAGAGTACGAGATGGTCAAGGAGAGGAGTTCAACATATCATATGACGAAGACCTACAATTCCATATTAGGCTATGTGTCCCTGCAGATACTAAGATAAGGAGAACTATATTGGAGGAGGCTCACAGATCCCTATACACCATACATCCAGGTAGCACTAAAATATACAGGGATCTGTGAGAGTATTTTTGGTGGAGTGGAATGAAGAGGGAGATGGCCGAATTTGTACAGCAGTGCTTGACATGCCAGCAGGTTAAAGATGAGCACTAGAGACCAGTAGGGTAGTTCCAGCCATTATTCATTCCGGAGTGGAAATGGGACCACGTTTCGATGGACTGCATTACATAGTTACCACCAGTGCGACAGGGACTGAATGCGATTTGGGTGGTTGTTGATCGTTTAACGAAGACCTCTCATTTCATCCCGGTTAAAGTTGGTAATTCAATGGACTAGTTGGTAGAGATTTATGTTCAGGAGATAGTTTGTGTTCATGGGGTACCGGTATCCATAGTTTTAGACCGAGATCCTCGATTTACTTCACGATTTTGGAAAAGTTTTCAGGAGGCTATGGGTGCAAAGTTAGCTTTTAGCACTGCTTTCCATCCCCAGATTGATGGTCAGACTGAAAGGATGATTCAGACACTAAAGGATAGCTTGTGTGCTCGATTTTGGAGGTAGTTGGAGTCAGTTTATGCCATTGGTCGAGTTTGCCTACAATAACAGCTACCAGGTTAGTATCGGCATGGCTCCATATGAGGCATTGTATGGTAGGAGGTGTCGTTCTCCTCTATTTTGGGACGAGGTAGGCGAAAGGCAATTTTTGGGTCCAGAGATAGTACAACAGGCTTGTGACAAGGTCTGACTAATTAAAGAAAGAATCAGTATAACACAGAGTCGGCAAAAAAGTTACGCAGATACTCACCGCCGAGAGTTAGAGTTTGATGTGGGAGATCAAGTATTTTTGAAGATAGCTCCTCTGAAAGGAGTTATGAGGTTTGGAAAGAAGAGCAAGTTGAGCCCTAGGTATATTGGCCTTTTTGAGATATTAGAGAGAATAGGGTTAGTTGCTTATAGGCTAGCTTTGCCGCCGTCTTTAACTAGAATTCATGATGTGTTTCATGTTGCTATGTTAAGGAAATACGTCCCAGACCCTTCCCACATCATTAGCTATGCAAAGATAGAGTTTAAGGATTCAATGGCATATGAAGAGGTACCAGTACAGATTTTGGACAGAAAGATTCAGACTCTACGCACTAAATAAATACAGTTAGTTAGAGTTTTGTGGAGGAATCACGCCATAGAGGAAGCTTCTTGGGAGCTTAAGGAGCAGATCAGACAGAAATACCCGAAGTTGTTCCAAGAGGTATAGAGGTAATCAAGTAAAGTATAATAGTTAGATAATTTTCTTTTGCAGGTACATGTATGGATTTAGTTAGTAGATAGTTTTTAGTTTTATATGTGTAATCTCCTAGAACATATAATGTAACCACGGTATTCCTCCGCCATAAGTGAGGGTAAGTAATAAAATAAGTAGACCATTTGCCTTTGTGAGATGATAGATGGAGATACAGATAGTAAATTTTGAGGACGAAATTTTATAAGGAGGGGAGAATGTAAAGACCCAAAAAATAATGGTTTTTAAATAATAAAGAGGAAGGGAAATGGAAATAGAAACAGAAGGTGGCAGTAGGCTTCGTCGACAAACGCTTCGTATTCGTTGATGACATTGCGCTTTGGACGTAATAACCCGAAATTTTTACATAAGGCCTCGTTGACGAACACAGGGAGTTCGTCGACGAGCTCATAAGTAGACCTCATCGATGAAGCCACGCCTCGTCGACAAGAAGATGCCAGGAGGGGTTTTTGGGCAGTCTGAATTTTGTCGACGAGGAGGTAGGGTTTGTCAACAAAATTACTTAAGAACTCATCGACGAGATGACGTGTCTCGTCGACCAATCCGACCCTAAAAATAGTTGAAACCTAGATTTTTTTTATATAAGATTTCAGCACAAACTCTCTCTCTCTCTCTCTTTCTAAAATGCCTCTCCCTCCTCTCTTTGATCCTGGCCTCATTTCTCACCGGATTGAAGATCTAAGGCCACCACGACGCTTTTGGCAAAGTTCTCTGTAAGTCTGCCGGAGCTGATCGTGGGAGAAGTTGGTTTGGAATTCATCTCAAATCTAGGGTAAGCCATTTTATTAAGATTATGCCTTCCTCGTAGTTATAAGAAATGTTGTGGGTAAGAAAATACTGTTGTTTTGTTCTGCGGGATGTTGTTTTCAGGGTGTTGTTTGGAGAACCCTGCGGGTGTAGGGCTAGAGTTCAGTGAGAGGCTTTTCAGATTTAAGGTAAGCAAAATATGTTATGCTAGGAGATTTATTTACGTTATCCGAAATTTTATATATGTATATATATGCATGAATATCAGATGTTATATGGAATATGATTTTTTTAAAGTATGTGTGGCCTGAGTATATGGTATTGATATGGAATTTTATGCAGTTTTTTAGTATTTCAAGTTATACAGATATGGTTAGATATTTGTAGAGTTTATACAAATAGAATATGTGTACATCTACAGTTTTATTTAGATGATTATACAGACAGATGTATATAACAGTATACATATAAATATTTAGAACAGTATATACAGTCTGTATAGAAAACTATATTTTCCTAAATGCCATAACACTCAGAGTATACAAATAGACTATATGGATAGAAGATACAAATAGATTATACAGTTATAACATCAAGATGCTACAGATGTTACAGCATTTACAATACATAAAGATAGTGTTATGGTTATTTTGGAAAAGTAATGAAAATAGTATAAAGAGTATAGTATGTATATATATGTAGTATCAGATCATTGTGGACAGGTTTACATACAAATATAGTACAGATATAGAATATCTAGAACGGTACTGATGCTAATACAGATAGAGTGCAACCACATATCTCAGATAGTGTGTGGGTACCATCAACTGTGCTTGGAGAGTATGCAGCTCCCCAGTTCACTGGGTTCAAGGGGTCAGTTTGATGAGGTAGCAGCCAGTCTCGCGCCTAGGAGAGTATGTAGTTTGGTCAGGCTGAGGTAGTGTAGAGTATAGTGACTTTCCTGGAAGGCCGACCAGGTTAAGTCCCGCCTACGAGCCGCACAACCCTGTCATGAGGGGTTAAATCATGACATACAAAGTCTCAGGGAAAGAACACAATTATGTATATGTATACAGTTTTACAGCTTTTGTTGTATGTAGTATGATATTAGCAGTATGAATGACAGAAAGTTCGGATGATACATATATTTTAAGCTACTATACATGTGACATATGTGTTTTTTTTTAATAGATTTACCAGATCATGCAATTTCACATACTATTATTATAGTTTTACGACTCGGTCGCCACACACTAGTAATAGCATATTTCCACTTACTGAGCGTCGACTCAACCCATTACTTTAACATTTTTTAGGTGAGCCATATAGGCGTGCAGATCAGGCTCGCGGATAGAGATCACTTGATCATCCTAGTTATAAGGTAAGTTTTGTGTAGGGTTTTGTATTTTTTGGGTAGTTGACACTGGAGAGAGAGATTTTTTATGTAGCTATGGTTGAAAATATTGAATTCTGGTATTGTATATATATATATATATATATATATATATATATATATATATGTATGTGGTTATGTGATTTATGTTTTTCACTGCATAGGGGTGCCCATTACATACAGATATTGGAGTAATTTTTTATTATATAAAAAAAATGGTTAGAATTTTGAGGAAGTTACACTTATAGTCATCACTCCCCCTAAGCCTAAGAACTAAGGAAAAATTAAATAATTATGTAATTTTAATTGAAATTTGATCTTCCTTTGGTCCTAAGGGGTTTGCCTTCATGATTACCCACATCATCTCCTTGGCCTTTAGCACCTTTAAGTGGACAATTATTTCGAGTGTGCCTTTTTCTTTCACTACATGAGACATGAAAATGACTACAGGTTTTAAAAATGAACCCTGTTCGAAAGATATATCTCTTTTAACTCCTAAGGGTTTATTTGAACTATTCTTCTTACTTGAAACCTTAGATATTGATCCAAAATGACTTTCCATTTTTCCCTTTAAGCAAGTGATTTTCAGAACCTTTGCAATCTTTTTCCTCTCTAGGATGACATGATATTCTTTTAATTCTCTTAAATAATTTTCCAACCTTTTACTTCCCGTTTTCAAGAAGGTTTTCTTATTAGACATCCTAGCTAGCTAGATGATTGTATATTTTAAATGAGGCTTTTCTAGTTTTTAGTTAGAGGCCATGTTTGCATTATTGAATTCAATGCATGATTCATCATAATATTTATTACTGTAACATTCATATGAATCGATGCACGTAGTCTTAACAAAATTGTTAATAAAATCAACAAAAGATTCAACATATGATGTATAACAGTAATCAGCACAAGATTCATCACAATAAGCATCACAAAAATCATTTAATAAAGGAGATTGAGATACATATACCTCCTCCTTGACTAAAGCATTTAGCCCATGATTCACCACTTCTAGATCATTTGAAATTAAAGCCGCCAGAGTGGTGGTCTCTTCTTTCTTAGATCCTCCATATCACCTCTCTAACTCTTCCCATATATCATTTGCACATTTACATGCCATCATTTCACGAAAAATATTATAACTCAAAGCACAATATAATAAATCCATGGAATTAGAATATGCATGCACTAAACTAGTATCATACATTCAGATTCCTTTATCAATCACTTGCCAGGGGCCCTCTAGTCCGTTGATTTTATAAATATGCTCATTTTTATTTTCCAAGAAGTAAAGTTTTCACTGAAAATATTGGAGGCCTAGAAAGGGATTGTCCCTCACCAAATAGGGATACACCAGTTTGAACTATTGCGATATTTAACATAAAAAGTTAAGCTTTTTGCATTAAGGCTCTGACACCAAATGATGTGAATGGTGTAAACTTAAAAGGGGAGTGAATTGGGTATCTAAAAATCTTCCTAGGTTAAATTCAAATCACAACCAGTATTTCTCAACCTAGGGCTTTTCTAAGAAATTATCAATTCCATAGATAAACAACGCTTGTATCTAAGACAATTAAGACAATAAATAACTAAACATAAATGTACATAAATTAAAGTATGAAAAATAATAAGGAGACACAATATTTGTTATCGTGGTTCGGCCAATCCTGCCTACGTCCCCACCTTAAGCTAGCAGCTTAAGGATTCCACTAAATGCTCACTTAACTGAGTGGAGTGATACTGTTTACAATCTCCTTACAGGATAGAGACTCCCCAACTCAATTACGGTGCTGAGCCACAACCAATTCTCCTTACGAGGTGGAGACACCTCAGCTCAATTACCACGCTGAGTCAAAATGTGCACACTTTACAAGATGGTGCTCTCCTAACTCACTTAACAAGGTTTAAGCCAAACCGGAACTTCTTAAAGGGCGAGTCTCCCTCTTTAGGTCACCCCTGGAATACAAAGATAAAAATAGATGTTTGTACAGATGAAATGCTTCTTCAGCAAGCAGATGTGTACAGTGATAAATCCAATACACTCTAGTATGATGGGAGTGTAAGTTCAATAAAGATTATATGAAGCCTCTCAATATATATATATATATGAAGTATCGTGAGAGATGATGGTGAATATGATCTTTGTTTCAAATATATAATATTTAGCGAGTGTATATAAAAGATCTCAAAAACTCAAGTAATATCTCCAAAATGTATTTTTCAACAATAAAGTGTAGGAGATAATAATGCTTAGCTTTCCAAAAGTATTTTCCAATAAGCACAAAACAACTAGCTTTGAATCTTGCAATGAGTGTGCAAAGATCCCCAAGTTGTAAAGAGTATTCCCAACAATTATTTATCAATGAAATAGTATGAGAAAAACTCAAGCTCACTCTCTAAAAATGATTTTCAAATATGAATGAATGAGAGAGTATAAGCTTTACAATAAAAGTATAATTGTAACGACCCGAAGAATAATGGTATTGAAATAATAAAGGGGGAGGGAAATGGAAACAGTAAGAGAAGGAGGCAAAGCGTTCGTTGACGACATTGCACTTTGGGATGCAATGACCCAAGAAAATTTATCATGTCCTCGTTGACGAACATAGGGGATTTTTCGACAAGTGTACAAAAAGGCCTCGTCGACGAAGACAAGTTTCGCCGACGAGAAGATACCGAGAGAGGATTTTTAGAAGTCTGAAATTTGTCGATGAGGGTGTAGGTTCGTCAATGAACTTTCTACAGGACTCGTCGACGAGGTGACCTATCTCGTCAACGAATTTGGCTCCACAAATAGTTCAAACTTGGATTTTTACGCAACAAATTCACAGAAACTCTCTCTCTCCTCTCTTTACGGTCCTTCCCTTTTCTCTCTTCGATTTCGGCCCTATAAGTCACCAGATTGACGATCTGAGGCCACCACGATGCTCTTGGGGAAGTCTCTTCAAGTCTGCTAGAGCGGATCGTCGGTGGGAGGAAGTTGGATTTCATCCCAGATTCAAGGTAAAACCTTTTTTTAAAAAATTTGACTTTCCAACAGTTCTAGGAAACGCTGTAGACGTAAAAATAGTAATATATTGTTCTAGGATATATGATTTTTAGGGTGTTTAGTGGAGAACTATGCGAGTAGGACCCATCATAGTAGAGGATTTTTAGTAGGAATTAGGTAAGGGAAATATGTTATGTTAGGTAGTTTTAGAATGATTTTTAGAATGACAAGTATATTTTTACCAGGTTATTAATCACAACAGAACTTTATACAGTTCATCAATTATAAATAGTATGTTCTAAATTACTATGTGACTTGAGAATATAGATATAGTACAGAAACATGCTTTACAGTATTTTTCAGAGTTATGTTTCATAAAATATACAGATAGTGGATATGATTTATAGCAATTATAGAATACCATGATTATACAGTTTATAGTACCATGACATACAGTTTTACAGTTCATTTCAGAAATACAGTTAATACAGATACAATTTATCACAGCGTCATGGTTAATACAGTTATTATAGAATCATGGTAAAACTGATAGTTGTACATAGAGATGTATTATATAGTATTAGACCTTGATAGACCATTATAGAAACAGTTTACAGAGCACGGTGCCGTTGCTATATACAGAATAGAGAACAACCACCTATTTAGATAATACATGGTAAGTAGGTCGTTCAAATGCCCACGTGTGGACAGGCTCCCCATTAGATATGGGTTGAGGAGGGCTGATTAGATTGATGGGGTATAGTGATTTATCCTGGTCAGCCAGTTAGGATAGATCCCGCCTATGGGCCACACAACCCTATCATGAGGGGTTAAATCATGACATATAGTTATCCATCAAGGGAAGTTTTCAATTATTATTACGTATGTATAGTTTCACAGAAACAGGGAATATATGTATATATATATATATATATATATATATATATATATATATATACATATATATTAAAAGTATTATGCATAGAAACCTAAAATATAGATGTGTTAAACAACATGGGAAAGGTGGTGGTTATATTATTTGTACTATATTTATAGATTCAGTTATACATGATTATATAGAAACATATCTTCTTAGTATTATAACTCATTTGCCACATACTAGCAATAACAATTTCGTCTTACTGAGCATCGTCTTATCCCATTACTTTAACATTTTTTAGGTGATCCAGGTAAGCGAGCAGATCAGACTCGTAGATAGAGGGGCTTTAGTACTACCTTGTCAGTAGAGTGAGTATTTTTGGGAGTATTTATGTATACCCCTAGGCCAGTTAAGGGTATTATGGGAAACAATCATATATGTATATTTTGGGGAACATTTTAGCACTCTAGCATTGTATATTTTCTTAATTGTGTTTATATGAATTCTGCTTCTCGGCGCTTAGGTTGATGGTTTGGTTTAATCTAGTAGGTATCTAAGCACTATAAATTTTACAGTATAGAAAAAAAATCAGAACTGGAAAATAAATAGCAGGTTGTTACAGTTTGGTGTCAAAGCCTAGGTTGCTAGGCTTTGTAGACTTTAGAGAGCAGCGGAAGCAATACCAGAGTATAGGAAATGATTTGAGAGTTGTTATGTTGTCTGGGTATAAGATTTTTCATGGTGGTTTCTATGTTTTTCCTGGGGTGAGGATTTCAGGAAAACCATGGTAAACTATTGTCGGGTCGTGTGTCTAGGTGACAGAACTGGATAATGAGTTAAGGTCAGCAAATGTAGTTAATTTTGGATTAGTATAGGATAGGTTTGTGTAGGAGATAAGGTGCTTAAATGTGTTTCTTGTTTCAGGATGGACCCAGGAAGCAGTGGTACGAATGATGGGGAGGATAGGCCAAGACCTTCCAACATAGGTGGAGGAGATACAGATACTGTGCTACACAGCGTCACTCAGCAGGTGATGGCTGAGATGACCAGGAGCTCTGGACAATGTGGCTGTTCGATCGAGCAGTTACGTAGATGAAGCCCCCATCCTTTGCTGTAGGAGATCACCCAATTATAGCTAAGAATTGGGTCCAGGACATCGAAGAGACGTTGGCAGTGCTTCCTTGTCCGGATGAGCAGAAAGTAGTATTTGCAGCATTTAAGTTGACAAGGGAGGCAAAGCGCTGGTGGAGATTAGCGTGATTGACAGAGGAATAGAGGCTGGTTCCAGTGCTAGTGACGTGGGACCGATTCAAGGAGCTGTTCTTCGAGCGGTATTTCCCTGCTGTCATTTGAAACGCAAAGGTAGCAGAGTTTATGCACCTGGTACTAGGGCAGATGTCGGTATCTCAGTACCTGGCTTGGTTTATCAAGTTGTCATGCTTTGTTCCACATCTAGTACCTGATGAAGAGAAAAAAGCAAGGAAATTCAAAAAGGGACTAAGGCAGAACTTGTTGGAATAGGTGATTGGCTTCAGAGCTCAGACATTTACGAAGGTTGTAGATAGAGCTGCGATAATTGAGAGTGGTATATAGAGGGGTATTGCAACTCAGAGTCTGAGGAAGAGGCTTGCACCTCAGCGCTTTTAGGCTGACTCTAGTAGGGATCCATGGAGAGGAGGTCGCGATAAGGGAGATCAAAGGTAGATGGTAGGACCTCGTGGGAATCAGGGTGCACCCATTTTTTTGATATGTCAAACATGCGAGAGACATCATTTAGGAGAGTACCTGGCTGGAAGAGATGTGTGCTATCGTTGTGGGAGACCTAGCCACATGACACATGCATGCCCAGGTCCGCCAGACCAAGTCCTAACTCCCAGGCCCTATCAAGAAGGATATCAGACGCCTCATGGAGGACAGTAGAGGAATGTGGCCCCGACGAGGGTTTACGCGTTGATGCCGGGTGATGCTGAGGCTGTCGCGAATGTGATGACAGGTACTTTTACTCTTTTATCACATTCCATTATTATTTTATTTGATTTAGGTGCTACACATTCATTTGTCTCTACATCCTATGTTAAATTATCCAGAAGTGAGACCTAATTATTAGATATGGAATTGTCAGTAGCTACACCGTCAGGGCCAGTGATAAGGTGTCAAAGAGTGCTCAGAGGTTATCCTATAGAAATTCAAGCGAAAGCGCAACTAGCAGACCTGATTGTGTTTCATACGTGTGGATTTGATTTATTACTGTGTATGGATTGGTTGGTTGTTACTCACGCCAGTATTGATTGTTCTAAAAATGAAGTAGTTTTCAGACCCCCCTGATGAGAAAGAATTTAGGTTTACTGGTTCACGTGTACGTGTGCCATCGCAGTTGGTATCCGCTATACAGGCAAGCCAACTACTCCGGGACGAAAGTCAGGGGTTTGTGGCATTTGTAAGGAAGCGTCAGAGAATGAATCGAAGCTTGATAGTACCCCGGTTATACGAGAATTTATAGATGTTTTTCCAGAGGAGCTACTAGGGTTGCCTCTCGAACGCGAGGTGGATTTTTCTATAGATTTGTCTCCTAGGATAGCGCCAATCTCTAAGGTTCCTTATCGTATGGCTCTAACTGAATTAGGAGAATTGAAAAATCAGTTGCAAGACTTGCTAAATAGGGGATTTATACGACCCAGTGTATCGCCATGGGTAGCTCTAGTGTTGTTTGTAAAGAAGAAAGACAGGTCTTTGAGCATGTGTATTGATTACAAGGAAATAAACAAGGTTACTATTAAGAATAAATATCCTCTACCCCGTATCGACGATCTGTTTGATCAACTCTATGGTACACTAGTGTATTCCAAGATCGACCTCATATCAGGTTATCATCAGGTGAGAGTAAAGGCAAAGGACGTTGCAAAGACAACCTTCAAGACCAGGTACGGGTACTATGAATTTATCGTTATGCCTTTTGGTCTGACGAATGCCCCAACTGTGTTCATGGACTTGATGAATAGAGTTTTTCACCCGAATCTAGATCAGTTTTTAGTAGTTTTTATTGATGATATACTAGTGTACTCGAGGAGTTTTGAGGATCATAAGGTGCATTTGAGACAGGTTCTACAGACACTCAGGGAAGAGAAACTCTATGCCAAGTTTAGCAAGTGGGAGTTCTGGCTTGAGAAAGTTGCATTTTTAGGCCACGTGATCTCAGGAGATGGTATTTCAGTGGATCCCAGCAAGATTATTGCCATAGTGATTTGGGTCAGGCGAAAGAACGTGCAGGAAGTCAGAAGTTTCTTGGGACTGGTAGGTTATTACCATCGGTTTGTTGAGTGGTTTTCAGCTTTGTCAGGGCTTCTCACACGTTTGACCAGGAAAAATTCCAGGTTTGTGTGGGATAAAGAATGCGAGCAGAGTTTCAGAAATTAAAGCAGCGGCTCATCACTGCACCAGTACTAACGATTCCATCAGGAGGTAATGGTTATGTGATTTATAGTGACATGTCTTTGAGAGGACTCAATTGTGTATTGATGCAGCATGGTAGGGTGGTGGCATATGCATCCAAGCAGTTAAAAGAATATGAAAAGAACTACCCTACTCATGATCTGGAATTGGCTACGGTTGTACATGCACTGAAGATCTAGAGACATTACTTATGTGGTGAGAAATATGAAATATTTTCTGATCACAAGAGCCTAAAGTACTTCTTTACACAGAAAAGTTGAATATGCAGCAAAGGAGGTGGTTAGAACTCATCAAGGATTATGACTATACCATCAGTTACCACCCAGGTAAAGTAAATGTGGTGGCTGATGCTTTGAGCCATAAATTAGAAGATACAACACAACTAGCAGCAATAGTTCAGCATCCAATTCAGATGGACTTGGAAAGGCTCGGCGTGGAATTAGTAGCAGATGATCCTCAGGTGTTTATGGCCAGTCTGGTTATACAACCTACACTTTATGAAAGGATTAAAGCAGCTCAGGGGAATGAACTAGAATTGGTAGAAGTGATAGCTAGAATACAGGAAGGTCAGTTAGAAGAATTCAGTATTTTTAACGATGGGGTTTTGAGATTTCACACCAAATTGTGTGTGCCTACGGATGACAGCATTAGGAGGACGATTTTAGAAGAGGCACACAGATCTTTATACACTGTTCATCCTGGAATTACGAAAATGTATAGGAATCTGCAGGAGTATTTCTAGTGGAGTGGCATTAAGAAGGAAATAGCAGAATTTGTACAGCAGTGTTTGATGTGCCAGAAGGTTAAGGCTGAGCTCTAGAGGCCAGCTAGTCAGTTGCAGCCACTTTTCATTCTTGAATATAAGTGGGACCATGTATCCATGGATTTTGTTACTAGGTTACCACTGGCACCGCATGGTCAGAATGCCATTTGGGTGGTGGTTGATAGGTTGACGAAGATAGCGCACTTCCTGCCTATTAAGGTTAGCTACGCTATGAACAAGTTAGCAGAGATTTACATACAGGAGATTGTTCGACCCCATGGAGTGTCGATATCCATAGTCTCGGACTGTGATCCACGTTTTACATCGCGGTTCTAGAGGAGTTTGAAGGAGGCATTGGGGACTCAACTAGCATTTAGCACCACTTTCCATCCTCAGATATACGGCCAGACAGAGAAAACAATTCAGGTACTTGAGGATTTGTTAAGAGCGTGTGTATTGGATTTTAGGGGTAGCTGGACTCAGTATATGTCATTGGTAGAATTTTCCTACAACAACAGCTACCAAGCTAGCATTGGCATGGCTCTTTATAAGGCACTTTATGATAGGAAGTGTCGTTCCCCTTTATATTGGAGTGAGTTGGGTGAGAGGCCATTTTTGGGGCTAGAAATGGTACAGTAGGCGTACGACAAATTTTGACTCATTCGAGATAGAGTCAGTGCAGCACAGAGTCGGTAGAAAAGTTATGTAGATACTTATTACCGGGAACTGGAACTTGAAGTGGGTGATCGTGTATTTTTTAAAATAGCATCGCTGAAGGGAATCATGAGGTTTGGGAAGAAGGGTAAGTTGAGCCCTTGGTTTATTGGCCCATTTGAGATACTCGAGAAGATTGGGTCAGTTGCCTATTGGCTGTTTTTACCGCCGTCTCTATTCAGGATTCACGACGTATTTCATGTTTATATGTTAAGGAAAAATGTCCCAGATCCTTCCCATATCATTAGCTATGCAGAATTGGAACTTAGTGGTGATCTAGCATATAAGGAAGCTCTAGTACAGATCCTAGATAGAAAAGAATGGGAATTGCGTAATAAAAAGATACCACTAGTAAAAGTCCTGTGGAGGAATCAGGCGATAGAAGAAGTTTCGTGGGAGCTTGAAGATGAGATTAGACATAAATACCCCCACTTGTTTAGTGGATTATAGCAGTGATGTGTAAATTAAAGTAGTGGTAATTTTATTTTATTTAGTACAATGTAATTGTAATGTAGAGTATAGGATAGGTAGTATTTTGGTTTTGGGAGAATTTTCTTTTATGGTTGTAATCTCCCAGAACTACCCATGTAACCACAGTATTCCTCCGCCATAAGTGAGGGTAGGTAATAAAATAAGTAGACTGTTTTGCCTTTAAGGGATGATGAGCTATATAAATAGTAAATTTCGAGGACAAAATCATATAAGGAGGGGAGAATGTAACGACTCAAAGAATAATGGTATTTAAATAATAAAGAGTGAGGGAAATGGAAACAGTAATAGAAGGAGGCAGTGTTGTAGGAAGTTCCTGGGGATTGACGATTCCAGCCTCGTTAGTCGCTGGATTGATGATTTGAGGCCACCACAACACTCATAGGGAAGTTCTCTTCAAGTTTTCCGGAGCGAATCGTCGGTGGGACGAAGTTGGATTTCATCCCAGATTCAAGGTAAGACTTTTATGTTGAAATTTGACTTTCTAGCAGTTGTAGGAAATGCTGTAAACGTAGAAATAGTAATATTTTGCTCGGGGATATATGATTTTCAGTGTGTTTAGTGGAGAACTCTGCGGGTGTAGGACCCGTCATAGTAGAGGATTTTTAGTAGGAATCAGGTAAGGGAAATATGCTATATTAGGCAGTTTTAGAATGATTTTCAGTATGAAATGTATATTTTTACCAGGTTATTATTCACAGCAGAACTTTATATAGTTTATCAATTATGAATAATATGTTCTAAATTACTGTGTGGCTTGAGAATATAGATATAGTATAGAAACATGTTTTACAGTATTTTTCAGAGTTATGTTTCACAGAATATACAGACAGTGAATATGATTTATAACAATTACAGAATACCATAATTATATAGTTACAGTACCATGGCACACAGTTTTACAGTTCATTTTAGAAATACAGTTGATATAGATACAATTTATCACAGCGTCATGGTTAATACAGTTATTACAAAATCATGGTAAAACAGATAGTTGTATATAGAGATGTATTATATAGTATCAGACCTTGATGGACCATTATAGATACAGTTTACAGAGTATAGTACTGTTGCTATATATAGAATAGAGTGCAACCACCTATTTAGATAATACGTTGTAAGTAGGTCCATCAAATGCCCACATGTGGACAGGCTCCCCATTATATATGGGTTGAGGAGGGCTGATCAGATTGATGGAGTATAGTGGTTTATCCTAGTTGGCCAGTTAGGGTAGATCCCACCTACAGGCTGCACAACCCTATCATGAGGGGTTAAATCATGACATACAGTTATCCATCCAGGGAAGTTTTTAGTTATTATTATGTATGTACAATTTCACAGAAACAGGGAGTATACGTGTGTGTATATATATATATATATATTAAAAGTATTATGTATAAAAACCTAAAATACGGATATGTTAAGCAACATGGGAAAGATGGTGGTTATATTATTTGTACTATATTTACAGATTCAGTTATATACATGATTATATAGAAATAGATCTTCTTAGTATTGTAAGTCATTTGTCACACACTAGCAATAGCATATTTCGTCTTGCTGAGTGTCATCTCATCCCATTACTTCAACATTTTTTAGGTGGTCCATGTGGGCGAGTAGATTAGGCTCGCAGATAGAGAGGCTTTAGTACTACCCTATTAGTAGAGTGAGTATTTTTTGGAGTATTTATGTATACCCCTAGCCCAGTTGAGGGTATTATAGGAAACAGTTATATATGTATATATTGGGGAACACATTAGCACTCTGGTACATATATTTTATTGATTGTGTTTATATGAATTCCGCTTCTTACTGCTTAGGTTGATGGTTTGGTTTAATCTAGTAGGTATCAAAGTAGTATAAATTTTACAGTATAGAAAAAAAAAATTAGAACTCGAAAATAAATAGCAGGTCGTTACAATAATGCTCACAATAAAGAGTATTCGATCTAACTTCAAGTAGCAATGACTTTGCAAATGAAGAAGCTGAACTAAAAATGCTCTCTTTCTATAATGATAAAAACAAATAGACATGAGAAAGAGATTGAATATATGCTTGAGTATATGAGAGTATATGAAAAATTAGCACAAAAATTTAGAGAGAATTTCAAGCTAATCAAACGTGCTAATCAAGCTTTATGACGGGCTATATATAGAATTCCCAAAACTTATGATCGTTAATTAGGAACATGATGGGAATTTTAGAAAAGTTTAATTATGAAAATAACTGTGTTTAGCGCTAAAAATATTGGGCAACCCGAGAGGGTTAGTCGACTGGTGAAGGTGTCGGTTGGTTGACCATATGAAAAATAATAGCCTGCTCAAGAGGGTCGGTTGACCATGCAAGCCACTGGTCGGCTAACTTATGTAAATTTTTAAATTATCTTAAAGTCTCAATGGACTGAGGAAGTGGTCGGTCGGTTGAGCCAAATGCAATTTCCAAACCTTCGTAGGTTCGGTCGGTTGAGGCTTGAATCAGTTCATTTTGACTGGTCGGCTGAGCATGAAAAAAAAAAATCGCCAAGTATAATGGCCGGTCGACTGAGGGAGTTCATTTTGGGTTGGTCAGCTGAGACTTTGTAAACAGGCTAGATATGAAGGGTCAGTCGACTGAGGCATTTATAATGCTCAACGGTCGTTCAACCGAGGTCTTTGAAAAACTAAGATTTGCCCTAATTTTGACCATAAAAAGATTTTCACCCTTATATATATGAGTATGACATTTTAGTTAGGGGATTTTTCATAAAAGGTTTGGGGACCTAAGGTCAGTCTATGGTCTTCGTTTGAGCTGTTAATCCCATCACGCATGAATGCATTATTACAAATCAAAATACTAAATGCAATTACAAATGAAATAATATGTCCTTCTTTCTTCTTTGCTCTTCTGTCTTCCATGGATTATGTCGGACTATATGATCTTTTAGTTCCTACTAACTTCCATTTCTCCTTTACTTTATGTGTGTGTTGAAATATAAACATGTTGACATTCTAAATACACACATAAGATACAAGTGGTTTGTTATAATCAAAACGAGATTCGACTAAAAAAGTCAACAACCAAGAGATCCTTCAGTCTTCTCCATGACAAACTAAAATTTTCGGTTCCATCAAACTTGAGAACATCAAATTTCGTAGATGAAGATGCAAAGGTCATTATAACGGTGCTATGATACGAATTTATTGTGAAAAATGCCCTCAAACAATGCACAACAGAATATATAATTGTGTAAAAGATCAAACACACAATGCAGTAAATGATGAATATATAGGATTAATCCACAACCACAACAAGTAAATGAATGTAAGAACATTCTCAATGACACTAGGAATTACGTGGTTTGGCAATGCCTACATCCACGAAAGCAAATGATAAGGATTCAATATCTTCTTGTGGAAATTGCAAGAGTAATACAACAATCCTCTCAATTCTCTCTTTAACCACACTTGACTTCTTTGGCATACTATATACAACATATTCTATGTATATATAAGCCCCCTCGAAGGTTTCCCCCCGAAACCCAACCATATTAACATCCAATTATTCAAAATTCATAAATTCGTGTATGCTGTTCCGAGCCAATCAATCTACCACTTGGGCCTCAGAAAAAATGTAATTGTTATGAACTTGGATTAATTAGTCAACTAATTTGACCAATTAGTCTTCTGATTACTGCTACTCCAAAGATTTTCTTCATGTTTTTCCCTTAGAATCTGGGCCATATTCACAATAATGTATCATGACATCCAAAGATCAAGAAATATTATGGTGATTCTTAAACAAGACATGATGACCATACATAGGAAAGCTTTACCAGATGGAGCAGCCACAACTTATTCAACAAAAGAACCCTAGGGTGTTTTATTTTAATCTTCAAAACACAAGATGGGGGGCATCTAAAAGGTACATTGTAAGGGCTTGTAACATAAAATGTTTGTAACACAAATATCCTAAGGGTGATAACTTATACTTCATGTAAATTAAAGGAATGGAAGATATGTTATTATATACGTAATGTAACCTTTACGTGGGGCTTTGATGACAAAATATATTCACTTCATTAAATGGAAAATAAAAGACTCAAAGACCTATTTTTATTCTATGTCAAGTTCATACACAACCTATTCTTGGAGTAGGGGAATGTTTAGGCATTAAAAAATATATCAATGTCAATATTTTATTTAATTAGCCAAATAAAATAAATTTAATTATGATAAGTTATTTTAATTATTTGTTGATATTAAAAAATACATAAATGTCTATAATTAATTTAATTTGTCAAAATTAAATAAATCTATGGCTAATAATTTTAGTGAGCTCAACCAACTTTAATTTCAACCTATAAATACTTTGTGATCTTTCTTAAGGAGGCCCAAAATAAAAGAACAAAGAAGATATGGAAGAGAATACATACATCAACCTAGTCTTTACTCTTCGAAAATTTTTTATAGTTGAAAAACATCAACAATTTTTTTATTGTACTTGTGCAATTTGTTCTTTGTTAGAAGATCCATCATTCGTGGTCAAGCTTGCACCCATGAATATTGGATACAAGTTCATCTTCTAACCTAGTTAAACTTGTCATATTAAAGATCCACACCGCCTAATTCATGAATACACTCGAGCCTTTAAAGTGGCAAATCCAATTTCAAGGAGATCGTGTCTATGTATGAGGTTTGGTGATTTAAATTTGATGTGTTTGTGCATGTGTTGTGCAGGTGGAGGCGTCTTGAAGGAAGGATAATCCAAAAATGAAGTTGGAGAATTGTCTTTTTATTTTTACATGTCGTTTGTATTGGTTCAATTTTTGTGATGTTATATGAATGTGGGGTTTTAAATTGGAGTTGTGAAGTTTGTAGTGTGAAGGTGGAGATGTAACATACCCACGTACTGAAAAAGGAAACCCCTTGCCCTTTTATTTGTGATTCATGGTGAGGTGAGAGGATAAGCAAAGAGAGGGACTGAAACTCAAGAGTGAAGTGCCACTTCTAAGAGAAAAAGGTCTTAAAAGGTGCTTGCAAGATCGGTGAGATGGGAGGAAAAGGGATGACAACACTCAAAAGTTGATAGGAGGATCCTTTTGAGGCCTCCAAGAGATGAAGAAGACTTTAGATTGGCAAAAAACTTTATTTTCTACTTTAAGAAAGAAAAAGAAAAGAAACATTTTACTGGCCCTATAACAAACTCAAACTTGAAGATTTTTTTAAAACAATTGACTTTAAACCCCTTTTTAGATAGATTTTGTGATTTTTGAGAACTTAAAAATCAATACACATTTTTGAAAAAATGGTTAACTTTACTATATGATGCGCAAAAAAAAATGGGGTGTCTGAACAAACATCACAATCATGATTTATTTCTAGGCCAATAATTGTTATCACTAAAAGAATCGTCGACTACTACATTCTTACTTGTTACAATATGAAATTACTATAGGTTTAGTAGCTTGAGTGAGTTTTGTATAGCTTAGCTATCTTCTTAAAAGGAGAACTTTGATCTTGGACCAATTTTAACTTGAGCCACCTCCCCGCATGTTAAGCATGCTAAGGGTGCCACTTTAGAGACCTATGAAGTCCAAATTTTGTTAAGCATAATGAGGATGCCCTTCTAGAGACCCTTACAAATTTTCCTTTTAGTATTTTTAGGACCATTTTTTAGTCAATAGCTATGTTTGATGCAAATCAAGGTTATCCACATCTTGTCCTTTTCATGATTGAACCTCCAAATGTGTTTTCTTGGATTTCTACTAGAATTTTTTTGGCCCCTCAAAAGTTTAGTCACATTTGTTGGATGAAGAATGTTAGAAATGTAGCCACATTTGTCATTGCACCTTATTAATCAAAGTTAGTCTTCCTCCTAAAAATTGATACTTCTATTGAATTTCTATATGATAGATTCCTAGATAGTGTAGGCCTAAGTCCAAAAGTAAGTGGTGGGAAGCTTCTCCAATTGGTAGTTGATATTGGTAGTTAGCTACTCAACTTATATTTACAACTCCAATTGGAAAGATTTTGCTTTTTGCTGACTAGCTAGAGATCTTCTTAAGAAAAATTAAGATTCCTCTTAACCATCTAAGTTCATGCATTGAATTTTTACCAAAAAAAATAAAACAATTATTGTATACTCATTAATGAGATATATTGGCAAAGCATAAGTTAGGATGTACCACCTTATTAAACATTAAGCTTAAGGCTTTTATAACAATAGTGATCAAGAAATGAGAGAGGGGTGCCCTTGTTGCATCCCCCTAGACTTGGAGATTGAAGAAACTTGATAGTTCTCTATTAGTCAAGATGGAGAAAAAAATATTAGAAAAAATAAAGGCGAGGAAATGCATGCTAAAATTTATTGTGTTGACTTTCGGCTAAATCCATGCCTTCCATTGTACTCAAATGAAATTATCAGACGATGCGATTGAGGGCTTCTCAAAGTCTACTTTTCATATGATACCATTTGCTTTTTTTTAGAGCAAGGAACAAATTATTTCATTCTACATTTGTGAAATATTATGAAATAAACACCATTTAATGGCTTCAACTCCTCCACTATGCACTATTAATACATAGCAATGGTGCTATTTATGTTAATATTTTTCCATGTAACAACAAGATATTGATATAGGTTAAATGAGATGTTATTGTCTATTACGTGAGGAAGTCTTAAGATGCATGGTACTCGTATGTATTATGCACTAATATATAGTGAAAAGATTAAAACCTTCATTGGCAAATGCACTTTAATTAATTTGCTTTATAAGGTCATCAAACCTAAGCCTCACCAGTCTACTAACAAGCAAAAAGGTTTGCAAGAACTATGTAAATCAATCTAAGGACAAAGTATGAAGTTTTTTTTTTTTTTTTTTGCAAGAATTTTGTTAACTAAATGAAGTAAGGACAAAGCACGAAGTTTCACTAGATTTTTATTATTTCCAATAAGAAGACAACAAGGAACAAAAGCATGACACCTTGTTAAACAAGGCCCAATGACCAAGCCCCACCCAAGCTTATAAAAGACATTAACACAACCACAAACAAACAACCCTTGAAACTCACGAGTAGGGAACCCTCAAGACCAACAACTTTTGGACCGCTAAGACCAACCAAATCAAAGGGATGGTTTATGTCCTCTCCCTCCTATTTGCAAGCCCATCTTGTGACCAATTTATTTTTAAAATCATAAAACACACAAGTAGCTAACATCTTGATATAGGTTAGCTTACTACATTGATCTTGAACTCTAATTAACCTTACCGCAATCGCCACGAATTTCTCCGTTTTTCCCAATATGCAGACCTATATTCCCCATTTTAATCATAGAAGCTGAGAAGTCAATAAGAAAAGCAGTAGAATTCGTAGCATAGATTTGAACCAAAGATTTGGCAATCGTTGCAGTAGTAGATTTCTCAGTGCTAGACCATAACAATTGGTCCGAGAAAAGAAGGCCATTGTTGACAATCAAGGCTTTGAAATAGACATTGTCAAATATTGTAGTAGTGTTATCAAGAGGAAAGAATGAGCTTTGGTTTTGTGAGCAGTATTTCGTTAGTTTATTCTTGAACTTAGAGTCGATTGTAGAGTCTGGGCCTTTACTTGTGAAGTTCTTTAAAAATCTTGGCGTGAAGGATGTACACCTTGCAAGGCCTATTGAATGCGCACCTGCAAGAACACCAAGAGAGTTTAACGAGTATATACATCTTTACACCCATCAATGTGCAGTATAGTGGTAAGGCAAACAAAAACTTGGAAGAGGCTCTATGCTTGATTACCCATGGAAACACTTCAAGATTACTTCGTCGTCGTGCGCTCAGCACTTCACAACTTGTGAAGGCTTTCGGACGCTAGTTAAAACATTTTCAATTTAATAGCACTCCAGTATATGCTCAGACACTATGAAATAAAAAATTTTGAGAAACCTATAAAGCCCTACTGTTGAATGCACAATTTTTTTTGTTTTTTTTACTAAAAAATAACTGCATCGGATTCTAGCATTGAAGTATTTGATAACAAAATTAAACAAAACCATAACTTGCACATATATATATATATATATATATATATATATATATATAGTGTACCTGACAGTACCACCATATCTTTGAGGTCCTTGAGGCCAACAGCAGAGAACTTTGCCTTGATTTGAGACAAGGACTCAAATGGAGTGGGCAGGGCCTTCTCGGCTGCAGCCTTCGACGAATTAAATCCATCCAGTCTTCCGCATCGTGGCTGCCACACGTAAGGACATAGTCTTGGGTCTGTGCTCTGCGTAACATCATTTCTTAATTAGCCACATTAGTAGGAGTATGTTGATATGCCCTCCACAACATTAATGCATATCACGTTGGTTTGTTTTTTGGGGTTGCACAGTAGACATCTTAATTTATATCGCCTTCTTTTTCGTCTTTTTTGGCATTAACTGCAACAGAACTCATTGATATAATTTTTAACTTGAAAAATAAAAATTAGTAATTGTTATACCCATTTTAAGTTTCACATTAATTTCTAGAATTAGCTACAATTATTAAATTTTTTTGTGTTGGTACTGGCCGACTTATTTGTAGAATTTATTGGTTTCGAAACACAGCACCAATATATTAGTAGTTTAACATTTTTGTAAATCTTTTTCAAATCCATCTCTCTTTTATCACGTTTTAGGTTATAATACAATATTTTCATCAGTCTATCAAAATTTAAGAGTCTAAACATCATTCTTTTTTTTGACACCAAACTGAATGATGATTTTTTACTAAAATTTAGTTGTATTTTATTGTATTTGTTTTCTTTTGATCTTCATGTGCCTTATGATCGATTTTCATGTTTAGATGTTAATTTAGTATTAGATGTCTTCTTTACCTATCTTGGTGGTTCCTATTTTTTTAACATGAATGGTTGGTTGTGTCCCATAAAAGAGCTGGATGCTTGATTTTTTTTTTTTTTTGGGCTTAATCTTTGTTGGCTTTCTTTGGTTGTTAATTTTGGGCTCACAGTATTTGTTTTTCTACACTATTTTTGCACATATTTTTGAAATTAAAGATTGAATAATTTATTGAACCCTTTCCCAATTGCTATAATTGAGGCTTAAGAAAGATCAAATACATTATTTATAATTTCATATCTCCCTCATATAAATAAAATCCAATAGAGAAAGTGGTCTCTCTCCTTTCTGGCTTTTATAAATTTCTATATGTAGTATGAATTTGTTTATAAATTGACATTTTTGCTGATGAGTAATGAAAGGAACGTTGAGATGTGTGCCATAGGTGGAGACGGAAGCCACCAACCCTAGCAGCTTATGTTGATTTCGCATAGGAGACCAGCAGCCCTCCACCAACCTTGCCTACCGTGGTTGAAATGCAGCCACCAATCCTGCCCACCTTGTTTAAATTACACCCCACTTTAAAGGCTATATAAAGGAGGTGTGTGTGTGTGTGTCTATGTAATTGTAGAGTGGGGCAAGATGTAGAATTGGGCGTGGCTGTGTGTATGTGCAGTAGAGAGCTGTGCGTAGAGCTGTGTGTGCGCAGAATAGAGTGTCTGCAAGAATTGTGCTATGAGTAGGACAAGATGTAGAATTGTGTGTGGCAAGAAGAGAGAGTTCCTGTGTGCAGAGAGTGCTGCTTGGTGTGTTGTGTGCAAAGTGTGCAAAGAGTGAGGAACAGAGAGTTGTGGAGAAAGAGAGAGAGAGAGTTGAGTAGTGTGGCTCCTCCTCCTTGTATTATTCTCCCCGTTATAGTGAAGTTGTGTGTGCTCCGCGGACGTAGGTCAGGTTGGACCGAACCATGTAAAATCTGGTGTTCCATTTCTGTTGTTGATTTTTGCTTTTGTGTGATTGTTGCTCCTAGATCCATCCCAACAAGGAAATGATGAAAAATATATTTTGTTGAAGTTCAAAGATTTAATAATATATCACTAAAATTTCAAACTAAGAAAAATTAATAATGGTTCAATTCAAGCAAAGTTTATGTGACTTTTGAAATTTTAACTTTTGAAACAAACCCTTAGAAAGCATTCTACAATTTATTTGAGCAATAATACAAAAGTCAAGAATGCATATTTGTTGCACACAAGATAAAAGAAAAACAAAAGAAATCAAATAAAGAAAGGAGTAAGAGCATACAAAAAAAATATTAAAAATGAGGAACTACACCATGGCTTAAACAAGATCAAGAGAATAGTCTTCCAAGAAGTCAACTTCCTCGTTTGAGAAAGGATGTGGATTTTATCTCTCTGAGGCTTATTAGGTCGGGGCTGTATAATGGGGGTACCATATCTCTCATTCTAAATATGTTTCACCACTTTCAAGGCTCAAATATGAGATTTTCAACTTGAAAAGGATATCATTGGGAGACACAGCCTATTAAAGTCACTTTGACAAACAAGCTAAATTAATCATATGCTCATTTGCTTATTACTCTGCATATACCATATTTGAAAATATAAATTACCATTACTACAGCACATTGTGCAGCGACGGCTATTATATCAGCACAAGACACATGAGTATGAGGGCACTTTTTAACCAAATCTTTCTTAATACTGTCAATGACTCCCAATCCTCTTATCGAGTTTAAATTTGGACGGGCTTGCTGCTCGGAGTTGGACCCGTCCAATAAAATTGATGCATCACAACCCTATCAAAAGTAAGACCACAATGAGAAATATGCTAATTAATAAGCGAATGTTAAGAGAAACACACACATGCAAAAAGAGAATAATTAAAATCTATGCTCCTACATGCAAAGTAATAGTCACAGAATTAGAAAAATAATGAAAAGACATTTTCTAACCTTTCTATATAAATTTTTTTTAAAAATAAAATAAAAAATTAGGTGACATTTCTATAATCATTTAAAAAAATTAGAAATAAAAAATATAGCTATTTCCACAAGTAAATAGTGTCAAAACTGTTTATTCATGCTGCTTTATTTCATACAAATATAGTAAAAACAGAAAATGAACTAATTTTTGTAGAAAAAAAAGACTAAAATAGAAAATTTTTAATACTAGTGTTACACTCACATTGACAAAACAATCATGAAAATGAAGTCGGAGCAGAGAAGCAGGCATCCGTGGATCTTTTGAGGCGGCAGCTTGAACACCCTTGCATATGATGTCGAGAAAGTGTTCACACCCATTATAAACGCATGGCCCTAGTGTTTGAGCCCTCGCACCTAAGCACACTGCAGAAAAATTAAGAAGCAAGCAATAGCCCAACAAAATGCTCGACCTCATCATGGTTACTAGTCGCCCAACCCTAACCTTGCATTCAACGACACTCTCTGCTCTGCTCTGCTCTGCTCAGTTCCTTCCACCTCTATTTATTTATAGCTGAGATGAAATTCATTCCTCTGTTGAAATGAAATTCATCTGTGTGCATGGATGGAAGAGAGGAGCACCATGATTTTCTCCGCTAATTATTCACTTTTATTGTAATTTCTTTTTATTCTATCCCTGGGACACGTATATCTATGTATGCACACGTGGATGACTTCAGCCATAGGTAGCCAGCCATAAAGTATATCGGAATGATAGATACACAGTTTCCCTCCCGACACGGTGTCAGCAAGCGCTTTTCAAAAATGAAACTTCAACCCTGAGCTAGGGAAAATTTTTCACCGTCCATTTGAAGTGCCTTGAATGCAGGGCATACTTAGAGTTTTGTGACTCTTCTTTTTTTGTTTTTTTTTTAAATACGCACCGGGTATCCATGCATCCGTTTTATGGTTTACGTGACTAATCCTACGCCCCCTAAAGTTGACCCCACAACTCCAAAGGGAAGGTAAATTCAAGAGTCCAGGGGCGAAAACGAGCCCGAGAGGGTTTGAACACCTGACCTCGTGAAAGGCACTCTCGCAGCCCGCACTACCACCTGAACCACACCCTGGGGGTTAGTTTTGTGACTCTTTTCTCTTCATTCAATGAGGGTTAATTTTCAAGAATAAATTAATTTTAATAAATTAGTTATACATTAGATTATATTTTTATGGTAAAATAAATAATAATGTGAACTATTTTAAGAGTCGGTAATAAAAGAATAGGTAAAGAAATTATTAAGAATGCATAATCTAAAGCGTGTCATCGGAAGCAATGGAAAGTGCTATCCCACATGCACTATTATCCATTGGGATGAGACCATTTCAAAGCCGGAGCAAAAGGTGAAATGGAAAAGGAAAAGAAAATAGAAGAGAAAAGCTATTAAACTCTTATTAATGGCTCATTCATTCATTTAAATTTTATTTTAAATCACAAACATCTTTAATCCTATTGACTAATCAAGATTTATTTATGTTGTGATTATCAAATATAGGATGCTCCGCGAAATAAGTAAAACACAACAAGTAAATGAAATACAACCACAAAAAAAAAAAAAAAAAAAAAGAAACAACAAGAATCAACACGACAATTTACGTGGTTCGGCAAAACTTACATCCGTGGAAGTAATTGACACAAGAATTTCACTAAGAAATTAGTAAGTACACAATTTAATTCACAATGATCTCTCTCTTATGCCAAAGTATGCCCAAAAGAGCATAAATAACAATCCCTCAAAGGTTTCCCTCCAAATTCCCAACCACTCCAACGTTCCAATTCAAAATTCAAATTTCTTCTCGCAACCTAGATACACTTGTCGACGAGAATAGGACACTCGTCGACGAGACATAGAAGACCACTCGTCGACTAGTATGGTCACTCGTCAACGAGTCTTTACATCTCTGATTTCCCTGCTCTCGATATCTCAGAACCTCTGATCTTTTGGACCTCTCGGTATCTACTCGTCGATGAGCACAAGCCACTCGTCAACCAGCCCCTACTGTGTAGCACCATTCAATCCACATGTTTTTCTTCTTTCTTTATTTATGAGCCCTAAGTATAAGAGCCACACATAAAAATACAACAATCTCCACTTTGGCGATTATATGCCCCTTAGGAGAACCCGAAAAAACATATCTAACTTCTCCACTTTGAACTTGGGATACTCGGTTGGGTTTCTCTCCCTTTTATCACATGGAGACATGGAATAATTTCAAGTAATGCTTGAACTTTTCACTAGTAACCAATTTTTTCAGAATATCCACTGCATTTTCAAAAGTGTGAACCTTCTCCAATACAAGTTCACTCGAAGTAATCAACTCCCGAACCTTGTGAAACCTTACATCAATATGCTTGGTTCTAGCATGGTACACTTGATTCTTCGTTAAGTAAATAGCACTCTGACTGTCACAATGCAGAACAACCTCGTCTTGTTGTAAGCCCAGCTTTTTGACCAAACTAATAAGCCATAAGGCTTCCTTTGCAGTTTCTACAACTGCCATATACTCAACTTCAGTTGTGGACAATGCAACCAGAGATTGAATCATGGATCTCCAACATATAGGTCCTCTTACAAGGGTAAAGACATAACCCATTGTAGACATTTTGTCATCCATATCCCCTGCATAATCCAAATCAATGAACCCCATAATTGAAGGACAACCCTATTGCTTGCTGAACATGATGCCATAGTCCGAAGTACCCCGCAAGTATCTAAATATCCATTTGACGGCTTCCCAATGATATCTTCCTATATTAAAGAGAAAATTACTTACCACACTCACAGCATATGCCAAGTCAGGCATTGTAAAAATCATGGCATACATTAAACTCCCCACAGTGCTAGCATAGCGTACCTTTGACATGTCCCGGATTTTCTCATCTATACTTAGGCTATCTATAGTAGAAAACTTAAAATGACTCATTAGAGGTGTATACACCGGTTTTGCATTGGCTATGCTAAACATTTCCAACACCTTCTTCATATAACTGCCCTGAGATAACCATAACCTCCTTGTAGTTCTGCCCCGGCAAATCTCCATCCCAAGTATCTTCTTGGCTAAACCAAGATATTTCATGTCAAACTCCTTATGCAATAGTTGCTTTAACTGATTCACCTTAATTAAATATTTTGCAGCTATCAACATGTCATCGACGTACAATAACAAGAAAATAAGAAACATCATCAAACTTGTTTACATATATGCAGCATTCATACTCACACCTTTTGTTTTATACCATTGCCTTTGAGACTATTTCAACTTGTAAAGAGATTTCTTCAACTTGCAAACAAAGTTTTCTTTTCTTCAACTTGCAAACAATGTTTTCTTTCCCTAGTTCACTGAATCCCTCCAGCTACACCATACAAATATGTTCCTCCAAGTCACAGTGAATCATCAAAAACAACACAAACAAAGCAAGATTGTTTGTACAAAAGAATACTACTCAAAAGAGCAAATTAGTACAAATTAGAATCAATATACTTCAAACAAATTAAGATAGAAGTTGAAGCTCGAAAGTATATCACCAAAAATCTAATTAGAGAGTGTAAGTTTTAGAAAAACAAATCAGATTGTCGTGATTATTTCAGCAAGAACATAGCAGCCTCTTAAAAATAGAGCATTGTAAAAGTCAATACTGGGTCAGTCGATTGGTCTTGAGAGGTCAGTCGCATGTTCTTGTTTTGTTTGCTCATTTACGAATGTTAGTAGCACATTAGTCATCTGATGATAAAACATCAGTCGCCTGACCATTCAACTACACTTTGTTTTTCAATGTTTGGTTCCGAAGCTTAAATTCATAAGTTGGAAAACTTAATTTGGACTTTATAAAAATATTTTCCACGTGTAAAACAGGTCTCTAAGTTCAAGATATATCCTAAGAGCTTCAATCATCAATATTGAAATTTGAAGTACTTATGTGAGACTTTAACAAGATGAATCTATCTAAATTCCTAAGTCTCCATGTTGTGAAGTTTCCAATATCCTTCTGAGCTTTAAGCACTTCTTTAAAAATCTTCATGTTCCTCATGACTTGAAGCTTTATTTCCATCATGGGTCATAAGTTTAAGTGTAAATATTGTTTAAGCTCTTCAAGCATGCTCACTTGATTTCATAAAGACACTTAAGCCTTAAAAAATTATCTTAAACAAACATGTTAAGTGACTTTGATTTGTTATCATAAAAATGAGATTAAGCCTTGTTAGGCCAACACATGTGTGTATTTGAGGGTAAATAGTAGGAATAGATCACCTTTCCCTGTCCTATATCATGAAGTCTGATCGTCTCCTTTGAGGATAGGTCGGACTCGTCAACACCATTTTCTCAATTACAGATGCAAAAGTCATCAACAAATCAACTACCTTCAAAAATTAGATCACACAACAGTAGTGGAACATATTTGCACCCTTAAATGTCGCTCTTCATTATTTTTCGCAACAAACTTTGTCTCCACCCCAAACAAAGTTTGTGAGAGGGTGTTAATAATGCACCACAGCTTGGAACACTCAATGATAGTAGTACCATCTATGGTTACATCGATGGTTTCAAACGAAAAGCAATTCCAAAGCAAAACTGTCGATGGTTACACCAAACCGTCGACAATCACATTGGTCTATTGCAAATTTAAATGAAAAAGATTCGAGACAAATTATCACAATATAGACTAAGGGGCATCAAGGATCTAAAGCCAATTATATAAGGATCATATATGCTAACAAATCAAAGCCTATTGATTCAAAAAGAGGATATATGGTGACAAAATAGATCTTATCTCAAATCTTGGGATTTATTATATTGTATTTATTATTACCTATATCATGTAATAGCATATAAATACCGCTGCTTGTATCCTCTCTGAAGTACGTAGTGTTCACAGGTTAGTTATTTGAATAAAAATATCATTGTTCTTTATGTTTCAATTTTCCTTTACGAGGTAGCCATCGAGTGGGGTAAATTCTGACTAATCAAACTTAGCTACTTAAAATTGTATCATTTTTTTTTAACTATGTCCGATCATTATTGCTATGAAATCATTTTTACTTATAGTACATACATATTCAAAAATTGTAAACTCATTTTTTCTATAATTATTACTTAATTTGTAGGGTTTGCGGACTATCAGAAGAACATAGGGACGATGTCGGGCACTACAATCAGATGCAATTTTTTTTTTTCGTGTATTTTGTTATCTGAACAAACGTGTATATATAATGTTTTTGAACAATTTGTTATGTATGTGTGTGTTTGTGTGTGTGTGTGTCTATATAAACGTGTTTTCATTAGTTAATTTTAGTTAAATATTATGTGTTCAGAAATTTAATTACAGGTTTTGACAAAGATTAATGAGTGATTTTAAAAAACTATTTATTTTAAACTTTTGGTGACGATTATAACTTTAAATGATAGTTCTTTAATCGTCACTAAAATTTGAGATTGTGAGTATTAGTTACGGATTTTCAAACCATCACTAATAGTGGCTTTTTAGTGACGCTTTTGAAACTGTCACTAATAGTACAACTTTTATGGACGGTTTTCAAAACCATCACTAATAGTATGACTTTTACTAACGATTTTCAAAACTATTACTAGTATTATGACTTTTAGTGATAGTTTGGAAATATGTCACTAATAGTACAACTTTTAGTGATGATTTTCAAAACCATCACTAATAGTATGAATTTTAGTGACAGTTTTCAAAATCATCACTAGTAGTATGACTTTTAGTGACGGTTTGGAAATCTGTCACTAATAGTATGACTTTTATTTACAAATTTCAACCAAGAAAATGTCCCAGTTATAGTGATGGTCTTAGACTTTTAGTGATGGAATGAAACCTTCACTAATACTCCATTACTAATGATTATCTTAAAAACCATCACTAACAGTTAGTTGTCCTTGCCATTTTAGTTACCACTCCGAAATCATCACTAATCCATTTTTGTAGTGTGATATTTTATTGATTGATGAAATTAGAAGTGGAGTAGAAGCTAAGTTAGAATTATGGAGAGAAGCTTTGGAATCTATAGACTTTAGGATAAGTAGAAATAAGACAAAATATATGAAGTATAATTTCAGTAATGGTAAGAGGAATATTGGAGACAAAGTTAAACTTGATGATGAAGAAATAAATAGTAGTTGTAGATTTTGATACCTGGGATATATTATGCAAATTTAAGGAGAAATTGAAGATGATGTAATGCAAAAATTTAAAGCAAGTTGGGTAATCACTTAAATTAACAAAAAAAAAATGTATATAATTGACCCTATCTAATGGAACTCAAAGCTTAATTTTTGTTGTTATTGTCTTTGAAAAACCAAGTAAATTTCCCTATCTTTTCTATTTAAGGACAGTCATGGTGTGATAAAAATTAGAATTGCTTTACCATTATGATCTTGAATTTTAATTTCTAATTTCCTTTTGTAGTTTCTAGCCTTCGTTTGTTATTATTTTGGTGAATATCTAACTGAAAATACTACACGCATATAATCATCATATATAGGTATATACATAAATATGTATATATACATATATACATAATCAATCGTGACTTAATTAATATTTTAAAACACGTAATCAGAAAAGCAATGGAAAGTGGCATCTGAATGCATGCACTGGTATCCATTGGGATTCGAGAGCTTTTAAAAGTTGGAGCAGAAGATGAAATGGAAAAGGAAAAGAAAAAAAGAAGAGAAAAGGTTTGGTAACATTCCAAAAAGTTCTCCTTTCCAGGAAAATTTTGACCCGAACAACATCACAATATATATATATATATATATATATTGTTGTTTATGGTGTAACTCTTATACTTTGGGAGTTTATAAACAAAGGGAGAAAAATATATGGATATGTTCTTGGTGCAGGGCAGCAGCAAAGACTCATCGACGAGTACCCTGTGCTCATCGACAAGAAGATACCAAAAGCCAGAAACCTCAAAGTTTCAAGACTCGTCGACAAGTGGATAGATTAGTCGATGAGTTATGTCTCGTCAATGAGTGTCATGTTCTCATCGATGAGTGGTTTTGGGCTGTGAGAAAATATTTGAATTTTGAATGTAAATGGTGTGATGATTGGGGGTTCAGAGGGAAGCCTTCGAGGGCTTGTTATTTATGTTCTTTTGGACATATTTTGATATGTAAGACTGTGAGAGAGGGTGAGAGAAGGAGATAAGATCATTGTAGTGTGTAATCTTTGATCTTCATAGTGAAATCCCTTGCCGATTGCTCCCGTGGATGTACGCTTTGCCGAACCACATAATTCCTGGTGTCATTGCCTTTATTATTGCTCTATTTATATTATTGTGGTTGTACATTGTATGCGAGTGTATGTTTGATCCTTTACAACAATATCATCATTATGCTGTGCATTATTGGAAGAGGCATTATTTTCACAACAATTGGTACCAAAGCATGTGTTGTATGACCTCTAAATTGAGGATCTCTTAGTGCAGCAAGGCATGGTGAAAGGTTTATACAAAATTTTTAATTGGATAGTATGGATGCAACGACTTGGAATGAATTGGGAGCAATCATTCTTTTTTTTTTTGTTTGGCTAAGGACATGTTGTATCACGCCATGGATGAGAATTCGTCGGCATTAGTTTGGTGAAAATGGGAATGCTGATTTATGTCTAAGGTTTCAGCAAAATCTGCAAGTATAGTGGAGGAACACTCAAAATGTAGTGATAGAAATATGTTATGTGTTTCATCGGGTTCGAAGTGCCTCACGGGTGATTCTTGCATCTTAGAAAATGGTTTGACATCTACAGGTCAGTTTATACTGGTTTTATTTTGATGGAAAATGATATTTCATGCAAAATGTTTGTTATTGGAGATGTCAAAAAATCAAAATGTATAATAGTGTTGTAAGAACCATATTTGATGTAAAGTATGAATCAAGTCTAAGGAAGAATGGTATTTCATTGGGAACTTTAGATCATAATGGATATTGTTACGAGTCTGAATGTGGAGAAATGAAAGTGTGTGAAGGTAACATGATAGTGATGAAAAGCGAAAAAGTAGCAGGAAATATTTATGCTCTGCCGGATGTTATGATTGTAGGTGGAGTTGCAACCGTTGAATCTGAGTCAGGTATCCCATGACATATGCAGTTAAAGCATATGAGTGACTACATGTATTCAGATATTTGGGAACCAATGATGATGGCATCAGGGGATAGAAATCTATATTTCGTGTGTTTATCACAAAGGGTCTTGGTGTACTTCAAGCAATGGCTGAGGTGAAGAACCAGATCGGGAGAGAGATTCTCAAGTCAAACATTGGGGTTGAGTACACTGGTTTTGATCAAGAAGTTTTGTGAGCGGGGCAGGTTATATGCAAGGCTTGCAGGGTACTTCTTGGTGAATTTAGTGAGTATGATGTGTTTCTCGTGTGATTGATCACCAAAGGTGTTTCGATATGGGAAAGTTGCGGATGAATTGTGGGTAGGATTTGCAGTAGACTACTCGGTTGTGAGTCGATGTCCACTGGTGCACTATTCTAGTTTTGGAGGATCTAGGCTTGGTGTTACATTCGGACTGTACACTTTTCTGGGTTATAAGAAAGATGGGTACCAGCTAGAAGATCCTATGGCAAACAAAGCAGTGATCAAGGACATAGTTTTTGGTAATAAAGTCATAAGGGGTAGCGTGCTCAGGTAAAGGAAGAGAAACAAATGCAAGAAAACTACAGTAGCAGCAATCATGTTATTTAGGTGGAGTTAGGGACTCAAGGAAGAAATGTGAGGAGTTCTATATTGGATCAACAGTATCACGGTATAAATGGGTATATGATGTAGGTGGAGCAACAGACTCAGGGTTGAGATGACATAATTCATATTGGAGGGAGTTTTTCAGCTCGAGAAACTAGCAGGATCACAGTGGGCTTATATTTACTATCAAATCACTACTCACCTGAGTTGGTGAGGCTTCCAATTTGGAAAAAGGTGATAAGATGTCGTGGAGTGATGTATATGTTGTGTGTAAATAACATGTTATTGGCTAGAAAGGTTTTGACTGAGGCCAATCAGTTGGAAACTCTGTTGAAAGTTTTGACATGAATGTGTTGGGTACGACATAGATGGGTCTTTATTTACTGATTTGCATGGAAAAAACTATAGGGAGATTGGTATTATCTTAGGGTGGTTTTGTGGATAGGGCTATAGGGAGATTAGTGTTATCTCAGAGTGACTTTATGGATGGAACCACAGGGAGACTTTGTTTTCTATTTCAAGGGGGTTCTATGGAGAATCAATATGGAATGTCTACTGTACGGTACCTAGGGATGGGTTGTGATGTCCATGATATTTCAAAGGTTCCCATGTTTGCAATGGGGTGTTTTAGAAGACAACAGAGTGAATCTTCAGTTGTTAGTTTTGTTGAAGACTATACAACGGGCTTTGGTGATATAAGACTTGCAGTAGCTTTTGTGTTTACTGTTGTGGGATGATCTTATTAGAAGCCTAAGCTGAAGTTTTGGGTATTGCATCTACAACTGTATCAGGGTTGATGGTAGAAGCTAAAAATTCCATCAACAAGTTCAAGAATTATTGTTTAGACTTGGTGCATGTCTCTAAGTGCTAGAAGTGAGACTTTTTTGATCGAACATTCTGTGTTCAAAGTGGAGTAGTCATGTATGTATTTCGGGTTCTCCTATAGGGTGTATAATCACCAAGGTGGAGATTTTTTTTTATGGTGTGTCTTTTATACTTCGGGGGTTTATAAACAGAGGTAGAAAAACATATAGATTTGTTCTTGGTGCAGAGAAGCAACAAAGACTCATCGATAAGCACCTTGTGCTCATCGACGAGGAGATACAGGGAGCCAGAAATCTCAGAGTTTCATGACTCATCGACGAGTGGATAGATTAGTTGATGAGTTATGTCTCTTCGATGAGTGCCCTGTTCTCATCGACGAGTGCTTTTGGGTTTCAAGAAAATATTTGAATTTTGAATGTAAACGGTGTGATGATTAAGGATTCAAAGGGAAGCCTCCGAGGGCTCGTTATATATGTTCTTCTGGCCATATTTTGATATATAAGAGAGTGAGAGAGGGTAAGAGAATGAAATAAGACCATTGTAGTGTGTAATCTTTGATCTTTATAGTGAAATCTCTTACTGATTGCTCCCGTGGATGTAGGCTTTGCCAAACCACGTCATTCGTAGTGTCGTTGCCTTTATTATTGCTTTCTTTATATTGTTGTGGTTGTGGATATATTCTGTATTTACATTATATGCAAGTGTGTATTTGATCCTTTATAACTGATGGGTGGAGGGGACTCACTCAATCACTGGTTATGATTGAAACTCAGTGATGATTACACTCAATTTACACAATAAACACTCAATTGATTTCAATATGAAAAATTCCAGAGGAATTCAAAATACACAAACACTTCTTCTCACTGGTTAATGTCTCTTTATACACCACATATTACATTACACACACACACACACACACACATCTATTTATAGCAAAGGACGGATGATAGGTAAAGATTATAATCAACAATGGTGGGCTAAAGTTTTTGAAGGGTTGGTGGCTGCTGATCTCCATTGTCAACAGAAGCGGCTTGTTGGTGCAGCTGTTGACGACTCCAATCAAGTTTAATTTTCAACATCCCCCCTTAAACTTGACTCTCCTGATTTTGTCATTTCGAGCATTGTCTTCAATCTTGAAAAAATATCATACCTGAGTGGCTTCGTGAAAATGTCAGCAATCTGATCATACATTCTGCAAGATATCAACTCCACTTCTTTCTTCTTGACATGCTCCCTGATAAAATGATAACTAAGTATCAATATGCTTGCTTCTTTTATGGAATATTGAATTCTTTGCAAGTGCAATCGCTGATCGATTGTTGATGTAGACTTCTGTGGGGTCATTTTTAAGAAATCCCAGATACTTCAGTACATTCCTGATCCATATACTATGATAAATAGCTAAGCTGGAAGCAACATACTCATCTTTACATGATGACAACATTATAATGAGTTACTTCTTTAATAACCATGTAAATGTTGTATCTCCTATGAAGTATGTGAATCCAGTCATGTTTTTTCTTTCATCAAGATCTCTTCCCCAATCGCTATCTGAATAGCCAATAAGTTTGTAATCACCTCTTAATGAATAAAACATACCATCAGTGATGGTACCCTTGACATAGTGGAGTATCCTCTTCATTAGCATTCAGATGAGACTGTTAAGGAGTCTCCATGTACCTGCTGACAAGTCCAACTCCATAGAGTATATCTAGTCTAGTGCATATCAAATACCTCATGCTTCCAAGTAGACTTTTGAAATATGTGGGGTCAACATCTCCTTGCTCATTTTTTCTTAACTCCAATCCCATTTCAACCAGAGTTATCATAGGATTACATTTGTCCATCCCAAACTTTTTCAATACTTATTTTGCATAGTGGCTCTGGGTGATGAAGATTCCCTTCTTACTTTGCACGAATTTTATGCTAAGAAAATGAGCCATTTGGCTAATATTTGTCATTTCGAATTCTTTGACCATGCTCCTATTGAAAGCGGCAAATATCTCTATATTGTTGCTAGTGAAAATTAGATCATCAACATATAGGCGGACTATCAGCATGCTTCCGTCTATCTCCATTTTCATGTATAGCGCATGCTCGTAAGGACACTTCTGAAATCCATTCTTTTGGAAATAGTCATTAATCCTTATGTTCCACGCACGAGGTGCCTGCTTCAAGTCATAGGGTACTTTCTTTAGCTTGTACACTCTATCTTATTTTCCCTTCTTCATATATCCAAGTGGTAGATCAATATAGATCTCTTCTTTTAGAAAATCATTTATAAATGCTGATTTCATTTCCAGCTGGTTGATCTTCCATCCATTTTGTGCTGATAGTGAAATTAGTAATCTGATGGTTTCAAACCTAGCAAACAGGGCAAAGATTTCTCCATAAACAATCCCCTCTTTCTTCTTGTAGCCCTTGGTGACAAGTCTTGCTTTGTATCTCTAGACTTCTCTTTGAGCATTCCTTTTGGTCTTGTAGACCCATTTCAGACCAATAGTTTTGTGGCCCTTCGGGAGATTTGTCAACTCCCAAGTCTTGTTCTTCTCGATGGATTGAATCTCCTCATCCATCGCTTTTCTCCATTTGTCTTCTTCGTTAGCCTCCTCAAAACTAACCGGGTAGCTAGTCAACAATAGACAATATAGTGTAACATACTCTTTTATTGGTTCTATAGTTTCTGTTGGCCTAACAAGGTCTTTCAATTGGTTTTGGTGATAACAAACAAAGGACTATTTAACTTGGAAAGGTTGAGTTTTGTGTTTCAGGAAATATGGATCAAGTGTGGTTTAAGCAAAGTTCAAGTAAAGCTCAAGTATGATTCAAGAGAAGATCAAGTATAAAATTAGGGGACAACTATTCAATGATCCAAAGAGAGTCTAATATATTTGAAGCCCAAGAAAATTTTTCAAAGAATCTCAAGAGCAAAACATGAGAGAGAACTCAAGCATGTCTTATGAAGGCTTAGGAAATATATTTGTAAGTATTTCAAAAGTTAAAATATGATTTGAAATATATTTTGAAGCTTTTTCAAGAGATTAAAAAGATTTAAGGACCTATTTAAGTATATTGAATTAAGTTTTATAAAGATCATAAGAAAGCAAAATAGTTTTTAAAGAAAGATATTTTATAAAACAGGATCTTGGTAGTTCAGATGACTGAAGTGTAGACTTCAGATGTCTGAAGATTAAGTACAGACGTCTGAAGATTTTATGGAATAAAACAGAAAGAGAATGTAGCAGTTCAGACGTCTGAACTTGCAACTTCAGACATATGAACCTGGAACCTCAGACGTCTGAACCATGACTTCAGACATCTGACCCTGTATCTAGTTCTATTTTTAAAGGGTTTTAGGAACTTTAGACGTCTGACCTCGAATCCTCAGACGTCTGAACACTGTTCAACGGACAAAATTTTAAAAATTTTATTTTTTAAATTATAGTCGTTTGAACCCCAAATTTTCTAACAACTTGGGAAACTTTTTAAGGAAATTTTTGCAACAAGGAAACTCGCTTGAAAGCCTATAAATATATGTGTTTTGTGAATAAACAGAATCATCCTAAGCATTGAAATTCTCTCAAAGCTCTCTTGCTCTCAAAATCTCTTTTTGATCAATCTCTTGCAAAGCTGAAAGTACTGATTGTTCTGATATTCTTGCTCATCAAATCCTGAAGAATTACCGATTTCTCATCTGGAGAAACAGATTTTGGTGAATTCTTTGAAAGGATTCAAAAGATTATTTCATTCTTGATATTTTATCTTTCGAAGTACATAGTTTTGATTTGTACTAATCTACTCTTTGTGTGAGTTTCTCTTGTACACCAGCTTTTGATGTTTCTGTTAGCTTTATCATGATCCCAAGAGGTGGGGTGAATTGGTATTTTTTTTTTAAAAATTTATCCCCTAGGTATTCTTCCTAATAGCATTATGTTCACAAACCTATGGTTAAGCTAGTGCAAGTAATATAAATATATCAGAAATTAAGTAAAGCAGTTTAATAATTCACACAAGCACTAGACAGCAATAAAGAGAGTGTGACATGCAGATATGTTATTGAGGTTCGGCCAACTACCTACGTCCCCGCCTTGGCTAATCAGCACAAAGATTATCACAATAACTTGCTCACTTAAACAGGTGGAGCGGAACCTATACAAACCAGGTCAAATTAACACAGGGCTGACCTCAACCTTTACACCAATCCTTACCGGGCTGGATTATCGCCCCCTCAGGCCACGCCTGGAATCTCTCAGATATACAATCAAATGATACAATATAAGGGTGCTTTCACGTAAAGCAGATTTGTACCCCAAATGCGCACAATCACAAACACGACAAATGATTTAAAATGTAAGCTCAGTGTGGTCTAAGTAGTTCAACTCTCAAATATATTTTCTATTAATGTAGTGAGTACGTGAGAGTATCAAAAACAATCTATGTATTTCAAAATGTTTCAATCAAATGTGTTCACACTGTAGACACCCCATTTTTACCCAGACCCAATATTATTATTATATTACTATTATTATTTTCATTTTTAGTTTCATTATTATTATTATTTTTATTAGTATTTTTATTTATTAGTATTATTGTTCTTATTATTATTTATTTATTTTTGTTATTATTATTTTTTGTTATCATTTTTTAGTATTTTTTATTATTATTTACATTATTATTTTAGATATTATGTTATTATTATGGTATTATTTTTATTATTATTACTTTACTATTATTTTGCTTTTCTTGGTTATTATTATTATTATCATTATTTTTATTATCATTAATATTATTTATTTATTATTATTATTAGTATTTTTATCTTTACTATTATTATTATTATTATTATTATTATTTATTCTCATTATTATTAATATTATTTCTCAATTTTCTTTATTATTATTAGTATCTTTATCTTTATTATTACTATTTATTATTTTTCTTTATTTACTTATTATTACTATTAGTATTTTTGTTTCTCTTATTATTATTATATTATTATTATTATTATTATTATTATTATTATTATTATTTATTTATTTATTTTCGTTGCTATTAATATTATTTTTATTATTATTAGAATTTTTATCTTTATTAGTACTATTATTATTATTATTATTATTATTTATTTCTGTTATTATTATTATTATTATTTTGTTATTATTTTACTTTTTTTTATTACCTTATTATTATTATTATTATTATTATTATTATTATTATTATTATTACCATAATATTAGTTATACTCATAATGATATTTCCAAAAGAAAAATACCATAAAAAAAAAAAAAAAAAATCAAGAAAGGAAAGATATATTAGGGTTTTTTTTTTTAGAGCCTTTAAAAAGGCTTAGGGGGAGCGCACACAAGGAGAAGCGAAAGCCAAGAAAAAAATAAAAAAAGCCTCCTTTTGATTCTGCTTCTCCGGCTTCTTCTTCTTCTTCTTCTTCTTCTTCTTCTTCTTCTTCTTCTTCCTGCCAGCCCTTCATCTCCGGCCACCTTACTCCCAGCTGCCACCCACACACCAGCAGATCCATTCCGGCACCCCAACTCCAGCCACACTCCACGGCCAGCCTCCCTTCTCCGATGGTAGTAGGGTCTCCGGCAGAGCCTCACGGCTACCACGGCTCTGGCCTTAACTCCGGCAGCCCTGCTCTGGACATCCGAACGCAATGCTCCTGCATCATACCCGAACAACCTCTCATGTCTTCGTCTTCAACCTGCAAACCACTTTCACGGCACCGTCTCTCATGCACGAGCCACCTTGCTGCCAGCTCCGCTCCAGAACTCCGGTGAGAACCTGCTGCTGCTCAAGCCACGGCTAGCCGGCGCATCCACCCACTGCCGGAATCCTCTACTCCGGCCATCTGCCGCCAGCCACAGCAACTCTCAGACCAGACCCGAGCTCCCGCTGCGCCAGAACACACTTCCCTCTGTAAGTCCCTGCAAGCCCCTGTACCCATGAACACTATTTCTCACACACACACAATACACATATATATTTATATATTTATTAGTGTTAATATATATATATACACATATATTGGTTTTGTTTGGGGTTTTAATACTCAAAGTTAAATTTTTTTTTATATATTTGCATCCATAGGTATATACTATATGTACCATATTAGTATTATTAGTTGTATATTATTGTTATTAATATCGGTATTATATTGTTGGTATATTATATTGCTTGTATAGTATTATTAATAATAATATGACTTCATTATCTTTATATTGCTATTTGTATATCATTATTAGTAAAATTACTAGATTGTTTGGATATTATTATGGGTATTATTATTATATTGGTTATCATGTCGATTTTATTAGTACTAATATTCTATTGTGTGTATATTGTTAGTATTATTATTATGTGGATTGTATTAGCATTATATTATTTGTACACTATTACTAGTGTTAGTATCATATTATGGAAATATTTATTTTATATTATTATAATTTGTATGTTGTTATTATTATTATTATCATTGTAATATTAGTATATTATTATTAAATGGGTAATGTTCATATTGTATGTTCAATATCTAGGGTTTTCATATTGGTTACATTTTAAATGTTAATGTTATTATCAGTTTATATTCGGATTGTCATTGTTGCACGTGTTTGGGGTTTTTGTTGTTATCGCATTCATTCAATGTTTTTATATATTTAGAGTTTTGTATTAATTTTGGTGGTCCTTGCATGTGAATTTTAGAATGTAATATATTTCCAAAAGTATGTCATTGTCTTACCTTTCCATCAGTTTCCATATTGTAATTCTAAATTTGATTTATTTCCTTAATTAATTATTCATTTTTGCATGTATTTGTTTTAAGGTAAGTGTTATAAATTGTATATTATGGTAGCTTATTGTCATGATTCTTTGTATTATTATATATTATGGTAGTGTAGAGTTACGTATTGTGTTATTATGTTAGTTTAGCATTTTAGTTTATTATTGTATTATTATCTTTATTTTAGTGTATTATGTTTGTATTTACTATCATTTTTAGTTTATTATTAGGGTATCATTATTATGTAGGAAAGTAGTTAACTATTATGGTATGTTATTAATTATGGAAGATTATTATTATATAATTGCTATTATGTAATTATTATTATTGTTTATGGTAGTTTCTTATTATGGTAATGTATATGTATATATATATATATATATATATATGATATTACGGTATTTTCAGTATTATTATTATGTTTATACTCAGTACTATATATTATATTATTTTTAGTATTTTAGTACATTATGGTATTTTTATTATGGTATGTTTAGTATTATACATTATTATATTAGTTCATTTTTATAGTAGTTTATTATGTAGTTTATTGTTATGATATTTTATTATGTATTATTTATTATTATTATTATATTGTTATGGAGTTTTACTACATATATTAGTATGATCTTATTATGATATTATATACTACGATTATAGTATTGCATTGTATTATTAATATAATATTGTTAGTACAAGGTTGTTATTATATTGTTTTCAATGTTGTTACTATTATTTCTGTGTTATTATTACTAATATTAAATATGTTTAGTATTTTTGTTTCTTTGGTATATTTATATTTTGTGTTGCATATTAGGGTATCTATTTTTATTATTATTTATTTTCATGCATGTATATCCCTATGATTTTATCGCGGGGGTATTAGCCTTCGGGCTTCACGTACCTTTAAGCTCTGAGGGAATATATGTATATATTTATTTATTTATTTATTTTCATGTGTAATTATAAATTCATAAAAAAGGAGTAATGTAAAGACTTATTAAATTAACTTAGGGATAATTTAAAATTAATTAGGTACAGTTCGTAAGAACGGGCGCGTAGGGGGTGCTCGTACCTTCCCCTCGCGTAACCGAACTCCCGACCCCAACTCTGGTAATGTAGACCGATTCTACCCCTAACGGGGTAGTAATCATGTGTTCTAACCGCACTAAAGGTTAGTGGCGACTCCTACACCATGTTTTTCCATGAAAATATTAAAATAATTTTTATTTCGCCGCCCGGGGCACTCGCGCTCCAGGGACGCCGCGACACACACAGAATATCAAGCAAGTCTCAAGAATATCAATCAGTAGAATATCTTAATCATATGAATATGTATATGCTTGGATTGCAAAATAGATAATCTTTGTATTCAGCAAATGATATATACTTGAATAAATATTGCCACAAAGATTAAGGTAACAAACACAAATATCTTTTCACAAATAGTTCAATAAAGATTCCACAAGATATTTGAGTAAGTTTGAAAATGTTTTTGTGAGCCAAAAACCAATACAAACTTCTTAAGATATTGCAATGAGAATGCAACACTCGGAAGTTCAATACAAGTCTTCTTAGGATAGACTTATCAGAAAAGCCTCCTGAGAATACTTAGGTTATGCTCTCATGAAAAAATCGATTCAAACACGAACGAAATGAGAGAGCAAACCTTTAACCAATAACACTCAAATACACTTACAAATGATACTGAGATGAAGTAGGTAAGTTTGAGTGGATTATGAAATAGTATGAGCAATAGGAAGTATTTAGCTTTGAGAGAGAAATTTGTTTTTTGTTTTTCTAATCGATGCTTAATTCTCCCAAATGAAAGAGTATATATAGACATACCAGAATTTTTGACCCTTGGAGACCTTTTAGGGATTGTTAGAAAAGTTTAATGATGTTTAAAACATTTTAACCCTGTTTAAAAATATTAACTGCGGTAAAAAATTTAAGGCAACCCGAGAGGTCCGAACGACCAGAACAAGTTCGGTTGACTAGGACTCATACGGTTGGGTCGACCAGGAGAGGGCGATTTCTTAATTTTCTGAGGTTTGGTCGACCAGGCCATTTTGAACTGGCTAGTTCGGTCAACCAGACCACTGGGATTTCTCCCGAGGACCCTCGGTCGACCAGGTAGTTGGAGTACAAAAAGGGGTTGGTTGACCAGATGGTCAAAATGTTGATCCAGGGAGGTTTCAGTCGACTGAGGCTTTTTGAACTACCTGGTTCAGTCGACCAGGGCTTTGGTCAACTGTTGACCTAGGCCTGGTTCGGTTGACTAGGGTAGAATGAATAGCCTGGTTCGGTAAACCGAAAGTGTATAAAGTGTGCATTTCGGTCCTGTTTTAACACACACAAATCCTAATGAAGTGCCTAACAAACATGGGTGCAAATGTGTTGTGTGTGCTTATTACAAACCAAATATCCTAATTACTATTACAGACCAATTTGACCACTAAAGATATATTACAACTGAAAAATACAGACTGGTCTTCAAGTTTTGAGCTTTCATATGCCATCAATGTGTCTGCTAATATAGACCTGTATATGAACTAGATACTCATTAAATATAGGAGTATATGTCATTACCAAAACCGGGCAAGACCTATAAGGTCAACAATTTCTCTTGTAGATTTTGGACGATTCTAGGCTATTAGATCATTAACCAAACAAGGGCATATTGTTTGGAGAAGGCCGACTCTAGCCTTGACCAAAGGAGTGATTGTAAACAGGTGTCATTCCACCTGGTAACAGAACTTCTATAGTGGAACCCTTCGGTGTTTTGCCAAGGGCGAGGACCTAGGCTGTGTTGAAGCCGAACCTTGTAAAAATCTTGTGACTTTCTCTTTGCTTTACTTTATATACTGTACTTGCTACTGTTGAATGATTAAAAAGTGTAGGTTGCAGGTTTTTAATTGAGAAAGAAACAAAAGACTCTTGATATTTAGAAAGTACATTTTGATTAACCGTTTTCGGAAACCCAAAAAGGACTACGTTGATTAATCTGCGGAAATTTTGATCAAGAGAAGTGCTTGCAAAAAGTCTATAGGGAAATCAAAAAAAGCTCTAATATTCTTGGTTGAGTGATTGAATTACTTTGATTGACTTGTGAATTTAAATTTCAGTATTTTGTGTGATTATCATTTATTGATTATTGTTTTCTGGGTATTATAAACAAAAATTTAAAAATCAATAAAATTAAAAAAGAATCCAATTCACCCCCCCTCTTGGGAAGCCATTCTTAATTTCATTTGGTATCAAAGCCTAGTTATAGAAATTCCTAGCAAGAAACTATAAAAAGATCTAATGGCAAACATTGGAGTAGCACCCTTCGGTGAAGGACAATCCTCAACCCATCCACCAATTTTTTGTGGACACAATTATACCTTTTGGAAAAAGAGAATGGAAATATATCTCCAAAGCATGGATTGGAAAGCATGGGAAGTTGTTATGGATGGAAATCTTATCCCCACTAAGATAGTTGATGGAAAACATATTCCAAAAGAAAAGAAAGACATGACCGACTTAGATTATAAAATGCTTCAAATAAATGCAAGTGCTATAAATGCGTTATATTGTGCATTAGATGCTAATGAGTTTAATTGAGTCATGGCTTGCAAGACAGCTAAGAAGATTTGGGACAAACTAGAAGTAACCTATGAAGGAACCGTTGATGTTAGAGATAATAGAATAGACATGTTAACAAGCGAATACGAAACATTCAAAATGAATTTTGATGAAACGATATCAAGCATGTGCACTAAATTTACCCACATAATAAACTCTTTAAGTGCCTTAGGAAAAACCTATACTACATATGAAATGATTAGAAAATCTCTAAGAGGCCTACCCTCTATTTGGGAACCAAAGGCTACAGCTATCATGGAAGGTAGAAACCTTAAAACTACTTCTTTGGATGAACTTATAGGTTCACTTCTTACATATGAAATGACTTTAAAAGAAAGGAATCCAGAACCAAAGCATAAAAGATCCGTAGCACTAAAAGCATCTAGCCATAGTACTAGTGAAGAAGAAAGGGAAACAAGTGACTTAGATCAAGATGAGTTGGCATTCATTACAAAGAGACTAGGAAAATTCTATAGAAAAAATAAAAGGTTTCTTAGAAAATTTAATAAAAAGAAAATAGAAAAATGAGAGACAAGTAGGAAAGAAAATAAAGGTAAGAATGAACCAACAATTTGTTATCATTGCAAAAAGCCAGGGCATATCAAATCGAACTATCCATTATTCAAGAAAGACAAGAAGAAAAAGAAGGAAGCAATGAAAGCTACTTGGGATGACTTAAGCTCCAGCGAAACTGAAATCAAGTCAAGTGAACAAGAGATGACAAATATATGCTTCATGGCGAACGATGAAGAGGTAAAATCTTACTACTCTTCAACCGAATCTCAAAATGAGTCTTGTGATGAGTCGTGTGAAAGCTTGCCTTCTTATAAGGAACTACAAATTGAATTATTCTCACTACATAAAAGATTTATAAAAGTTTCTAAAAGAAATATAACTTTGAAAAATCAAAATTAAGAACTAGTAAAGCAACTCGAATCATTCAAAGCTATAGAAGAAGAAAGAAATACTTATATTAAGAAGTTGGAAGAAGAAATAAACATGGGAAAACAAGAGTTAGATAAAACTCATAAAGATGACTTGAATAAGAAGGATTTAGAAATAAATGAACTCAAAAAGGTAGTTGAGGATAAAGAAAAGATTGTCTATAATTTTACTAGAGGTAAAGAAAACTTTGAAAAGATGATTGGACAGCAAAGGCTTCATGGAAACAAAGAAGGAATAGGCTATAAAGGTAAAGCAAATAAAAGGAATAAAAAGCTATACATGAGATATTTTGTTAAGGAAGCTAAGTTTTATGCTAGCATTTCATCAAATAACAAACATGAACACACCACTTGCTATATGTGTAAGACTAAAGGTCATGTGATGTTTAATTGCCCATTGAAGAGAAAATATGTTAAAGTTCAAGGAGAATGGAAAACAAATAGTGGAACCAACAACAAAACAAAGAAAGTCAAAAGATTTTGGGTTCCAAAAACTAACACATAGTATTCCTCATTGTAGGTTTGTCTTAGAACAACAATGACAACGGACAAATGGTACTTGGACAGCGGATGCTCAAGGCATATGACCGGTGACAAGACCAAGTTCATCACTTTAAAACAAAAGGATGGAGGATACATCACCTTTGGCGATAATGCCAAAGGTAAAATTGTTGGTATCGGAAAAATTGGTAAAGAACCTTTGCTCACTATAGATAATGTGCTATTAGTGGAAGGACTAAAACATAATCTTTTAAGTATTAGTCAACTAAATGATAACGGGTTCAAAGTAATTTTCATGAAAGAAAAATGTGTTATCCAAAATCCCAAAAATAAAGAAATCTTGTTTGTGGCTCATAGAGTAAATAATGTTTATTACATAAATCTTGAGAAAATAGCACATCAAAACATAACTTGTTAAACAGCTATGAATGAAGTAAGTTGGTTATGGCATAAAAAGTTAGGATATGCTAGCATGGACCTACTATCAAAATTATCTAAGAAAAATCTTGTAAAAGGATTACCAAATACTAAGTACATAAGAGACAAGTTGTGTGATGCATGTCAAAAGGGAAAAAAAGTAAAAAAAAGTTTTAAAAAGAAACAATTTATATCCACCAAAAGACCCCTATAACTCTTGCACCTAGACTTATTTGGTCCAACTAGAACCTTAAGCTTAGGTGGAAAACAATATGCTTTTGTAATAGTAGATGATTATTCAAGATTTACTTGGGTAATCTTTTTGGCAAACAAAGATGAAGCTTGTAACAAATTAATAACTCTATGCAAGAAATTACAAAATGAAAAGGACTATAATGTAACAAGCTTTAGAAGTGATCGAGGAAGAGAATTTAAAAATAAGGAAGTTGATAATTTTTGTAATGAACGTGGAATAAGTCACAATTTTTTAGCACCTAGAACTCCACAACAAAATGGAGTCATTGAAAGAAAAAATAGAACTTTACAAGAAATGGCAAGAACAACGCTAAATGAAAATAATCTACCTAAATATTTTTGGGCAGAAACTGTAAATACAGCTTGTTATATTTTAAATAGGGTTTCAATAAGATCAAAAATAGATAAAACACCATATGAACTTTGGAAAGATCAAAAACCTAATATCTCCTACTTTCATGTATTTGGTTGTAAATGTTTTATATTAAATATTAAAGATGATTGAGGAAAGTTTAATGCAAAGTCGGATGAAGGTATCTTCTTAGGTTATTCTACAAAGAGTAAAGCTTATAGGATTTATAATAAAAGAACTTCTACAATCATGGAATCAATTCATAAAACATTTGATGAATCAAATAGTTATCACATTAAAGATATGAATAATGAAAAAGAAGTTACTTCTCAAAAAGAAAAAGACCTTGAAATAAAAGAAGAAAAGGATGATGATGCTCTAAATAAAATTTTTTTTAGAAAAACTGAAACTTCCTAAAGAGTGGAAATATGACAAAAATCACCCAAAAAAACAAATTCTTGGTGAAACATCAAAAGGGATAACAACTAGAGCCTCACTAAAAAAGTTTTGCAATCATTATGCCTTTTTATCTCAAGATGAACCTAAAAATATTGAAGACGCTTTAAATGATGATTCTTGGATTATAGTTATAGTTATGTAAGAGGAATTAAATCAATTCAAAAGAAGTCAAGTACGAGAACTTATACCTAAACCCAAAGATAAATCAATCATAGGAACTAAATGGGTGTTTAGAAATAAGAAGGATGAAAATGGAGTTGTTGTAAGAAATAAAGCTAGACTAGTAGCACAAGGGTTTAATCAAGAATAAGGAATTGATTATGATGAAACTTTTGCACCTGTGGCAAGGATGGAAGCAATTAGGATGCTTTTAGCCTATACAGCTCATAAGGATTTAAAATTATATCAAATGGATGTAAAAAGTGCATTCTTAAATGGATATATAAATGAAAACGTATATGTCAAACAACCTCCAGGTTTTGAAAATTCTAAAAATCCAAACCATGTATTCAAATTGACAAAAGCCCTTTATGGTTTGAAACAAGCTCCAAGAGCTTGGTATGAGAGGTTAAGTAAATTTTTACTTAAAAATGAATTTACAAGAGGAATGGTTGATAGTACCTTATTCATTAAATCTAAAAACAAAGATATGCTAATAGTTCAATATATGTGGATGATATTATTTTTGTAGCTACAAATGAAGATCTATGCAAAGAATTTGCCACATGTATGCAAAAAGAATTTGAGATGAGTATGATGGGGGAGCTAAATTATTTTCTAGGATTACAAATAAAGCAAGCTAAAAATGGAACTTTTTATAAATCAAACTAAGTATATCAAGGATATGCTTAAAAAGTTTGATATGGAACAAAGTAAACCTATAGGGACTCCTATGAGTACAACTACAAGTCTTGATAGAGATGAAAAAGGAAAACAAGTAGACATCACACACTATAGAGGAATTATTGGTAGCTTACTATATTTAACTGCTAGTAGGCCAAATATTATGTTTAGTGTGTGTATGTGTGCTAGATTTCAATCAGCCCCCAAGGAATCTCACTTAACAGTCATCAAGAGAATTCTTAGGTATTTGGTAGGATCACTTGATCTAGGTTTATGGTATCCAAAGGACACTGATTTTAATATGATAAGTTATTCCGATGCTGATTATGCCGGATGCAAGATTGATAGAAAAAGTACAAGTGGCACATGTCACTTTCTAGGACAATCCTTGGTATCATGGTTCTTAAAGAAACAAAATTTTATAGCTTTATCAACTGCCGAAGCTGAATATGTGGGAGCAGGAAGTTGTTGTGCACAAATCTTATTTATGAAACGACAACTAAAAGATTTCAATTTAGAATATAAAACAATGCCGATAAAGTGTGATAACACAAGTGCCGTAAACATATCTAAAAACCCAATCTCATACTCAAGAACTAAGCATATAGACATAAGACATCATTTTTTGAGAGATTATGTTCAAAAAGAGGATATAATTCTTGAATTTATAAATACAAGTGATCAATGGGCTGATATTTTTACAAAATCTCTAAGTGAAGAAAGATTCATACATATTAGGAGGGAACTTGGGCTAATACATAGCAGAGAAGTGTATTAGAAGTAAAATTTCAGAATTTTTATGCATTTCAGACATCTAATGTTCAAACCCCAGATGTTTGAACACTGTAGCAGAAGGGTTCAGATGACTAAACCTAGGACTTCAGACGTCTGAACTCATACTGACTTTTAAAATTCTAGGTTTTTAAAACTTTAGACTTCTGAAGATAATCTTCAGACATCTGAAGTCGCGGGGTTTATATATTAATCGTACACTAAACCCTAATTTCAGACTTTTAAAGATATCTGCTTCATCCATCTGAACATCTCTTTCTTTCTTTTCTCTCATTCCCACTTCAATTCGAAGCTTTTATCTTACAAAGATTTACTCAATCTAAGGCATTCAAAATTTCGTGTCTTTATGCCTCGAATCAAGCAGGCTGCTAACAAGGGCTCTTCTTCAGGGATGGAAACTCAAAATATTGACAAATCGTTAGTTGCTTCTCAAGCTCAAATCCGTTATCGAAATGCTTTGAGTTCCATATAACCAATCTTAGGTAAAATCTTGGATGTATCATTCTTTGCTACTAAATTTCCAGATATCCTTACTTTGTTTCATGATATTGGATGGCTTGATTTTTTCACTCAACAACCCAAAGGTTGTTTTCCTCATTTGGTCAAAATTTTTTATGCAAATATGACATATAAAGATGGGATTTTTTTCTTCAAAAGTTAAAAGGAAGAAAATATTATTGAATTTTGAAATATTATCTCCCGTTTTCAAAATTACTCCAGGAGAATTTAATTGTCCTATGTTTGCTCAATGTTGGATCCTAGAACAAGGATTTACTCCTGAAGCTTTTCTTCCATTAATCATGACAAATGAACTCGTCTATTTTGCACATCCACCATTGTACAAAAAACTAAATTTAAAAGGCCAAATTCTCCATCAATTAGTTTCAAACAATATCATACCAAAACAAGGCTCTTTTGATCATCTTTCTTATATCGAATGCTTTATTCTTTGGTGTCTGCTTAAAGGCAAGAAACTAGACTTGGCTAGTTTGATTGTTCGTTGGATGTGGACCAAGTTGGAATCAAATTGAGTCATTCTTCCATATGGAGGAATTCTTACTCTTCTTTTTACTCACCTTAACATTACCAATATCTCTAAGTTTTTCATAAAAAGAACTTGATATGATATTTTTAATGAAACTTCTCTCAAGAAAATGGGATATGAAAAGGGAAGTTCTGGATGGTATTTGAAAGCTGCAAGGATAGGCTTCTAAACAAAACCCTACACCAAGCCCTAAATAATAATAATAATAATAATAAATAAATAGTAATAATAATGAGCAAAATAATAATAATAATAATAATAATAATAATAATAAAAATAACAAAATAGTAATAATACTAATAATAATAATAATAATAATAATAATAATAATAATAATAATAATAATAAAGATAAAAATACTAATACTAATAATAAATAAATAATATTAATGATAAAAATAATAAATAATAATAATAATAATAATAATAATAATAATCAAGAAAAATAAAAATAAGCAAAATAATAGTAAAGTAATAATAATAATAATAATAATACTATAATAATAAAGTAATATCTAAAATAATGATAATTATCATAATAAAAATAATAATGTAAATAATAATAAAAAATACTAAAAATAATAATGATAATAATGTGGACACATGTACTACATTTACATAATAAATATGATAAATAAGACTAAAATGTAAATAATTCATAAATAACACAAACAATACTAATAGTAAATAATACTAATAATATACTACTCATAGCAAAATAAGAATAATATTAAAATAATAAATAAATATTGGGTCTACTGGGTAAAAATGGGTATATGCTTGGTTTCCTAGGATTGTTTATAACACGCTGCCCTCCCCTTAATGTGAAGTTTTCGTTGCGTGACACAAAGAAGACAGTAGGAAGACTCTCTTACGTTCTTGGTGCAACAACACCTGCCCAAGATTAAAGAAAAGTACAGCTGACTTTTGGGACCAGGCGCCAGATTGCAGATCATAAACGTTGCACACCAACTAGTTGTTGGCTTCTCAAACACTTGACCAGTGAAGAAGGATCAACATACCACAGTCGTATGACTGCAAACGGAGGTTGTTAATCAGAGTGGACCGCGGATTCATTTAGATATTGATCATAATAGGTCTAATCACGAAAAGTAAAGGGAACATGACGGGTAAAATAAGATGGGAGCGCGATGATGCAATGATGAAATCATCAAGTCACAAAGGCAGTTGTGGCGACCGGAGTTAGTCAATAAGGGGGGGACCGCGCAAGGGTAAAAGGTTTTGTGGACCACGAACGTAGTCAAATAAGGTGGGACCACACCCATTTAGGGAAGTTCAATATAATAAGAAGTGGAACCAAGATGGGCCGATACTAAGAATGGACCGTGGATGCAGGTCAATAAGGGTGGGTACCGAGATGGGTCAATAAGATGGGGATCCTGCAATGGGGTCAATATGAATGGGCCGTGATAGGTCGACACATAAGGTGGGACCGCGAGGGGTGTTATATAAGAGATGTGGGTACAACGACTGGGTCAAGAATATAACAGTGCGAACTGCAAAGGGTCAGAAAGTGCGGGGACTGTGAGTAAGAAGGGAATCAATAAGAGTGGGACCGAGTCAACTGGGTCAATAAATTGGGACCAACAAAGGGTCATATAAGGGGGATGGAACGCGAGGTTGTCCTGGGTCAATAAGAAGAACCACGATGGAGTTCTTAATAAGATGGGACCGCGATGGGTTAATAAGAAGGGACCGTGACTAGGTCAATAAGGTGGGACCGCCGAAGGACAGTCAATAAGGTTTGGTGGGACCACGATGGGTCAATAAGGTTAGGACCACCGAAGGGTCAATAAAAAGTGGGCTGCAAAGGGTCATAAAGTGGGACGTGAATGAATGTCCAAATAAGATGGGACCGCGATGGGTCCATAAGAGAGGGGACCGCGATGGGTTTAATAAGAATGGGCTGGGCCGTGGATAGGTCAATAAGGTGGACCCGGAAGGTCAATAAGGGTGGACCAGACATGGGTCAATAATGGGACCACGAAGGGTTAATAAATGGACCCGCGATGGTCCATAAAGTGGACACACACCAC